>NC_134941.1:3125000-3750000 GCF_051020765.1 Lasioglossum baleicum
AGGACCGCGAAGATCATTTATCCGGCGCTTCGTTCTAATTAATACTTTCGAAATGACCGGGAAGAAAGCGACCGGCAAGTTGATATAAATCTAGTTTAAATTGGAGTTGATGGGTGGAAGATCTACAGATACCATCTATCCCTGTAATTCCCCAATGACCGTTCTCGCCGTAATTACCTTCGAATGAGAGGAACAAAGTCGGCCAAGAAACTGAAATCGTTCGAGCTTGAACACCCGCCGCGCTTCCCTGTAAATGTGGAACTAATACTCACTAATGGCAGTTCCAGCGGTTCGAGTGAAAATCAAATACTTCCATAACTCGGCGAATTATCTTTTCCTGTGGCGTAATTTTATGTTTTCGCCAGACCGTGCGACGCACAACATTTTTACTGTCCAACGTATGTAGTTAAAGATCTGAAAAATAAGGCTTCAGTATTGTTTTTTTTTTATTCGTACACCCACGAAGTACCCTACTTCATCGAAAGTCAAAAGATTTTATAGCACGCTTTGCGTAGTTAACCCCCCCTTGCCTTACAATATCGTGTCAGACTCGTGATGAAGATTCTGAACAGAGTCTAATAAATGTGTATGCTATTCATTTTCTTTAGCACTAGAACTACCACACACCAGTCAAAATGACTGAATTTACAATTTCATTTTAAAGTTCTTACTTCATGTTACATTCTTTTTTGTGTAATATAATGAATTTTTTTGTATCATGGCTTATACCAATACCAGTACTTCTCAAAGTGGAGAAGTATCGTATATTTAGAATCTGTTTTCCGAACTCGAAATCGTTTATTAGATATTTCGATAGATCTATCCATGTTTCGTTATGTAATTTTATCACAAATAATGTCTCATTCTGGCGTCACAACATAAACATAAATATAGCCGCGATGTAACGTAACATAGTCATCTCGATCTTGTTTGATGCGGTTATGTTGTACACCATAGCCGTTGGAATCGGACCTAATTCTTTTTTATACAATAACGATGTTCTAGAAGCCTTAAAAATGGCAAAACGATTGGAAATCTCTGAATTGAAATCTCTAAAATTTTATTGAGGTTTTGTTAATGTACAGCTATTTGGGAACAAATAAGCGCACAGTGGATATAAAGTTTCTCCTTGTTTAGGAAATTAAGAATTACAAAAAAAGTTTTTATCACTGAAATCGTAAACTAAATCGTAAGGCAAGGGGTTAAGCTTCTCTCTGTGTACTGATATTATAATGTTAACAGTGTACAGGGGGGTAATTGGACCCCATACATTTTTGGAGCAAAATGATGCACAATACTTAAAAAATTTGAATCTTTTTTGAAAATTGATCTAATAAGCTTCGATAAATATTAATTTTCAATTAACATGATAATGCAGAATTACATTTCTGTTATCCTTGACTTTTCTTTCCTAGATCGTCGATCTATTTACCTTAAATACCAATAAACAAGCTTTTTAAATTATAAGTAGACAGCGGATCTTTATGCATTTATGAAGAAATTGGTTGGATGAAATATAAAACAATAACAGATTTTAAAAATTCGAGAATGTTGTAATACTGCTTTTAATGTAACAAAGTCGTTAAGGGATGAGATCAATTTTTATGTTATTCCTGTTTGCCACAATCAATGCAAAACATTTTTATTTTGCATAAAAATCCGCAGTCTAATTATAAGTAAAAGCGTACAGATGTTTGAATTTTATCATAATGAGTTACAACAAAGTTCGCAAGAGTAAAACACAGGTAATTCCTATTTATTTAATAAATCCTACAATTGATTCCTGATTTTATGAGACAAATGAGTAGGTGTAATTCAAAACATGAAAAACATTAGACGAATTTAAAAATATTTTTACATCCTTTTCAAGCTATTGAACATATAAATTTCTATGTCACTCCGGTTGGTTGCAATTCCGGCTTTATTTTGCATAAATATCTGCTATCTAAACATAAGTATTGTTTCAAAATTGCTTCAAAGCTACAATCGGTTTCGCACGAACCTAATATTTTCGTATCACACACGTTGCTCCGTTCCCTGATAGACCCCTAAATCTTCGCGACCAAAAACTTGTCGCCGGAGGCATTTGAAACTTGCTCACGTTCGGCAAAGAATGTTTTCCGTATTGCGACTGATTCGATCACGATCGAAATCGTAGAATGCACACACGTTCACGCGCTATCTATTCTCCGACGTAGCTACAATCCAGGGACTGCTCCTTTATATATGTTTCGCTTTAGTTTCAGGACGAAGGCAACTCGTCGTCGACGAATCTGACGGCTTGTCGAGTCCTACCGCACTATGATTGGCCGTTGTTCCAAGTCTCGTTTTTCCTGATGAGCTACCTGCTGCCACTGCTGCTGATATGCTTCTTTTACATTTGCATGCTCGTCAGGCTGTGGCGTCGGTCCCGCGTCACCGCCGAGAGTCGTCGCGGGAGGAGACGTGTCACGAGGCTGGTGCTCGTGGTCGTCGGCGTTTTTGCATTTTGTTGGTGTCCTATCCAGGTTAGTACCACTTTCATCTGTCTAACAAGGAACCCGGCGTGATAAATTTCCTCCTTGTCTCGCCTCCGATTCAAACGTTTGCAAATATTGGGTTGGGAAGAAAGTAGTTCGTAGCGTTTTCAAATTAAGAATCCAAGATAAAATTAAGGTATTTATTCATATGTTTATTTAATGACACGAGAAGTTACCTCGAAAATGGCGAAAAGTAATAAAACAGAATGGAAAATATGGTATTCAATAAATCTCTATGAATAAACATCTGAATTTTAGCTTGCAATTTTAATTTACAAACGCTACGAACTTTCGTTCCAACCAAATGCAAATTCGATTTTGAGGAAACATATAAAATGACGTAGAAATAGTATAGATATTCTCATCTTTAACGAGTAATTTATTATTAGCTTTATTATATTTGAAAATTCTAACCCTAAAATTAAAATATCGTAATAGGTTTTTTATATTTTTTCATTTATTTGTCGTTGGGCGAAGCGGAACCTTTTGATCCATTGTATTTGCTCTGTAATAATTAAAACTTCAGTGGAATATATTATTTGTTAATGAAAAACAACACAGAACATCAGAACAATATATAATAATTCAAACATTATCTTTCTATTTAATACTGTGCATTTTATTTGGCTATCAACATATTTTTATATCAAGACTATGAATCATAAAATAAAATACTCTATTTTAATATCATCCGGCATAAAATGAAATAAAATATTTAATTTTAATCATGTGGCTTGAAACAAACTATTGTAATATTACTTAAACTGTTGAATTATCCAAAGTATTGTTTTAAGAGTTTAAGAGGATTTGTGATAATAATGGTAGAAGGTGTGATAAAGCTGAATGTGTTTTCCTGCTGCGTTTTAATACTCTGATAACTCGCATTAGTGATAACTAATCTGCATACAAGTACTCTACATAAGCAGCAGAATCCTACTGCAGTTTTTTGATAAACCATATAAACGTACAAAGTATTTTGCCATTAGAAAACAAATTATACTCATAAATGTATTAAACACGAACCATTATTTCCATCAAAAATATTTGAAGTACAGAAAATATTTCTAAAAGAAATCAAATACTATTTAAAGAATTTATTCCATCCAATAAAATATATTTTATTTTCGAAAAGTTGCATACTTTACATAATTTTTTTAAAATGATCGTTTACGATAAGCATGCCACTGCTGTATGTTTAGTAAATGTTATCTACAGTGAATAATGTAATTAACGCGGTGGTTTTGAATGGTTTTGACATTATGCAATGTGGGAAATATTAATACGCCCACTGTCAGCATTATTATACCGCGATCATATTTCGCATAAGAAAATTAAATTTTGCTTGTCTTGTAATTTATTCATATTAATATATCGTAGTGATATCGGGATTTACTTTGTAAAGGTGAATCCCATAAAGTTAACGTTCACGAGCAGAGAATATTATTACATCTGTAATTGATATAGACTAAAATATTCATACATTAAATTCATTTTAATGTCTTCGCCACGTGTTTCGCTTAATATTATGGAGCAAAAGTTAATTTTATGTGTAATAACATAGGATTATAAGATAAATTCTGCGAAAAAATTCTATTTTGAATACGAAATCCTTGATTCAATGAACAAGTTTAAAATGTAAAAACTGCTTAATGTTAATGCGACCTTTAAAAAGTTTCTTTTGCGTTGCATTTAATAGATATTGTAGTTAAAAGAATTGTAACTGATATAAATAGTGATTGCACACGATTTAATATACAGCGTAAGACATATAAATGGAACATGAAAATATTTTCCTTGTTTACTGAAAACGTTGTTCCGCAGAAAACATTAAAACTGTGTTGCTCGAAAATATTATTCAGATGTATCGGTATTTTTCTCGCTTGTGTGGAGTTGAACTTTCCGAAAGAGGTTACTTTTTACCATTGCTTTCGTCTCTTCGGGAAGTTCGACACTGTTTTAACCAGTTTTCTGAAGTATACGTAAACAGCGGAGATTTTTAGGTCTCCCTATTTATGTGACCATTCTGTACATAAAAGTTAGATACTTACGTGGAATACATTACACAAAGAATGCACAAGAATGCTTCTTATACTTGCATACATAGAGCATGATGCATATTTTTAAACTTGAAGACCAACCTCATTTTTTCAAAAAAGTACTGTATTGCTCAGTTTGTCATTTGAAATACTAATGAAAAAGCCTTGACGAATATTACAGACAATTAAGGAAATGTTTTGCTACATTTATCTCAAATTCGAAAATATAAAAGCTCGAAAAATTTTGCCTTATCTCTATTATTACATCTATCCATTTCTCTGAAGTGCCTTCGCTTATAAACAATTGCAATTAGGTAAATGTGTACACAATGCATAACCTGGGTTTGTTTGAAATGTTATGATAGTAGAAAATGGTACGACACGTTCTACTGCAAACTTCAATCTCTTTTTCAGAATTTCTTCGAGATGATTAAGTTATGTTATCATCCCTGTGCAAGCAAACTCTGTTTAATCTCGCACTGAAGTCATTGAGTTCCAATTTTCGTGTTACAGTATCTCTATAAATAAATTTCATTTTTTTAAAGTAACAATAGAGTGACCACTCGGATTGAATTGTGGAAAGCAAAGTAACATTGTTAGCCTTTAGTGCCACAATATAGAACACGTGCTGCATGATTTGAAAACATTGTCCACACGTTTCAGCGGTTCTTTCGCAAATTATGAATCGTTATATCGAAGCAACAGCGTGCAACGGATGGCCTTAGAGTAAGAACGCATTGTATGTACAACAGTGTAATGCAATCTCGAATAGATAAAAACGCGTCGATAGGAATCCAAATAAAACAGTCATGATTTCACGATATTATTATAAAAAGCTCGGCAAAATTTATGTCTCTGTTAATTAGTGTGGTTTTAGTGGATTTGGGGGTCGTAGAATCTGATTCCGGAATTAGTTATATGCTAGAATAACAACTTACCTTCATAGGGGTTGTATCAATCTAATTATAAGCAGTTGAAACAGTAAATAGTTAAAGAGTTGATGTTAATAAAAGTTACGATTTTTACTGATCTGAATTTTAAGCGAATAAAAATTAAAACCGTAATTTGAACAAAATTTAGCATTGGAATTGTTATTAAATTATTATTAGTTGCACCACACCCTCTTCCTTCTACTCGTTAAACGTTGCTCTCCTACTTATCACGAAATCACTTACTAAAACAAAAAACTGTCTCATGATTACAGCTGCAATTAAAAATTATAACCAACAAAAAGTAAAATTAAGGATAAAGCTTATTTTTAGATTAGATTATCCTGAACTCTCTCATTGATCTCCATTAGGGTATAAATAGAGCACAGTTATGATTGATGTTATTTGTGGAGTAACCTAACGTGTTCCGGCAATGAAAACAGAGCCTCGTAAATCGTTCATAATTTTGAATACTACGTTGTGATAAATTTAAAATGTATACTGCATGTTGTTCGAATAATAAGTCATTGTTCCCATAATAACCCTAATTATCCGTCGAACGGGTCTAATCACCGAATTTCGCCGTACGTAATTTCCCAGCTGCGATTTATCTTCCATCCCCATTAACACGAGAATAGGGGCGCAGTTAATTGCTATTGTATCGGTGTCGTCCGCAAATTTTTCCGCAGCGATGCCTTCCCCGAAATGTCGTTCGAAACACAGGGCTACGTTTCAATCCCCAAGCGGCAGTTCTCAATGGGCAGCACAGCGGTTTGCGTGATACCGAAGCCGTGATAACACCGACAGATTATTGTCTACATCGTCGAGAATTTAATCCTATTTACGTGATACCATTCGATCCGAACGCGTCGCGAAACGTTTTTCCAAATCTGACTGGTCAGATCGATCTACCGTGAAAAACAATCGGCGCACAATCGAATGAGTTCAAAAATGTTCATGTTGAAAACGATTGAAACTAGGTCTTTTTGTAAGCTGATACAGTAGAGCGGGCATGTCAAACTCTTTCACCATCAAGGGCCTCATTATGTATTGTAAATTAATTCGAGGGCCGCAATAGAAAAAAGCAGACTTGAAATAGAAAGGAAACACATTTTTTTTTATTAACACGTTGCTGTTACACATATAAAATGACATACGAACAAATTTTGTTTTTTGTTCAAGTTTACTTTATTTGAATAAAACTCAAAATTTTTAAAATTTGGTGGAATTTGTTGAGCTGTAATTATTTTTGACATTGATTGTACAGACCCTGGTCTGTTCAGTCTGTTCATGTTGACCTTTCCGCAGCTTTATTATTTTTTAACGTTGAAGATACATGCATATAGTGGTTCGCTCATGTATGTATGTGCTACCACTGCTACCGAACATAGCTGAAATACGCCTAATGGTATGTAACATATCGGGAAATCGGTCGACAGATAAATAATTGTAAAAATGTGCAATCACAACATCCATGTATGTTTGTTTCAATACGGAATCACACTGCATTTCGATTAATTCCAGTTGTACAGGTTTTGCACTCCAAATTCACCCTTCCGTAAATCAATTTCGCCCTTTTGCAAGTCAATTTCACCCTTCTGCAAATTAATTTCACCCTTCTGCAAATAAAATTCAACCTTTTACAAATAAAGTATTTTTAAGTAAGTTTTTGTAAAAAAATCAGATCGAATTTATTCAAATTTATTAATTTAAATTTATTTATTGCAAAGATGTACATCAAATACTTATTTAATTTTTAATGTGCGGAAACTGTGTGTAGAATAGTGTAGACATGCATATTCAGTGTAGCCATTTTCTGATTAATAAATTTTAGAAATGAAAATACATATGTATTTATTGAAGCGTATTGAGTACTGAGTTTTCCCCCGCAGTAATGACACCGTTTACGTGTGTCTAAATAAATTATTATTTTTAAATATTCTTAATGGGTGAAATTGATTTACAAAAGGGCGAAATTGATTTACAGAAAGGTGAAAAAGACTTGCAAAAGGGTGAATTTGGAGTTTAAAACGGAAGGGCCGTGTGTTTGACATGCCTGCAGTAGAGCGTCAATTTTCCGAACTTCGACTATCCGAACCCGAAAGGAGAGATCCCTTAACGACAGTGTTTGATTACTTCAGCAAATACGTTTTGTTAACATTAACTGTATATTTATCGTATAATTATTATTTATCGTATATATATTAATATATATAATAAATATATAATTATAATTATAATATATTATACAGGGTGAGAGAGTCATGAAAAACAGAACACCTGAATTTCTCTGTTGGTTTGAAGGATAAATGAAAGCTTCAAAGGGAAATGAAACCGTTAATAGGGGACAATACAAATGATATCAACAGATCTTGTGGTTCACCATATATCTTTAACTTCATAATGTTGTAGCCGATGGCAAGACGGGTTTATCGATGTGGTACAATATGACCTTCAAATGACTTTGGATTCTTTAATAGCTATAGTTTGACTACTTTATTTGATCAACTTTGTTTCACCACTGCTTTATCAAAAATATTCTAGTTCAAAGTAATTTGTAGGTCAGAGTGTACCAGATCATTGGACTCGTCTTGACCACAGCTACAACATTATGAAGTTAAAAATATATAATCACAAGATCTGTTGATATCATCATATTTGAACGGTTTCATTTCACTTTTGAAAAACTTTCGTTTATCCTTCATACCATCAAAGAAATTCAGGTGTCCTGTTTTTCGTGACTCACTCTGTATATGTATATTATATAAAGTTTGTTTAACGTACTGTTACTAATCGTACATTTCATATGCATCCACTTCATAGCACGATTTTCCTCTTAATTGGTCACTCACTGGTACATTCACCTTACTATCAAAAAATAGACCATGGAACAATAAACAAGGATTCATGTGCATAGGATTCATGTGGTGTAAAGAACGATACTGCGGATAGTACGAATCTTTTGCTGAAAAATATTGAACCCACGAGTCTAGATGCTTTGTTTTGTTGTGGGTGTGAAAGCTCCGGTACGATAATGGAAGGTGAAGTGTTGAAACGGTGGAATCGGGTCGCAAAAAATATGTTGCCGCATGCAATACCGTGCCCGCGCTCGAGTTGCCAGTTTCAAACTTCTCTCCCACTCTACCCTTCCCCTTCTACGACGCTGTTCCCCCACGCTTCCGACACGGCCCGGTTACGTAACACGTTTCGCCTCCTTCGTGCATGTGTCACAATGTCACGTGACTAATTCGTCACTGGCAGAGAGAGTGGTAACTTTTTCCCCTCAACTCGAATCAATTCCCCTGATGCATAGAGGTCCAGGTGGCCGATCTAGCAGTTCATTAAGATTTTTGCACTATTTGGAAGTTTAACCCGGCGTTGGTAAGGTGGGAAAATGTATAGTAAGTGGTACGGTGGGGTCTCACAGATCCCCCGAAATAATATATTGTATTATAGAAATAAATACCTTTTTCATAAATATAAGATTAGGCATTGCTTATAAGAGGCTTGTAATTTATCAGAGTAAAAACGCAGATCCACGAAATTAAATTTTTATTATTCAAAAATACCTAACAACTGTCACGCGTTGTTACAATGTTACGATCAATCTAAAATCTCTGGGGTCTGTGAGACCCCACCTAACTAACGCCGGATTAAGGGTACACCAATGGAGATCGTTGGATTCGTTTTGACATCAGCTACAATATTATGACATACATAAGTGATAAATGATTGCATAAGTTCGTGTCCGATTTGAAGATTCAATTCAATGGTTAAATTTTAAAGAATACAACTTTACTAATCAATTATACATTCTTTTCTAATTGTAGAAAATTTAACCATTCTTTAATTTTAATTTACCATCCTTTAATTTTAATTTAACCAATCTTTAACCAAATCTTTAACCAAATTTTTAAACAAATCTTTAACCAATCTTTAAAATTTAACCATTAAATTTTATTTTCAAATCGGGAACGAACTTATGCAATCATCTAATACAATATTAAATATACATTATACAATATTAAATGTTGATTAACTTTTTTTAAAAACATTTTTTTGTCTCATTGTCGGAACTGCCTGAAAAATCATATTCAGTTTTAAAAGAAACTATTCATAAAATGTTGATTTTTAAATGCTTGTACAATTCATAATAAATCTTATTAATTAGGAGCAATATACATTCGACAAACATCAATATCCACTGAAGCATCTGTGACATTTTAAACAATAATAATGAAAGGACGACATCTATTTGGAACTATTTGGAACTCAATAGACATTCCATGTCAAAGGGAAATATCTTCGACAACTTTCACTAGTCCATTAAGAATTACTTATTTAATAAATGACGAACTGTAATTCTAAATTTGAGGTATGCATCTTCAAGGTAAAAGAATGCTCTTCATTGAAAAAAATTTTTTTTTTATAAATGTTAAATAGGTTCGCCAGGGTTCACTAGAAAGTTAGTAATTTTTTCGATCGAAAATCATATCCACCAAATGATCACTTTTAAATGCTAGTTCTAATTATAATTTTTATTAAATTTTATTAATATCTACATTTTCGGCATTGTTGAGCATTTAGAAAGCAATGTAGATGCATTGAATACCGATATGAAGCAAGTCATTTTTCTAGATCGGCCATTAATTTAGATTAATGCAACTTTTTATGAACACAGCGGATTATCGCTCGCCTCTCGAACGCGTTTGACGTATTTGATTGAGTTTTGTCGGGACATGTTTGTCCCCGGGAATAAGACAAGAAGCTTGTTTATCGCGACAGAAAGTAAGTTTCTGTATGTATATCACCTCTCGCTGCGTCATTAAATGATCCAATCGTCGTCGGACGATATCGCGAATATTGCTGAGTGCAACGTTTCCCCCAGCTTCTGCTAGCGATGTAATAAAAGCGTAGCATAATTTACGGGGCCATTTATCGAAATTGCTTGGACGAAGAATTGTTATTCTAATTGAATGGACCTACTTCTCCTTTTTTACTTCGATATGGACCTCTAATACGTCGTTGAAGATCAATGATCGTAGACAAATATTTTTTTTTGGTGAATACTTGAAATATAATAAAATAGTTACTCGGTATTCAGTGGTAATCTCCATTTTGATCGAAGAGCGCTGATATGTACATAGTTACACAACTACTTAAGCAGAGGACCTTATTCAAAATCGGTTATCGGAAAGCACTTTGGTTGTTTCAAAATCATGCAAATGTGGAGAGCTAGTTCGGCAGTTTGAACTGGGAAAATAAAGGACAAGTTGATGCAAAAAGTTTTGGGAACTACGGAATAATGGATTCTACATTTTTAGCTATCAAATAAACTATATTTTTTTGTACTCCAGGAAAATTATACATTATTTATTCTAGATTTATTATACACTATATACATATAGAAAATGATTATTAAGTTTTGGGAACTATGGAATAATGGATTCAAAATTTTCTACTATCACATATAATATATATTGTTAATTTTTGGAAATTACGGGATAATGAGTTCATAAAATTTTTAACTACCAAATAAGCTGAACATGTATTTGTTTCACACTCGAGGAATGTATTATCAAATTTTATAAAGTGTAGAATAATTAATTTAAAACTTGTAACCATCGAGTCAGCTGTTTAATGCAGAAACAGTACAAGTCGAAGCAGTTAATCAGTGGATAATTAAGTAAAAGTTCTATTAACAGTAATATCGAAGCATATTACGTCTTATGCAAGCCTCGCTAAAATTATTTTATAGTAATTTTACTTAATGACATAGTGCGGATAATATACATATTGTGGGAATTGTGTTACTGGTTTTCTATGCCCAGTAGCTGAATAGCTGAATTAAAAATCTCCTAGTTTTCTCTATTAATGATTTAAAGGGTCCAAGTGTTAATTAATTCGATTCTTTTTGTGTTTTAATAAAGGTGATTCTGGTGAGGAAGTCATTGGACGTGTACCCGTTGACAACGACGTCGATAATGGTGCAAATAGCCAGCCACATCCTGGCCTACATGAACAGCTGCATCAACCCTTTCCTATACGCCTTCCTGAGCGATAGTTTCCGGAAAGCTTTTCGGAAAATAATATACTGCACGCCTCGGCCGGATCAGAACAGACAGGGACCATTGACGAGGACTACAAGAGCTTCCAGTACTGGCGACATACTATAGGTAGGTCCATTTTTATATTTTTGCATTCATGAAATTCAGATTTCACTTCTTCCACCGAGATACTCCGAAACTAATTTTTTTAAACATTAGAACTACCACACTCGCTAAAATAACGTCATAAACATTGTTTATCTGACCACTATGGAAAGCATGAAATCGTTTCTACAGAAAATTATTAAATATAATAATTTAATGCTAGTTGTGTTAAAAAAGGTGTACCTACACGTACAATTTTTATAAGAAATTAGAAATGAATCAATTTTATTCTTCGGCATTTGTAGTTACTGTTAAATAATTTCAGATCAATTATTGTGTCGTAGTTTTAAACAAAACATGGATTTATATGTATTTTATACGACACGAAAAATATTGTTTTTCCTGATTACGGATAATTTTGTCCATAGTGTTGTCAAGCACGTATTTGCAATTTGAAATGATTAATACTTCATTAAAAATATAATAATTCAGTGTAGTTACGTTTCTATTTAAATATCGTTTATTTATATGTAAAATCGAAAATTGATTCAAGTGATTGTTTTGTAACAGAGACTATTAATTATACAGTACACTTTAATTAATTGTCGATTTTACCATATAAATGATCAATTTTTCAATAGTAACTATACCGAGTTATTATTTTTTTTAATTTCCGTGTTATGTTTCGGATAGTATCAATTATAAGTCCAATACTAAAGTTCATGTTTTCGAAGCACTTCAAAAATCATCATAAAATTTCTTGATTGTTGCAACAAAAACGATTAAAATTCTGCACGTTTTTCCAATCACGACGAAGTGTCTCCGATTTTAGAGACTTTAATGGAACGAAAGGATTGCTTTGGCATCGGGATACATTTCCATGCTTCCACGTTTCGGATCAGGATTTTTTCTCACTTTAGCGTCTCGCCCGAGGTCCGATATTTTCGCTCCGAGTTTTAGGATAGGATTAATTACTTCGTAGGCAATTTGACGTTCATAATGGCGACAGAGTGAAACACATCTTTTACCTTATTCGCTCTTCGACCTCCCAAAAAAACTTCCTTTGTTTCCTGGACGAGCCAGAGGGCTTTGAAAACACATTTCCTTCTTTTTTACCCTCTTCTCCGAGCGCTACTTGTGTCGCTGTAGGCGTAGATTCTCAAGTTGAAAATCCAAGGCCATCCGGGGTGCGCTCATAGGGATCGTCTAGCCTACAGTGGCCTCGGCTACCCAGCTCCGCTGTAAATTACACTCCTCGTTCCAGTGCAAGTGCAATTTCCTATATTTTCCATCCTGTGTCGCAAATGAGCCCTGGCGCTTGTGCGTCGAACGATTGCCGCTGGGAGTTTCGTCGATGATCCTTTGTAATCGACATACATACTGATAAACAGCGTCGAGAAGATAGTGCGTTGACCGTTTCCTTCGGTATTAATCCCCATTGACTGTCGCACGTTTCATATTGCACTGACAGCTGCTGATGGTCGTCAGAATCTGCCTGTCATCAATCTTCATCCTGGGGATATTCTCGTTTTGAACCTAGTAGCATTTATGGTTGGTGATTTTGTCTACAAATTCCCAACATAGTCGATGATGTTTTGTAATCGTCGATGATCCTTTCTAATCGACATACAGTAAGGATCGAAACTGAACCAATAACCACAAGTTTTGTATAAATCATTGTTTATTGCTAGGAATATAGAAGAATAACAAACAATCAACATTATAATTATTTTTATCATAGAAGTAACTTAAGAATTTTTTTTCAATAATTAATGTCTCCTCGTGTAGCAATGACAACAAAATTAGATTGACTCGGTTTTGCACCACGTCTAATACTTGGCAAAATATTTAATATATTATTTATTTTTAATACTTCGTCCACAACCCTTGTGCTTGTAAAACTGCACTAATTCGCTTTGGCATATTTTCTACTAATTTTTTGCAATAATCCGGAGATATTTGTTCCCACTGTTCTTGAATTCTATCATACAAATCTGTGATTGAAGTTGGTTGGGAGTCGTATGAATCCCCCGAAGTCGTCTTTTTAGTAAACCCCATAGATTCTCTATGGGGTTGAGGTCGGGGCTCTGTGCAGACCAATCCAGAACAGAAAGTTTTTTAGTACCGAGCCAAATTTTTACACTTTTAGCAGTGTACTTAGGGTCTCGGTCATGCATGAAAATTACATTTTTTTTCTTCAAAAGGCATATTTTCAACAGCATCTATGAGATGATCTTGTAAAATATCCTTGCACATGTACTGATTCATGATGCCATTAATTCGGTGCAGTGATCCAACACCAAATGCTGTTAGGCACCCCCAGAACATTAGGGATCCACCTCCATGCTTTAACGTTTGTTTCACATGTCGTGGTTTAAGCTTTTCATTTTTACGAATCCAGCACCAAGACTTGCCATCTGAACAAATTCTGTTAATTTTGGTCTTGTCTGACCAAATAACCCGTTCCCAGTCTGTAGTTGTCCAGTTTTTATATTTTGTAGCAAATTCCAAACGACGTTTAATATTTTTTTTCGATAACATTGGCTTCTTTATTTTCTTAATGCTTCTAAACTCAGCTCCTTTGAAGGTTCTTCGTGCTATCCACTGACTTATTTGTATATTCGTATCTTCTTTTAATAATTTTGCAGCCATAATGGAACTTGAAGCTTCACCAGATGTGACAAACCGTATCAAATCCTTCGTTCATCCTGCGGTGATAATATTTTTGGTCTTCCTCCAACATTTAATAATATACTTTTACAGTATTTTTTTTCTTATTCTCTGCACTGTCGATTGACTAACACTGCAAGTTTTCGCTGTCTTACGCGTTGACAAGCCGTCATTCAAAAGAGAAATGACTTTTCTTACACAATTTGGAGCAATTGACTTCATATTTATTCTTACTTTACTTGCGTGCTTTTCCGTTCGACTGATTGCGAAGAAATGAGTGTTAAGACGTAGACTAATAGTTTGTAAACATACCAAAGTGCTACATGTAAACATACTACTAGAACATGCCACGTAAACATTTCTTGTAGGGACCGGTGCAAAACCGGGTCAATCTATTTTTGTTGTCATTGCTAAACGAGGAGACATTAATTATTGAAAAAAATTTCTTAAGTTACTTCTAACTATGATAAGAATAATTATAATGTTGATTTTTTGTTATTCTTCTATATTCCTAGCAATAAATAATGATTTATACAAAACTTGTGGTTATTGGTTCAGTTTCGCTCCTTACTGTACATACCGATAAACAGCGTGGAAAAGATAGTTTGTCGACCGTTTCCTTCGGTATTAATCCCCATTGGCTGACGTGACGATTTACCTTCTCACCGACGAGAATCTCCTCAGTAGCCTTCTGCACCGACGAGATCATGTCGATGGCCTTCTCTCTCTCACTCCAGTCAGAATATATCCTAGAAGGCGTAAGAGAACACCGAAATATTCGGGTGACACGAACTCCCATAAGGCTGGCAGTCTTTAATAGTACCTCGTCGGTGCCACAGTGTATGTGTGTGTATGATAATACATATAATTCATATGATAATACATACTGTGGTCGTCTCAAGTCGTTGTGGATCAAATTTGTTGTCGGTCCAATCTGGACTCCAGATTCTGGAGTTGGTGGAAACCGTGTCCGGGAAATTTGTGTCGGTGATCTGCATCGGACCCGATTTATAATACAGTCAGTTGTTAAATTACACTGTCCAACACCGTTCAAGATAAAAGTCTGCTCTATCGCGTGGTATAGTTCAATTTTCCGCTGGACCCTAATTTTTTGAGATAAATTGAAAAATATCCTCAAAAATTGGTGCAAAAGTGGTGTCTCTCCGTCTTTAATAATTGTTTAAACATGTTTAAACAATCATAACGTATTAATATTGGATATCAATGTATTCGGGAAAGTCTACAGAATCTTTTGCTGTAAAGAACAATTCAATATCTTTTATAATAACATCACAATATTTGTTTAAAGTTGAAAAATATGTTTTTTTTCCAAAGCCATGTTTTTCAAAAACTGTGCGTATAGGAGAAAAATTAAGGACAGATTCGGAATCAGCGCAAAAAAGTCTATAAGAAGGACCCAACAGTATATTGAAATCATAAAAAAAGTTGAAATTTGTTGGACAGTGTTATATGCCCAAGGGCTGTGATTATTTGTTTTAAAATGTTATATTAGACTACACGTATCGGGGAAGTAGAAAATTACATTGAAATGATAAAATTTTTTCGAAACGCCGAACATCCTTCTCGCAATCATCATGTTTGTCGTAAATGAACCCATTCACACAATTTCACTCAAAGGATTCGAGGTAGAATCTAAACAAAAGTCTTCTAAAAAATTTTAAAAGTTCATAAAAATAACGATTTTCTGTAAATACTAAATCATCTATACATCTAAAGAGAAATTACAGTTGGTACTGTAACCGTTTGCAATTTTTAATCGCTGCGAAACACGATTCCATGTCTAATGAAAACATTAAAAATTTAATGGAATCGATATGCATTTACACTTGACAGACGGTCGCGCGAGCTTAAACGAGTTTTCTACGGACCATGTTTTCAAGTACGATAAAAAAAATATCGCGGGACCAAGTGCTGGTTTTGATTATTTTTTGTATAGATATTTTCCATGCAAGTACCTAGCACTTGTGTTAGATTTTTTTATACCGATAACACTATTGTTTTAGAAGTAAAAATTTGACGATTTTTATATCTGCTTCTTACTTTTTATTTACACTTTTATTATTTTATGAGATATTTTATAATACATCAATTATCAATTTTACTGTAACTGTAATCTTGTTAGAAAAGATCATCATTATTTAATCGTTATTATCTTGAAGAAGTAGGCGATAACCTTGTACGGGACAAAAGAGAATACATCAAAGAATATTGTTCATTACTAGACTCCAGATCTTTATGCAAAATAAAAAGTTTGCGTATCAATTGTAAGACACAGAAAGTAAATGGACATATTTATATCTTTCACGAATAATTTTAATATGATGAAAATAATATATTAATACTCTTAAAGTCTTTCAATCTTTCCAATGTTTTAAATGCACCTACTCACGTCTGTCATAAATGCATAAAATCCGGAATCTATTCATGCTGCTACTTTTTATTATTTCTTCAGTATCACGTATAATTAGAAAAAAATATAGTTTTATTTTCGTCGAGTTATTTCTAAATTTTATTCTGATTTTGTGCATTTACAGCAATACCATAGATATAAAACATAAAAAAGTAATCAATTTTACTACGATTTTAAATAATTTTTATATCATTAATTAATGGAACTCCAATTCAATCCCAATCAAAGAAATAAATTGCTATTCAACTTCAGTTTTCCTCTAAGTTCCTTTGTATTCAAATATAAATACTCAGTTTATGCATTTCACGTTTTGGATGAAGTGTTCAGTACTATTGTTTAATTGATCGTACAATGGATACTTTAAACAGAATGATTTACATTTGACCTAGATGCATGCTCGGTTGGCTAGCCCAACATCGATTCACAAAATTTGCTATCACTCCGTCAATTTTCATATCACTGCAACGAAATTAACATGCCATGTGCAGGGAAGAGTGGAGAATTTATTTGAGCACCTAGGAAAAAAAGAATCTCTCCGTGACTTGGAGCCATTCTTACACCCAAAAGTACAATTATAAAACGTCACTGTCCATCTAGTAGACAATGCTCGTGAATGTAACGCATTCGTCTCTCCACAGTAGACGAGCTACAAACGCGAGTGGACTAGTTTCTTCCAACTACTTTTCTTTCATTCTCTTTCTTGTTTGCCATCTTGTTCTCCCGAGCTTCCCACTTTCTTATCCCTTTCGTGCATTACATTTGCTGCAGTCTTATGAATGCGGTGGAGTGCTCTATTAAAAAACGTTCGAATTCTCAAGTTTGTGCAGTATGACATAATCAATTATATCGATAAATATTGAAATTGTATACCAGATAGTTCACTCTCCCGTTAATCATATCAGATGTAACTGTAAGAGATTCCAGATTTTGTGGGACATAAATTTGTCTGTGCGTATAAAATACAACAAAATTCAAACTAAAGAAGAATTATTTAATAAATTAATGAATAAATGTGTAACAAATTTTTTATTTTAGTTGTGATTTCATGAAATGCTGATTGAAAAGAGTAGGACACGAATTAAATTTAATTTCTAGATTGTGGATGTTTATGCAATTTTTAATTTTTGCAGGCAAATCAGGAAAGAGCGAACAAGTAAAATCTTATTTTCAGTGATAGTAGCCTCCATAGATCCGAAATGAGTAAAAATCGTATTAAATTCTGTGGAATTTTATATTCTAGCATTTTTTCAACATTTTAAGTAGCCATAAATGTATAAAGATCCGCAGTCTAGTAATCATTTTGCCATAAACTGGTTTTTAATTTACATGCTGATTGTTTATTTACTGTTATAGAAGTCTTACAGAAATTTTTGCACAGAATACAATCAAAAGAACAAAAATTCACAATATAATTATAACAATTAAATACTTCTTCTAACAAATCCTATATATTTTTATCCCATTAATATTTCGAAGCATTGAAGAAAAAGTAAAAGAAGACGTACAGCATAGTTTAATAAAATTTGATACAATTTCAATACTTCTAGATTTGTCTGGAAGAAAATAATTAACAAATCATCGATATTACCCTATATTTCTCATTCAGTAAAATTTCCACAATTTCAATCAATCAAATATAAAAATTTATAGAAGTCTAGTTCAATCTTTTCAGATACAAAGAAAATTGAAATAAAATTTCACTCGAGATTTGTCACCTATTTTTTTCAGTTCAGGCACATTTTGTATTAAAATCGCAGAAGTTTCTTCCCTCGATTCGTCGACAACGCAGGTCCCCTTCAACTCCTAAAATATTAATCCAAAAATTTGCTGAACGCAGCGAATGGATTAATCTGAGTTTAATCTATAAAATATTAATTTAAAAATACCCCGAACGTGGCAAGAAGTTGATCCAAGTTTTCCCACCCCAGAGTCGCGCGACTCTAATTCCTGCGAGCCAGATTTTTCCGCGACATTCGCGATATCGATCTCCCGCGGTGAGATTTTCATGAAACATCAAAAGCTTCGACGAGCACCCTGTTGGCTGGCAAGCACACAGAAGCTTTGTTTCTCTCGACGGAGGAATAAACTCGAACGACTCAGTTCCCTTTTTTCTCGCTTACTGTCCAGCTTCTTCGCTAGTAATGTCTTCGTATATCGTGTAACACATGAACTGCCACATCACTGCTCCTAAAAGTCATATAAAATCGAAGCAGTTTATTCAGTGATTAGACAGCGGATCTTTATGCAAAATAAAAACTTTCTACCTGCATTGTAACAAAGTGGAGTGAAATAGAAATTTATATTCTTTCAAAATATGTTTAATACATTGATAATAATATAACAGTAGTTTTAAATTCTTCTAATGTTTTTACTATTTCAATTTACACGTACTCATTTTCGCAATAAATGCATAAAATCCGCCAGAGTCAGGCAAAAATTTAATCAACGATTCACGAATAAATTTCTACTTCAATCGTTAATCGCAATTAACAATTAAACTCCTACTTTAGTCGTTAATTGCGGTTAACGATTACATTCTTTTCAATTGCAATCGTCAATCGGATAATTGATTAATGATTAATTGCTGAAATTTCGAAATGAAATACGGAATTAAAACTGTATACCGTTGTATAACGTTGAGATATTTTTCTGTCAATTCTCCATCTCCGCTCTCTGTCTCTCTCTCCCTCGTTATTAGAATTTATGGATAGACCATGTGGAGATTAACTTCAACAATTGATTAAATTAGTCTCCGAATTTTCGATGATTTCTTATTTTAATCAACGATTGACGATTAACTTCATCAATCGATTGATTCAATCGTCCATTTTTCAATGATTGCCTTTTTTAATCGTCAATCAATCAATCTTGATTAAAATTGTAATTGATTAATGCCCAACTTTGAATTGAAAAGACAACGTGTATCACAAAAATTACTGTTGTAACTTTCTCACACATTTCTGACCTATACCAATGAATTTCTATAATCGGAAATCTCAAAATCAACCAGGCATCGAAAGGAAGTTTAAACAGTTTTCTGATACCTAAAGCGAAAACTTTTGCAATAAAGAAATATACAAGTTGTCGGATCAATGGAACGAGATGTAATAGAAGCAGAAGATAACTACATACTTATCTAAAGGTCGCATGATTCACTTTTTATGTCATTTTTCTCTTTCTGTTGAAAGAGCGTGAACTTTCTTGGTTATCCGTATGGAGAGTATTTTAACATCGATTTAAATTTTCCATGTAGATCACGGAGTACATTTTTAAGCTTTTATGTGGCTATCATAAAATTCACAAAGGAAGTTATCGAACTCATAAATTCAAAAACTGATGAACCTTCGTACACAGGTAGAATAAGTTATGCCTCATACTTCTCGCATTAAAGGGGTGAAACGGTGAAACCAGTTAAAAAATTTTAATATTTTCTTTTTCGTGAAATATCTCAAGAACAACAAATGATATAAAAAGAAAGAATTGCATGGTAGTCTTGTGTCCACCAAACTTTGTAAACAAAAATTTTTGAAATGCATTTGTTTCTATTTTTTTGAGGCATGCATTTGAAAAAATTTTTTGACACAGTTCGGTAGATACAATAATACCATGCAAGTTTTGTGTTGACCTTTTTCAAATATCATTTGTTGTTCTTGAAATATTTCACGCAAAAGGAAATATTGAAATTTTTTCAAGGACTGGTTTCACCCCTTTAACGCGAGAAGTAGCACGAAAAAAGATACTCTAAACATTGTTCTGCTCTTGTGTAAAAAGTTTCACCATTTTTTTAGTATACGGGTTCGATAACTTCCGTTGTCAGTAACTTCTGTTTCAAGTTTCAAGCCGTTTCCGAAATGTTACATATAGCGAAAGTTATAATGACTTGATTCATGCAGCAGAAATTTTCAATACGAGCGAAAGTTTGGGAAACGTTTCGAACAAAAGTTGTTCAGTTCAATAAGGACAACGTGAGTGTGTAAAAATTGACCTCACAATCTATTTAACTCTTATCCGTGTCTCATATTCCCATATTAATTTGTTCTTTGATATCAAATAGGCACAACAGTAAACAATCGATGTAAATATATTATGTAGAACTTTCTCTTCGAATAAAATCCTTTTTTGAAAATGAAAAACAGTGACAAGATAAGATAAGGTTTGAAAACAATTATTTGCATCGTCCACAGAAATAAATAAATAATAAATCAACTTGCAGAGCATATTACAGTAGTGCCTCGAGACGAATGTGCACGATATTTGTGAAAAATGTTTCCCCACTACCTCAGAGGGTACTTTTGAGGGAATCAAACACTCGAACAAAGGCAAAACTTTTGCAAAACAAGTTTTTAATTATATGTGAAATAATTGATCAGTAAGTAATTATATTAGAATATGTTTGTGACATTTTTCTGATTATTGCGATTATGTAGCTAGGTAACTGTTCTATTATACGAACACTCATGTTCCACTGATTTGTTCGGTTCTACAGTATTGTGAATAAAAAAAGTGAACATGATATATATAAATTGCATCTTGTTTGGTATCATTTCAATAAAAAAATGCAACGAATATGTTGGTCACAGCGTCATAAAAAATAATTAAATACAGATAACTTTTATTATTGGATTAGTATTGCAATCGACACTAGTTTAAGTGTTTTATTTACTCGCTACTCTTTCCTGCGTTCAGTGCTAGCGACAAGGGATACGTTACATTTTGGTGCCAAGGTTTTCACATACATATACACACATATACATAAAAGTGTATCAAATTGATATCAAACACAGATAAGGGTTAGAAATATTAAATTAACCTAGAAATCTCTGAAGAGTTATATGTATATGCTAAAAATTATTCACACCATATTACTAGTTTGTTGCATACGAAATATCCAATTTCGGAATGCAAATTTTATGAAGCCTTGTGTGTAACAAAAGGGGTTTTAATCTACAGGTTTATTGTATTGTACATGTCATTCGAGAAAGCTGATCTTTAAGGTGCTGTTTTCAGTTTTTTATTTACATCTCTAATTTTACTTTTAAACAAACTTCATTGTGAAAATAGTTAACATACATTATAATATCTTAATAGATACGAATAAAATTACAAGTTGATGATAGAAAAACTCAAAAATGGAGATGACAACCTTGTAAATGAGGAACTTACAAAAGACACTTTCTAAAGATTTACAGGTGTTAACATTTCACGCAAAGCCTGCATTCTCCAAACGAAATTTAAGTTTTACCTTCATCATCGAAGTTATAGGTCATTTGAAGGTCATATTACAGTATTTTGTATGAGCTACGCGATACAACACGAAAATATGTGTAGTTATTTCTGTGGTTGTCAGGAAGAACGCAGCATATCACATAATTTCACTTTCGAGATATTGCTGTTTAAAGTTTTGGTTACTAATGCTTTGCCATAGTATATCGGTTCAATTGCATTATGTTTTTAAGCCTCTCGAATTTATTTCCATTACTTTTTCTCTAATAAAGACGTAAATCCTACACTAATTATATAAATCTCAATTAATGCATAAATTGAAACTTTTTGAAATTGTGACATGCGGCGTTTTTCCTGGCAACCACAGATTTAAAGGAAGAAACATCGATAATCTAGAAAACTACGAGAAGAAACAACGTTTGAAAAACAACTCTTGATGCCATTCAAATTACACATAAAAAAGGTTTACGTTATCAAAATTAAAGAAGACGTCCCGTATATCGATCTCAAAATGAAACAATTTTCGCGATAGCAACGTTTTCATGCTTGCAAGGGTTTACGGAATATTCTCTCAGTTCCGTAAAGAAAAGCGAACCGCGTGCATACTGCATAGTCGGGCTGTGCAGTGTGATGGCTCGAATGGTCTGCGACATAGGCGCCGGACATAAATAACGCGACATCCGAGTAAAGTGCTCCCACAGGTTTAAGAAATGGGCGGCGTGTTTATGGGTGAACGAAATTAAAAGCAAGGGGAGGTCGACGAGGGAGCGCTGCCGCTTCTTGGCTACGCTCGGGAACATTTGTAAAACGGTGGAACATTTGTCTTGTTACTCGGCAAATTACTGTCGACAAGTCGTGTCATGATCATTCGGAGCATCGAATGGAAAGTCAGGAAGACGGGGGCTTCCGCGATCCTTTTCTGCTGATAAAGATCTATTTTCGGAGAGTTTTGTTAGCCTGTTGCACGGTTCTTGTTCACCTCTCTGCACCCCGGAGCACCGGGGACATTGATTAATGATGCGACGTTGTACCTATGTTTATGATCCTGGGGGAAGTCCCCAGTTTTTTGGTAGCTTAGCGTCAGCTCTGTTAACTTCCCATTAACGAAGTTATTGTGTAACTAATTTAAAGACTTGTTGTGTTTGCAATCGGCTGAGATTAACGTGTAATTAGATCACGTTGAAGTAGACAACTGGATGTTGATTAATCAAGGGATGCTCGAAATAGAACAGGATTCTTCTGGAAATTAGTCTTTCTAGACTGTTGGAAATATTTTGTACGAGTAACTGTAACAATACAAAGGGCCTAGTTAAACAATGGTTTAAGGTTGAAAGATAACCCCCTAAAATTTTAAGTCGCTAACCCTTCGTATAAGGATGATATGAGGGTAAATACCCTTAACTGTATCATTTTTTTTCTCGGTTGTTAATTAAGATATTCGGATAAAAAAAAAACGAAAATACTCGAACTTACCTCCTTCATATCATACATTTTTTTCACCATCGTGATCAAATTATTATATTAAGGGTAGAAAAAAATCATTTAATTTGTTAGGGGTGGGAATTGCAAGCAACCCTTCTTGATAACATTATAATAATCTTGGGGGACAAACAGTAAATTATTTTTCTTTAATGACATTTCTATGATGTCAAAATTTCTCTCATTCGGTAAAAACAAATGTCCTGATACATACTAAGAATTTATGGTCTATCAAACAACTTTCAAACACTTTCAAAATAAAAATTTGTGTCAGTCTATTAACCAGCTAATTTCCTTTTTACAAAATCTTTGTGATTTTAAATATATTAGTTACAATTTGCTTCAGAATGAAAAGATAATGTAGAAACGTAAATATTAAAATCGCAAACTTGATTTTTCTCGAAAATAGACTTAGGCTACTTTCAAAATAAACGGTTCATATGTGTTACTGCGGATTATCTAATACTTTAAATGCAATAAATCAATCATTGTACAATACAATTTCCACATAAAGATATTGTTTGTCATTATTAGACTGCGGATCTTTATGCAAAATAACAAATGTTTGCATTGATTACAAGACACAGGAGCCAAATAAAAATTACACTCTTCTTAAATCTTTTTAATACCTCCACTGTTTTAAATTGTATGTACCCATTTTTGTCATAAATGTATAAAATCCGCAGTCTAGTCATTATATCTTGTAATTATACTGGGTGCTTCTTTCATTTGCATAGTAGTGTACATAGTAGTACATACATATTTGTGTTGAATTGCTTTTCTGGAGCAGTGGTGTTTAGGAATTTCGGTATATCCGGGATTAGGTGAGGAGATAAAGGGATAAATAGGGTGCAGATTTCTCGAACGCGTCACGTCTGCATGTTGATGGTAATGGAGTCTCCGGAACGAAGGGTTTCGAAACTTTTTTCATTAGGCCATACGCGACTGCTTATAGGGCACCCAACTTTGAATGAAAAAGAAGAAACGCGCGAACTGTGCTGACTCAATTAACGTGTCTGAAATGAAAATGAGGGTCGTCTCCTCCGCATATTGATGGAAAGAGAAGATGTAAAAGCATCAGTTACAATTTAATGAGATTGGCGGAAGCGACGATTTTCTTTTAACGAGAACGTCTGTCTGCTCTATTTCCAGAAATCATTCTTTCCCATTGTTATTGTTGGGAGTAATTTTTCACGTTGGCATGAGTTAATCACGTTAACTTCTAGGTTGGTATAAATGTTAACTAACAAGGGCACCATTTTATTAATTTTAACACGTTCTGTGCCACGCGTACCACCTGTTTCACTTGTTCTGTAATTTTACTTTATTTAAACTCGCCCACAAAAGAATAAATGTAAGATCCTTAATACAGAATCTTATCGCCCGAGTAATTTCGTTATTCGTAGCAGATTATATCTGCTATCGCAGCAAGAATCCCAAAATGAGGTCGTAGAAATACAAGATATCTGGCAATGATCAAAAGAAGCTCGGTACAAATGGTAAAAGGGTACACTGTAGGCAAAGCATAAGTTTAAACGTATCGAGAGATAGCGCAGGGAACGAGTGTGTAGGATCAGTTCCGGAATTTCGCCGTTTCGAGTTTATTCTACACGGAGGACCGTTGTGACTTAACATACGATATCCCTTAGAGTATAAGCGATATTCCTATGTGGGGAATAGACCACGGTTCCATCCAATAATGGTAATCTGTGGCATATTATTCGTAAATAAGAATTTTCAAATGTTTAAGTCGGCCAGCAGACAGGCGAGGCAGGGAATTCTTGGCGCGGAAAACGTCTGGGAATCGAATAGCAGTTTACTCTGATGCTAACGGAACGAGGCCGGGCCATAAATCAGAATCGGATCGAACACTTGACATCAGATTACGCTAGAACTCTGAAAAACGAACCGTAATTGCACTGAAGCGCCTCGAGAATCCGCTCTAAAACAATTTCACGCTTCACGTAACTCCTCTAACTGCTAATCGATGATTCGACATTAATACCCTGCTATTTTCATCATTAGACACTTGGTCGTAAGAATAAGTGGTAACATTTTAGGTTACAAATTAGCAGAATGCATTCAAGAAAACCTTTCTGCCGGGAATTACGGAAATACGTTCGAACGAAAATCCGTAGCGCGTTTTTAAATTACAATTAAGAGATTTATACGTAGATTTATTTAATATTTTCCATTCCGTTCCTTAAGAATCACCGAAATGCAACATTTTTGAGGCACTCTGTATTAAATTGGAGAATCGGTTCTGCAACTGTCTTGGAATTGATACAAACTTTAAAAAATAACAGTTATAGAACAAACACAGAAGTTATTAAAAAATTTGTAGGCATTTCATAACTAGACTGTGGTGAAAAATAAAATTGTAAATGTACATTAGATGCACTTAAGAATGTTATTACATTATTTTCGACTTGTTAAGATAATTGAAAGATGAAATACATTGTCATGTAGCTTCCATTTCTTACAATCAGCTTAAAAAATTTTATTTTGCACAAAAATCCGCAGTCTATTCATTACAGTATTATTTAGGATAAAAGTTTTTCGTAATGGAACCAAGAATCTTTCATAAAGAAAGTTCCAAAGAAATTGAAGAGTCTTAATATTTTTAATTATCGTACAATACACACACAGCTAAAAGTTAGTGTAAAAAAATGTCTAGGAGTCATGAGAGATCCTAGTATACCAGTTAAGAGTTAAAAATTTGTTTCGTAACGCGTGATCAGTAGATTGCGGATCTTTATGCAAAATAAAAAATGTTTGCATTGATTGCAAGACATCGGAGTGAAATAAAAATTTCTTTCTTCTTTTAATTATCTGATTAAGCTGAAACCAATACGCTGATGTCTTCAAATCTTTTTAATATGTTCACTGCTTTAAATTGTGCTTACCCATTTTTGTCATAAATGCATAAAATCCGCAGTCTAGTGATCAGTGACTTTCATGCAGAAAAATGTCAGCGACGATGTGGCAATGTTACAAAATTCTTTTCTGGGAATGGAGGAGACTGTCAAACGATTTATTGTAATAAAGTATTCTACGTAGATAAGGGATCTATCGGTGGGAAGCCTGGTGAACAATATGCACAAGGACTGAATATGAAAACTCGAGAACGTGATGCTCCCTTCGATCTTCTGCCTTCAGGGAAATTGACATTATCTTTGTAATAACTTCACGGTTCGCGGCATCGAACGTTATCCACATCAGGATAGCGAGTGAAAAATTGCATAAGGGTAACCGTGCGATGTTTGAAAGTAAGATTTACATGATTTTATCTATCCACCACTATACCTTTAATAAATGAATCTACTTATAATAAAAACGATTTTGTACGATTTTTTAGTTAACGAGACGAGAAAAATACAATCTCTTCCGAATGTATAATTTCGTAAAACAGTCTGTCCGTGGGAAATAAAATAATACAGGGCTCAATAATAAGAAGAGGTCCGGGTCTCAATATTATGGTCCAGGTATATTGTTGTACCATTTTTTTAACGAAATAGATCACACTTCAAATATCTACAATTCCTGGAGAATGGGAAATTTTATGTTCAAATACTTCTTGGATCTACTGTATACGAATCATAATCCTTTAACTTGAATAAATTAAAGATTTTCTAATTTAATATAGGATTATAGGCATATTTCCAATGTCATCCTTGACGATGTTATTTTATAAGTAAAAACAGTAGTACGGTAGAACTTGGATTATCCGAACCAATTGGGACCGAGGTGGATCACACACAGGTAATCGAACAGTTTTAAAATTACTTATTAACCCTCATGGAACCCTCATTTCACGAACTGAATTTGTTCCTCGGTGTCAAATTGAAAGAACAACGTAAACAGTTATTTTTCGATGTTTCTTTATTCAAATCGATCTGTTAACAACAAGTTCAAACAACATTTACGATCAGTTAACGCTCACATCTTAGATTATTCGGCTGTGTTTCGCATTAGAAAAATAGAAAACACAGAGTTTTGGAATTTACCTACAAATAACAGAACAGTATAACTTATTTCGGGAAAACTTCACAAAACTTACTATTAAATACAAAATATATGTATGTACATATGTATATGTATACGATAAACAATTTAAGTATGCATATACAATTAATGTTAACAAAACTTATTTGTTAAAGCAATCTTTAATGTTTTATCAATCGAAGACTGTCTCTTCGAAATCTGTAATTCACTGGCTCGGATAACCTAGGTTCGAATAATCCAGATTCTACTGTATTTAACTATGTATGCGTATCAAAACAAGTTTGATGTTGGACGAGCATGAGGGATGATAGACGAGACGGTAACAGCGTCTTAACCCAAAGATGCATGTCATTGTGTGTTAATTAAATTCAAATTCTAAGGAGATTAGACGCAAACTTCAGTCTTGTGTGTTGCGCACACCACCACTCTGCGGCTGTTGATGTAAATTAGCATCTGTAAGACACAGTTTATTAACAAACTCGTTAAGCTAGAGTTTACGTTCTTTTTTCTGGATGTTTTTAGATTAAGAGACAATTATAACTTCTACAATATTTCCGTTATTTCCAATATTCTCTATTTAATTTTTAGTGCCTTTAACATTCTGTTTTTATCGTATCATTTTATAACACCTTTGTTACAAAATGTTGGAAGAAACATAATTTACACAATATAATATAATTTACATAATTTGAACAATGTTTAAGGGCCTGCGATATTTTTAAAATTACCATTTAAGCTTGATTCACGTTTAATAACTTTTTTTCATTCAGAATAGAAAGGATTAGGTAAAACATGAAACAGTACAAAGATAAAATTAATTAAGAGCATCGGTACATTAACATTATCAGAATTATTAAATGGAGAAACAAATTTTTAGTTGGTTCGAATACTCTGTAATCGGTGCAGACAATTTTCATGTTAGATAAAGATCCTCAGTCTAATAATTACAAATAATATTATCATTCAGTAAATGTTTGGAAATATATGAACGTACGCATTTTCATCCAAAGTGAATCTTTAGTGTAAAATAAAACAGCATTTTCTGCAGAGAAAAAAGATAACAGTCGAAGTAATACCTTTTCAATTAAAAAGACACAATTGTGTCGCAGGAGTATGTAGCTGCAAACGTTATAAAAATGCTAGCTTTAAAAATATGAGTTAAATGTTATAAAAATTTTAGTTTTGCGTTGAAGAGAGTGTGGAGTTTGTGCAACGATTAATGAGAAACTGTCGAGACTCGGCAACATGACGAAACAGGCAGAGAGTGACAGACATTTAGAACTAACTAACATTAAATTGTAAGATTAGACATTGCAGTCGAAGCTATTTAAACTTGAAAATTAAACATTTCTTCCGACCTAGAATAATTCCATTGTATATGATTTTTTTCATTTCATGGATGTGAAGTTGATACAAAATCTCATACAATACTTAAATGTGTAGTAATTGATTAGATGGCAACATATTTAATAATGTAAACAATATTGTGAGTCATGACACAGCAATGTTTAGTGTATAAATATAAGTATAAATATAACTAATAATTAAAAATGTCTAATAGTCTGACACAGTCAAATAATTTTCTCAATATCACTTCAGTATTTCAATTCCAACTTTTTATTTCATCTTTTGATCAAATAATTCTCCACAATTCTGTTTATTTCGTGTACTAAAGAACAAGTTTAAAAGCGAATGCAGCTAAACTTTATAATCATTAAACTGCAAAAATTAGCATATCTAAATTTAATAATTAATTGCTTCAATAACCTCTCCTTGAGGTGAAATTATTTATTATTTTATTTGAACAATGTAATTAATAGATTGTGGATCTTTATGAAAAATAAACATTTTCTTCGTTAATTACAAGATGCGGGCACCATATAAAAATTTCTTCGTATCTTTAACAATTGTAATAAATTCAATGTAACATATGGATGTTCTTAAATCGTCCTAATGGTTTTACTGTTTTAAATTACATCCAGCCATTTTTATCATAAATGCATAAAATCCTCAGCCTAGTAATTAAAATGAAACATTATTCAAATAAAATCTCTGAGTTACCCCTCTGACTGCTAAAGGTTAAATTATTACAACATGTATAGGAGAAAATCTACATATAAATCCTGCAGCACGTATAGGAGAAAATGGCGGTCAATCAATGCGGAGAGAATCCCTGCGATTCGAGAATTTGTCTTGGCAATATCGTTTCGGGGCAACGTGTAATTGCATTGGCGCAGCGTTTCGGTCGCGCACAGAAAAACGATTTGTATCAAAATGGCCTGAGCGGTGTAATAGGATTTAGCAAGGAGGAGTGCTACCACCCAATTTCGTTTCGCGGTGATGGACGCGAGAAGAGATTTACTCCATGTCGGATAAAAACAGCGAGCGAGTTCAAATATGCGCGGAGATGGGAACGGAGTACGAAGATGAAACGAGGCACCAGGTGACCCGTCGGGCATTGAGAAGTTTCGGATAAATTAGCGTCCCATCCATTCTTCGCATACAATACCGAACGCTTCTTCAATCATTTTTCATGACCACTCTACTTCCGTTTCGATCTGATTAATAGCTTCGCGTTGGGGCATTTATCTCTTTAATTTATGCTTTCAAGTATTAGGTTGTTGCGTATGAAATGTCCGATTTTAGAATGCGACTCTTATAAATCGTTTCGATCAAGAAATGCTGTTACAGTCTATAGTTTATATTTACATTATTTTAGCGTTATTTGTGTGTTCAAGCTCATAATATAGTAGATCTTTGAATGTGTCATAACGTCAGCTATAATATTATGAAAGCAAAAATACATTTTAATATTTAACAGATCAAAATGATCCTTATTTTCTGTCGAAGAAACATTTTTCTCGGACTTTTACATATAGAAGTTTGTAGATGTTTAAATACTGTTCAACTTTTGTTGGTAACCAGTTTTTCTCAGATTATCGGAAACCCTTGAAAAATCGCGACAATGGAGTACTTCCACCGTAAAGCTGGAAAAAATTATTTTTATTTTATGTTGAAATAATATAATTTATTATTGTAATACTAAATATGTAGGTGACGAAACTTTTTCATAAGTAAATATTAATGGAAATATTAATTTTAAAGTGCAAAAGAGTAGCAACTTTTTCTTTTTTAGCGTTAAAGTTAGATAAATTCTTGACTAGAAGAGCTTTATCACTTTTAATCTATTTAACAATAAATCCAAATCTTATAATCTCATACAGTGAACCACAGTAATATACGGACACTTTTTTATTAGGTTGGCAACTAAATTCGCGACCTTCTGTTTCGTAATTCTGTTATTGTATCATTATAACCTCATTCAGTGACCATTCCTTTTGAATATTTATCTTTTTATCATTGGAAAGCTCTGAATTTTGCGATTAATTTGATATAAAATACTTAATACATATAATTGACAGATCTACAAAATATATTTCTTAAATTCTTAATTTAGGCCACCACAAAAAGGTTGTAAACAACAAGTTCTAGTATTTTCTCTGTAATTCCGATTTGTTCAAAAATTTTGATCACGTCTTGTAGTAGACTTAATTGCTCTAACTTCTCAAAATATATCCAAGTTGTATATAAAGTGTCCGAATATTACTTTGGTTCACTGCATCTGGAATTTCAATTTTATCCGCCTTGATGTTTGAGAAGCCGTTTTAGACTATTTCAAAATTAAATATTCCCAGAACAATAGATGAGAGAAACTTTGTACCCCCGGTTCGGAACCGTGTCGAAGTAATTTGTCCGCTCTTGTTGGACATTTCAAATAACGCGTAATGCAATTACAGTGTCTTTGTAATTATGTTCTCTGATTCGTACCTACCTCTTCTGACTGCTCGTTCCAGTTTACTGTCTTATGTATAGTACCCAACGCGATTAGCTGACCACTTATGTCCTGCATTGTGTCATTTCTATTTTCCACGGTAATCTTCACTCCCGATACAATACCGCAAGCTTGTTCATGTAATATGTAGGTTATGTTTAATCCTTATCTGCCTCTCATTTTTCCAAGATAATTTGCCCTTCGGTCTCAAATTGACATAGTATTAAGTGTACAAATTAATTTGGAACTCCTTCCTCGTGAATATACTGATTCCTTATAAATAGACAGCGGATTTTATGCATTTATGGCAAAAATGAGTAGATGTATTATAATTTAAAACAGCGAAAACATTAGAAGAATTTAAAAATACTTTCATATTATTTTCAACCTGTTAAACATATTGAGAAAGAAAATAAGTTTCTATGTCACTAAAGTCTGTTGCAATTCCGGTGGAAAATTTTTATTTTGCATAAAGATCCGCCATCTACTTATGAACAATTAATATACGCTTTATTGTCAAAAATAATCCCCATCACCTCCTGTGCATTAACTCCACCTTAAAAATAATTACTGCATCTTTAATTCGGTTGATAAATAATTTTCATTTGAAAGAGGATTATTACTGATTGATTGTGAGCACCACGAATTAGTTTGTATATGTAATGTTCAAAAATCAATGTGATGCAAAGATAAATAATCAAGTTCGTTAATTCCTTCTTTGAAAATGAATATCTGAAGTAAGCTGAGATTTTAATCTAAATTATCTAGTAAATATGTAATGGGTTTTTGATACAAAAAACGAATGAGTATTAAGCATTTTATGTCATTATTAGGCCTTCTCAAGGTTGAATTAAATTAATTTTTACAAAAATGTTAGCACATTTGGTTCAAAACAGGAGCTGAATGAAACTAGTTCCTAAAAATCCTCGAATCCACGAACTGTTAAAATAATTTTGCTACTTTCCAGAGTGCTGCTTTCAAAGCGAGCACTTGTGACGTTTTTTCCTAAAAAACTAATTTTCCGAAATTAGTCTGCTCCGAGGCAAAAGTGAAAAGTTTTGGCAACTTCTTGAGCCACTGAAAAGTCCGCGAGTATTCCGAAAGGGAAGATTTATAGCTCTGATTAGCATACAATGCATACGTAATTCGTTGATTTCCTGGGTTTAAATCGATCCCTTTCAATCCACGCAATTAATAGGGCAGGATAGGGGCTGAAAGCTCGTCGAATAAAAAATATCGACTTCAAAATTTTTATTCGTACACGATCGATATACTTTTATTTTGTATTACATATATGAATCGCATTTGCCATTATTTAGATCAAAAAGTGAAGAAAATACTTAAATACAAGAGTACTACTGATGTAATTATTAAATAAATATATTATGTAATTATAAATATACATTCAACGTTAACAAAACTGATTTGTTAAAGTAACCTTTAACCTTTTGGAATCGAAGATTGCCTTTCGGATAATTTACGCTCTACCGTATATTAAATTTCACTTACTCAATTTTGTTATAAATCCATAAAATCCGAAGTTTAATGATGTTTGGTCAAAATGTGGTAGCACATAAATGTTGACTATTATATAATATTGGGTTAGCAAGAAAGTAATTTCGAGACTGCGGATTTTTACGCATTTATGAAGAAATTGGCTGAGTGAAATATAAAACAGCAAAGGATTAGAAAACTTCAAGAATATTGCAATGTTGTTTTTAATGTAATGAAGTCGTTAAGGGATGAAATAAATTTTTATTTTATTCCAGCTTCCCACGATCAATTAAGGCGAATGAAGAATATTTTAAATTTTATTTAAGGTATGAAATATAGAGTCCAATTTTTTTATCCAAATAATGATCATTAATGAATAAGATATTTTCCCTTTTGTTTGATAATCTTTTACCAAGAAGAATAAATAAGAAAATATTTCATAATAAAGAAAAATATTTCATTGATGAGAGTTCATCGCTTAAATAAAGAAATTCGGTTTTTTTCACCTTAAAATATTGAAATTACTTTCTTGCTAACCCAATAGTTTACTCTGATCAATAAGTTTTATTAATAAAAGAGGGCACTGCAAATGCGACAACCTGATACAGGTAGTAGTGGGTTGGACGTCTCTTTTTAATACTTACAGTTCATACATCACTAGCGTCGAGAAGGCTAGGAGAAATGAAATGCAGTGAAGGGGTAGCAATAACACCCTTATCAAAGCCCGATCAGATCGTTGTGATTGATCGCGTACGATGAGTGGAATGCGAAAGTAGGTGTGTGTCGGCTCTTGTAGGCGATAGAAAGGAACATGGCGGGATACCAGGTCAACCTTTGCAATCCTGCTTTTGAATTCACAAGCTAGAAGATAATAAGCCGTGGCGGAGAGGGATGAAGCCGGCTAGAGAATGGTGCTAATTTTAGAAGTACTGTTTCTTTGGCTGCTTGGACCTTTCGTGGGATTATCGCGAGAGAAAGAGGAATGCACCTATTCGCGTCTTATCTGTTTCCCGTTACGGATCTTTTCGGTCGAGATAAGCTGTGCTCTTTCGCAATTCATTACAGCGTTGTTTCGTTCCCAGTGCTTAATCGCTGGAACGACCATCGTTCGCGACAAGACCTCGGACAAATTCTCCGCTGCTGTGCTCAAACGCCGCTGCCAAACGATGCTTTCTGCATAAATGTTACAGTCTAGAAACGTTGAACTTGTTTCGTACAAAGCTTTCAACACCAGACAGATTTTTAGTAAGGTAAATGTACGTTTTATTGCGGTATTTCTTCCCAACGAGATTAAAATACGTAAAAATAAATACAGTAGGACCTCGATTAGCCGGATTGATTGGGAGACAAACAGCCCGGATAAATTAAGGCCCGATGGATAATCGAGAACCGAGGGAAATAATTAAAATGTACATTACATTCCAAATTAAATTTTTTATTTTTGAATATTATTTCTCTTCATAATGTAGTCACATTTAAACGCATATTTGTTTATAATCGGGACCCGGTTAATCGAGATCTACAGGGTGTCCCAAAATTCGTGAACTTCCCGAAAGGGGGTGGTTCCTGAGACCATTTCAAGCGACATTTTCCTTTGCAAAAATGTTATCCGCGGCTTTGTTTAGGAGTTATTAACGAAACTGACAAGACAGAACTGTGTTGATCGCTGTTATTATGTCATCCCATAAGTTCGTGCCGACTATTGTGTATACATTTCACACGTCGATTTATAAACTTTACGGCGATAAGGGACCAATGCACTTAAGCGTAGGTATTCGGGAACAGCCTAGAGAAGGTTCTCGTGGGTATAAGATCGTGAAATAGTGAACACAGTGATTCCTAGCAGTGAAAAATCATGAGCGAAACGCGTATCCATTTCCGACATCTCATGTTATATGAATTTCGGAAAGAAGTTCAGTAACAATCGCCACGAACAACATATGTGCTGTTTACGCAGAAAGTGCGCATTCATCTCGTACCTGTCGAAAGTGGTTTCAACGTTTAGAAAGTGGGAATTTTTGTTTAGAAGACGAGGAACGTTCCGGGTGTCCTCCCCAGACAGACAAAGATAAAATGCGAGACCTTGTACAGAAATCACGAAGTTTATCAGTTGAGGAGATGTCAGATGTTCTGAAAGTACCTAAAACAAACTTAAAGGTATGTTAATAAAATTAACATATGCAACCGCTCGAAAAACGGCACGAAGTTATGGGATGGGTCCTAAGGTGGACGTTTTAAGGGGTAATTACCGTAAAGGTGATTAGCTTGAGGCTTAAGGGGAGACGGACATGATCGATTCGACAGCCTAGGGGATGACGATGATGACGTCGATGACAATAATGTTGATGATAATGATGATGTTGATAATCCAGCGGGTGTACACGCCTTTTCAACTCTAACTTCACTTCGAAGTTGACCGAGAAGTACAAACTGACTTTTAATAATCGAAACGGGTGAATTAATATCGAACGAATTTCTAATGATGACCGACTGTCCTGATGAGGAGCTGTCCCTTTTAATAAATCGGTCAATCCATTGTTCTAAGCTTAATCTTCATGGAGATGAGGGTATCTTCACCATTTCCTCTTAATCGCTCTTCTTATTAATTTGTCGTCTACATTTTGACCGGATTCGATTCCTTCTTATCATCCTTCTGGCTAAATCATGTTGCTCTGCATCCTCCCAGGTAGTTAGTCACCAGTTTTTATTGTCCATCGATCTTTCGTCCATTTCTTCTACGTAGTTTATCTTGCTTTCTTCTGGACTACGTTTCGTCTAATTATTCGCTCGCATATTATATTTCGGATTATCTCATTTCTTTAATAAAATACATTCCGCTGTGTTTGTAATTTGTTCAATGAAGTTCTAAATTCTAGATGAGTTCAAGTTTGAAATAAATCGCATGGCTTAGCAATTACCTGTAGTCTACTGCGAAATACTATATCTAATGGGTGTTCCTTAACACTAAACTTACCACTGCCGGTCAAATGACCGGTTTTATATTTTTCATTTCATAAGTATTGAAATTGTGATGTTGCTCACGTGGAAATTGATTCGATAAAATTCTGTATCGAAGCACACATTGTTGTAAAAATTGCAGAAAATCTAAATAAATAGAGCCTCGTCATAACTAAAACACATGTTAATCGCTTTTAGTGCTCGGTAGGTTTAGTGTTAATTCCATCGCTCGCAATGTGCTATAATATACGATAGTTTAATATTAATTATCAATAGACTGCGGATGTTTTTGCAAATGCATATTTATATAGAAATCTGATAAAGCAATGGGATTTAAACAGAAATATGTTTTGCGATTAGAGGATTCCAAAAATATGTTTTTTATTTTGCACTTTTTGCATAATGCATATGTTTTGCATATCTCATGCTCATATGAATCATTTATCTTGTTAAATTTATTTAATCTATTAATAAGGACTTGTATCATAACCGAATAGCGTCGATAATAGTGATACGCCGATATAATACTGAAGAAGCCTCAACAAGTTATGATGTTACGACCTTATATTGCTTGCTGTGAATCAGCTGTAAGAACACATGTATCTGTTGGTATTTAGAATTCGAACAGTTCAGTTTGATACTCGAAGTGGTAAGGCGAATTTTGTGAGAGTGCGTGCGATCGTTATTAAAATGCCGGAAGTTCGGAAAAGTAGGGTTTCACTGATGAAAAGCTGGATCGAGGACGATCCCAATTTCATTATTGACGAAAATAATGAAAGTAGTATTTACTGTGAAATGTGCAATAAAAGTGTAAAGTGCGATAGAAAATCGCAATTAATTCAACATATTAATACTTCCATGCACAGAAAAAATAGTGATCAAGCAAATATTACGATATAGATTTATCATTAAATGAATCAATAGGAATATACAGTAGCGGACAAAAGTTTAAGACCGCTCTAAAGAAGACGATAACTTTTTTAATATTTTATTATACGATTTGAACTTTTTTGGGAAGCCAGAGCAATTAGTTTACTAAAGGATGTGAAAAGAAATTTTTTCAAAAATTGCAATTGATCGGAATTGTTGAAAAAATACTAAAAGTTGATTTTTTAACTTTGTTATGTGGGCCTATATTGAAAATTTAAAAAATACGTTGTAGATCTGTGTCAATTAAATATATTCTGAAAATTTCATCAAAATTCTCGACGTTGCAATGAGCAACAAACGTTTAAAGATGGTAAAAATTGCAGATTTTCACGATTTATTGCCGAAAATAAATCGAAATACTCCAGTATTACTGTGAAATGTCTGTTAATACTCAATATTGTACCTAACACTTAATGCAATATATAATTAATATCGGAAAAATTTGCATATGTTCGAGCATATTTGCATATTTTTCGTGCATAAATGTCATATGCATTTTGCATATTTATCGTGCATAAACTTCCGCAGTCTAATTATCAATTATAGTATCTGATATTTTATTTCCCGTGCAACATTATTAGAGCAAATATAGAAAGAAATTCAGAAATATATGTATATGTGACGGTAAATGTAATAAATTGGTGATTATGTATAATAACTGGTTATTGTGGTCTCCAGAAGGTTGAAGGATTTCCCAATATAAATTGTCTTCAGCCCCCGGAAGTCAGGAGCTAGCACAATTCCAGAAATGATCGTTCCACTCCGATGAGGAGGAAGTAGAATTGACGGCGCTATCACATTGCGTGGCGTCGTTATTTTTAGCTGCGTGGAGAAAATTTGTCACAGGAAGTGGTCAGACAGTACGGATTTGGTTCGGGGATTAGTTTCGCGGCGCGCTGGGAGAAAGCGTCTTCCGTTACCTTTGTCTCGCGTTCCCGTTTTTATCGGGTCGCGTGGCCTATTCGCGTTAGCCCCAATTAATCATCTCGATTCCCTCTGACATCATTATCTCACCCCAAATACCAGCTCGTTTGTTAGATCAGCGGCGAACGCCGTTGATTTACACGTTGGGAAAGTTCCGAACGGTTCAAACGAGTCGCTCAACTTTCTGGGGCTTTAATACTCTTCCGTTCCCTCTTAAGAAACCGTTTTAATGTCGAACAGTGAGCCGGATCTTTCGTTGCGTCAAATGAGATTTAATCAGGATCAACGGAAGATGAGACGTGCAGATGAGAGGATTCGTTAATCTATTGAGCCTGCGTCGCCTTGATCATCTGATCCGAAAGTTCCTTGGCAACCGGCCGAAGCTTTTCTGTAAACTCCTGCGGAGACACTCTTAGTTACTATTCTCATTAAAACGTGGATAGGTAACCAAAATACACTTATCTCTCTTATGGTGTCTTCGCCAATGTTCATTAATTATTAATTATTAATAAATGTGTGCATTGGGTAGGGTAATTTCGAGATAGATGCACCACATTTTGTTTGACGCCACATTTTGAGGCATTCGGAACAACAAATCCAATCTTCTTTAGATGTGGTTGAATAATTATCTTCCAAACATTCGATACAATGATTATAAGAATCTTCAGGACTGTTTATGATCTCAGTTTTAATTTATCGCTTTGTAATTAATTGAAAAAGACTGCCCAGTATACATACTCACATAAATTACTGGTGCGTCTATCTCTAAATTGAGGGAGAGACGCACCTACACAGAAACAAGAACCAGTACGAAAAATTTTGTCAAAACACGGTGTCAAATCATAAAGGAGACACCATTGTCACTATTTATAAGCAGATACTGATAGTTAAAACCATACAATAAGAACGTAATAACATTTATACTTAACATTTACAAAAATATTCGTCAGGAGTTCGGAGCACTAACTAAGAAGTTTTTATGCTTCTGTTACACGTAAATGTTGTGATAGTTCTTCGAAACAAGGTTATTTTCATAAGGATAAAACGATGTAAATGACACGTGAAAAACAGTATTGCCACAATAAAAACTGGTGCATCTCGCCCAGTAGTCCAGTCGCCAGGTCGAAAAAAGGGCGTCTACCTGGAAAGTATTCCGAACTTAATGAAATTTTGGCACGTCATTTGGGGGTACACTGGGGAGTCAAATCAGAGTTTTCAACCTCGAGGATCCTGTGCTAACTTGGGGAGGGGGAAAAAACCACGATTTTTGTTACCCGTTTTTGGTATTTCACCTATAACTCAAGAACTATGGGTCCTACGAACTTTTCCTTTTTATTTTTGAAAAGAGCATTAAATTTCCTTCAAATTTCACTGTTCCTACGTATTTTTTGACCCAATAGGTACCGAGAGACAGGTGTTCAAAATTAGGAAATGTTTCTCAAAATGACATTTTGAGCATTACAATATAAGGGGTATACATAGTATGTAGATTATATGTAGATGTGTTGAAAAACTAAAATTATGAGCCAAAAACTTGCAATTTCCTGCTAAATGTCACAATGTGTGGCTCAAAATGTCATTTTGAGAAACATTTCCTAATTTTGAACACCTGTCTCTCGGTACCTATTGGGTCAAAAAATACGTCGGAACAGTGAAATTTGAAGGAAATTTAATGCTCTTTTCAAAAATGAAAATGAAAAGCTCGTAGGACCCATAGTTTTTGAGTTATTGGCGAAATAGCAAAAACAGGTAACAAAAATCGTGGTTTTTTCTCCCTCCCCAAGTTAGCACAGGGTCCTTGAGGTCGAAAAAACTGAGATTCGACTACCCAGAGTACCCCCAAATGACGTGCAAAAATTTCATTAAGTTCGGAATACTTTCCAGGTAAAAGTACCTGGCGACTGGACTACAGTGGTGCATCTGTCCCGAAATTACGTTGGCGTCCCAAAAGAAGCTCCGTTGGTCAAGGAAATTGTATTTCTGCCTCGAAACCAGAAGCATTATTCGCAATTCCATGTCTGCGTGATAGAATTGCTGTCACCAAGCATGTTTGGTAATCATAAATTGTGTTTGATGATGATCGGGCACTGTCATTCCGGTATCGAGCGTCCGCATGACGACCATAACGGAGGGGCATCGTCGCGTCGGCTAGTGATATTTCCGCGAGGAATGGTTCACGTAGCCCAGTGAGGATATACACCGATAAATCGGAGCAAAAATCCTCTCCTTCTCCTCTTCGTTCGTACATTTTCGTGCTTTACCGACGCCGGAAAACGTAAACCTTGTGCGTTATGGATCCATTACTGGGCTTCGAGTAACAGCACAGATAACTGTGCCGTTTCCCTGTCCTCGATAAACGACTAGGCGTATCTCGGTCCTACCGCGTTGCGTTTTCGGCTAAATAATTCGGAAACTTCGCGGAATGCTGAATTTCTGGATAATGGGCGCGACCACTGGCAGCTTGTTTCTACGTAAACGTGTTCACTTGTTCCAGCGTTACAGCGACAGGACCAGGCAATATGTTTCGAACTTAATAAAACGGTGCTGCTAGTGGACACATGATTCGACCTCGTGTTCCCAGCTGGTATTTCATAGGCGAACTACGGATCTCGATTTTCAATAAGCAATTCCAAAGATTTTGGGTCGGGGTCGATTTTCAATCGAGCGATTGAATAAGTTGGTATTATTAGTATCACATTAGGTCCTGCTTAACTTATTTGACTGCGTGCGTTTAGGCAAGTCCTAGTTTCCGGCAGCTAGTTCTACGAGAGAAGTCCCCGTGCGATTAGAAACTCATTCTCCATGTAAGGCTTATTATAGTAATTGTAAGGACTGTAAGGAGCCAAACGAGATCAAGTAAAATCACCTACTGAAATGCACAGTCGTCCCAAATCGTTAAAACGTAGCCAAAACCTGGAGACGTTCCTGAATTTAACTGAAAATTTGTGAAATAAGGTTTCCGAGGTTGCTGATCGCCTGTCCGAATTTGATAGAGGGCAGGTCTTTCAAAAAATCATTTGATTTCCAGAAAAATTCGTAATGCAATTTTCTTCGGGATCTTTGATTAAGGTCATAGGAGTACTCGATCAAACAACGGACACACCTCCAACGAAAAATTAATTTTCGAGGTTTCGACCACGTTTTGGCGATTTGGAACGACTGTGCGACGTACCGACTGTGGCCGCCATAAACCAATGACCAGATGTACCGACTAATTAAGCGATTTTAGAAAGAAGCACAGCTGATAGTCACATTTTAAACCTTCTATATCGTTGATATGAATAACTGCTGCTATCTATAACCGTGAGTACTCTATTTCCACTCTTACTTACCACTACTTAATTCTCCGCCATTTTTCTGACACATCCTATAGCCAATCGAACTCCAATTCCTCGGACCACAGTTACAACCGACACTATCAAATCAGAGCCGTTTCGATCACCGATTTATCGCACTGGTGGAATGAACTCACCGTACAAGTAGAATTAATAGATCATTTTCCAGGGATCTCCTGCAGAATTTATTCTCTCATTGTTAAAAGTAGTACGTTGCAGCACAATTATGGTTAAGCAGTATTATGTATCTTCTACGTGAAATTTGCAATGAATTAAGCGAGCATTTTGTTCACCAATACCCGAGGTTTTTCGCGAATTGTTTGAACTTACCGTGCAAGTAGAACGAACAGACCATTCTCCAACGCGATCTCCTGCACAATCACTTCAGTTCTGTTGTTATGTAGGACAGCATCGGCTCACAAATCATCGAAACATCTACGATTCAGACATTCGTCTTTGTTTACCCACTTCTGACTTCCAAATTGATGGCTTCCCTTCGGAAGCAAACAGGGAGCAACTTTTCACGTGACAAAAGAGCTCGCTGTACTCGTGCTTTGGGTACTAGTTTCGTGGGTGTCGTTGTCACCAGACTGCGGATCTTTGTGCAAATTTCAACTTTCATGGATTATTTTCTAAAAATCGGGATGAGGGATGTTGGACATGTCTTTATGTTGGCATGGTATTCTAATAAACAGACTGCGGATCTTTATGCAAAGTAACAATTGTCTGTTTGGATTGCAGGAAAAAGAAACTAAATTGAATGTTATTTTTCCCCTTAATGATTTTACTAAAGGAGAAATCATATATTTACATAATAAATTGAAAATAAATATATTTACATCATCAATTTTAAAAATTTCCATCAATTTTGAATTTCATCTACTCAATTTTGCTATAAATGCATAAAGATCCGCAGTCTACGAATAAACTACACTTTATACCGTGTATGCTTTATTAGCATTATAAAGATGTTGCTCTAAATAACGACATCACAGTGTTTCCGCGTATCCTGTATTTAATTTACAGTAGCGGACAAAAGTTCAAGACCACTCTAAAGAAGGCGATAACTTTTTTAATATTGTACTATACGATTTGAACTTTTTGGGAAGCTAGAGCAATTAGTTTACTAAAGGATGTGAAAAGAAATTTTTTCAAAAATTGCAATTGATCGGAATTGTTGAAAAAATACTAAAAGTTGAATTTTTAACTTTTTTTTGTGGGCCTATATTGAAAATTTAAAAAATACTTTTCAAGATTTTCGGCAATAAACTGCGAAAATTAGCAATTTTTACCATCTTTAAACGTTTGTAGCTCATTGCAACGTCGATCGTTTTTGACGAAATTTTCAGAATATGTTTAATTGACACAGATCTACAAAACATATTTTTTAAATTTTCAATGTAGGCCCACAAAAAAAGTTAAAAATTCAACTTTTAGTATTTTTTCAACAATTCCGATCAATTGCAATTTTTGAAAAAAATTTCTTTTCACATCCTTTAGTAAACTAATTGCTCTAGCTTCCCAAAAAAGTTCAAATCGTATAGTACAATATTTAAAAAGTTATCGTCTTCTTTAGAGCGGTCTTAAACTTTTGTCCGCTACTGTAAGTGTAAATAGTAAAAGCGATAGTCGCTTCTAATACCAGACTGGCGACTCTTATGTCCAAGACGCTATGGTATCGCTTGGTATCGTTGAATTCCAACAAGGAACAATCTCGATCTATCAACTAAAAAATTTCTTATGTTACGAGCAGAGGAGAGATGTCGTTAATATTTGTAACTTGTGCATTGTTGTATTTTAAAAATGGGATAAACATTATCAATGCGTGAAGATCTGCAGTTTAGTTACTACTAGACTACGGATCTTTATGCATTTATGGTTATGAAAAAATCTCAAAAAATGCTCGAGAATTTTATTGGTTCCACATTCTTGAAATTCGTGTAGAAAAATTTGTAAATTCCATAAAGCAATTCCGCATTCTAGTTATTACTTACTTAGGTCACCCACTGCAAATGTAAGTTCCGTTGTACCCCATTCTTTGATAATCTACTAAAAATTATTTAGTCCATCAAGTCATTAGTAACTGGAACGAATAAATTGGTGATTCAAATGATAAGTAATTTATTATGTTTGTGTTTATTCTTGAATATTATGGTAACGATAAAACAGAATTTTTATTCGTGTTCTCGATTCAAACACTGTTTCTGTACTGTTCGAAATTATTTCGTCTAAGAAGGTGAGGATTATAATAGAACAAATTGGTCGTTTGAATTACAAGTAACTTGTTTATCTTTTCTTGAATATAGCAGTAACGAGAAAGCAGAATTTCCAGTAATTCTCTTTTCGATAATAATCCACTGTTTGAAATTATTTCGCCTAAGAAGAATTGATCAATAGAACAAATTGGCTGTTTTGAATTTTGCGGTGACGGTAAAGCAGAATCAATCAATTCGATCGTCGTTTCGTGTCACTATTTTGCTTGAGCGTTTGCGTGAAACGGATTGACAACGAGCGAAGTTCTGTCTCGAGAGCTGAAGAACGGAACAAGACTCGCTTGTCGTTACTGTTCCTTCAAATAGCCGATAAACCTATACGATTCAGTCATTCGAGGTTTATGTGTTTCACGCCATTGTCGAAATTACACCACTAAACAGACAACGCACTTTAATCAAACCCGCATCAAGTGAAATGTGTCACTTGATCGATACTGAGAGCGATACGAGGAAATTTATTTCCTCACTGTCATGATACATACCAGTATTTACATTAAACTCCTTCACGCTTAATATATTAAGTGTTCAAATTAGTTTATAGCCTTCGTGAATTTGTTAATCATTTAGAAACAATCAAAATACATACTACTGTAGAAAATAATCTCCATCTCCTGCTGTGCATTTACACCAACTTATAAATAATTACTGAATCTTCAAATCGACAAATCGATAATACATTTGTATTTAAAATAAAAATAGCATTGATATATAATCGGTGATAATACAATTGGTACTAATATCCATCTCTCGGGTGCATTTACACAAACTTATAAATAATTACTGAATCTTCAAATCGACTGACAAAACATTTGGATTTAAAATAAAAATAGCATTGATATATAATCGGTGATAATACAATTGGTACTAATATCCATCTCTCTGGTGCATTTACACCAACCTATAAATAATTACTGAATCTTCAAATCGACTGACAAAACATTTGGATTTAAAATAAAAATAGCATTGATATATAATCGGTGATAATATAATTGGTACTAATATCCATCTCTCTGGTGCATTTACACAAACTTATAAATAATTACTGAATCTTCAAATCAACTGATATAATATTTGGATTTAAAACAAAAATAGCATTGGTTGGTCCCGGACTGATTTGTACACCTAATACGAATAAAATTAATCAAGAATCTGCAATGAATAAAGTTACAACTATCTCTTAAAATGCAGGCATTAAATACAAAACCAAATATTACAGCTTTCTTTTATGTGTTCGTTTTTCTAAAAGAGTGTAAAATTAACTAAATAATAACAAACAGAAATGTAACTTCCTCGAAAGGGGGGGTTCTTGTGGTGATTCGAAGTAACTTTTTCCTTTGCGAAAATGTTCTCCGCGGCTTTGTTAAGGAGTTATTAACAAAAAAACAGGGGCCAATTCATATCGCCTCAGGAATCATCCCTTTCGAGGAAGTAGAACATTTTTGGGACACCCTGTACAGGGACATAGACGCCAGGAAACTATAATAATGTTAATTTAATTTACAGACGCGATTCAAATAAATCTTGAAAAAGATCCAAACTGGGATCGAAACGTTGATTTTGTTTGACAATTAGCAAAGTTGCTTTATAATTCGTAATAAACGATCGAACCGTTGCGCCGAAAACATTTAAAAATTTAATAATGTGAATAATATAATTGACACACTCCTATACAATAAAGGTGTAACTATACTTACATGTATCTAAGCAGAAATAAACCTCCACAGAATGTCGAACATAAAATAAATACTTCAATTTTGGAATAAAGTTAAGTGCCATTTTGTCACTAAAATAGGATAGTATTGATTTTGCAGTCGCACCATGCTAAACTATATACTTGAACGATGTTTATCATGCTCCATTTCGTCCTCGCAAATAAGTAATTAAACCGTGGACAGTTATGCAAACATACGGTTTTATGCATTGATCAACAATGAAATTAAGAAAAAGTAATCTCCCTCGCGAATGTTTTTCGGTAAATACAAAATAAATCGTGTCTCTGCTGAATGCAATTCGAGCGTTTAATATGAATGCGCAAACGATGACGTTATTTTTGTGTTTAACAAAGGACAATATTATTGGCGAGCATAATCACTGTTTACGCGTGCGGTGTATCAGTCACAGTTGGCAAAACTGCAGGCAGACGTGACGGTGCCGTTGCTGTTTTTTTTCTCGGCGCGCTCATCTATTTCGTGTCAACATGATCGATCAATGGCAAACATGATTAGTTCCGATCGAGTTTACGCGCGTTTAATTCCTCCGAATTCCATCGTAGAAACCACCCTGCCTGGCACAATCGATCACGCGCCAAGGAGAGCTCACCGCGATCGTGATTTCCTTTCGCGGAGACGTTAGATCCTTCACAATTGCTAATCTGAATGTTATTATCGTCGAGCGTAAACTTCCGAGGAAGTTCGAGTCAATTAAAAGTTTCATTGCTCGCATTCCGCTCCGAAGACTACAAATAATTTCATTTGCCTCGAACAGTTAAACTGTGAACGGTGACACAAGCTCCTCGTGTCCCTCGTTTACTTTCGAAAACTCTGAAAAAAGATTTCTTCTCTTCGTTCGCGGATATATCGGCGTTCAAAGTATGCGGACATTTGAAGAAGTGAATTCGATTTAAAAACAATACAACAGGCGGCTACGTTTTAAAATAAACAATTTTGTTAACGCTTTAAATCAGAATTACTTTTTTACAAATGGATCGAATGATTTTAACCCTTAGCACTCGAATGGTGACTCTGAGAGAGGCGCCGCTAAAAATTGCATTATTCAAAATGTTATTCGCGTTATTAAATATATCGGTATCTTATCAATTATTAAACATTTAGGTATATTGCATGAGGTATTATACCAATTTCATATCCATAAAATTTAAAAAATCGCAGAGAATGGAAATATTCTAGGTCGGAAGAAATGTTTAATTTTCGAGTTAAAATAGCTCCGACTGCTAATAACGTGTCTTTTAACTTCATATAAATTATACACATTCTGAAAATTTCATTGTAATTCATGAATTGGTTTGTGAGTTATAGACTGCGGATCTTTATGCAAAATAAAAAATGTTTGCATTGATTGCAAGACTCGGGAACCAAGTAAAAATTGTATTCTTCTTTCAATTATCCTATTAAGATGAAACAAATACGTTCATGTCTTTTAAATATTTTTAACATGTCCACTGCTTTAAATTGTACGTGTCCAGTTTTGTCATAAATGCATAAAATCCGCAGTCTAGTTATAAATGATCAAAGACACGCGATTGAAAATTGAAAAACACATTGTTATCGCACGGAAATCGCATTAAGATCGCTGTTGCGACGGCAACATCCAAGGTTAAGCGTATTTCACCGTTCCACCAGCGGATTAGGCAATATACCTTGAAAGGTCGTTACAGCAGGCAAAAAAAACGTACGCGATTCTGCTCCGAACTGCCGATTATTTTACAACCCCCGCTCTCCGACAAGTTCAACCCCGACAGATGGACAATACGTGTGACAGACCCACCGAAGTGACGAGAGGTCATAAACTTATAAATCACGCCATTCACGACCGAAGACAATACGAAAAAAATTTCCTTGACAGTTTCCCACTCCTCAATCTAAAGGCCTTCCGACACACCGGCGTCCAATTAACAAACGGTACATTTCCCCACCTAAATTCACCCTGAACCATTCACGAAAAATCGAGGTGACATTCGCAGTACTATTTTGATCGTGGTCCGAGGAAGTTTGTCTCGTTCGCTGTCACGGTGTGTAGAAGTGTGGTGTTTTATTAAGACGTATTCTCGCGTAAATGACAGTGTCCTGTGGATCCAACGGAGAAACAGGATATTCTGAAAAATTTGTAAGTACCTATTCTTTACATTAGTATTTTATAATGCAGGAGTAATGTTCTTCAGTGTAACAATGGATATAAGGTTTTCTCTCATATTTTGCAACTTCAAATTTATAACCTGAATGGGCAGGGAGGCGAAATAAAAATGTTCTGCATTGATTGTGGGAAGCAGGAAGAAAATAACAATTTATTTCAGCTTTTAATGATTTTCTTGCATTAAAGACATCACAATATGCTTAAATTTTTCGAATACTCTACTGTTTTATATTTCACCCATCCAATTTCTTCATAAATGCATAAAAATCCGCATTATCGAGATACACACACGATTATGTGTTCTGTCTCATTCACACGGTCAGGTGGATTGTAGTAGTAGGCTTTTGTCTGTTCGTATAATTCTACACAATAAAATTTTGCAATAACTTTAGCAGCTTTTATCTCGGTAACTATTTGTTTGCGATATATGGTTCCTTTCAAACTTATCTCTTCTCGACAATTCAGCTTGTTGATGTATTAGGTTGTCCCAAAAGTTGGTTTTCGATGCATGCGTATAATGCAAATTCATATTAAGAAGTACTAAATTATTAACATAAAGATTATCGTATTGTTTGTATTTATTTAGCGACATTAAAGGAACACATTCCGAAAGAAACTTTTGGGACAACCCAATAAAATAAAACTTTAACAATGATTATCTTGGTATAAACAATTTTGCGGCAAGTTCCTTTTACAAATGTCCACCGATCCAGAGGTGTAAATTCAACTCTAGCACGGATGACTATTATTTTTTATACACTCTGTACAAAAAATGAAAGATGCAATAAAGAAACCATAATTATTTCTGAAGCATTTAACGTGTTTAACTACTAGGAAGTAATTAATAGACTTAATGCATTTATGACAAAAATGGGTGGATGTAATTTAAAACAGAAAAACATTAAGATAATTTAAGAACGTCTATGTGTTATTTTCAATTGATTGAAATCGTTGAAATAGAAAGAAAGTTTTATATGGTTTCTGTGTCTTGCGATTGATGAAGGCAATTTTTATTTTGCATAAAGATCCGCAGTCTAGTAATTAATATGCAAAACAGCAATCCACAGCAAATAACTAGCGAATTTTCACTTTCGCAACCACTTAGCTTAGCAACGGCGTTCGAGATTCATTTTGTCGCATCCTTCAGAACTTTGCCAATTAACTGGCTGACGCGTGATTAGATTAACGTTTCGTCATCGCTTTCTCAATCTTCCGAATCAGTCTTGTCTAAAAACATTCGGACATTTACAAGGGAAGGCCCGAGGTGGTTGTCTTCGATCCTTTTGCGCACTCCGAATTATTTTTCAATTTTACGTTGTCAATTTGTGGAATTTGAAGATTAATTGTTTTACTTTACAACACTTAAGAAATGTCTTACCTTGTGTTAATTAAGGGATTGAAGGTAGAATAGATATGGAAGAGGAAGTACAACACACACACACTGTAATTTTTATAGGATGATTCACAATCATATTTTTCGTTAATTAGAACTATTTTCCACTTTCAAGAAAATAAAAGTTTCTTGTTTACACAAAAATGTATGGTATAAAAGTTTCACTTAATGCACTGCATTTTATAACAGTTTTCTCGGAACAGGAAAGCCAATAGCATAAAATTAGTTATCCCATAACTAATTAAAAATTTTAATAGTTTTATCGTTTTATCCCATAACTAATTAAAAATTTTAATAGTTTTATCGTTTTATCCTTGCTCTAGTATACATAGAAGAATAGTATTCTACATCAACAACTATATGATACTTGGTGTTATAAAATAATCAGGTGTTGTACTGTAAAACGATTTAGATTCAGCTATTTTTAGTATGAAAATGAAATTAGTTTGGATGTCCGGTTTCAAAAAAGTGCAAAATTTAAATGTACGAAGTTAATAGATTGTTGCTTAGTTATTCGTGTTTTTACAAAATATCTAATTAGAATCAACTGTGCATAGTTATAATGGATCAACGAATTGCTTTTATCGTACATACATTAAATGAAATGAGCAATACAATAATTATTTGGAGCTAAACGATTTCCAAACTGTACGTACTCCTTTCCAAGTGTAAACGTTTTTAAAGGCATTCTTATGTTTCGCGATAGCGTGTAATAATATTGTAGTTTAATTTGAAATGGGAACACCACGAAATCGTTGGATTAGCCTGAGAGTAGGAAAGGTATTACGCAGAAATACTAAAGTTGCATCTTCTAAAACAAACGTCTCAGTTTTTATGGTTTATTTTCACTAGGGCCACGGAACATTCGCTGAATGAAGCTGCAATAACAAACCGACCCGTGGATGTTCCATTGCATACTTGAACTGGAAGCTTTCTTCTTGTACGTTGTACCGATTTGCACTTCTCCGCGTCTCTCGCCTCGAATTGGAACATGCATTCCATCGCGATGTCTTCCGCTGTTCTTGAAAAGAACATTCTTGCACGAGTACAATTCTATTCGATCGCTATACGCGTTCGAAATCAATTCGAATTCCGTTTTCTTCAGTCGATAAACCTCGAAAAGTATACCCGACACTAATCGATCCATAATTTGCCTTGTTTAGTACGCTCGTTCCAGTGCACGTGGTACACGTGGTACCAATAGCATCAAAAGGTTGCAGTATTATAAGCAGATTATTGACTTTAGGCATTTATAGCGTATACGCTTTCGAAAATCTCGGCGTGAATGCAATAGAAGCGCGATAGTTTTCGACAGCAATTTTAATAAATTAGGTTGCAAGACGTTTGCGTAAATATTCGTTGTTTCAGTATAAAAATCACGTGATTAACGCGTTCTGATAACTATGATTTTTGTCAAGCATAGAATTATGTAGAAATTAATAATTTTTTGTAGAAATCCTTTCCGTGTTAATGTTGTTTATTTTTAATGAAGGCAGATTCTAAACGTTGAAAGTGTACTAGTGAAGTGTTGTTGTATAATATTTGCGCGTTTTAAACAGCCTGTTTTGTTTAAACGATGTCACTTTTCCCTTTATCGTATATTTTCCACACGCTTTCCGCTATGTCGGTCAATGGCATTCGACGCTGAGTAGATTGCTCATATTTATGCAAATGTACGCTTTTATGGAGTAATTTACAGAATCAGCAAACAACAAGAAACGTGTTAGCTCCACTGAACGTTTTATCAGCTTTTTAATCGCATAAAAGCCAGCGCATACCTTATTGAATCTATTTTTGGCTTTTAGGATGTATTATTTATTCTTGATTTTTGAATATGTTCAATTTTTACAATCACGAAATCTTTAGGAGTAAACGGAGAAGATTTCAATTTTTGGTTATTCCTGTTAGATCATTTAAGCAGATAGACACTGAACAAAATCCAGAAGTCTAAACATAATTAGGAGGTTACTAAGATAATGTGATCACCAGGCTCCCGATTTTTTAAAATATTAAAATTTAAAATAAGAAGACTAAAAAAATTTAAGAATTTCAATATGTTATTTCCAATCTATTAATATGACTAAACAAGGCACAAATTTTCATTTTGCATAAAGACAACGGAATTGTTCACATACGCTTTAAACCAGAATAGCTTTTTCAATAGTGACTCGAACACCTAGTTCTTTTTGCGAGGCAAGATGGATTAATTTAGCGTGCAATGAAAATTTTGAACAAATTTCATTCGGTCGGAATCGCAGGGAGATGTCGTTCGAACAACTGCTAAATAAATTAATGTAGAAGCGAATAGGTTATGAAGAAAATTAGATCTGTTAATTACTGCATAAATTTCAACATAAAGGGGGGCGTACAATGTTATTTTTTCGTTTAATCCGATTATAGTCATTCACACATGTGAGAGAATCACCGAGTTCTAATTTCTAATTAAATCAATTTCTACTCCTCTTGTTCACTACTCCACCGCGGCGCGACACCAACGCTACGCTTAGCGGAACGTGCCGCCGAGTTGGATTCTCTGCGTTTTTCGTTAATAACTTCTTAACAAAATCGCGGGCAACATTTTCGCAAAGGAAAAAGTTACTTCAAATTACGTCAAGAATCTCCACTTTCGAGGGAGTACATTTTCGCGAACGAGAAAGTCAGTTCAGATGACCTCGGGAACCACTCCTTTCAAGTTGAACCGACATTTTTGGGACATTCTACATAGCTTTAAAATTCGAAAACAAAAACCGTATTTTTTTGCACCAACGTAACACATTACGTTACATATTATTGCGTAATTTTGAAAAATGGTACATGGCTAAACACTTTTTAATGGAACCTTCAATAACAACAGCAATTTTCATTGTGAAGATGTTATTTTTCATCGATTACAATTCAACTAATTATTAGACTGCGGATCTTCATGCAAAATAAAACTGTTTTACATTAATCGTGAGAAGTAGGAATAAAATAAAAATTCATTTCATCCCTTAATGATTATTCTACTTTAGAAACAACATTTTCAAATTTTTAAAATCTTGTACTGTTTTATATATTTCGCCCAGCCAATTTCTTTATAAATGCATAAAGATTCGCTGTCTACTAATTACAAATCTTCATTTAGCTTCAGTACATAATACTAAATATACTGCATATACTATATGCACAAAGTAGAATTGGTTGATCATAGTCAGACGCGTCAGACGTTCAATAAATTCCCATGAAAACACCTTTACAATTTCGATAATTGTCAAATAAGAAATCAAAAATGGGTCATTTGACCCTTCGCGGTAGGGGGGGGGGGTTTAGTGTTAATATTTCACTCATGTCTATAGTCCCAGTGAGTTTAGGCGCTGTCAGTCAGTCTGTAACGGATCCGAAGGTTTTTGCTTCGCCGTTGTCGCATCCATCACGGAACCTCGATTTCTTGCTGGAACATCAATTTTTCTAATTTCGCAATGAATAGAGCGTGTACATAGCGAGCAAGAGATGCCGTTTGTCTTTTAAATTGCAGGCATTACGGTATAACGTGTACGAAAATGGTTCGACATCAATTTCAATCGGATGTTTTTGTTAATAAAGTTGTACCGGGCGAGGTAAAGCAAGGGATAGCACACAGGGGAGATTAACACTGTGTATTTTTTATCGGACGACCATTAATCTTTGGGATAACGCAGCGCAGCGGGCTGTTAGTTCTTATCTAATGACGTTTTTGCGCTGGGGTATTGTCTCGCGCGAAGAAACCGGCTGATGAAGAAAAACTAGATCAATTTTTTTACTGGAATTTATCTCTACGGACTGCAACGAAGTTCGAATTATTTCCACCGGCACTGCAGTGAAGCCGGAAGAAACGAGGTGCCCATTTAATCACGAATCCTGTTGCAGAGATTCTGATTTCTTTGCCAGATATTCTACTATCTGATTGTCATTTTTATCCATTTAATTATGCCACATGTTTGAACTTTCTTGTTTGAATTTGTTAACCATGGCTCTATAAAATATCGAGTCGTAACATAAATTCTGTAATCCTCAGTATCTTCTTTTTAACCGTTAGCACTCGAATGGGGTGACTCTGGGGCTCTACTAAAAACTGCTGTACCATTATTCAAAATATTGTTTACATTATTAAATATATCGGTATCTAATCAATTACTAAACATTTCATATTCATGAAATTTTTAAAATCATGAGGAATGGAAATATTGTAGCTCGGAAGAAATATTTAATTTTCGAGTCAAAATAGTTCCGAGTGCAAAGGGTTAATTAGTAACAAAATAGATAATTTACAACCCACCACTTGTAAAATTGTTGACTATAAGAAGCTTTTATTTAGCCAGAATTATCTCCATTTGCACAATGAATTTCATTAAAATTGATAAATAAAATTGCTAGATAAGTGCACACATTTATATTTAGCGGGAAAATCATAGTGGTCTGAGTCACATTCACGGTATTTCGAGTTCAATCATTTTTTGCGTTTGTTGTCATAAAAAGAACTCCATATACGCACTGTGGTTGCAAAAACACATTTATAGATTCAGAAAACTATAAAAAATGTCTGTATGTGGAAATTATTATTATACAGATTTATTATACAATAAATTATTATACAGATTTATTATACGATAAATTATTATACAGAATTTCATACAATCCACAAGCGAATTATGTAATTAGGATTGATCTATACCGATATCTAAACGCATTTCGATTAGTAAGGGTAATAATTAATTTCTTGTTTAAAATTCTATTCAATGAAGGTAGCATTATTCACTACATCCTTCCGTTTCTCGTCATCAGAAAGAGGGTCATGATCTCATACATCTACGGCGGTTTTAATGGAGTTAAAAAAGGGACGATGAATAGGTGGGATATAGCATAGCCCTTTTTTTTTAGATAAAAAGGTTGACAACAAAAGAGCGTAAGGCGGACCTACACTATGATCCCAAATTGTTCATTCTATTGGTTTAGTGACAAAAGAATATGCTGGCCCCTTTCAGTAAAAAAGTAACTGTAAATAAATTATACCTTTAAGATTCGAAAAACGATCTTAACTGATATCTTCAAAGTTTGAACATACGCCACTATGATTTTCAGATTTGTAACCGAAAGAATTTGTTTTAACTATACTACGGATTTTTATGCAAAATAAAAATTCTGTATTCATTGCAAGACAGAATCTACATAGACATTTATTTCTTTGCTTAATAATTGTATGAATATAATAAGCAGACAGCGGATCTTTATGCAAAATAAAATGTTTATACATCATTTACGTGGAAATATATGAAGCTAAATGAAGATCTGTAATTAGTAGACAGCGGATCTTTATGCATTTATAAAGAAATTGGCTGGGCGAAATGTAAAACAGTACAAGATTTAAAACATTTGAGAATATTGTAATGTGTTGTTTCTAAAGTAAAAAAATCATTGTGAGGGATGAAATAAATTTTTATTTTATTCCTGCTTCCCCCACGATTAATGTAGAACATTTTTATTTTGCATAAAGACCCGCAGTCTAGTAATTAGTTTAATTGTAATCGATCGAAAATAACATCTTCATATTTTTACATTTTTCTAATGTTTTTACTGTTTCAAGTTTCACATTTTTGCCATAAATGGATAAAATTCTGTGTCTAATAATAAGACAGCATTCCGAAGTTTTCTGTACGATCTTGTCCTTTGTCATAAATGCATAAAATCCCTAGTCGAGTGTTCCATACAAATCAGAATACAACTCACCATTATTGAAAAATGGGCTACACAAAATTTAGCAAAATTGATATCATCGTATCCAAACGTTAAACAGAACAACGAGAATTGTGTACGCAGTAACTAATTAATGCCGCTCCAATTATTGTGGCGCGTGAGGGAAGTTTTTAAATCATGGAAATATCGCGTCCTCGGGTATCGTGTTCGCGTCAGAAATTTCTCCGTCACGAAAATATCATGTTCTTAAATATGATATTCGTGTCACGAATTTTTACAACGTGAAAAGTATCATGTTCCCAGAAAATGTTTCTGGATATATATATGTATATTCCGCTCGACAAGAAAAAAAGCAGCATTGTTACATGAAAATATGTCGACGCGCGAGACTGTATTATCATGCAAAAAAATGGGATTGATTTTGTGAAACGCGAGCGTTATTCGGCCGTAACACGCAATCCAGGATTTCTTCTTTCCATGGAAATGCGATCATTTTGTACGTGACGAATATTTATGAGAAAATATTAGTCCACCTACCGGGATGATCAAACAGTGCGCGAAATTTCCATTCATTTTCATCGCGTATTCCCTAGGCCGGTTCTATTAATACGATATTTCAGCTATCCTCGTTCGAGTACTCTTCCCTCTTGTTCCCTTCGATTCCGCGCCAGTTTTTAAGAAGGATTACGTTCCAAGTCACTTCCAAATTCTTTTTACTGCGAACCATTGGAATATACAGGGTATCCCACGTAACACTTTTCACGATTTTTCAATCAAGTGCTTGCGATAATCTGACAAAAAATATGTTAAACAAAAATCGATCAGTTTTCGATTGGCTATACATTGCAATAAAAAAGAGTTCGACATTTTTTTTAGTATTGTCAAGGCCACCTTCACTTTTTTAAATGGCACTTGGTATTTTTTACTTAACAGTATTATAGTCCGTATCAAGACGAATTCAACGACCTAGTATACCATGACCTTCGGATGACCTTGAAGTACCATTTTAAAAAATGAAGGTGGCCTTGACGATATAATTAAAAAGAAAATTTTCGAACTTTTTTCATTGCAATGTTGCATAGATAATAAAATAAATAGAGAAATAAAATATTTTTTGTCAGATTATCGCAAGCAGTTAATTGAAAAATCGTGAGAAGTGTTACGTGGCACACCCTGTATATAAGTAAGAAGGTTCTGGACCATCGGCATTATTTAGCATTCGCGTTTATCTTCATTCCGTGTGTGGCTTTACTTAGAAAATGAGATCCACGTAAAAAGACAAAGAATTATCCACCAAGTTCAGTGAAAACCTCCGTTTTATGTCATTTTATGTTGTAGATGAATTTTAAGAAAGTGCAGATCCCAAAAAATCGAAAAATTATACTAAATTCTGTTGCATTTTATATTCCACCCTTTTCTGGAGATTTTCAGAAGCCATAAATGCATAAAGATCCGCAGTCTAGTCACGACATAATGGATTCTATTTTTAAACAAATGTGATTAATCCAATTTTAATAAAATGTCTTTAGGTAGCTTACTCTACTGTATATTACTCGAAAGTATCATACAAATTTATTGCTATCTATTGTTTATTAATTAAAACTTTTTTCGGACTGAACGAACATTCACTGAAGAAAATACATTGTTACATTATTCTAGAAAACCGACAATTTTTACTTATTGTCTATTAATATTAGATTCTTTTCGGACTGAACGAACTTTCACTGAACAAAATACATTGTTATCTTATTTTAGAATAGGAAACTGACAATTTTCGTTTCCATAATATTAATTCATTCAATGATACGTAAATAGATTCAGTGTAAAAAGTGTTCGTACACCCTTTAAAAACAAATAACTTATTTAAATGTGAACCAAATAGCTCGAATCTCTTTTAAATATTACGATTAGTTTACCAGATGATGTATAAATAATTATTTTAAAAATTGTTATTGAATAATTATCTGAAAAATTGACCTTAACCTTTAATCTCAAGGTCAAAATTGTTTTTTATCCTATATGCAGCATCACTACCTCCACGTATATGCCATTTTGGGACACCCTGTTCACATATGGACTAACATAGTTTACAAAATCAGATCGAACCAGTGCGCCGAGAGCATTAATACATCTTTTATTAACAATTATACGATCGATATTAAAGGAACATTTATAGTTTACGTAACTTTAAAGTTGTTTTTTAACCCCTTGCCGTATCATTTTCTGTACATACGCTAGAGGAAAACCAAGAAAATACGCGTGAAGACATGAAGAAAGTAGAAGGAAGTAGAATTTCACCTTGCTTATTTACTAGAATTTTAACATCAGCTTTTCCAGACTTCCTTACGGCTTAATCTATGCGATAACGTGCAATCGGATAGCGCTCGTATGCACTTTCGATTTTCTTTTCACGAGTACTTATACGTAGAACGAAGAATCCGTGAAAGTAGTGATAAACTCAGCGACGTGTCTTACAGTTCATCATTTAAAGGCAACGAGGAGGCGAAAAAGAAAAATTCTCGCCGTGGCAAGCTTCGCTTTTTATGAGACCGTATATATTTCATAAAAGTTTGAGTGAAGTGAAAACAAGGCGGGGCACGTAGAAAATTGTACCGCGAGCCCTGTGTTTTTGCCTTAGGCTGCACGTGTGTGGTTTAAATTCATCGGAGAAAATTGTGGAGGGTTCGCGAGCACGCTCCGCGGAGCCTATATAATTTGCCAGGATGCTTCTTCTATGAACAAGGGCTCTTCCGAGCTCCTTTAAATACATTCATATAGATATGCATTTGCGCGTGCACTTCGCTTCCTTCGAGACAGCGAATATTTTCGTCCAAGTATGACGTAATTGCGCTGTTATTAGAATTTGTAATTGTGTGTTGAACGCGCTGCGCTCACCGATACCCACTTATTGGAACTTATTTTGCGGTACACGGGAAATTGGCTCAATTTAAAAAGTCATTAGCTACCATTGCTGCAAGGAAATTGCGATTTTTAATTGGTTATGCTGCTCGCGTACGGCAATATTCAACTCGAACGCGTCAATCATAGTTTATGCAGATGGAAATATTGCATAAATTTTTGGGAAAAGAATTTCCCTACCCTATTATAGAGATCACATTGCATTCAAACGAACATAAAAATCTTGCAGGACTCATTTAGAGAGATGTTTCTTTTCTAAATTAGCAAACAAAAAATGCTTTAATTCCATATTATAGACTGATATCTTTCTTCTGGCTTCTCGTATTAATTTTGTTTACGTGGTCTTTATGCATTTATGGTGTGTAAAAACCTTCAATGTGCAAGATTTAAAAAATTATGACATACAAAATTCGATTGATAGAGCAGCTTATTTTAAATTGCTTAAAAACGTTAATTACATTCATTATAATACAATGAAAGAAAGCATCGTCTGTATGCATTTATAGAGTGTAAAAACCGTCAATGTGCAAAATATTAAAAAAAAAAATCTTAAAGTTTCGTTCACAATTCCGATCAAATGCATTTTTTCAACATATATTTTAGACGTCACTTACTAAAATAATTCTTCTAGCCTTACAGAGAAATTGAAGTCGTTTGGTCCATTCATAAAAAAGTTATTCCGATTTAAAGCGTGTGTGATCAGTTTTGCTCCCAACTGTAGTTATCAAACTAGACTAAACTAACTCTTTCTATTTTTAACAATTCATTCATTCATCGATTCATTCATTCATCGATTAGAGAGTCGTTGCAATACTCACGGTAATTTCGTGTAATCATAGTCCGCGTAAACAATTGTGGCGGCCCTCGCAATGGTGAAAAAGCTCGCGCCAAAATATCGCATTGAAAATGTGAATCGATAACGCGAGTAGTTCGTTTGAATGCAAATGCAGCCTGTCAGCGGTCGGCAAATGCATCAATTCACATGAAATTGTGCTACACAGCGGAGGGTAGCCGCAGTTGTAGACGTAGATTGTGGACGGGGCTATTTTCTACGATTTCGAATGCGAGACACTGAAGGCATTATGGCTGTTGGTATCTCGGCGGTTCGGCCATAAACAAAATGAGGTACCGGGCGAGCGTCGACGTAAAGGAAGCCGTTATTCGCCGTTTCATCTTCTCCTGTTCCTTTTTAATTTCTTCCATTGTGAAACTGTAATATTTATGGACCCGTAAAAATAGTTGAAATGATTCTGCACGCGATGATATCCCGTCAAACGATATTTACCGATCACGGGAGACGGAAAAATGAGTAACTTTTTAAGCGGAAATGGAAGCTTTTATATACCGCGGAATCGAATGTCGAACGATGGAACACACGTGGACAGTTAATTACTTGACGTCCGTTAAAATCGATTTTATTTTTTAAGCTGCACTTCCCGCTCGAAGAATTACTTATCGATTTCCTGTCGGCGCACAGTGTGTCCGCCAAAAGAGGATGAAAATAGAAAGTAAACGTTTTTGTGTGTATTTATTTACGCGAATGTGTTTAAAATAAGTAATCGAACATCGATTTAAAAAGAAATTTGTGTATCGTCATATCATGAATTACGCACTTAAAAGAAAGAGCTTCTACAAAGTATTGTAAAGCGAAACGTTGAACAATTTGCGACGATCATTTAAGGTGTTAGGACACAGTAACAAGTGGGGCAAATATAAGATTTTTAAACAACAGTACAGAAAAATGTGAATGACCGATTAATATAAGATTTTGTATTTCAGTTTACTGTATTATGAACTATAAAACAATGCTTGTAATATTTAAACAATAATTTGTTCTTGTGCCTTTCGGCACCTTTGCTCGGAATATCTTTTCTTCCAGATGACCAATTGGTGTACAGGATTTCTACAAATCGAATTAACTATATCAAAAATCCCAAAAATGTCATAAACTGTGATATGTTCTCTATTCATTAACGATCCCACATTTCAATTTTTATGAAAATTAACAAAATGGCAGATATTTTAAATTTAATGACTGAATTTCAGTAGAAAATTTGTTAATTTTTTATTTATATTGAACATAATAATGGGAAAATGAAAAAAAATCGATCGCCAATGCTTAATAGATATTATAATGAAGACAACTGTAAAATTTTAATGTAATCGATAAGGTAGAACTCGAGATATCTTGTACACCGTTTTGAAAAACGCAATTCTGAGAAAAACACGTTTAAAGTTTACGAATGTAATTTTTCTACAAAAAAGATTTTCGATTTTTTCAAAATATTACTGTGTTCTAACCCCTTAAGTAGTAGCTTTGACACAGGGGTCTTGTTTGTCTATCGACAATTTCGCCGGCAATGTCAAGACATATCGACACCTGGCAGCCTATTCCATTAGCTAGAACCTCATTTACTTACCTATTTGTACGGTCTTGTCGCACGAACATAATACACTTCACTTAGGAAATGTTAATCAAGATGCGAAACAAGAAAAGAAATTGCAAGAGTACGGAGAAAAGAAGTGAGGAAAGGAACAGGGAAATAAATTAGAAAAGGAGCAAGATAAGAAAAGGGGGGAAGGAGCTAGGAAAGAAGCATGAAAAGGAAATGGAGGAGACAAGAGAAGAAATACGTCCAACTTTGATTTATCTGAAGCTATTTCTGCAACAGGCGAGAAGATAAGAACAGTTTAATCTAGCACTCTATTAATTATCAAGCTACGTATATCATCAATCATTTGTTTTTTATAAATTTTTGACGATACAAGACCTCAACTTATCTTATTCTTTTAACATCTTCACAATACGGTTATCTAATTGCAAGTTTGAGTATAGAGAAAGGCAATTTTTACAAAATTTTTCTATGTATACGACGGCTTACTGATAGTTGAAAACAATAATTGTTTTCAACAGCATCAATCTTATAAAATTTTAAAAAATACATCGAAGGATATATTTTACTTCTCATTTTTACTTATTCGAGCGACTGTTTTCAAGATTGATATCAAACTGGTACGCGCATTGGAAATGTGTTTAATTATATCCATTATCCATTAATATTCGGACACTAAAAAAGACGATAACATTTTTAATATTACCCCACACGACATTTAATTTTTTGAGAAGTCGGAACAATTGGTTCGCTGCATTACTAAAAAAATTTTTGGAAGAATTGAAAAAATTACAACGTTTTTATGCGAGCCTATATTAAAAATTTAGAAAGTATATTTCGTAGATCTGCATGAATTGTACATATTCTAAAAATTTCATCAGAATCTATAAACGTTTGAAGATGGTAAAAATGGCAGTTCTTCACGATTTTCTAACTGTAGTGAATCTGAAGATTCTTTCGATGCTTGTAACTTTCAACTTTCAGCATTTTCTTTGCAATTTGTCCAAACTGCAATTATTCAACAAGCTTTTTTCCACATTGTGTAGTAAACTAATTGTTTTAATTGTTCATAGAAATTCGAGTCTGGTCCAATTTGACAAAAGTTGTTTTTCTAAGATTGTCTAAATATTAATGGTAGTCACGGTATGTGGTTTGTCCAGGACTGTACGCGTGAGAACCTTGCGGAGAACGTGAATTAAATATTGATACCAGGGGTTATCCCGCGGGACGTATCGAGCTCGATAAATAAGTGACGGTATTATTGTAGCTACTGGGTGAATTCTTTCGGATATCGGGTTCGCAGCGGATTTGATTTGTCAGATTCCTTGGAGCGAGTCGTGAGCGTATTACAGCATACCAGAAATCGGTGGGATGCGACGTTCGAGATCAATTTCACGTGGAGAAAAGTGTTTGTCATCTGACAGGATTTAGATTACATTGTATGGTTTCATTCAGTTCGCTTGTGCATACACGTAACCTATGCAGGGAACAGTGCCAATGAAATAACTCTGTCCACGACGTTTCAATGAAAAATCTCCCCAGATGAATATTCAAATTTCACGATGCGAGAAAGCGTTCAAACATTCCACTAAAAGGGGAAGATCGAATCGAAGTGACGTGCAAGTTCGACCAGGAGAGCTATTCATTCGGTAGAAGCTTACAGACGTTCTCCCTACGGGATTAATTTGCATATAATATTTATAGTTCGTTGGATTCCGACGGAAATTCAAAATCGTACTTCAACATCTGTAGGGGAGACCGGGGCCGTAAGTTCCGATTTCGAAGAAACATACATATAAAATGACGTAGAAATAGTATGGATATTCTCATTTCTAACGGATAATTTATCGTTAGAATTATACAGTAGGACTCCCATTATCGGATCCCGATTATAAACAAATATACGTTTAAATATGACTACATTATGAAGGGAAATAAATTTTCAAAAATAATAAATTTATTTTGGAATATGATGTATACATTTTCATTATGTCCCTCGGGTCTTGGTTATCCATCGCTTCTTAATTTATTCGGGCTGTTTGTCTCCCGATCAAGCCGGTTAATCGAGGTCCTACTGTATTTTGGTATTTTTAAAAATATTTAGTCATATATTTGTCGTTGAGCGAAGCGGAACTTTTTGCCCCGATGTGGGACAAGTTGTCACCAAAGAATACAATTTGCTAATAATTAAAACCTTAATGAAATATTCTATTTGGTAATGACATACAACACTATTATGTAAATAATATTGATTTATTTAGGTTTAGGTGTTAACAAAAATATGGTATGTTTAACACAACATCAAAACAATATACAGTAAAGTCGCGATATTTGTCAACGACCGCGTACGGGATAGTTGTGCCTACCCACTCCAATGCCGGCCAACGTCGGCGTAAAACTTCTTTCTTTTTCATAATTTTTTATGGGACTTTCACCAACTTGTTTCTGGAATTTTTCTGATTAAAATAACACCAAACATGGTATAATTTCAACTGTATTTAGTGGTTCAATGGACGATGAAAGTTTCGGGCGCAAGGGAGGACAGCGTATGCACAGTTCAAAGGCCCGCGTGTTCGCTGTCCTTCCTTGCGCCCGAAACTTTCATCGCCGATTAAACCACTAAATACAGTTGGAATTATATCGTGTTCGGTGTTGTTTTAATAAAAAAAATGCCAGAAATAAGTTGGTGAAAGTCCCATGAAAAAATAATGAAAAATAAAGAAGTTTTTGTACATTCGATTAGTAGTGATTCACACCGATGTCCTTCTTTACGATCGGCTTTCGTTTGAACTCTCGACGCGGTCGGAGCGGTAGACGCAGTCATAAACAAATAATGTCGATATGCGATAGTTGTCCGTGCAGAATACAGGCTGTTTGACAAGAATCGCGACTTTACAGTAGTAACTCGAACATTATCTTTGGTATGAAATTACTTTGGCATATATGTATTGTATAACTTCAATCTTGAAATATCGCGAAAGTTTCGATGCTGAGATCACTAAAGAATGTCGGTTTCTGCATTATTGCACTGATTGCGAGAGAAAAATGCGTGCAATGCAGAAATGCAGTTAACAGTAACGTAGGTCACTTCGACTTTTTGAAATTGTCTATGACTAACTTTAAATTCTAAAAAGTAAACGATAACTGACGGAAACCTATCGTGTCTAATAATCTTACTTTTCGAGTTAATACTATAATATAATATATTATAATTATAGATTTATAGCTGCGGTATATCATTACATAAAATATCACAATTTAGAGATCTCTTGCAAATTGCTGGCTCTTGATAAAATTAGTTCTCGGGACTAACCACTCGTTACAGCGTTACTTTCGCGAGCGACTACATCTCTGAATGCGCACTTGATTGACGTCTCTTTTACAACGGCCAGATAAAACTGCAGCAACATCGCTTGTTGATAAAGATGTAGTCAACAAGCATTCACGTTGCGGTGAAAAATGTTGTTACTGAAAATTCAAAGACTAGGTGCTATTATCGCTGTAGTGGAAATGACTCCGCACCCTCGCGAGCGAATCTTAATCAGGTCGGTGTATTCTGTGAAGATTGACGCAAACGGAAATGCAATTAACCATTCTCTGCCGATGTACTCGTTTCAAGGTACGCTGATGTCAACGTCGGCTTTTAGTTTGGAGTCGTTGATCGATTAGCTTTCGCGCGATAACGAAAACTGGAATGCGACTGAAATCGACTTCTCCTTCGATATTATAATGACTTATTTCAAATAATTGCCATTAAATCAATTTCCTTTGATCTTTCCACTGCAACACGTTTGCCCCCGGATGTCAACAAATCAACTATTATGTCAATCATTAGCGATTTTAAGAGTTAGCTTGATTTGTTTACGTAAAATGTAGACATTGGAATGTAAGAAAAGCTCCTTGGAATATTTATTTTCATACATTCGGTTATTATGTATTCAGGCATTATTGAATGAGGAACATTAATTTTTAGAATCGGCTGGAATTTTTTGTACTTAAAATTTGAGACTAATTATTACATTATTAATCTATTATAGACATCGAAATATAAGACAAGCTCCTTGATATATTGGTTTATGCATTCATGTATTTATAATTTCATAAGAAACATTAATTTCTAGAATCAGCTTGCAATTTTATAAAGAAAATGAATGTCACAGACATTAAAATATAGTAAAAGGGCATTGAGATATTTATTTTTGTACATTCTGGTTATTACGTACATATATATATATATTTATTTATTTAATGCTTTAAACCAAGTATGGTTTATGTAGCATATACAATACATGAACACATATTAACATATTACATAATAGCACCTTTTAACTTTACTTAACTTACAACTAGTTTATACAGTAACTTAACTTAACTTACAACTAGTTTGTATAGCTCCATGCATTATTGAATAAGGAACATTAATATGAATAAATATTCTTTCATGTAACAGTATTTTATAGGAATTCTCGTCTTTCGAATTCAATAAAATCTTAGTTGAAGATCAATTCTTTTTCCATGCAGATGTTTAGTACTCAGGTCATGATTCATATTTGCAGAATGCAATGGCTTTGACACAATTCGCTATAATTGTTACGTGAACAATACGAACATCAATGTGAGTTTATTTTCTATTCAACTATAGTGTTACACCATTCTTTAGTTACAACATGTTGCATCAACTAATGGATGCATTGTTATGAAACAATATCGCAATCAATTTTTTTGACATTTCTCCAACTGTTTTTTGTTGCAAAATTTTCATTTTGGAGATTCGTGAATGTTATTTACAGAAATAATGAAGTATTTAGAAAAGAAAAATATTGAGAACAGATTTTGTTTTTAGAGAAAAGAATCATATCATTGTTCCTTCATTGATACACTTTCTGTATTAACTAAACCGTTGCGTTTGTTAATATTTATCCATTATTGCTCTGAAATGCGTTAAGATTACAAATATTATTTTTCATAGTAAGAGAATTTTTTAAAATCGAACGGGTTAATTAAAAACGCATTAATATTCGTTTGAACAGTTACACACGAGATTCAGTGTTCCAACGCCGATCCATCAAGCATAAAAATAATTACAAACTGTAATTGTGATCGGGATGGAGTGTGTTTATTCGATTATATCCGTAGCAGAATAATTACATCCACGCCAGTTCATTAATAGATCGCGATTGGTGTTCGGTAGATCCTCGCGGGCATCGTAAATTTTAATTTCTCGCTTGGTAACGTTCTTGAATTGTTACGCAATCGGCAATTTCGCCATCGGGACAATTTCAAACTTTTTCTTTCTGCATTCTGCATCGCTGTTTTCCTTATATTGACATAATATCGCCACTCGGTTACGCCAACTATTGGAATACGTCGACCACGAGATCTGCCACAGGAATAATTCGATCATGTATATTCACATACAGAATCCTGTGAATAATAAAACGCATCGGAGTATTATTATTAGACTGCGGATTTTATGCATTTATGATAAAATTGGAGAGGTCTAATTTGTGACAGTAAAAATATTTTTTTGAATTGTTAACTATTAAACATACTCGGCAAGAAATTAAATATTTATTTCACCCGAACTTGTTGCAATTCGGGCAGAAAGTTTTTATTTTGCACAAAGATCCACAGTTTAGCTTGCAACTACGATTAGCGACAATTCATTTTGTGCAACAAGAATTTCATACATTTATAAATGTGCAAGATATTATAAAACACGGAAATAAAATAATAATTCCCGCGAAAAGTATTATCTCATTTTAATTAATTACTTTTAACCTTTTAATTAATTGCAACTCTTTTAAATTCTAATATGAAATTATCGATTCCATAAATATCTGCGATCAGTGCGCTGCGCATAATTCTGGAACAGACATTTCCTACAGGAAATTCATATTTACAAAATATTACAGTATGAGATATTTCATATGGAAATTATTAAATATGAAAAGTATTTGAATCTGTGAACGGTAAAGGTTTAAATATCTGTTGAATGTTTAAATATGTAATAAATAGTTGAGTACGATGTTTCAAACATATTTTCAAGTATGAATATAAATATTATAAATCATTTTAGTAACCATTGGCACGTACAACAAACATTTGACGACCTAGTTTCATTACATCCGCCATAATAAATCTGTACTTATTTGTACAATGATACAGTTACATTTCTTTAATACAAAATTCTTTTGCATATTGAAATGATAACATTTTTAAATATTTTAATACAATATATTTTTAAGTATTTATAATTTAAAAGTAACTAAATGAGGATAACAGCAGTATAACGTCGCCATTGTACTCTTTCAAGTAAGTCCATCATTTACTATAACATAATGTAGCAATAACGACCCTCGTTATGCTAAAATGGCCTCTATCTATCAACCAAGGATTAACATTACCTAATTCCTGAAATTATTTGCATATAAAACTATATCGTGCTAAAATTAATATATGTATTAGCAAACATATGATACGCATACAGGGTGGCCCGTTTTAATCTATACATGCAAATTATTCGTACATTATGTGGGATGTAAATAAAAAAGAAAAGGGAGTTCAATACACATTGATTTCGTAATAATTTTAACAGGCTGTAGATAATGTACCAGTAATATTAGATTTTATTTTAGTGGATCTCTATGCAAAGTAAAAATTGTCTGCATCAATTTCAAGAAAAGAGAGTTACATACAAATTGATTTCGTAATAATTTGAACAGGTTGTAAACAATGTGTACCAGTAATATTAAATTCACTTGACGTTTATTCTATTTATTTTGTATTTTTGCCATAAATGCATAAAATCCGCAGTCTAGTTATTGATGACTTCTCTAGAAATATAATTTCCGAGACTGTCCTTTAACCCCTTGCCCTTTGCCCTACAATATCGAGCCAGACTCGTGATGGAGGTTCTGAACCGATTCCATCGATGTTATTAGTGGACTCCGGATTTATGCATTTATGACAAAAATGGGTGGGTGCAATTTAAAACAGTGAAAAGGTTAGAAGACTTTGAGAGTATTAATTTATTATTTTCTCTGCATTAAAATTATTAGTGAAAAATATAAATTCATTTGTAGGTCTTGTGTCTCGCAATTGATGCACAAACTTTTCATCTTGCATAAAGATCTGAGGTCTAAGTTTTCTATTTTGTTGTAGCTGATAAATAACCTTATAAATATATGCTTTCCTTCTTTTCTATGAAATTCTGAAAGATCAAGAAGTTCTAATCATTATGACCACAAAATAAATAGTGTAAAGGGTTAATTGCAGCCATTGTGCCAACCATTGCAGAAAGAGTTTGTCGGCACGTTGTTTACAGACGTAGTGATTTACAATGGCCAGCGGTTTGTAACGTTTTAGATGGTGCAGTTCGAACGCAGGCGGTCCATTTGCATTCCAAAGGGACCACTTTCGGTAAATGGAACAGTTCGGGTTGCCTTGAAAGGGAACAGAACTGGTGCTTTTAAACAGTCTCAAATTACATTTAATTTATTCGCGGGGAAAGTTACGTAGTGATTTCCGAGGAAATTGTCCGGACCTTATTGAAACCGTATTGAACACGACGGAATAATTACGGAACTTTTTGAACTCCGAGTTTTTCCCATTTTTCACTGAGCAGTTCACTTTTTCCGAACAACCGGATGTAATTTACAGAACGTCGCAAACTTTCTTATTTTATTCGCCAGCTGTTTAGCTGGACGAAACGGATTAAATCGCATCAATCTTCATTTATCTCCTCGTTCAAAGACTTTTAAATTCACCTTGCTCAATTAATTTTATTTACCCAATTAACTTTATTTTATTTGATTTACGTTTATGGCTTGAATGGGTCCTCGTGATTGAGAAATCACTTCCTTAACAGGTTGAAGTTCTATGGGGTAGTTAGGACTGTATTGTGTCAAGTTTGAAGTCAATTTACCACAAGTTACGTAACTGGAGTTCGACTATAATTATTCATGTTGTTATTATATTCTATGTATCCAACATTGCATAAAATAATTTTAACATGTCTGTGACATTAAATAAACACATTGATTTTTCAAAAATGGTATATTCTGTCAGCACGGTTCTTCTGAAATACTATCCCAAAGTTTTATTTGGAAATTCGTGAAACTACTGGATTTATAGCTTGGAAAGTACAGTTGTATTCCACAGTGGGAACAGATGATTCTAATACAAACTTTAAAGACGTTTTCCCAGAAATAAAGTTTCCAAAATCTTTTGGATTTGTATCTGGTGATTGCACAAGTTTGTATCCGATTTGAAAATAAAATTCAATGGTTAAATTTTAGAGAATTTATTCATCTTTATTAATTCTTTAATAATCAATCATATGTATTGTCACAATTCTTTTCTAAAAAATTCTAGAATTATCTATATAATTCTATAATTCTTTTTTTTACACTCCGCCGCGTGCAGTACAGTTTTGCGACATCTATGAAAATCGGGCACGAACTTATGCAATCATCTAATATAAAATTTTGCAGCAAGAAGTGCATTTTTTATTCGTTTACATTTTTTTTTTCTTTGGGATGAAATAGTTGTAATCTTTTTCATAATCGACTTCGACATTGACTAGTTCTTTCGGTAAATTTGTCGACGTGCTACCTCCTCTCCGATTTCAATGACCTTGGAATAGGTTATCAAGGTCACCATATTTCAGTGACCTTGGTCACCATTCTGCTTTAATTTACAGCTGATATTTAGCTAAATTTTTCAGTAAATGGTACTTAATTATCACTCAATAAAATATTCTGAAAATAAAGTATTGGTTTTGTCAAAAAACTATAATATATGTATAGGATAAACAATGAAAAAAAGATGATTGGCACCATAAGCCATACTAGGAGTAACAATTTTTTAATCTTTTTTTGAAATGTTTAAACGAGTTTAACATTCTATTATTATAAGCTAATAGAGATTTTTCAGCAAACTCAAACAGTTTTACGAGTCATAAATCTTTTATTACAAAATATATTCAGTGAATAACAATCGTAAGACAAATAGTACAGTCATTGGCACATTTGCGAACAGTCATATGTGGAACTCTGAATATTTAAATTAACTCTGAACTTTGAAATATAAATAAGAAGCAATAAAAAATGATTTTCTATACCAGGAATGCTTAATATTTGCCGTTTAAATCGAAAGTGCCAATAACTATTGCAGTGCCAGCAATAGTACAGTTTATCCTACAGATCAAAACATTGTTGAATTTCTCCTATTGTTCAACCGTTTAATTCTATATAACCTCTTAATTCACAAATATCCTCTAAAGCAAGATAAAATATTTGTTAAAAATTACCGTATAATCATATTATGTTTATTCTTCGATCGTAACCGCGCGCACATATCCTAAAATGAGAAATATGGTGGAAAGGTTTGGTGCAGCGCGAAGAATTGTGAACGATGAGTAGTTTCGACGAGTTTCCTGAAAACAGCTTAACGTGCGATTGGTGTCGCTTAAAAGCAACCCGAAGGAGTGCTAAAACCTGATACCGCTCCAATATTGAATCGTCTCGAATTGCTTCGAGTCGCTCCGTAATCATAGTACGATTTCATCCGTGAAAGCGTCTTTGGCTGCTGTAAACAGAGCCAGCCGAAATGGAGGCCAGAAGTTAGATGCCGGCGGAGGAGGTCTTGGAAACAGTAAACGAATTCACATGGAATTAACGCTAAATGGGAAAAGTAGGGTGACGCTTAATGGAAAGTGCTTGTACTCGGCGTCGGCTGCCGAATGACTCATCGACGATACCTAAAAATAGATTAGACGTTCGCCTTGCTTTTGTCGTGACTTCCGGTGGAATTAGCCCCAGTTCATGGTTTATTTTTCTAAAGACCTCAATCAACCGTTTCTCTTTCCTTCCACCTGCTTTTCGTGCACTCTTTTCTTGTACTTGGACCAGGTTAATAAATTGTAAGGTGGGGTCTCTTACACCCCGACAAATGAATTTCATAAATAGCTTTGTTTGTATGCTGACACATGCTGCAGCAATCGATTAGCATGCACACGAGTTACAGGCGGTTGGAAATGGTGAAAATCGTAGTTTTACACGGCTTTTGTTAAAATCCACAGAATCGTACATCTTTCAATGCGTGTCGTTTTTTCCTGCGTCAACCGATTTCGATGAAATTTTCAGCATGTGTATAACTAACATAGATCTACAAAACATGTATTTTTAATTTTCATTAAGGGCCCAATTAAAAAAGTTTAAAAAGATGCCTTTTTATTTTTTCATGTAACCTTGAGAATTATAATTTTCGGAAATGTTTTTTGCAGGTCATTTAGTAAACCAATGCTTCTTCTAATTGATGATAAAAAATCAGGTCGTTTGGTACAATTAAAAAAAGGTGTACGAATATTTTGTACACCCACTGCATATGTGCAACATTTGCATGGCAAACGAAAAGCAAATTGAAAATATTGTTGGTAAACGAGCCATCAACCACGCAAATCGAAAAAGGCTGATCGAAAATTGTTCAATTTTCCATATTAATCTCCACTCGATACGATACACGCTCGACCATCCGATACACCCCTAATTTGCCTATATTAAACACGGTACGAGACTAATTACGGTTTCAATATGTGACAATATTAATTTGCACGAGATATACATCCGTCGTACACGTATCTAGGCATAAGGGCGGAACTACTTGATCGCGTTAATTACCAACCCTTCATTTACCCGTGAAATATTTGCTCGAACACCGTCGTGTGTCAACGGGAGCGGCCATAGTGGTCCCGAAATAACTGTTCGTGTCTCTCTGCCATGAGCCGGTTTTGTTCAATGGAGACTAATTTAAAGCCGAGTCTTTATTTTATGGGGATGATCGTTACCCGGAAGCCATCCTTAGAGGGAGTCTAACTCGGAAAGAATGTTTACGACATTGATCAGAAGATATTATTTCATGGTATCGTCATCCCCATACGACGCCCAGTGGGACAGAATCGTAAAAACCATGGACAGAGCAATATGGACAGCAAATGTTCGGTACCTTGAAAACTCCATTTTCGTTACATATTGTAAATAAATCCTTCCGTGAGTCATCTGAAATTTATCGACAAAGTTTTCAAGATGGAGACATATGCTTGTTCCAGAAAAATGACATTTTTACTGAAATTGGCTTATCTCTCTCTTCTTCGTTATACGTATTGTAATACGGATTAACCTAGATCTAACTATTTACATACATCGTTTTGAAAAGCGTCTTTTTAATATGTCCATGTCCATTGCACACGAGTTAAAAGCAATAAATCTCTCACATTCATTTCAAACATACCCCTTTGTGAAAATCTACTGTTTTATTCAAATGGATTTATACATTCAACATAAGTCTCGCGTGTCCACCATGAATTTTGCATAAGAGTATTTAATAGGCCTTCATTAAAGTGTTAGGTTGTTGCATATGAAATTATTACAGTCTATAAGTTTATTATATGTATATAGTGACTCTCTCAAAACTGTTGCAATGATTAGGATTATTGATTAAAAATTATTTGAATATTACATAAACGCTTTTGAAAAATACGAACTTTATTGAAAATAAAAGTAATATTATTAAACTTTGAAAACTACAAAAAATAATAATTTATCTTGATCCTTAATAGTATGTATAATCTTTTTTATTTTAATAATGCATTTCAACACTTTTGCACCTCAATATGTAGATCATATTTTTAGTATTTAATGAAGCCGCCTTTGGCTTTTTTGATAGCATCTAATCATTTCGGAACACTGTTCACGAAACTGTTCAAAAATCCTTCAGGAATACCGTTCCATACACTTTGAACTCGTTCCTACAGTTCATGGACAGAATTAGGTATATCTGGATACTTAGCCAACTGTTGTTTTATACAAAACCATACATGTTCACAATAATATTAATATCTGGCGATTGAGGAGACCGTGATCCAATTCATTGTTTCTTTCGCTTTATGCTTTGGATCGTTGTTCTGTTGGAAAACGAGGTGGAATATAAAAATAGGCTAGGTGAAATGTAAAACAGTGAAAAATTAGAAAAGTCTGAAAATACTGTTATGTTGTTTTCAAGTGTAAGAAAACTATTAGGGGATGAAATGAATTTTTATTTAACTCCTGCTTCTCACAATCGCAGCTGAACATTTCTATTTTGCATAAAGATCCGCAATCTGTTTGAAACGTTTAACACTAAACCTACCGAGCCTTAAAATTAACTAAGAACATATTCCGTTATAAAAATGACAAGATTGAAATTTATGTAGACTTTGTGCGGTTTCTATTGTAATGCGTGCTCTACTAAAGATATCTACATATACAATCATTTGTTATGAAATCATTTTTATTGTTTCTGTTGGAAAATAGAGTCAATGCGGCCCCTTGCGTCTTTTCTTATTAGGATCTTTTAAATGTACGAACGTTCGCGTCTAAATTCAGTCTGTGTTCAACCGCCAATATTGTATCACGTGTTCCTCAGTAGTACCTGAATAAATATAATTATTGTAACTATCAAACAGTGTAATACAGTAACTGTTCCTTGTAATAATTAACTACGAGTGCAGTTAATAAGCTGCGCGTAACAATATTACCAACAGTTTCAATCATTGTAAAATAAAAAATCTGGAGCCGGTCATTTTGATCGGCGGTGGTAGGTTTAGTGTTAAAACATAAAAGCCTGAAACATTTCGGAATGATTTAGAGTGGACATCATAGCTATTTTGAAATTAGATAACTGAATTGAAAGACTTCACGATGGGAACTAAAATGATTTTCGTCCAGCTAAATTGACGATCCATCACACTATGCGACGTGTCCACACTGTGGTTCTGGGTTAGGAGACTCTACGGAAGTAGGCCAAGCCGTGAAACCGGCGGAAAACTTCGCTCGACAAGAGGGCTGCGGCGCGCACACACCCCCGCCTCACCCGCGGCCTTGCGCGGCCCGTCGTGTCTCTGCTTTCACTCTTTTCGAGTCTTCAGCCCCTTCCATCTTGGGTGGTTATCTTTCTTGCGCCTTCCCGTCATCGATCTGTGTACCCATCATCGAGTCTGCCCACTTTTCTCGACACTTACGTACTACTTTCGTAATACGCCGAGCAAGATGGTCGCTGAAAAATTTCACTCTCCCACCGTCATCCCTCGTTTCGAATCGAACCGATCGGATCCGATCCGCTATTTTTAGAAGATTGGGAAGCAATAATAATTCCTAATGGCATGAAGTTATTTTGGTCTCGGATTTGGGGGAGCAAGTGTCGGTCTATTTGGCCCTGGCACACAGTCTTCGATTCAGTGGACATAAATAAAAAATTCGAAGCAGTGAATCATGAAATATTAACCCCTTGCACTATAATATCGTGCCAGACTCGTGATGAAAATTTCGGACTAAATATAAATATCATTAATTTTTCCTCTAGATCGAAATAAAATTCTATTTTGTTGTTGTCAATTGGATAGTTGTTAGATAACATATTGGCATACGGCATATGGAAGTATGGACACTTGAAAGAAAAAAAGTAAGAACAGAAAATGTGTTTAGCGCAAAATAATTTCTCTCCTAATCAGTTTTTCATTTTATAAGTATATAAAATAAACGGCTATGCATAAATGATTAAACAATATTCAAACAGAAATAAATTAACAATTTAACTTTGGCATTTATTACATTTTTCGTTAATTGTGGCATTCGTCGTATTAATTTTTTTATTGTTTCATCCGGTATTTTACTTTATGCCTCTTGTACGAGTGTCCAGAGCTGGGTTTCAGAATTGGGGCACTTTTTTCTAACTCGTACAAAAATTTATGTGTATTACTACATTTATGTATACTACTTAAAAAAATAAAATATTAGTGATTTATTGTTTGGTTACTAAGGGATGACACAATATAAACATATTTTATACGTACAAGTTATGAATGATTATTTTACCTTTTTAACAGTGTCCATATATTTCCATGATAGGTAGTGTTGATTTTCTTCATTTTCTTTGAAATTATGATCGATAAAGAAGTTCTAATCACGGTCACGGTAGAATAAATTGTAGTGCGAGGGATTAACGAGGAAATATACTTTTTAAAACCACCCAGTTTTTGCCAAATATACTAATTTGTTCTCGTAATTCTAATTTTTAATCACGTGTTATTGGCAGATTATTTGTTTTTTATTCTGATTTTTACAAGTTGAATTGACAGTATATTTCCATAATTTTTCATATAAAATACTTATCATCTTTAAAAAACAGACGTTCAAAAAAAGTATGATATATCTTCCTGATTTTTTGTATTATTACTTCTGGACAGATTGAACGTTATTGTTTGCTTAAATTTGCTCGAAATTAACGGTTACGATAAAGACCTTTTAGCAATAGTTACGGAGACAATATTGTATGTTCTTTTCACACATTTCCGAAAAATTGTCAAAAAATTGTTCAAACAAAAATTACTCGGTAATTATACGACAACAAATTGCAATGTAGTATTTCGTGAGAAATTTTTCATGAATAAAAGAATTGAGATTGTTCAAACTTTTTAATCAATTGATAGATCTTCGTACATTTTTAAAAAAGTATTAAGAATATCACGTCAAAAATGAATCAGTTATTAATTTTGTCCCGGAATATCCTATCGCATCGAACAGTGTGCCACGTTGCCTTGGGCTTTGTCTTTGGATTGTTTTGCTTGATACTCGTCGGACTCAGGATGTTTGATCCTGGAATGACGAGAATACGGTGTACCTGTCTCGGATGTTCAGAAATATTATCTGTTGACGTTCGCGGCTTCGAGGATGATACTGGAGAATACTTGTTGTACAAACAATAGATGCAATATTTAGTTAGGAAACGTAGGAAGGACCAAGCAACGAAATTACTGCAGGAAAATAAGTGGAGAAATTAGGAAAGGAAACAATAATATATTATTGTAATTTCTCTACTTATTTTCCTCCAACGTACATTCTATTAATGATGTATTTTCATTTCGTTACACACTTTCGTTACACATATTCGTTACACGTATATTATGCATATATGATGATAAATGGTTGCTAAATTATTGTTTAATAACTTTATAGTGTTTGTAGTACATGTTATTCACTATTGAATATAATATTTGTAACTAAAATCAAATGATAAAAAAATTATCTATATCTGCTTCATCAATGTATTTCTCATATATTTTTATGTAATTCCGAAAAATGGAAAAGCATGGTTATGGCAATAAACCAGCCAGAAAAAGAAGTGTACTTATAATTTTGGTCAGCAGTGTAGAATTTTAAAAAATAGGAGAACAATTCTATATTCACTGTATACATTTTTTTATTTTATGCTTAATTGTACGGTTCAATTTAATGTTCTAATTTAACACTGATATAGCGGCTTGTACCATTTTGTTTAGGTATTAGTTGTTAATACTACAAGGTATTACTTCTCAGTAGTGGATTTTATCCAAATTCATATGTTTGTAGAGTATTTCATCAAAACTTTAAGTAAATGAAGTTTCGAGGTTTTAGAGGGAAATATGTAGTATAGCATAAATTAATCATGTTTATAGGTTATAATCCTAAAATTATTAAGATAACACAGGTATATATATAGAAACTTAACAAAAGTGTACACATGCAGATTATTATAATAACTAATAATTATTACGATAACAATTGTGTTCAACGTTTCGCAAAGAATATTTATGGCAAACTCAATCAACGAATAAACTAAATATATGTTTTTGTATAAATAATGCTACTGAAAAATTATTGGAGGCTTTTGAAAGGAGATTTTTATGCCCATTACTTTCACATATTTCGATACTTGTTTGATTATTTTAGTATTACTATAATTATCGTTAGAAAATTCTATACTTATCACTAGACTATAGATTTTTATGCATTTATGGCTTCAACAAATTTTCAAAAAATGCTAGAAAATAAAATCCCACTGAATTTAGTACGATTTTTATTTATTTCAGATATGCAAGGACTACTAACACTGAAAATAACATTCTACAGGATTCCACTTTCTTAAAATTTGCCTACAAAAATTGAAAAATACGTAAACATCCGCAGTCTACTTATCATATTTACATAATTTACAAGTCACCAAAATATTATAGTAAAGTACATTTTCGTGGGAAAACTTTGTTAACCCTTTGCACTCGAACAATTTGAATTCCAAAATCAAGATATTTGTTTCAACTCACATCATTTTTGTATTATACTATATGTATAATCTTTTTTACATTGTGCACATCAAATTGAACCTGTTCTCTTATATGTATAACAGTTGAGCTATTTACAGTTTATAGAATATAGACAAATTTAATAATGTTAAAACGGTTTCGAATAATGGTACGGCAATTTTTAGTGGCGCCTCAGACTCGCCATTCGAGTGCAAAGGGTTAATAATGAATCGAAGAGTTTAAAGGTATTACTATACTGCGGATATTCATGCATTTTAAGGCTTACGATAATTGTCAAAAACGCTACAATATTAAAATCGATAGAATTTAGTACAATTTGCATTTATTTCGGATCTACAAAGGCTCTCTATTCCCACTAAAAATAGAATTTTAAAAGATTCCACTTTCTTCGAATTTGTCTACGAAAATTGGAATCTGCATAAACATCTGCAGTCTAGTCATTACAATAGACCTTTTGAAAATACTATTCTTCGTCAAAAACAGATGCTCTTTTATCGGAATGTTAATATTTGACGAATGTGGATTACCTCGCATCGCAATTGTTTAAAGTTCTGCTCCTCCGTATGAAAAAGACTTGTTCAACTTTCCGAGACTCGCTCTGACAGATTATTCTACTCTGCCGCTTCGCGTTTGGTTCCTTTGCGACAGTAATAAATGATAGAATCGTTTTCTTCTATTCTCTTTATGCCTCCCAGAAACATGAAAGCGAGGCTCAATTTCTATTTGTTGCAAAACTGACTGCATTTTTCGTGACATGTTCCTAGCATTTTTCAGCTTGGTTTCCCTTTGGTACAACATTTTTCTTCAACAAATCTATTTTCCTTTTCAGCAAACAATCACGTTCTTCTATAATTTCTTTGTACGAATTTTGACATTTCCCGACATTTTCCTACCTTCCAATATTCTTTCCTGTATTCATAGATATTTATAACGTAAATTAGTTTTATAATCACGAGCAGAGACCATTAACTACGATGGTTATAGCAACACTTCAACTTTTCATTAGTTATTAGCAGAGTTGGGCAAAAATTTTTATTTAAATAAAATTTTCAAAACATTTTGGGATATAAAAACTCACAGAATTTAGTACGATTTTTAATTATTCCAGAACTACAAAGACTACTGCCACCGAAAATAAGATTTACATGATTCCACTTTCTTAAACGCCTGCAAAAATTGAAAATTGCATAAACATCCGCAGTCTAGTTACTAGTATAAATATTCAACTATGATAAAAACTTCTTTATGGAGGTCTTAAAGAAGTGAAATTAACTTTCGTTTGCTACACTTAATTACAAAAACGTGCTCAATCAAGAATGTCTATATGATCAATTTAAAAGTTAATTTTCTAGAATTACTACATAAAAGGTACAGAAAATTTTTTGGAAAACATGAACATTTATCGATGCGATAAAAATATGTCGTTGATTAACGTCAGATATGTCGATGAACAAATTGATTCAGCTTTTCCTACGCTTATGTTAATAATACCTATTAATAACAACTTGGTCACTAAGAATTGATTTGCATGCAATTCCAAATAGAATAATTAGAAATATAATTGTCAGAGTATTTGCTATTTAAAATGCTAATCCTGGAAGAACACTATGACATTACCAGTAACCACAAGAAAATTTTAATGAGCCTCACAATTATTTTAAGGAAGTTTAGCCAATTCTAGCCTTTTAATTGAGTAATTTTTCAATAATGAACATTTAGAGAGACAATAAAAATGTTACCATATTAATGTGAGTAAAGTTTACACTGATATGGATATTATGGCACAGTAAAGTGAAAGAATTATTAGTTGAATTAAGAAGAACTGTGCAAACTAAAAATTGTCTGCATTGATTGCAAGAAATAGAAGCCAAGTAGAGTGTTATTTCTCCCCTTGATAATTTGAACAGATGAAAAATAATGTATTGCCACCTTTATATTTTTAAAATTTTCCCACAATTTTAAATTGCATCTATTAAATTTTGCTATAAGTGCACAAAACCCGCAGGCTAATGATAAGAAACACGACTGACGAGTTGACTCGTCATCCCCAGTTAAACGCTTAATTAATCGTTATCAATTCTCAGAAAGCAAAAAATATTGATTCGTCGGTGTGTGAAAACATTACATAGAGTAGAATTTAATAACACTGTTACAGTAGGAATTAAGGCCCGATGGATAATCGAGACCCGAGAGAAATAATTAAAATATGCATTGTATTCCAAAATAAATTGTTTATTTTTGAAAATTTATTTCCCTTCATAATATAATCATAATTAAACGCATATTCGTTTATAATCGGGATCCGGTTAATCGAGGTCCTACCGTACAATTATTTTCGACCAATTAAACACATTAAGAAAGAAAATAAGTTTCTACTTCACTCTAGTTGGTTGCAAATCAGATAGAACATTTTTATCTTGCATAAAAATCCGCTGTCCAGTGATGTCATGGTGTTCCAGGCTGAATATTCTCGTTCCCAGTGGTCACGATGTTCTTCTTATTTCAGGTTGCGACTCCTTCGGCAGCAAAATTCGTCCAGAATCTCCGAATAAATGAGAGTATCCTCGTTGTTGCGTGTACGGGACGGTTCGTGGGAATTCGGACCTGGCCGTTGTCGCACGGCAATTTTAGCCAGCATCGTTTCGCGAAGCATTGCTGGTGACGTACGTTTAATCTTCCTAATTAGCGAGCGTGACGCTGCGATTAATTCGAGCGTGGGAGCTGCCTGATTTTTGTCGTCGGCGCTCGCCGAATCGTAACCGGGAATCAAGTTCTCCGTCTTGCGCGAACGTGAACAATTTTATAGTTATTAACGTTGTGGAACTTACGCTTACACTGTAAAGAGGACGTCGTGTACATAACGCTTGTAAGAAGGGACAGAACCGAACGGAAAGAAAACACCGAGCGAGTAATTTAATTAAGCTAAATAGATTCGAGAGAAGTGTGGTTACTAATCTAGCATTTAGAACCGAGAACCGCTCGGCTTACTCGTTTGTTCTGTGACCGTAAAGGAAACAAAGAGCTTATCGCGACCTGATCAGGGACGTTTTAAACGATTTAACGTTTCAATTACGAGTTCGCCCTTGTGTAACTTCAGTGGGAATATCTTTGGGGATTCGCGGATAGTGACAGATGAGCCCCTGCTCTTTCCGTGAAGCCAACCATAAGAAAAAGGGATACGTCTCTGAAAGTAACTTTATCCACGATGTGAAATTTCGTTTTCCAGAGAATCGACACGTAGATTTAAGGCCGTTAGGTTCCAACGAAACTCGAGATTCCTGGAGAATCGATGCAAATTGTAAAGTACGCATGTCAATAAAGACGCTAAAGCGATACGTGTTTCGAAATTCTTTTTGTCATTCTTACGTCTACGTCAGACCTAGGCTACTTCTTCCCGGCTGCCATTTTGAAGAAACATATAGAATGATGTAGAAATAGTATAGATATCCTCATCATTAACTTACAGTCAGCGGCAATAATAAGTGGACACCCCCTTAAACATCGCATAACGTTTTAGAAATTGGTCCAAAGGACTTGAATTTTTTTAAGATGTTACTCAAAAAGATAGCCCAGGTGTGCTATCTTTAATTTCTCAATGACCCATGTAAATTTTTACGTTTGTAACGTATAATATCAAAAAATTATGAGCTCAGAATATGCGGTTCGTTGAAAATAATTAAAAATATTATAAAGTTTAGAGTCTGTAACAAAAAAAATGGTTTTATTTTAAGAAAGAAATAATGAACATAAATTTTAACTAACAATAATTACTTATCAAACATATAGTTATTTAATAATGGGTGCATCAATCTTGATGTGTGTACAGATGCATTATCTTGTTGAAAGATGTAATCAGGTCCAGAAATGCGTTCTGCATGATTATTTATTTGTTCTTTGATTAAATTTATGTATTGGACACTATTCATTCTCCCATTGATGAACTTGATACTTGTCTTGCTGAAATAACCGATGCCGGCCCAAACCATTACGCTGCTTCCTCCTATTTGTCGTCGAATTGCTGACATTGTCTCTTTTCTTATGTCATGAAAATAACATTGGAACCCATCAGGACCATCCAGGTTAAATTTTTTTTCGTCCGAAAATAGTACCCTTCTCCATTTCTTTTTCCAATGCACTCTTTCTTTCGCAAAGCGTAAACGTTCTGCTTTGTGTTTCGTTGTTAACGGAGGTTTCTTTTTCAATTTTAACCTCTTAATATTTTGTGCAGGATAGTAGAACTCGACGAACACTTGAAACACTGGCACGAACACCAGATTTTTCCATTATTTGCCTCGTTGTTAAGTGCGAGTTGGAAGCTACACGCAAAATTGCTCGCTTATCACGATCGGATAACGATGACGGCCGACCAGTACTTTTCTTTTTGCCATAATCTTCAACATTTTTAAAGAAATTGTGTATTACTTTACGACTTCTTTTTATTACGTTCGATATTTTCGCTACTGACAACTGTTGCTGTTTTAGTTCAAAAATTTGCTTTTTTTCAGACTCGTTTAATTTTTTTCCGCGTCCCATACTTACAAATTTATATAATATTGTACTGTAATCTTTACTCGTTGATAGATCATGAAATACTGAGCAATTTCTAAACATATTAACAGAGTGTGCTATCATTTCGACCTTAGTATGGAACAGTTTTTCTTCATTGTATACAAACTTCTACGACATCGTAACACATTTCCAGTAAGCCGGATATTCTGAGCTCATAATGTTTTGATATTATACGTTACAAACGTAAAAATTTACATGGGTCATTGAGAAATTAAAGATAGCACACCTGGGCTATATCTTTTTGACGAGGAGTGTACACCGGCTAGTTCGCTAGAGAATAAGTAAACAAACATTTATTACGATTGCAATTGGTAGGAATTACACAAAATTTTTAAAAATGATGTTTTATCAACATTTTTATCTGGGCCTGTAACGATAATTTAACAAATGCGTTTTATAGATTTCGGTAACTTATATGCATACTGAAAATTTCATCGAAATCGGTCAACATTGCAATTGTGCTAATATCCTATGTTCAATTTTAATTTAGATGTATAAGTTCACTTCTACATCAAGTTTATTTCAACGTTAACCAACGCGACTGTCGTGTATTCCTTTTATATATCAGGAAAAATAACTTTCAAGTGATTTTTGGTCAAAATGTGGTGTATTAATTAACTTACTAATCATTGATGGTCAAAAAGAACTACAAAATCAGGATAACAATCTTGTAAATGAAATACGTGAATGATCATATCTTATTTTTACCGTAATACAATCAAGAAACTTGAAATTTGTAGATAGAATACGTTGGATACGAAATTGCGTTTGTTTAATGTCATTCCTAAAACTCGGACATTTCGTATGCAACAACCTAATGAATTATTGGCGGATGATCATGAATTCTTGATCTATTTCGAGTTTCTGCCAGGTTTTCGGGGCCGCGACACCTCTGTGCCACATTTTAAAATGGAATGGAATGGAAATCTCTTTTTCTACGTGAAAGATCTTGCCAGGTCGTCGGCTTTTCGCTGTTACAACGTTACAATGTCAGCTGTTGGCGGGGACACATCTTTAATTTCAGAATTTACATATCCGCGGGTCTTCCCGCCAAAGGAGCAACTGGAAGAAAGCATCAGAGGTACGTTTATTGCATATCATAGTTGTACGAGCGAGGTCAGCGAAATGAACTCTTAAGTACGAACGACAGTTCCATTTCACTGCCGTCCAACGAGTAACGTTGTCGTTTTAACATAATATCTTAGGAAGATTTTCTTTTTATCGCCTCCGCGCCATTCACCGTTGTGAACGGGTTTCACCGTTGAATTTGCGAAAAGGAGTCATGTGTTTCTTCGAGACATTCTCCGGGAAGGAAGTAGTAAAGCTCAACGCTCGGCGATTGGCATCGGGAAACGCGGTTTACTGTGCTGCAGACCATTTACTTTTATTTACAACACTTTTCGTAAAATTGTTTTATAATTTACATTTTGTACAAACAATCAATTTATATTTTATTTAGTTTTATGTAAGACATACTCTATTTTGTTACGTCCATAAATATTGAGCAAGCCGGACATTTTTAAGTAAGTATGAATATATTTTTCTGATCTGATTATATTTTGTAATTTCTTGTAAATATTATAAGTATTTTTTAAAACAGTTTATCATATTCATTCACACGAGAGGATCAAACGTACAATAAATAGGATAATGTTATACAAATATTGAAGTATAAATCATTTTTTTATAATTTAGATATACATATACACGTATACATTAAATATGTGTTATAGTAGCGGGAAATCCAAATTTAACTTGTATTTGCTTGTTACACGATTGATTTCGCTTGATTACTTCTCTCATGTTTGAAATTGTAAGAGTCATGTTTGCTAAACATAAACTTAAATGCGTGTTTTCGAGCAAATAGCTATTGATAGGGAGTTATCCCAAGTTTACAGTAAAATTTCATTTTACCCCATGATTCAACAGAATTTGTTACCCCAGGGTAGCTGGAGCCAATATTGTACGTCCATAGGGTGTCCGAAAATTAAAAGGGGAACTTCCGCAGGGGATTCTATTGTTAGAAATTTAGAGGTGACTCTGAATATAAAAATAAATTGTGATTTTACAGTAGAAATGTTTTTCTTGCGTACGTCTCTATTATCTACTGTTTTCACTCGCATCAGACTTTACAGACGTTGACAGTGAAATCAAACCATTAGTTTCTGACTTCTGACAATATCAAATTATAGAAATTGATGGTCTCTCGAGGGCAGAGCTTACTTTGTAAGTCTTTTTTTACTCTGTATTCATTATGAGTAGAAACAATGAGTGATAGACAGTCGCATTAGTCAGCTGTACTGACGATCATGTGAGTCCAACAGGATTTCAGTTACCATATTCGAGACCACTATGTCATCCAATTTAAAGAATAATACTTTTTAATGCAGAATAACACAATAGAAAATAGCACATTCATTCCTCTGCGGATTTCCAAATTGTATTGAATATTCTTGCCATTTTTATAATATAGAATAATATTCTTAAATGCAGAATAACACAATTAAATGCAGAATAACACAATTAAAAATAGCACATTAATTCATCTGCGGATTTCCAAATTGTATTAAATATTTTTGCCATTTTTATAATATAGAATAATATTCTTAAATGCAGAATAACACAATTAAATGCAGAATAACACAATTAAAAATAGCACATTAATTCATCTGCGGATTTCCAAATTGTATTAAATATTTTTGCGATTTTTTATAATATAGAATGAAACTTTTAAATGCAGAATAACACAATTAAAAGTAGCAGGATTTCAGGTAGCGGATTTCCAAATTTCGTTTTATCAAATAGGTCAGTACAAATTAATTTTTCTATGTAACATCGTAACAATATTGTAATCTAATAAGGAATTACCTAAATTTTCTTCCTGCATTTAAGTATTCTTGTGGAAAAGTGTAATTCCCTTTTTTTCTTCATTTGGAACGCCACGCAATTTTTTTCTATCCCATTTGTAATTCTCAGGGGAGTGAAAACATTCCTTGAATATTAATGCACTGTTTTCCTTCCTTCGCATATTTTTGAACAGTGGTCGTTGTAACAGAATTGTTCGTATAAAAATTCAATGGCCTTTTGTGCTGGTTAAACGAGTTTGTTAGAAAGTAATTTAAATAGAAAAGCATCCCTCATCGCCATCATTTCAAGCACATTTTATAAACAGCTTGAAAGCTATTAAATTTTGTATTCACATAATCTTTTCTATCCATTATACATAGTTCTTAGATTGACACAAAGATATATAAACGTATATCAATGTTTAAGGCACGTTTTCATCTTGGAGAGTTAAAAAGTAGCAGATAAAAATACCGAGTAGATTTCATTAATTTAAACTTATCATTGCAGACACAATTTTCTGGTTACCTAAATCCTTTGTCAGTTTTCATACTTTGCTTACTGACAAATCAAAGATGAACAATTAAAGGTCATTCAACGAACTGTTCAATGGTCGTAGCAATTTCATTTTTTGGAACAACAAATTGTCTGGAGTAATACAACCTACTAACTAGACTGCGGATGTTTATGCAATTTTTCATTATGTAGGAAAATTTGAAGAAAGTGGGAACAAATCAAATCTTTTTCTCATCTTTTCTCAAAAGCAATGAATGCATAAAGATCCGCAGTCAACTTACTTCTTTCGAGAGATTACCATTTAAAAGGAAATTGCTAACCTTCTTTCAGATTTCAGATCTACAGTCATTGAAGAATTAATTATTAATAGTTTTTCAGTAGCTAAAGTGTTAAATTAAATCATTTTCTTACTCGAATATGTTATCAAAAAATAGAATTTGTTAGTTCGATTGGCAAAGAATTTCTTGAATAAATGACAAACTTAAAGCATTATAACATAATTTTTACTTATACTTCTCGTTGAAATTACGTCAACAAAATTAGAAATGTCAACTTGAGGTGCATTTGCTATGTTACTCGAAGCAGTTACCAAAAAATAGAATTTGTTAGTTAGAATTGCTGCAGGATTTCTTGAATAAATGACAAACTTAAATCATTCTTTTTGGAATTACGTCAATAAAATTACAAATGTTTACCGAAGGTTCATTAGCTATGTGACTCAAAGGTGTTATCAAAAAATAGCATTTGTTAGTTCGAATGGCAAAGAATTTCCTGAATAATTAACAAACTCAAAGCATTCTAACATAATGTATTGACAATTCCGGTTGGAATTACGTGAACAAAATTACAAATGTACGTAAGATCCATTTGCTATGTTACTCGAAGCAGTTATACAAAAATATAGTATGTCAATTACGAAGCTTTCTTGAATAAATGACAAACTTAAAGCTTCCTAACATAATTTTTATGCTCTCTAACGATCGCTACACACCAGCAAAATGACAAACAAATTTTTCTCTTCTGCAAATCGTGAAAATCCGAGTGAACAGACATGTTAGAGCACGTATTTACAGCACAGAAAAATGTCTATGGTACTTGTTGCACACTCTCGGACTCAGTATACCGTATAAACTTGGAGGGCTCTAGAAAATCTCTGGGGACACCCAGTGTGTGACGCAGAGACTTCGTCCGTCCCCAAGCAGCGGATCGTATCAGGCGAAAACGATAGTCGGTTGAACACGGATAACAGTGCCATTTCTCAGTGTCTCGATCCCGCATCGTTAGTCGAAAGTAATATCCATACGGGAACCCTATGGGCAAGTAGCCTAACGATAAGATGACGCTGCCACAGTTCCGGTAGGAGACTAATGGCTCTTCGATCCTAATGGAATCAAATCATTCCTCAGCGAAGCTAATGTGGCGGAAACAAGAGAGAACCACACGTGTTTCACACAGCACATACCGTCACAATGATGGTATTAACTAGGGTTTGAAATAAAGTTACCTTCAGGTATTTAAAAAATTCTGTTTCTGAAAAGAATTGTTAATCCTATTCGCCAGGGATTTCTTTGAAAGTGCTCTCATTGAAAAGACATTTTACGATCTGTACAATGAAAACTCAAAGTCCTTTTGGAACGTTTATTGAAAACATTTCCATAAAGTATAAAGTAAACGACAAAGTCAAATTGTGTGCTGGTTTTATTCAACAATACAATACCATTGAATCCATAAAGTTGTTGAATAAATTGTATGAATGAAAGTCTGGAACAGGCATGCCAAACACGCGGCCCGTCGACAAGTAGTTTGCGGCCCGACCAAAAACTTTGAAACTGTTGATGACAATTTATAGGTTTTACACTCCAAATTCACCCTTTTGCAAGTCAATTTCACCTTTCTGTAGACCAATTTCACCCTTTTGCAAATCAAATTGAACCTCTTGCAAATCAATTTCATCCATTAAGAATATCTAAAATTAATTATTTATCTGTTTCGATTAAATTATATATTAATTATATATATAATATATATTTATATTAGGTTGGGGAAAAATAAATCCATTATATTTACGTTATCTCAAGCGGAGAAATGATGGATTTCTTTTTCCCCAACCTAATATTATTTTTTATTAACTATATATTACTCAATACGCTCCAATAAATATGTACTTTAATTTCTAAAATTTATTAATCAGAAAGTGGCTACAATGAATATGCACATCTACACACAGATTTCGCACATTACAAAGTTAATGAATTGGTAATTACTAGACTGCGTATCTTTATGCAAAATATAAAATGTTTGCAAAATACAGAAGCTAAGTAAAAATGTCGTTCTTCTTTTAATTATCTTATTAAGGTGAAACTAATACACTGGTGGCCTTAAATCTTTTTACTCTGTCCACTGTTTTAAATTGTACGTACCCTTTTTTGTCATAAATGCATAAAATCCGCAGACTCTACTAATTACTTTTAAATATGTATTTGATGTAAATCTTTGCAATTTCTTTACAATTAATCTGATTTTATTTACAAAAACTTACATAAAAATATTTTATTTGTAAAAGGTTGAATTTGATTTGCAAAAGTGTAAAATTAATTTGCAGAAGGGTGAAACTGATTTGTAAAAGGGTGAAATTGATTTACACAAAGGTAAAAATTGACTTGCAGAAGGGTGAATTTGGAGGCAAAACCTGCAAAACTGGAATTAATCGAAATGCAGTATGATTCCGTATTGAAACAAAAATATATATGGATGTTGTGATTGCACATTTCTACAATTATTTATCTGTCGACCGATTTCCCGATATGGTATTTGGAATTAGGCGTATTTCAGCTGTGTTCGGTATCAGTGGTACCACATATTTATATGTTGCGAACCACTATTTGCAACGTTAAAAAATAATAAAACTGCGGAAAGGTCAGGATGAACAGACCAGCGCGTGTACAATCGATTTCAAAAATAATTACAGTTCAATAAATTCAACTTAATTTATATAAGGTTCACCCCACTGCACGCATACAGATTCTACCTCTAAAGTTTCAGCCTTCAGGCAGAAATTCGAAGTAGTTATGTAGATCGTCAATATTTGAACACTGTTTACACAATTACACAATCTCTTACAGAATATACACTACCGGCCAAAAGTTTGGAATCACTGTGTAAATTCAGAGAAACAGAAGGTTTACAAGAAGAACTGAATGCCTTTAGAACAACCAAGGAAGATTGTTAAAAAACATACGATCAGTATGTTTTACATTTTGTATTATTTATTTTTTATCAAGGAATGCGTATTTTTCTTCAAATTGCTCTACACTTACAAAAATGTAATTTTTCTATCAAAAAATTTTCGATTTTTTTCAAAATATTACTGTGTCCTAACCCCTTAGAAGTTTCAGAAGAAACAACTTCACCGTTTCTTAGAAAGAAGATCACAAAAGTCGTCAGATTTTCAGCATTTTAAACCGAGCTGTACCCTTACGATGTTCCAGGGCCCGGTGATCACCTTGATAAAGCAAACAGGCGTGCAAAAAAACGTCATTAGCCAGTTAATCCTTGGCTTCCCGAGCTTTCGTCTATTGTTCGCGACATGAAGGGGTCGATTCGATCGGTTGCCCAGACAGTTAAGCCGAGCTATTACTGTTGTTCAGATTAGCCTTATGCAGTCGCACTAGGAAAATATAATGTACGATTGAATATGCATCGCGGCCACTGAATATTAATGCGGCCGCGATAGCACAACAGATTTTCCGAGCTCGTTACAAACAATAATGTTTGCTATGCATGAGATGTTGCCGTTCCTTCTCCGGCTCTCCTTTGCACCTTTTTTCTTCTCGTCGTTTGTACACCGCCCGGCAATTTTCATTACGAAAAGTCTCCGAGGAGAACTTGCCAAGCCCACTAGATGGAAGATGCACAATTTAGAGGAACTTTGAGAAATTCACCAGAGGAACACAAAAGTGGTTGGGTAACCGTACCGGGTACAAAATGTATCGTTTATACAGGGCGAGTCTCGTAACGTGACCATCTCAAATAACTCGTAAGTCATTTATTTTACAACAAAAATGTTCAAAGAAATGAAGGATTTTAGTAATTTATTACGTCAATTCTCGTTAACGTACAGAAGACAACTGACAGATTTAAAACAACAAACGAAAGACAGCAGACATTCAACTCTCACGAACATTCACACGCATTCACACATCTTCACACACACTCACACTCAGAGATGCCGCTGTTTCGATCCTCGATTTCTCGATTTCTCGATATTCCTACAGAAATGTTGCATGGTTCCTAGGGGGACATACAGTGCTGTACTATCTGATTTTTGTTACTTCGATTTTTTATCAAGATATGAAGATCAGTTTCAGTTTTTTAACACATTACCGACCGGTGATTATTGCATAATTTTGAAAAATCTATGGTATAATCACCGTCGTTCATTTTTATTATTGAATCTCGTAAATTCTGTTGCAAAATATTTACATACCCTGCTACTGTTAATATCCCGTCTATAAAATGTAAATTGCCAACACCATTTGCAGAAAAACAACCCCAAACGCATACTGACCCTCCACGATGCTTTCTCCATACACATTTTCTTCTATTGCAACATCGAAGTTAAAATTTTGACTCGCGTCGCTAAATATATCCTTCTTCCAGAAATCTGGTGATATGTTTTTAAACAAAATATGTACCAAACTTCATATTAATTATGTCGTTTTATTGTTAATAATACACTCAATTACGAATTTTCAATGCTGTCAACATACTTTCCGCAATCGATAAAAAAGTTATTTCAATTTTTCTGTCTTTATTATAAACTTTGTGTCATCTTTGGTGCTACACATATTAGTTTGTACTATATTGAATAACATACATAATATATATTTTCGATTAATTCCTAAATTATTGATTTAAAATAGAAAATATGCATTTTTGAGACATGTCAACATACTTTCCGCAGCGACTGTACATTAAAATACAATTTTCAGATATTTAACGCATTCGATATCTAGTGTTATACAGAGTTTTCACTATTCCTGCTTTATCGAGTGGACTTTTCTCTCTGATAATCCTCTGATATTTTAGCTTTTGCTAATCGGAGTGTGGAATAATACAATCATGCTCTACTGTACCGCGCAATGATCCATTTTTAAGCGCACTCTGTTCATGTTCCGGATCAATGGCTGCTGTTAGAACCAATAAGCCAGCTACTCTACATAACGTATAAACTCTGTGAATTTTTTAACGACCATAATGCAGACAAAGCATGAGGCCATAAGTTCGAAAGCGTTGGTGTTAAGCTCTTTTTACCTATTTTTCAGAAAATTTTCGACCATTTACTTGAATCTTTTCACAGATCTTTCATAAATCAAGTTTTATTTAATCTGTCCACTTATATACTTTTCTAACTAATATAAAAATTGTTCAAATTTCTTACTCATGCAATGACATTTGTTAATAAATGCATTACGTGATAAAAATTTTGTCACTAATATGACACACTAAAGTGGAAGAAATATTTATTGAAAAAGATTGACGAAAAAGTGAACAATTTAAATTTAAAATTAAAAGCAAAATAAAAATTGGAAGCATCAATTACAGACTATACGAGTTACGTACAGATTCATTTTCTTCAGTAATAATTATAACAAATATGTTTCTTCTATCGATCGTATTTGCTGTTAATAAATGTTAAATGCTTTCGGCGCAACACGATTCGATCGTTTACTACTAATTATGAAGCAATTTTGCTAATCGTCAAACAAATCAAACAAAATAATTATAGCATAATGAAAATAGTATATCGACATTCTTCATTTAAAATATTTTTACTGTGTTAAATTACACCGACACATTTTTGTCATAAATGCATAAAATCCGCAGTCTAGTTGTCACTAATATAACAGTAATATATTCAATAATTAATATTATAAAATAAAAATTGTCTGCGTAGATTGCAAGAAATGGAAATTAAATTAAATGTTATTTCTTTCTTTTTTAATTATTTCCTTAATGATGTTAAAAGAGGAGAAATCGTATATAACATCTTCAATTTATTTAATTTCTTAACAGTTTCGAATTTCATCTACTCAATTTTGCTATAAATGCATAAAGATCCGCAGTCTAGTGATAACGAACTCGAACTCGTCGTTAACTCGTCATCCACAGTTAGCAGATTAAAATATAAAATTGTTTCATGCCAAGATAAAATATTCTTTCGGTGTACGTTTTAAAAGAGCTTCCACGAGCGAATAACGTTCGGAATGAATTTTGTTGCAGCAATGAAATGTTATTTCGATGAACGTCTGATTAATGAATTTCTTTTTACGGACTTTCTATTTATAACCCACCGAGCCGCGTTATTTTCAATAGAACGAGGAAACCGTAGAATTCCGGCGATTCGTCCGACATCTGTCAATTAATGGCGGCCATTCGAATCGTGAGGAGATTAAAAAGAAGGTTTACGAGCGGTATAAAATTAAAAGGACTTTACGGTTTATGACCACACCACTGAGCTCATAAATATTAATGCTTTTATGGTCGCGCGTACACCAAGCACACAAATCACACAAAGCAGTGGCCGCGATAATTTGAATGATACATGCCCCTGTGTGCGCGTGTCAGAGAATTTCACGTGGTTGGCATAAGATAGACATTATTTCACCCAGAATATAAGCGAGCAGTCCAAATATCCGATACACAACTCGTACATACTGAAAACAGTTCACGTGTGCTCCATCGAATGACAGAAGGTCGACCGAAACGTCGCGACATCCTGGGAAACAATAGACCTCGATCATTCGTTAAGCATTCAATTTTTGCGTATAGTGTAACAAATAAAGTCTAAATAAAGCGATGTTACCACAAAACGTACTATGACAGTAACAGGTACATGTTGCCTTTACAAATGACAAGATTTAATTGATTTAGGCTGCGCGGTTCTTATTGTAATGTGTACTCTACTAAAGATATTTATTAAATCATTTCTCATGTAAGCATATTTATAAGACAACGACCTACTAAATATTAGGTTGACAAACTAAGTTCCCGACCTCCACATTTTCTCAAACAAAGTCATTTACAGTAAAGTCGCGATTCTTGTTAACCAGTCTGTGTTCTGCACGGACAACTATCGCATACCGACATTATTTCTTTATGACTGCGTCTACCGCGCCGACCGGCTCAGAGTTCAATCGAAAGCCGAACGTAGAGAAGGACAACATGTAAGTACGGATCAAAGAGAACACGCGGGCTTTTGAACTGTGCGACGGCGACTGTTCGCGTCTCTTTCTTTTCAATACGCTGTTCTTCCTGGGTGGCAATGGAGTGGGTAGCCACCTGACAACTATCGCATAGCTGGTCTTTGACAACTATCGCGACTTTACTGTATACAGGGTGTCCCAAAATTCGTGAAAATCCCGGAAGGGTGTGGTTCCTGAGACCATTCTAAGAGACATTTTCCTTTGCACCAATGTCAACTGCGGCTTTGTTTAGGAGTTATTAACGAAAAACACGGACCAATCAGAGCGCTCCCTGGTCCGGCGCGCCAAGCCGCGCCGGCAAGCGAGTGTCGCGGTACGCCGTGACATCGCATCGTGACGGCGCGGCGGCCCAGGGCGCGCTCTGATTGGTCCGAGTTTTTCGTTAATAACTCCTAAACAAAGCCGCAGTTGACTTTGGTGCAAAGGAAAATGTCTCTTAGAATGGTCTCAGGAACCACCCTCTTTCGGGATTTTCACGAATTTTGGGACACCCTGTATATATATATTTTTTAAGCACGAGTATTTTATATCAAATTAATCGCAAACAGGTAAGAACAAAATTCAGAACTCTCCAATGATATACAGTTCAAAAGGAATGGTCACTGAATTAGGTTATAATGACACTTAATTGCCAACCTAATACATATTGTGATCTTGAGCCTGACTGTGCGGCGGTGCTTTAGTGTTGAAGTATAAATAAGAAAAAGAACATTTCAGTAGAACTTTAGAAATTAAATTTCCTTTTCAAGAATCGATCGCGCGGTATGCTATTTACAGGCGTTAATGGTTATTTCGTGGAGAAGCGTACTTTACTGTTCGGATGATCTTGCAGCGTTTATCGAATAGCGGCGAGAGTGCTGATCACCGAATATCTTGAACCGATGGACCGATTGCTAGGAGAGTGCAGATATCTTTGATCCTGTCGATATTCAGCTGAAGCCTGAGTGTTCCAAAGCCACAAGCCTGAGTGGGGGACGTCGCCTCATCCATTATAAGGTTACCGCTGTGAGAATTTTCAAGCACTGCGGTAAACCGTATGAGTTGATCTGAAACGTACGATCAACAATATACTGCTAGCTGAATACTAATGCGGATTTGTATCCTGGAAACTCGATCTTATCGATAAGCATGGGTCGCTTCTTTCGAATAACATCTCTGTCGCAACGTATTATTACAATACTACCCTGTAAAAATAAAATGCATGTAACAACAATGCCACTGATAATAACGATATTTGAAATATGTATGTAGCGACTCTTATTTAACATCCGGATATTTTCGTATGATCTACGTACTTTTCTTTTAAAGTGTAAAAATAATAATCTTTATTATTTAAAAGAAAATTGCTAAGCTTTTTCTCTGGATATACGCCCAGTCTTAAAATCGTACAATTTAACACTAAACCTACCACGAGGGGTCAAATAACCCATTTTAGATATTTTATTCGACAATTATTGATATTGTAGGAAATTGTAAATCCTCTATAAACGCAAAAGCCTCGGGGAGATTCGTTTGAGTTTATCGTAGACGGGACACTATTTTTTGTTAACACTTTTGAGCTTTAAAGGCCGAGCCGAACGTAGAGAAGGACAGCGCGTGTAAAGAGAGACCGCGCGCGGCCGACTCTCCGCGTCTCTTTTTTTCCCATACGCTGTCCTTCCTTGCGCCCGAAACGTTTATCGTCAATTAAACCACTCAATATAGTTGAAATTATATCGTGTTTGGTCTTATTTGAATCAGAAAAATGCCACAAATATATTGGTGAAAGTTTCATAAAAAAGTAAGTAATAATAAAAAAGATTTAATATTGGTATTACACTGTGAGGACGCGCGGGCCTTTGAACTGTGCCGACGACTGCGACTCTCCGTGTCGCATTAGTAGTGGTTCACACCGATATACCCGAGTCAAGATCAGATTACTACAGTGGAGGGGATATTTTTTTTGCGTTTATAGGAGATTTACTATATATTTTTTTACTTCAGTTTCTAATATAGTAAAAATCGCAGAAAATATAAATCAATTTAATCTTGTTATTTTTATAATACTATACACATCAGAGTCACTTTTGATCGTCGGTAGGTTTAGTGTTAATACGCTACCAGTACCGAGAATATTAAAAATTTAGTATTCATTAACTAGAGTAGTTTTTACCATAAAAGTAACGCTATCTTTAGCTACAATGGCCAATAGGGATATGGCCAAGTACACGCATGACAGTATTGGGCAAAAAGTAATTTCATTAATGATTAACGATTATAACTCAATTGAAAACATGTACGTGATTAATGATTATACTGAGTAATCCAGAAATCTTGATTAATGAATAATAACTTAAATAATGAAAGGAGATGTAATCTTCGGTCATGATTAAATCAGTAATCATTGATCACCAAATGATTTAGTTTTTTTTAATCATAATTGACTCATAAATTTTGTATTATTGCAGTTATAATAATTGAGCAGTTTACACAAAAAAGACTAGACTGCGGATTTATATGTAAAATAAAAATTGTAGTAATTGCATGATACAATGGTGTTTTAAAATTCTTGCTTTTACTGTTTTGCATTGGATCAACTCATTGTTGTTATATACGTACATAAAATCTTCAGTTTATTCATAACTCGACGAAAAACACATTATTTACATAGCAATCTTAAATGAAACTATTAGATGACGTTATTGAGGATGACTTGTGTTAGTTCACAATGAAAACTGCTGTTGTTATTGAAGGTTCTATTAAAAAGTGTTTAGCCATGTACCATAGATTTTTCAAAATCATCATTCAATAAAAAGATTAACGTTAATCTATAAGTAGATAGAAAATCTTTACCTTCGTTAAAGCGGATATGAAACCATATTATTTTGGTTCAGCAGAAGAAATAAATGCTATTCTTAGTTGTGAGCCTAATAAGACAATAGTTACTTCTGTGGGAAGATTAAATTCTGCAGAGGGTACAATGACGCATAGTAAAGTTTGGAAAATCTATAAATAAACACAGGTTAAATACAAGTAAAAAAATTGATGTGTTTGAATAGATTTAGACTGTTATGAAATCATCAAAAGCATCCGCCCTGCGGGGGTTAATTAAAGCTCGTTCGAGAATAGTGCGTTCCACGTGGACGAGGTTGCGTTCTTTCGCGTTCCGGCGTCGAAGAAGAATTTCGACGGGGGAATTGAAAAAATAACACGATACACGGTCGGCAAACCGATAGTGAATCAATTGGAGCAGGATTCAGCAGACGTAATGCCTTTATCCTCACATTTTACGGGGCAGTTGTTCGCATCGAGGCAACGCGGCACATTGGAGATCGAGGCGGTGATAAAACAGTTTCGATTCTATTGACATTCTCAGGGAACAATCATCTGCGAATCTCCAGGATGTCGGTCACATGGAGCCGCGCAGAGGTGCATGTAAGTGCAGATATTTCTGCGATCAGATCATGTTCGAGGGGATTCTTTATGTCGCGCATCTCGATACCAATCTACATTTTTGACAAGGAACGCGACACGAGTAGACTATGAATGCTCGAGCGAACGATCGTGCTGCAGAACGTTCTACAGAAATAGATGTCGCGTTTTATTCCTTTTCTTATGGCTCATATCGCCATCAAAGTAACCTGAGATTTTATTAACGCTGAACCGGTGCCCTCTGCGAAACTGTTTTATTTGCAAGGTTTGTAGTAATTTGAGCAGGTATTTATGTATTCTGATCGATCACTTTTCTTTCATTGCACGATCTTCAGAAACATGTTTGCAAAAAGGAAAGATTCAACTCTAAGGCAAATACATATACAGTAAGGAGCATAACTGTTTCCACACACTTTAAATCAGAATAACTTCTTTATGAATGGACCAAACGACTTCAGTCTCTCTGTCAGAGTTGGCCATTAATTATTATACGTTCTGAAAATTACATTGAAATTGATTATTTAGTTTACGAATTATAAACGACCAAAATTGGTCGGAAATCATGAAAAATTGCAATTCGTCCAACTTCTTAAAAAATCCAGGTCGTATGGGTCCACTATTAAAAAGGTTATCGATATTTTAACTGACAATAAATAAATAAATACGATTCACTTAACAATTTTTATATCGAATAGTTTCGATACCGTGTGAACTGACGCCTGCACGATATAAAATATAAATGCATAAAATTCGCACACCAATCGTTACCTTCATATTTGTTTAGCATACGCCAGAACTACTGCACAGATTAAATCAATGAAAAAAATTAACTTTCGCATCGAAATTGAAATTTATAATTTACGATGGTAACGATTATTATTCCAAATGGATGTTGATCGCAATAAAATTACAGATACCATCTAAATTTATAGATGCTATCTCTCCTTTTATCTGTAGCAATATTGTCTGATTTTATAGTAATTTAATAGGCTATTTAATATTATGTTACATCGTTGAACGCGTTGCATGCAACTTTAAAAATTGCTTTGGTTCAAGGTGACTGCTTAGAACTGAAAAGAGATGCTGTCGAGGTTGTTAGCGTGATACGTTCAGTCTCGGATGAAATGCTGTAATTACGAGTGCAGCAATTTGAAGAAAAAAAAGTTCTACTTAAGTGGCTATTCTTGGTGCTATCAACCGAAGAAGTTCGAGGACAGGGAATTGCAACAGCTGTCGCAGTAAAATCAAACGGGACGATGAAAGGAGGTTGTAGGGACAATGCGTAGCGATCCGTGAATAAAATTTGATCCATGCAGAAAGAAGGGATCCGTAAATAAAATTTAAATTTCGCGTTCTGTGCCATTCCCCTTAATTACCTTCCATGTTTTTACTCCCAGCCGTAATGATCCGACATAGAGAAATATAAAATTTTACGGAAGTTATAGGATTTATGGGGATCATATTTTTTTTATACGCATGGTACTTATTTATGGAATGTAATAACACCGACTATCGGTGTTCAAGTTTTATTTCAGATCGGAATCGAGAGAGACAACAACGTTAACAAACTGATAAAGAAACTCATAATTTTTAATATTTAAAAAAAATTTTTAACGATTGGCTTTTATTATAATGTGCACAGAGAAACGAATTTTATTAAACCACATACCACAAAAGCATTTTTAGAAGTACATAAAATTGATACAGATAACTCACTGTCGCCTAATTTCAGCGGGACCTACAGTTTATAAAGGTGAGTTCCAAACCATCTAAATAATAATTCCACATAATTTATGTGTTAATCCAGTAGATTTATACCCGTCGCGGATGCAGATCGAAGATTCGAATCTCTAGGATCAATAATTGAGGAGCCAAGGTCGCTTAAAGTTGAGAATATTTCCAGTTTCTTGACAGGCAAGGGTGCCGCCATATTGTGTTGCTCACCTGTCAAAAATGCTCAACTTTAAGCGACCACAGCTCCTCAACTATAGATCCTAGAGGATCGAAACTTCGATCTGCATCCACGCCGGGTAAAAATCTTCTGGATTGCATACCAAATACATCGTAATTCGTAGGAGAAAGGTATTAGTTTTGAGCAATACCGTAACGAGGGTATGAAGCGCCTTGTGGCAAGTGTCTAACTTGCGCCTCCCCGTTACCCAATAATGACAAAATACAAAAAATTTCAACGTAACAAGTTAAATTTTACTAAATGCAATATATTAAATACTATTAACCTCATCAAAATGAGTTGCCTGTATAATACAATAATGTATTTGTCAATGTATTTGTCTGAATAAATAATCTATAACCTAAATAACAACAAATTTTTATTCATATTCAATGACGACAAAATAAAAGAAATACAAAACACAGGTATATGTTAATATAATAATAAAAACATAAAACAGTTCAGCATATTTTATAAAGTAATGTTTCTCGTTTATTTCATTTGCAGATACATCTATTATATCGCAGAGTTGGGCAAAATATGTAATTAGTTACAAATTTCGGATCACGAATAAAAGATACAAAATTTTAATTAATTAATTTTAAGGTTCGGATCCAAAAGGAACTTGATCCGAAATTTAATTAGTTATTTTTGTATCCGAAGCAGAAGGATCCGAAGCTACGGATCCATTTGTAACTAGTTAATGTAACTAATTCAAAGTTCCTTTCGGATCCTTTAAGTTCCTTTTGACCAGCTCGAGGCTTGAATGAACACGTTCCGAGGCCCGAGGGTCGGGCCCCGAGACCTGAGCCCAGAACACAATAGCAGTTCAATAAACACGGCCGGGGAATCACCCGGCCGTGTTTATAGCACCACTCGGCCTATGCCGCCGAGGCACCGATGATGGGCAGAAAAATTGAATTAGTTACTTTCTCCAAGATATCTTTTCAACTAAAAGCAGCAAGCAGTGAACGAATTCTATCGAATTTAGACTTTTCTTAATCGGCAGAACGCCACGAATCGGCTCGTGTGACTTTCGTGAGGGCAGCACGGAAAATAAATAAGTTCAGGTTTCACGTGTCAGGGGTTTCATGCCGAGCTACCTGCCTGACCGGGGGATCACCCGGCCGTGTTTATAGCACCATTCGGCCTATGCCGCCGAGGCACCGATGATGGGCAGAAAAATTGAATTAGTTACTTTTTCCAAGATATCTTTTCAACTAAAAGCAGCAAGCAGTGAACGAATTCTATCGAATTTAGACTTTTCTTAATCGGCAGAACGCCACGAATCGGCTCGTGTGACTTTCGTGAGGGCAGCACGGAAAATAAATAAGTTCAGGTTTCACGTGTCAGGGGTTTCATGCCGAGCTACCTGCCTGACCGGGGGATCACCCGGCCGTGTTTATAGCACCACTCGGCCTATGCCGCCGAGGCACCGATGATGGGCAGAAAAATTGAATTAGTTACTTTCTCCAAGATATCTTTTCAACTAAAAGCAGCAAGCAGTGAACGAATTCTATCAAATTTAGACTTTTCTTAATCGGCAGAACGCCACGAATCGGCTCGTGTGACTTTCGTGAGGGCAGCACGGAAAATAAATAAGTTCAGGTTTCACGTGTCAGGGGTTTCATTCCGAGCTACCTGCCTGACCGGGGGATCACCCGGCCATGTTTATAGCACCACTCGGCCTATGCCGCCGAGGCACCGATGATGGGCAGAAAAATTGAATTAGTTACTTTTTCCAAGATATCTTTTCAACTAAAAGCAGCAAGCAGTGAACGAATTCTATCGAATTTAGACTTTTCTTAATCGGCAGAACGCCACGAATCGGCTCGTGTGACTTTCGTGAGGGCAGCACGGAAAATAAATAAGTTCAGGTTTCACGTGTCAGGGGTTTCATGCCGAGCTACCTGCCTGACCGGGGGATCACCCGGCCGTGTTTATAGCACCACTCGGCCTATGCCGCCGAGGCACCGATGATGGGCAGAAAAATTGAATTAGTTACTTTTTCCAAGATATCTTTTCAACTAAAAGCAGCAAGCAGTGAACGAATTCTATCGAATTTAGACTTTTCTTAATCGGCAGAACGCCACGAATCGGCTCGTGTGACTTTCGTGAGGGCAGCACGGAAAATAAATAAGTTCAGGTTTCACGTGTCAGGGGTTTCATGCCGAGCTACCTGCCTGACCGGGGGATCACCCGGCCGTGTTTATAGCACCACTCGGCCTATGCCGCCGAGGCACCGATGATGGGCAGAAAAATTGAATTAGTTACTTTCTCCAAGATATCTTTTCAACTAAAAGCAGCAAGCAGTGAACGAATTCTATCGAATTTAGACTTTTCTTAATCGGCAGAACGCCACGAATCGGCTCGTGTGACTTTCGTGAGGGCAGCACGGAAAATAAATAAGTTCAGGTTTCACGTGTCAGGGGTTTCATGCCGAGCTACCTGCCTGACCGGGGGATCACCCGGCCGTGTTTATAGCACCACTCGGCCTATGCCGCCGAGGCACCGATGATGGGCAGAAAAATTGAATTAGTTACTTTCTCCAAGATATCTTTTCAACTAAAAGCAGCAAGCAGTGAACGAATTCTATCGAATTTAGACTTTTCTTAATCGGCAGAACGCCACGAATCGGCTCGTGTGACTTTCGTGAGGGCAGCACGGAAAATAAATAAGTTCAGGTTTCACGTGTCAGGGGTTTCATGCCGAGCTACCTGCCTGACCGGGGGATCACCCGGCCGTGTTTATAGCACCACTCGGCCTATGCCGCCGAGGCACCGATGATGGGCAGAAAAATTGAATTAGTTACTTTCTCCAAGATATCTTTTCAACTAAAAGCAGCAAGCAGTGAACGAATTCTATCGAATTTAGACTTTTCTTAATCGGCAGAACGCCACGAATCGGCTCGTGTGACTTTCGTGAGGGCAGCACGGAAAATAAATAAGTTCAGGTTTCACGTGTCAGGGGTTTCATGCCGAGCTACCTGCCTGACCGGGGGATCACCCGGCCGTGTTTATAGCACCACTCGGCCTATGCCGCCGAGGCACCGATGATGGGCAGAAAAATTGAATTAGTTACTTTCTCCAAGATATCTTTTCAACTAAAAGCAGCAAGCAGTGAACGAATTCTATCAAATTTAGACTTTTCTTAATCGGCAGAACGCCACGAATCGGCTCGTGTGACTTTCGTGAGGGCAGCACGGAAAATAAATAAGTTCAGGTTTCACGTGTCAGGGGTTTCATTCCGAGCTACCTGCCTGACCGGGGGATCACCCGGCCATGTTTATAGCACCACTCGGCCTATGCCGCCGAGGCACCGATGATGGGCAGAAAAATTGAATTAGTTACTTTTTCCAAGATATCTTTTCAACTAAAAGCAGCAAGCAGTGAACGAATTCTATCGAATTTAGACTTTTCTTAATCGGCAGAACGCCACGAATCGGCTCGTGTGACTTTCGTGAGGGCAGCACGGAAAATAAATAAGTTCAGGTTTCACGTGTCAGGGGTTTCATGCCGAGCTACCTGCCTGACCGGGGGATCACCCGGCCGTGTTTATAGCACCACTCGGCCTATGCCGCCGAGGCACCGATGATGGGCAGAAAAATTGAATTAGTTACTTTTTCCAAGATATCTTTTCAACTAAAAGCAGCAAGCAGTGAACGAATTCTATCGAATTTAGACTTTTCTTAATCGGCAGAACGCCACGAATCGGCTCGTGTGACTTTCGTGAGGGCAGCACGGAAAATAAATAAGTTCAGGTTTCACGTGTCAGGGGTTTCATGCCGAGCTACCTGCCTGACCGGGGGATCACCCGGCCGTGTTTATAGCACCACTCGGCCTATGCCGCCGAGGCACCGATGATGGGCAGAAAAATTGAATTAGTTACTTTCTCCAAGATATCTTTTCAACTAAAAGCAGCAAGCAGTGAACGAATTCTATCGAATTTAGACTTTTCTTAATCGGCAGAACGCCACGAATCGGCTCGTGTGACTTTCGTGAGGGCAGCACGGAAAATAAATAAGTTCAGGTTTCACGTGTCAGGGGTTTCATGCCGAGCTACCTGCCTGACCGGGGGATCACCCGGCCGTGTTTATAGCACCACTCGGCCTATGCCGCCGAGGCACCGATGATGGGCAGAAAAATTGAATTAGTTACTTTTTCCAAGATATCTTTTCAACTAAAAGCAGCAAGCAGTGAACGAATTCTATCGAATTTAGACTTTTCTTAATCGGCAGAACGCCACGAATCGGCTCGTGTGACTTTCGTGAGGGCAGCACGGAAAATAAATAAGTTCAGGTTTCACGTGTCAGGGGTTTCATGCCGAGCTACCTGCCTGACCGGGGGATCACCCGGCCGTGTTTATAGCACCACTCGGCCTATGCCGCCGAGGCACCGATGATGGGCAGAAAAATTGAATTAGTTACTTTCTCCAAGATATCTTTTCAACTAAAAGCAGCAAGCAGTGAACGAATTCTATCGAATTTAGACTTTTCTGAATCGGCAGACCTAGGACGAAAACGCTTGGGATACATAATGTAAAAACTTATAGGGTTGTTTCAAGAACTGTGACATGATTTGGTGGGTCTTTCGTTCTAAGGATTTGGATTCAAAATGTACGAAAATATGGATAGGAAAAGATGAAAGGAAAATAGAACAAGGTGTAAACGGTTCATATACAGTATACATGATTTATTCAATTTTGAACAGTTCAATAAGACAGAATGTACAAGCATGTAACAATAAGCAAAACTAAGATTCCAACTTTCAAGGGGTACGACCGAGGGAACAAAATAAATGACGCTGATCAGCGGGGTCAGATTTCGCTTAGAGTTTCCTGCTGTTGTTTTTTCGCTGGTCCTCGCCGTCTTCCTTTAGTCTCCGATAACATGAAAAGAGAAACGTTTTCGCATGAAAATGTGTTTGTCACACGTACAATTGGAGGTTTAATACAACTCATGTGTAAGTCATGTCATGGTATAACTAACCTGGCGTCCTATCGCCTTACGGTCATCCTCACGCTGATGTCTCCGATAACATGAAAAGAGAAACGTTTTCGCATGAAAATGTGTTTGTCACACGTACAATTGGAGCTTTAATACAACTCATGTGTAAGTCATGTCATGGTATAACTAACCTGGCGTCCTGTCGCCTTATGGTCATCCCCACGCTGATGTCTCCGATAACATGAAAAGAGAAACGTTTTCGCATGAAAATGTGTTTGTTACATGTACAATTGGAGCTTTAATATGACTCGTATGTAAGTCATGTAATGTTATAAGTAACCTGACATCCTGGCGCTTGTCTTCCACGTTGCTGTCTATTTGGGGGCTGTTTCCTGGTTCCTGGTTGCTGGATGGTGGACGACATCTCATCACCTCTTCTTCATATTTGCTTTCAACAGCACTCGCCTCTCAAAGTTTTCGTCGGAAAGGCGATTCCTCTTCGGTGAGTTGGCCATTGTCGCATATGAAAAAAGCCTTTCGACGGATCCTGACGACGGCAGCGGCGTGTTCTCCTTGATAAATATTGCCTTAATGGCTGGATATTTGTCCAGAATTGTCCAACTATCACTTTTTTCCTTGAAGAAATGTAGTATCTGTAAAACAAATTTTTTTAAATTTCTGACATACATACAGAACAGTGTATTGATTAAGTAGGCAACATTTTACAAACCTGCAAGGATGCCTCGGATGCATAGTCCATAGTTTCTTCAGTTGGGGTCTCACCGAAATCGAAGAAATCTTCCAGGGTTGTTGACGATGATGATGACGATGTTGACACGCCTGCGGCTGGCGGGTTGGTCTTCTTCAGCTCCTCAATAACTTTTATGTTCAGTGACGTCATCAACGCATCTCGGTGGCTCTCTTCAATGCAACTGAACCACCGATTCTTGAAATGCGGATGGGTTAGTGCCGCAATTCCCGCGTTGTCCGCCTCCGTTGTAATGAACTTCAGGTGATCCCGGAATCTGGTCTCTATGCTGTGAAGCAGGTGGACACTCAAGGATCCATAGAATGTCCAAGTACTTTCTGCCAACATTGTTAATTTTCTTCTCAGGGAGAGAAGACAAGGCAGCAACGTGCCGTAGAAAATGTTATTCTCCCCCTGTAATATGTCGATGGCCGCGGCGATGGGTGCTGTGCACTTCAGGTGCTCGTAAATGTAGAGGAATTCATTTTCCCTTAACATATTTTTCTCTCCAAGGGCTCTACATATATCTGGAACCTTGTCCTTATTGTCGTGTAATTGCCTCAAGGAATCATATAGGGAGTTCCACCTGGTTTCCACGGGTCTTTTCAGGGCACGGCCCAATATTTTCTGTATTTCTTCGGCCGCTTTCGGTCGAATTGACGCCCTCCACAAAATGTTGCATTTGTTCATCACTGCCTTGTGTATTGCCAATAGATACTCTTCTCCTTCTATGGCACTCATCATATCCATGGTGACACACAGGTTCAGTGTGTGGGCAGCACACCTGATATGGCGGGGCAGTATATACTCCATGTACGTGTCGTTTACGATGTCTTCTTCTTCTTCCGATTCTTCTTCTGCGTCCTCGCCTTCTTCCGCTTGCGACGATCCCGTCTCGATATACTGCTGCAAGTCCTCTTCGTCCTCGGTTCTGACCGCGCACCCATGAACACCGAACTGTTTGAATGCTTTCACGAAATTTCGGGCATTGTCTGTAACCGTCGCGACGATTTTATCGTTTGTGAGCCCGAATTCGGCGTGAATCGAGCTCAGCATGTCCGTGATTCTGTCAAATGAATGCACACCCGCGAAGCGTCGACAGGCAAGTGCTACTGATTTCCTCTCGTACGTGGGAGAAATCCAATGCGCTGTCACGCCAAAGAAACTTCGTTTTCGTGAAGACCAGATGTCCGCTGTGGTGCACACGAACTGCACCGTCTTAAATTCTTCCGCGATTTCGTTGTTTCCACTCACGAACGATTTCGCCATGGTTCGGCCCACTGTGCGCCGACTAATGGTGCAGGCGGATTCCGGCACTCCAAAATTCGTGTATGATTGGCGAAAGTATGGATCTTCCACCGCTCGCAGTGGGATCATGGCGTTAATTACGTAATTTGTAATGGTGGATATAAATTCTTCCCTGCTGCCCCTCTTCTCCCCCCGTTGGTCCTCTCCAACAGGGGTTGCCGTTCCGTTGATAGTGGTGGATGTGGATGGTCTTCCTCTGCGCGTCTCTACGCTGTACTCTTCATACTCGGCCGGATGTTTCCGTTTCAGATGCCTCAGGAAATTCGATGACGAAGCAAGCTGCCCTTTTACTTTGTTCCTCGCTGGCTCGCAAAATTGGCACACACTGATCACATTTCGGCCATGCAATTCGACGATTCTGAAGTATTTTCCATTCAGAATCGTTGGAACTCGATCACTTGGTATTGCTGATCCTGCTGCTTCTCCGCTTGAGTTAGTCGTAGCCGTGGCCGAGGTTTCGGCGACTGATCCAATGTGTTGTTGTTCCTCGGAGTGTGAATCCATCGTTGGTAGTGTGGTGTGGCGAAAGGCTGGTCAACGCTGGACGGATCCAAAGCTTTCAGCTTGCAGCTTTCAAAGTTAGTTCTAGACCTAGATCTAGACTAATTTGAAACAAACGCGTGAACCTGTATTTATAGTAGGGGGTGCCGTCATCCCTTCCACTGCGCCTCGCGCCCCTCCACTTCACCCTCGCCTGCGCCGGGCCTTACGGCCCCATGGCACCACAGCGCACAGTGGGACCTTTCGTCCAAATCGGAGACAAAATCGAAGAACTTTCGATAGAAATGATGTAGAGCGATGAAATTTTTTTAAAATTAAAGCTGTAACGTTACAGAATACGGGAAAAATAGAGAGATTGTGGTAAGAACGTTTTTTAACGTTGAGAAAATTCGTTAAACTTGCACAATTTCGAGAAAATTGTGGTTTTTCCAATACCACGCGCGGAAAAAAATTTTTTTTGAACATGCTGTACTTCATTTCCCGTAGATTTTTTCACGCTGATTTCAAATCTGGTCTCAAAATTTGTCTACGACCTCAGGATATTGCAAAATCGATTTCTTGAAATTCTGCATGTTTAACGAATTTTCTCAACGTTAAAAACCGTTCTTACCACAATCTCCCTATTTTTCCCATATTCTGTAACGTTTCAGCATTAATTTTTAAAAAATTTCATCGCTCTACCTCATTTCTATCGAAAGTTCTTCGATTTTGTCTCCGATTTGGACGAAAGGTCCCACTGTGCGGCGCGGCGCACAGTGGTCCCATTTGGCCAAAAAGCGGAAAAAATCTATAAAAATCCAATCTATCTAACAAAACTGTTTGAAAATTCGTGAAAAGCATGCCACAGGTACAACGGTTATGTGGCAGAAATTAATTAATTTATGAATTTCTTAATTTTTTTATTTGGGCCCGCAATGAAAATTCGAAATCCGTGTTTTGTTGATCTATGTTAGTTAAACATATATGTGAATATTGCATCGAGCAGGAGCTGTGCATACTGCATACTAAGATTTTCACCACTGTTGATCGCACATACCCCGTGTATATGTTAATCGATTTCAATGAAATCGACACAAATTAGTCCACACGATTTTTCAGCCTCTTCGAATGGGCGGACAGAAAAGTATTACTTACCCCAAAGTTAATCAGTATTTAACCGACAAGAAATTTAAATATTGTAAGTTAAGAAAAAATCGATTTTCAACGAAAAATTGAATTCGCTGTGATATCTTTAAATGGAACTAGGTATTTTTAACTTCATATTATAATATTGTAGGCGACGTCGAAAAGAATTCAACGACCTGCTACACGATGACTTTCAGATAACCGTGAAAGAAAATATCGCCATGAATCAATTGCCAGAATATTTGAAGTAGTTTGACCGTACATAATAGCAACGCCTCGCATTCAGAGGTGAACAAATGAACGTAAACATTTGGAATGCTCATTTCCTCAATTGTTGTCTGTTTGTGTCGCAAGATTTGTTAGTTCATTATATGAAATTATGAGATACATTATAACAATGAACCTGAATATTTGAATTATTTCAAATATTCTGCAAATTGATTCATACATGGCGATATTTTCTTTCACGGTAATCTGAAAGTCATAGTGTAGCAGGTCGTTGAATTCGTTTCGACGTCGCCTTAATCTTTCTATTTTTACCATATTCTGCAAAGATTCAGCTTTAATTTTTAAAAAATTTCGTCGCTTTATCTTATTTTTATTGAAAGTTCTTTGATTTTGTCAAAGATATCGTCCTAATTTTGTCCACTGCGTGGCGAGGATGGCGAGCACGCGGAAATCCCGGCGAAATAGCCCGTTTTGGTTTTCATTTTGGTTTTCTTTCTTGTACCTGGCACGGCCATTTACACTTTACGGTAATGCCTTTATAATACGGCTATTTTGCCTGGAGCGAAAGGGAAAAAAGTGGGTACCAGCTGAGGTACCCTAGAGTGTTAATAGCCGTACCAGGTAACAGAAAGACATTAAAAACCAAATCGGTCTAAAGGAATTTGCAGACTATACCGACACGGCGGCTACCTGCACCGCGCCGCTAGGCCGTTTTGGGTTTCTTCTGTGTATTTCAATGGGGATGCGGCGGGTCGTCGGTACGGCCTAGTATCCGCATCCCCATTGAAATACACAGAAGAAACCCAAAACGGCCTAGCGGCGCGGTGCATGTAGCCGCCGTGTCGGTATAGTCTGCAACGACCCTAACGGTCTAACCCATCGGGATTTCCGCGTGCTCGCCACCGCGATGAAGCCGCGTGGGGCTGCCGAAGAATCGCAACAGCAACAGCGGAAAAATGTAAGTGTAAATTAAAAATAAATAATAAAATTGTACTTACCATGTTAATATGTAATGGTATGAAAAGGTGGTATCGTAGCTTTCACTAGGGTTTTCGGTAACATTGGCTTTCCTTACGTCATCGGACAAATGTCAAAGCGATTTTTGTCCGGATTTGGCCACAACATAGACATAAACAACAATAACATATTCCCGCTTCTCCAGAATAGGGGTACGAGTCTTGTGTGGAAATGTGTAGAAATTGCATGTATAACCCCTGGCAAATAGTCACCGATCGCAGGCATTGAAACGGATTTTACAGACAACCTTCATGTGCTTCAGTTTCAGAAGTATAAAATATCAGCATCATTGAGTTAAAACTTCTGGGAAGTTAAAATACCATAAACCGCGGCGGGTTAGACCGATTTGGTTCTTTAATGGCTTTCTGTAACCTGGAACGGCTATTTACACTTTATGGCAAGGTCCAGGCAAAATATTGGTTCAAGACTTAATGACGGTCAAATAAACATACCAAATACCAGACAACACCGGTAAATGTTTTTTGGAACGAAAGTTTCTGAAAAAGTAAGTAGGGCTTAGGATAAGCCATGCAATTGTAGTCGCCCAAGCTTACTAGCAGTTATGGTGCCCCAATTGGTCTAATCGCTAATCCATCGGGATTGCCCGGGATTGGCCGGGTTTATTGCACCACTTGCCTTCGGCTGCCGAGCCTTTGTCGCCTAGGTGTCGCGTCACCCTAGCAGAAAATAAGTAGAAGTATCTTTTGAAAGTCTATGTCTCAGTCTCAAGAAAATAATACCAGGCCGTATACGAATACGACTAAATGACTCTATTCTTTAATATTTTTCACTTCCAAATCCCCTCATCCTGTCCTAAATAACAGACTGACAATAGGCGTTCTTACAAGTTTTTAATTTAGTTTATTTAGGATAGGATGAGAGGTTATGAATAGAACTAGGGCGACGAAGCGACGAGGGCCTGGGACTTGGCCGTGTGGTGCAATAAACACGGCCGGGCGATCCCCCGGTCAGGCAGGTAGCTCGGCATGAAACCCCTGACACGTGAAACCTGAACTTATTTATTTTCCGTGCTGCCCTCACGAAAGTCACACGAGCCAATTCGTGGCGTTCTGCCGATTAAGAAAAGTCTAAATTCGATAGAATTCGTTCACTGCTTGCTGCTTTTAGTTGAAAAGATATCTTGGAGAAAGTAACTAATTCAATTTTTCTGCCCATCATCGGTGCCTCGGCGGCATAGGCCGAGTGGTGCTATAAACACGGCCGGGTGATCCCCCGGTCAGGCAGGTAGCTCGGCATGAAACCCCTGACACGTGAAACCTGAACTTATTTATTTTCCGTGCTGCCCTCACGAAAGTCACACGAGCCGATTCGTGGCGTTCTGCCGATTAAGAAAAGTCTAAATTTGATAGAATTCGTTCACTGCTTGCTGCTTTTAGTTGAAAAGATATCTTGGAGAAAGTAACTAATTCAATTTTTCTGCCCATCATCGGTGCCTCGGCGGCATAGGCCGAGTGGTGCTATAAACATGGCCGGGTGATCCCCCGGTCAGGCAGGTAGCTCGGCATGAAACCCCTGACACGTGAAACCTGAACTTATTTATTTTCCGTGCTGCCCTCACGAAAGTCACACGAGCCGATTCGTGGCGTTCTGCCGATTAAGAAAAGTCTAAATTTGATAGAATTCGTTCACTGCTTGCTGCTTTTAGTTGAAAAGATATCTTGGAGAAAGTAACTAATTCAATTTTTCTGCCCATCATCGGTGCCTCGGCGGCATAGGCCGAGTGGTGCTATAAACACGGCCGGGTGATCCCCCGGTCAGGCAGGTAGCTCGGCATGAAACCCCTGACACGTGAAACCTGAACTTATTTATTTTCCGTGCTGCCCTCACGAAAGTCACACGAGCCAATTCGTGGCGTTCTGCCGATTAAGAAAAGTCTAAATTCGATAGAATTCGTTCACTGCTTGCTGCTTTTAGTTGAAAAGATATCTTGGAAAAAGTAACTAATTCAATTTTTCTGCCCATCATCGGTGCCTCGGCGGCATAGGCCGAGTGGTGCTATAAACATGGCCGGGTGATCCCCCGGTCAGGCAGGTAGCTCGGAATGAAACCCCTGACACGTGAAACCTGAACTTATTTATTTTCCGTGCTGCCCTCACGAAAGTCACACGAGCCGATTCGTGGCGTTCTGCCGATTAAGAAAAGTCTAAATTCGATAGAATTCGTTCACTGCTTGCTGCTTTTAGTTGAAAAGATATCTTGGAGAAAGTAACTAATTCAATTTTTCTGCCCATCATCGGTGCCTCGGCGGCATAGGCCGAGTGGTGCTATAAACACGGCCGGGTGATCCCCCGGTCAGGCAGGTAGCTCGGCATGAAACCCCTGACACGTGAAACCTGAACTTATTTATTTTCCGTGCTGCCCTCACGAAAGTCACACGAGCCAATTCGTGGCGTTCTGCCGATTAAGAAAAGTCTAAATTTGATAGAATTCGTTCACTGCTTGCTGCTTTTAGTTGAAAAGATATCTTGGAGAAAGTAACTAATTCAATTTTTCTGCCCATCATCGGTGCCTCGGCGGCATAGGCCGAGTGGTGCTATAAACATGGCCGGGTGATCCCCCGGTCAGGCAGGTAGCTCGGCATGAAACCCCTGACACGTGAAACCTGAACTTATTTATTTTCCGTGCTGCCCTCACGAAAGTCACACGAGCCGATTCGTGGCGTTCTGCCGATTAAGAAAAGTCTAAATTTGATAGAATTCGTTCACTGCTTGCTGCTTTTAGTTGAAAAGATATCTTGGAGAAAGTAACTAATTCAATTTTTCTGCCCATCATCGGTGCCTCGGCGGCATAGGCCGAGTGGTGCTATAAACATGGCCGGGTGATCCCCCGGTCAGGCAGGTAGCTCGGCATGAAACCCCTGACACGTGAAACCTGAACTTATTTATTTTCCGTGCTGCCCTCACGAAAGTCACACGAGCCGATTCGTGGCGTTCTGCCGATTAAGAAAAGTCTAAATTTGATAGAATTCGTTCACTGCTTGCTGCTTTTAGTTGAAAAGATATCTTGGAGAAAGTAACTAATTCAATTTTTCTGCCCATCATCGGTGCCTCGGCGGCATAGGCCGAGTGGTGCTATAAACATGGCCGGGTGATCCCCCGGTCAGGCAGGTAGCTCGGCATGAAACCCCTGACACGTGAAACCTGAACTTATTTATTTTCCGTGCTGCCCTCACGAAAGTCACACGAGCCGATTCGTGGCGTTCTGCCGATTAAGAAAAGTCTAAATTTGATAGAATTCGTTCACTGCTTGCTGCTTTTAGTTGAAAAGATATCTTGGAGAAAGTAACTAATTCAATTTTTCTGCCCATCATCGGTGCCTCGGCGGCATAGGCCGAGTGGTGCTATAAACACGGCCGGGTGATCCCCCGGTCAGGCAGGTAGCTCGGCATGAAACCCCTGACACGTGAAACCTGAACTTATTTATTTTCCGTGCTGCCCTCACGAAAGTCACACGAGCCGATTCGTGGCGTTCTGCCGATTAAGAAAAGTCTAAATTTGATAGAATTCGTTCACTGCTTGCTGCTTTTAGTTGAAAAGATATCTTGGAGAAAGTAACTAATTCAATTTTTCTGCCCATCATCGGTGCCTCGGCGGCATAGGCCGAGTGGTGCTATAAACATGGCCGGGTGATCCCCCGGTCAGGCAGGTAGCTCGGCATGAAACCCCTGACACGTGAAACCTGAACTTATTTATTTTCCGTGCTGCCCTCACGAAAGTCACACGAGCCGATTCGTGGCGTTCTGCCGATTAAGAAAAGTCTAAATTTGATAGAATTCGTTCACTGCTTGCTGCTTTTAGTTGAAAAGATATCTTGGAGAAAGTAACTAATTCAATTTTTCTGCCCATCATCGGTGCCTCGGCGGTATAGGCCGAGTGGTGCAATAAACACGGCCGGGGAATCGCCCGGCCGTGTTTATTGAACTGCTATTGTGTTCTGGGCTTAGGTCTCGAGGCCCGACCCTCGGGCCTCGGAACGTGTTCATTCAAGCCTCGAGCTGGTCAAAAGGAACTTAAAGGATCCGAAAGGAACTTTGAATTAGTTACATTAACTAGTTACAAACGGATCCGTAGCTTCGGATCCTTCTGCTTCGGATACAAAAATAACTAATTAAATTTCGGATCAAGTTCCTTTTGGATCCGAACCTTAAGATCACGAATATTAGTTACTTATCTTTTAGTTGGATCCGGATTTAGTTACTTTTTATTTAAATACTGCCCAACTCTGTTATATCGTCATAATTTAATATTTTGGCAACATTTTTTTTCAATTGATATTATATACACATGTTTGTTAATCGCTCTTGTCCAATAGGAGAACGAAGGTACGATTTTACAATTTTTAATTTGCTAAACGAACGTTTGCAGAGGAAGCTGTTGTTACAGGCATTGTTATGAAAATCCTTAATGCTATGTCTAGATTTGGATACGTGTTTTGTAATGAGAGTTCGTAATTTTTTTGCGAGATTTGAAAAGCGTCCAAGCGACCCTCAACCGGGTCGGTATCCTTTGTTTTGCGCACCAAACCCAGTTGCGCCCGTGGCGGGCGCCTCTTTGGCCACGCCCTCGTTACGGCACTGGTTTTAAGTCCGGTAAAGTAACGTTTACGCAATTTATATATTCTATTCGGTTGGCAAATAAGTTCGTTCGGTTTTTGTTTTTTATTCCACTCTAAAAAACCGAACGAACTCATTTGCTGCCAACCCAATATATTCTATATGAACCTCATTTAAAGCACTAGATAATAATAATAATGATAAAATAATAATAATATTTTGATGAATTTCATAGGTAAAAAGAAGATACTAGTTTCCATTCAATTTTGTTGGAATTGATATACTGATGGATTTTATGAAAGTCTGGTAATGATTAAAATTCGTTCGGTCTAACCGTTCGTTATCAGGAATTCTGTTTGAGGAACAGACTATCTCTATGGAACATTCGGATAATGGATGTTCGGTCAGAGGATGGTACGCTGTACCACTATCATGGTCATGGAGAGCCAACTGAGCAGTGTTTCAAAAGGTACGGCGTCGACAGTGAATTGCGATCGATCGCAGTAATCACTTGGTAATAACGTACGTACGGTATCAAAAAATCGTATACACGGTCGGTGTATAGTGTACTCTACATATATCACAATGATCGCCGCGTAATGACGCGGCATGTCATAAAAACCGGGCACTATCGAATGGTTAAATCATTATGGCATACTGGCCCATAAAACCGCAGCGGATAGTGCACCGTCGCGTCGAGAAGACCATTGTATCGCGACTGCCGAGTCCAGGAATGCATCGATCGTGATTGAGTTAAATTTATCGAACCCTTCCCCAACGGTGAAAACAGAGAACAAAGGAAATAGGGAGTCTCACTCGAGCAAAACTAGAAGAAAGCTGAAACACAGACAGGTTTGACAATAATCCGACCCTTGATTCCCTAATTGGTGGTTCGGCAACTTGAAAACGCAACGAACATTTCTTTGGCAGTCCACAGACACAAACACACACACACACACGTACTATATGTATACATTTAAAATTGTAATGTGGTGACAAATAAAGAATATTTTTACAATAACTCAACGTGTTCGTTTTGTAAACTCTCCATTCTGTAAAACCCACTAAAATTCAAGTTTGTATTACGAAAAATATCATACTAAAAGATATGGCAGGAAAAACTAGTGAATTTCCGAAATATTTTCGACAGTATGACTTATCCTTGAGATATACTACTGACCTCCGTGCCACCGCCTTTGATATCATATTCTCGTAATACCAAGTTCAATTTTCGAAATTTTCCAAAAATTTTCGACCGTCTGACTTGTGGTTGAGTTGTACTACTGAATTTTCGAAAATTTTCGGGCGTCTGGCTTGACGTTGACTTGCACTACTGAAATTTCGAATACCTCCTTGGATATCATGTTCTCCTAATACAAAGTTCAATTTTCGAGATTTTCGAAAAATTTTCGTCCGTCTGGCATATCGTCGAGTTGTACTACTGAATTTTCGAAAATTTTCGGGCGTCTGGCTTGACGTTGACTTGCACTACTGAAATTTCGAATACCTCCTTGGATATCATGTTCTCCTAATACAAAGTTCCATTTTCGAAGTTTTCCAAAAATTTTCGACCGTCTGACTTGTCGTTGACTTGTACTACTGAAATTTCGAATACCTCCTTGGATATCATGTTCTCCTAATACAAAGTTCAATTTTCGAAGTTTTCCAAAAATTTTCGACCGTCTGACTTGTCGTTGACTTGTACTACTGAAATTTCGAATACCTCCTTGGATATCATGTTCTCCTAATACAAAGTTCAATTTTCGAAGTTTTCCAAAAGTTTTCGACCGTCTGACTTGTCGTTGACTTGTACTACTGAAATTTCGAATACCTCCTTGGATATCATGTTCTCCTAATACAAAGTTCAATTTTCGAAGTTTTCCAAAAGTTTTCGACCGTCTGACTTGTGGTTGACTTGCACTACTGAAATTTCGAATACCTCCTTGGATATCATGTTCTCCTAATACAAAGTTCAATTTTCGAGATTTTCCGAATATTTTTCGAAACATCGAACTTTGTATTAGGAGAACATGATATCGAAGGAGGTATCCGAAATTTCAGTAGTACAAGACGCCCGAAAATTTTCGAAAATTCAGTAGTACAACTCGACGATAAGCCAGACGGACGAAAATTTTTCGAAAATCTCGAAAATGAACTTTGTATTAGGAGAACATGATATCCGAGGAGGTATTCGGAATTTCAGTAGTACAAGTCTACGTCAAGTCAGACGCCCGAAAATTTTCGAAAATTCAGTAGTACAACTCGACGATAAGCCAGACGGACGAAAATTTTTCGAAAATCTCGAAAATTGAACTTTGTATTAGGAGAACATGATATCCGAGGAGGTATTCGGAATTTCAGTAGTACAAGTCTACGTCAAGTCAGACGCCCGAAAATTTTCGAAAATTCAGTAGTACAACTCGACGATAAGCCAGACGGACGAAAATTTTTCGAAAATCTCGAAAATTGAACTTTGTATTAGGAGAACATGATATCCGAGGAGGTATTCGGAATTTCAGTAGTACAAGTCTACGTCAAGTCAGACGCCCGAAAATTTTCGAAAATTCAGTAGTACAACTCGACGATAAGCCAGACGGACGAAAATTTTTCGAAAATCTCGAAAATTGAACTTTGTATTAGGAGAACATGATATCCGAGGAGGTATTCGGAATTTCAGTAGTACAAGTCTACGTCAAGTCAGACGCCCGAAAATTTTCGAAAATTCAGTAGTACAACTCGACGATAAGCCAGACGGACGAAAATTTTTCGAAAATCTCGAAAATTGAACTTTGTATTAGGAGAACATGATATCCGAGGAGGTATTCGGAATTTCAGTAGTACAAGTCTACGTCAAGTCAGACGCTCGAACATTTTCGAAAATCTCGGAAATTGTATTTTGTATTAGGAGCACATGATATCGAAGGAGGTGGCACGAATTTCAGTAGTGCAAGTCAACGACAGGCCAGACGGTGGTAAATTTTATAACTCGATGACAAGTTACACGCCGCAACTTTTTGGGGATAACAGTAGTATAACTCAACGACAATTGGGAGGATGGGGAAGAATTGAAGGTTTAATGAATATATATACGCAGATACGTGTTTTGTGACATGGTTTTTATTTTCTCATTGTGTAGATTCATACATAATATTCTTATATTTTTAATGTACATAAATTAGATTCTAGTGATTTGTGTAACAAGGATGGAAACTAGCTCAGGGAGACTCGGCACACCGTTACAGACTTCTACTGCAATACTGGAATGCTGTGGACTGCGGTCACAGGCGAAATACAGACAATTATATCAGACTAGCTTTTGCCCGCGGCTTCGCTCGCACAGAAAACCGTTTAATGCCCTCGGAAATTGATATTGTTTCTCCATATAAAACCTTTTAACCCCTCATTCACCCCTATAGAGTTTTAATTTTATGTCATGCCGCAATCTTAGATTTCAAAACCCCTTTTCACCCCCTTAGGGGATCAATTTTTTAAAATGCCGAAATAGGTGTTTGATTAATTATATCAAAGAGCATTAAGACCAAGTATGAAGTAAATCCGACCACGAACAAAATATTCCTCATACAAACGTTGCAACCCCTTTTCACCCCCTTGGGGGTTCAATTTTTTAAAATGCCGGAACAGGTGCTTGATTAATTATATCAAAGAGCATTAAGACCAAGTATGAAGTAAATCCGACCACGAACAAAATATTCCTCATACAAACGTTGCAACCCCTTTTCACCTCCTTGGGGATTGAATTTCGAAATATCCTTTCTTATCCCTTGTATAGATCATAAGGGAAACCTCTGTGCAAAATTTCAGCTTTCTAAGTTCAAGGGTTTAGCCTGGGCGTTGATAGGTGAGTCAGGACTTCGCTTTTATATATATAGATGACCATTATACTGCTATACCTCGCTTGTACTGCGGCATCCGATAGATAAACCTGCTAACACCATTTGTCGTAAATGCTTGAGACACTATGTATATAATCTGCTCTAATCTAATATAGTTTACTCTCTCCTCAATCATTATCGGATTGAATAGTAGTTATAATTAGACTGCGGATCTTTATGCATTTATTGCATGTAAAAATGTTCAGAAAATGTAGGGATGGAAAATTCGGTTGAATTCGTTACGATTTTTATTTATTCCAGATCTGCAAAGACTATTACCACTACCTATAAACAGAATTGTGCAGAATTACAATTAAATTACTCCAGGAATTATAATTACAAAGTAATTGAATTACATTGTAATTCTATCATATTGTAATTTATAATTCAGATCTTCGTACAATTAAATTACAATGTAATATGTTGACGATACAAGATCCATAAATTGAAATCTAAAAATCACAAATAAACGATTCAGTTATGGCAGTAACAAAACCGTAAAACAAAATACAATTTTGTACAGGACTTTGTTCCCCAGGGGAAATATTGTAAAAATTTTTAAAAACCATCGATAAATGGTACGTTCGTTACGAAAAAACGAGGGACAATAGAATAATACTTTTTACCCAATTTTCATCCTCGCATATCATGTTTGAAAACACTGGCAACGTGGTAACACATCATTCAAAAGCACCGAGTTCAAGTACAAGCACAAAGAATTTTTTTAACGAATAAAATTTCATTCTATCAGTTACAGAACTACTGAAACTAATTTCCTCGCTGCCGTATAGGTATATGGCATAGCTCAACCCGCCTAATTACAGACGCACGAACTCTCGGTAACGTGTTTGCATTCCTCGGGTGTTCAAAAGCGTGATTAATAGTATTAAAAATGTAATAATGAGGGTGAGCAGATACGGGAGGCTCTACTGTATCATCCCGTATCTCCAACAGTTTCCGTGTTCGCACGTTGCGGGTTAAACTTTGAAGGGTAGTTTCACTCATCAAACTCCACTTGCTTCAGCTAAAAACGTGGTAAAAAGCAACCATTTACTATAATATTTTTAGCTGTTCCACCTGCGTAACTTTATTGAAAAAAACTGACATCTGTACTCTGGAACAAAAATATTAAAAAATGTATATGATTTTAATTTATTCTCACATTGTAACTGCAATTTATTTCTACACTCTATATTTCAGGATGTGTTTAATTGTAAGTAAAAGCAAATTGGATTTTATCAACCTGTTTAGTTTCATTTGACAAACACTACATTTTCGCAAAGATTTGGATGATATTTTGTACTTAACATAATTTTATACTTAATACAGTAATGGTTTTGTTGGGTGCAGATCTATATAATTTTTTAATACTTTTCTGAACCAATTTTGTCACACTTCTCTTGAATATGTTATTTAAAATCATTCAACGGTTTCCAATTGTCTGCTATTATTCAATGTTTTCATAATTTGGACATAATAAATTTAGTCTCTATTCTTTAAAAAATAAACTACACTACAAACAAAAAAATGAAAGAAAATGTCCGTTTGTTTATACAAACGAAAAATAAGAAAAAGATCAGTAGGATAAAATGAAGACATAAACAAGCCACGAGTATTTATAAGAAAAATTCGATGTTTTCATCATTTGGACATGATAAATGTAGTCTCTATTCTTTAAAAAATAAACTACATTACAAACAAAAAATGAAAGAAAATGTCCGCGTTTGTTTATACAAACAAAAAATGAAAGAAAATGTCCGTTTGCTATATAGTGTACAATCAAGAAATAAGAAAAAGGTCAGTACGACAAAATGAAGGCATATACAAGCCAGGAGTATTTATAGGGAGTAAATGTAAGAAAAATGTGATTTGCATACGTAAGATAATAAATTATTTTTAGCAGTTTTTACTGCAAGACTGAAAAATGTACAAACATGCTAATTTCTGTAGCAGAGTGTAACAGTTCACTAAAACTGCTGGTTGGCCTCCCCTGCAGTTAGAGTACGCCGACGTGATAAACTGCAGCGATCGTGATCATGTCGAAATTATCGAACCCTTTCGAGGGTTGAAGTCGAAGAAAATAGGTGGCGGAGGGTTTGGTTGAGCTGGATAGGAGAAAGGGGGAGAGACGGAAACAGGTTGGGCAATAACAACGCGTGTCCCGAAGAAGCATAGAAAAGGAGAGCTCGAGAGGAAGTAGGAGAGGAAACGATGAGAAGGGGGTTGAAAATACCCGGAAGCGTTTTTCCCGTAGAAGAAAAGAACGCCGCCCGCCGCGGTGGGACTTTTCTGTTTTGTCGAAAGATCGATGAACTCTGTTCCTCCTGGACAACAAAAGGGGAGAGCGAAAGGGAGTGAGGAGGACGTATACGCTGCTGGGTGCTGGTATTCGGGGCTGGAAAGCAACAAGCGAGCTTCTGAAACGGAAGGAGGAAACAACCAGCGCACACACCCCCGGGGACGGTTATACGTACGCGCTTGTATTTATGTTAGCCACCCCTCTGTTGTACTTTACAGACACCGTTACAAGTTTCTTTCGCGCGGCATCGACCTGATATGTTTCGGACGGCGATAAAGGGGTGGACGGGGGCGTGGATTTCGGGGACTCCTTCCTCTAATTATTTCGAGCCGCCTGGTATGCCGATTCGGGCCCTTTTCTGCTCGGTTCCTGTTCTGTTCGCCATTCTGTTCATGGTTCTGTTCTGTTCTGTTCTGTGCATGGTGTCTAGAATTGTCTAGAAATTGTGTATGGGCCTGTGCTACGATCGAGTGGAACATCGTCAGTTTCGAGTTATTTATTGTCATCCTTGGCCCTGAGAATTAGTTACGAACTTGGGTACGGTTGAAAGTTAAGTGTCCTGTTTCGCATCAGAAAGGCAAACCAACCGTGCATCAGTCAATGACAAGTGACGCATCGCAGGCCCATACTCGGCGGAAAGGCGACACCAATTTTGGGAATAGATTGTGGAACAAGGGATCTTCGTGCAACGTCTTACAGAGACTTGCGTGAGAAATGAAATCACAATCTTAGTAGGCGTTTCAGAAATTTGGACTACACCCCGAACTGGTGATTGGTTCCCTTTCTATCATTACCAAAGAAATGATCTTTTTCCAAGCTTTGGTAGGGTATTGCAGGAGAAATAGGTTTAGAACTTTACAAGCTTTCGAGAGAACCGTACGAACCTTGTACCTTGTCATACTAATTCGTGGAACGTTACGAAGCATCTTGTTAGAAAGTATTAATTCGGATTCGAACTTGAATTGTGAACGGGAGTTGCGAAGTTGAACTGTGAAGTGGATTGTGAACTTCCTCCTGAACTTTCTTTCGATCTTTCTTATGAACTTTTCTTACGAACCATCTCATGAACTTTTTCGACGAACCATCTCATGAACTTTTTCGACGAACCGTTTTATGTACTTTTGTTACGAAACATCATTAATAACTTCATTACGAACTTTGTTACGAAACATTATTATGAACTTCATTACGAACCATACTATGAACTTTTATCATGAACGTTTATCGAGAAATTTTACAATAAACTTCTCTTCAGAACTATCTTGCACATTATCTTTGAACCTTTACTATGAACTTTGTACTGTGTACCTTTGAACCTTGGACGTTCCAAGAGTTCACAATACGTGTGTTTCGTTTACGACTGTGAAATACACAAATGTTTGTGCGAACCAGAGCGTTTCATTGCTCCTGAACCAGCAGCAGTTCTGTTTATGGTTCTGTTCCTGTTCTGTTCGTCGTGCTTTTCTTCGTCGTTCTGTTCTTCATCGTTCTGTTCTTCTTCGTTCTGTTCGTCGTTCTGTTCATGGTCACTCCATGGCGTAAAGTGCGATTGACGTTTCAACAAAGTTTCCCCCACGCAAAAAAGGGTCTGGGTTAACGGCTGAAATCTGTTTCAATGGCTCCGTCGCGACGCTGTTGGCCGCTGAAGTATCTGTCCGTTCCACGGAATTGGGAAACTTTGTTCGACCGCATTGACTCGCGCGTGCTGCTTTAATGTCGTACAGCGCGTGTCAAAAAACATGTTGCATTGGGCAAACACGATTTTACATCTTTTGTTTCGCTTTTCTTTTGACGTGTTTCAATGAAAGAAAACTGAACCTCTGTTCCATTCAAGTCGAATTTAATTTGTTACTAGCTCCGTATAGCGCACAACAATTGCAAGCATGTAAAATTGGTAACCTCCGGTGCACGGGTGAATAGAACTTCTCGCAATGTCGTGATAGAAATCTACTTCTTTTTGTCATAGATGTATACAATCCGCAGTCTAGCAATAAGCATATTCATTTATAATTTTCCATATTTATCATGAAAATTTCTGAAGTGTTACTTCAGAATGAAAAAGAGAAGAAAAATATCTAGAAATATTAATTTGCATCAATTTACTCTGTAATAAAAAATGGTCAGGGGGAGTTCCCCTAGCCCCGGACGGCACCTAGTATCGGACAATAGCTGTATCTCAATAATCTGAAATGCAACAAAGTCGTTTTAACCGTCAAAACAAAGGAAAGGCTAAAACAAACGACATGCGGAAATTGCACGTTTCTGTCGCGTGAACAAAGCCATTAAAATCATTCGACTGTTAGCGTTCGACGTGAAAGCAGTGTATCGTATAAATTATAAAGTGTTATATCTATATCAAATTGTCGTGAATAAAAGACATCTGATCAGTGTTATTGTAAATTCTGGTAAGCACTTTTTCATTTACTTTTTGTTTTTTCTATAAAGTGAACTGCTTTTCAGAAAAATATTTTTTTTCAGTGCGTTCACTGTCCCCTAGTATCGGACAAAATATTGTCCCCTATTATCGGACAGTAACAAACTCATTATTGTATGTTCGTATTTATAATAATGTTTATTATCTTACTTTCAGTCGTTAAAACTACACCTAAGCAACGACATGGACATCAAAAAACGAGGTTTATGGAATGAAAAGGAACTTCAACATTCGAAGTTCGTAGTGAGAAAAGTCCAAAAACGTTAGACGTGCATCCACCTAGTACCTCTGCTGCTGATATTTATAAATCTATTTTAAAATTGTCTCCGTTGCCTGATGCAACAAAAAAGCGATCAGAATCAAGAAAAAGAAAATCAGAAAAGAGTGAAGTTCTTACTTCACAAACTCATAAATTATTGGTCGAAGAAAAGGAAAATAAAAACCGGATAAGAGAAGAAAAGAAGAATTTAAAAAGTAACTTTAAAACAACGAATAGAAAAAATAAAATAAAGAAAACTCGAGCAGTGAAACCGGAAAATACAAACGAGGAGAGAGTTTGTGTGGTTTGTTTGGAAACCAATAATGAGGACTGGATACAGTGCTCAAAATGCCAAGAATGGGCTCACGAAGCTTGTGCCGACATCCCTGAATGTGTCGACGACTATATTTGTGATCATTGTAAATTATTTTAAAAGTATTATGCGTTAATTTACACATGTTTGCTATGTCCGATATTAGGGGCCATTCTAGACTCACTCTAAATCAATGACCTATATTAATGTTAATGTAATTTAAATATTATAATAATGTTGGTTTATTTGATAGTTTACTTTGATTTCCATTACTGTTATCTTGTAATTAATGCAAAAGAAATAAAAATAAATCAATATTCCTTTTATTTATTTAAGAAAAACCTTAAGTGTCCGGTACTAGCCTACTCGTTATTTATTACAGAATATTCTACAAGCAGCTATGAAAACTATTTTTTACATTATCGAATTATAGTATAGTTATTATTATATTATGTTGTCCCAAAAGTTTCTTTCGCAATGTGTTCCTTTAATGTTGCTAATTAAATACAAACAATGCGATAATCTTTATGCTAATGTTTTAGTGCTTCCTAACATGAATTTGAACCCAATATTTATTTAGCAAGGAACACACTCCCAAAGAAACTTTTGGGACAACCTAATATTTTATGAAAATAGAGGAATGTTTGTTTGTTTAAGATTCTTTAGTTACAATGCCAGGTAATGAATATCTAACGTTTCCGTCAAACTGCTATCTCTGGCAGTGTTATGCGAGTGTAAATGAAAAAAGAAAGATTACACCTGTCACACACCAGTGCTTCGTGTTAAACAATGTTTACAAGGTCACTCAGCTGCGCACATGAGAAGTAGCAGGCCTTGCAAGTTCAGTACATTAACTTCGACAGTCGAAGTGTAACAGTACAGTCAGTTAACACTAAACCTACCACGAGGGGTCAAATGACCCGTTTTAGATTTTTTATTTGACAATTATTGAAAATTGTAAAGGTGTTTTCATGGGGGAATTGACTCAATATATTTCTTGACTCCAGTATAGTTTATTATAGTATAAAAATGGCACAACATATAAATAAATTTAATCTTGTTATTTCTATAATATTATACACATCAGTCACGTTTGATGGTCGGTAGGTTTAGTGTTAAGGGAATGAATCCAAGAATTTTCAAACATATTGCGGTTTACTCTTTTGTGTTCAACTTCTAGGACAGTTTTATTGAATCGTAAATTTTCTTATCGGCACGTATAAGTGTAGCAATAGCGCGCAGAAGTAATATAAATAGTGATTGCGAGCACCACATAGTGATCGAACTTGTTCAGAGTCAGAAGTTAGTTTTTGAATGTTAAATGAAATATCAGTCGAATTTTAAAGAAACTGTCCATTACTATAAGAAGTGATCGTTAATTTCTAAATAACAAATTAAATAAAATTGTGGGCGTGTTAATGAGACTCGTTAACTCTTTGCACTCCTTTATGGAGTGTGACTCGACATCAGAGAATTTCTTCCTTTATGTATTTGATTCTCGTATTTTTTCGTTAAAAACAAAGTTTGAGAGCTACATTTAATGTAATTAGTAAACAACTTCATTTAAAATAAGTAGCAGTCAAGGAACTGTCTTTTGAAGTAAATTTAAAATGAAACACTTAATATAAATAGTAGGGAGTTGTTGGCAACAAAATTGAAAAATAATTCGGAGTGCAAAGGGTTCAAGTTTATCAATTGAGAGGTTTGTGAATCAAAGTGAGGAATATTCGAAGAAGAAAGAACATGTAAACTGTACTTCTAAAGGTAGGTACTAATTCGTCTTTTCTCTCATTGAAAGAAAATGGAAACCCTTTGCGTTTCATTAAAGTTACCGTGGCAAACTAAAGGAAAATAGGAACTTACATTTAATTGTACAGAAAATTATGCTAACTATACGGAAGGTCTTCGCGCAGTCGCGCATTAATACTGCTCCTTAATCTGCAAGGCTCTTTAAAATTGAAATGTTAATAAATTACCACACTTTGTACGTGTTGTCACAGATGCAGTCACTTTGTCATACGAAATGAAATTATAAATAACTCTACGATGTCGCTAATTTACATAAACCTCACTGTATCTAGTAATAACTCGATATTTGAACATTTTGTTTATAAAAAAAAGGATTTTTAAGTTTTTCTCTAATTTTTCCTTATCATGTTCAAGTTAATTGTGTACTAATTATGAATTTATAATAAAAGACTAGCTTTCTGAATACTGACTGTTAAGAATTCCTTTATTATTAAACAGAAAATCGAACCTTATTATTTTTATTCACAACTGATTTATAGTTTGTCTTCAACGACAATGAAACTAGGCTATGGAGTCAGAAAATAGGACAATTTATTAACAAATGTAAATTTAATCCAGTACTAGATAAAAATTGTTAATATTTCTATAGAAATATAGAAAAGTTGAAGATAGAAATGATTAATGAATTATTCATTTTATTATGTTCATGATTTGTTTTATTTCATATGAACATTTCTCGTCTATGAAATGGTCTTCACCATTTTCCAAAATTTGATATTACACTTCCTAGTGAAGAGTTGAAATAAATTATAATTGTTATTCGTACAAATGTTAACAAAATCGTCCCCTGGAATCGAAAGATAGAAACAGCAAACATTTTGATTTAGATTCAGATTAAATTTAGGTTCGTTAATGATTGATCGTATTTCGTAGTAATATTTACTTTCTGTAGTTAATTATTCGACAAAATTCGATATTAAAAGTCATACTTTGTCATTGTTAGACTGCGGATTTTATGCATTTATGACAAAAATTGGTACGTACAATTTAAAACAGTGGAGGTATTAAAAAGATTTACGGCCACCAGTAGTTTCACCTTAACAACCCCGACGGCACACCGGCTCGGTTTCAGCCTGGCACCTGTGCACAAAAGGGCGCGATTTTCACCTGCCGAGGGCTCTAAGCCCAGGTCCTGCCGGCCGGGCTAGGATTCAGCCGATTTGCAAGATTGCAAGGGTGCGGAATTCGCGTTCTCATTGCGTGATAATACAAACACGGGTTTTTCAGTAGTCAAAAACGCCAGATAAAGGTCCTTCTAGGCAGCAATCGCCCTCAAAGGTCTTATTTATTAACTTATTATACTTTTGTCGGTAACAAGGGAGACTGCTACGCATTTGCAAAGTACTGCCACATTGATGCAACCCGCCCTGTGTCGCGCATGCGCGAGAAAAGTTGGGCCCAATCGAAGCACTGATTGGCCACATTAGTGTGATACCGTGCTGCCCTCTCAAAAACAGACTGAATCCCAGCCCGGCCGTCAGGCTCTGGGCTCGAGCCCCCGGCAGGTGAAAATCGCGCCCTTTTGTGCACAGGGGCCAGGCTAAATCGTCCTGATTTGGTCTCAACGCTGAGCCAAGCATTGCGTTAGCCCGTAACGTGTCGGGCTGGGGCTCGGCTAGCTGGGTCCGGCGGTGGGCTCGGGCAGACTGTGCCGTCGGGGAAGATAATCAAAAGAAAAATGAAATTTTTATTTGGCTCCTGTGTCCTGCAATCAATGCATACATATTTTATTTTGTATAAAGATCTGCAGTCTAGTCATTATTCAAATAAATTATTTGAAAAATAGAAGTTGTATAGTATTAGGTTGTCCCAAAAGTTCCTTCCGGAATGTGATACTTTAATATTGCTAAATAAATATTAGGTTGTCCCAAAAGTTGGTTTTCGATGCATGCACATAATGCAAATTCATATTAAGAAGTACTAAAATATTAACATAAAGATTATCGTATTGTTTGTATTTATTTAGCGACATTAAAGGAACACATTCCGGAAGGAACTTTTGGGACAACCTAATAGTATCATACCTGTTTTTTGATTTGAGTCAATATTTGAAACGAAAAATTATTTGAGAATAATTCATCTGAATGAAACACAAAGTAAAGATACATTTTCAAATGTTATCTATCAAGTAGAAGAAATACTTTTATGAACGTGAGTGAAATTATTCCGTTAAATCGAAAGACAGAAATGTGGAAAATTTAGCAAGGAATAGTACTGGAAGTATTCGCGCTTGAACGGTGCAATTTTGCGTAGGCGAGAAAAGTGTAAGAATGGCATCCGTGCAACCCGAATGGATGCGTCATTTTGCATGCACCGGTAATTGCAAGCTGTAAAAGGAACGGCCATAAAGCCTTATGTATCAAGGTGAAGTTTAATATCTACCGCAACTCCTCGTAATAAAGAACTTTCAGTAAAACAGGAGAGACCCGCGTGAATATTCATAATAAAGTTCTATTGGCTCATAAAAGTTCTGAAATATATTAACAAGTACGCTGCACAGTCATTGTTTTCCAACAAGAATTAATTAAAACAATTCATATTCCAAGATTTCCACAGACGACGACAGTCTTGCACCAACAATTTAAACTTCTCTTCCAAGAATGCAAATGTGCAAGGTGTACAGAAGAAATTGTATGTCGCGACTATCATAGCAACATTCTACATCCTCGACTTCACCTTGAATTTCAAGGTCAGAAGGTCAACGATTTTTTCCTGACTGCATTGTATCCTATTCATCACATGGATGAAAAATGGAAAAGAAACAATGATGAAGTTTTTTCATTATTGAGCTGATTTTATTTATATTACAGTTTCATTCCTCAACAAGGTGGAGTTTATTGATGGAGTTTATTGATGAAGCCGTTGGAAATTGTTTCTTTGTGCGTGAATTATTACTATTTAGACTGCGGATCTTTATACATCTATGAAGAATTTGGTTGGATGGAATATAAAACGGTAAAAGATTTTTAAAATTCAAAGTAAAATAACAAGTTAAAATAACAAAGTCGTTAAGGGATGAAATTAATTTTTATCTTATTCCTGCTCCCCACAATTAATGCAAAACATTTTTATTTTGCATAAAAATCCGCAGTCTAATTATTACATATATTGGGTTGGAAAGAAAGCTCGTAGCGTTTTCAAATTAACAATCGAAGATAAAATTAAGGTATTTATTCATATGCTTATTCAATAACACGAGAAGTTACCTCGAAAATGGCAGAAAGTAATAGAACAGAATGGAAAATATGTTATTGAATAAATCTATGAATAAATATCTGAATTTTAGTTTTCAATTGTAATTTACAAATACTACGAATTTTCGTTCCAACCCAATAGAACAAATGTAATATACAATGAATCACAGTCATGTTCGGACACTTCTAGAAAGAAGAAAACTTTTCAAATATGAGATCATTCGACTTGGACTTTTTTTGAGAAGTTGAAACAATTAATTTACTACACGACGTGGAAAATAAATTTTGAGAAAATTACAATTGGTCGGGATTACAAAGAAAATAATAAAAGTTGCTGTTTACAAATGTTTTACGTGGGCCAATATCGAAAATTTAAAAAATATGTTTTGTAAATCAGTGTCAAAAATCCTTAGACTTATTTCAGTTATAGGCAGAAAATAGTGAAAAACTGCAATCTTCACCATCTTTAAACGTTTGTAGCTTATTGTAACGATGATCAATTTTTATGAAGATTTCGGAATATGTATAATTGACACAGATCTACAAAATCTATTTTTTAAATTTTCAATATAAGCCCCCGTTAAAACTTTTTTTCATGTCTTGTAGTAAAGCAATTGCTGGAACTTCTAAAAAACTGTCAAAGTCGTACGATCTGATATTAAAAAAGTTGTCGACCTTTTAAAAGTGTCCGGATATTACTGTGGTGCACTGTAAATAAAATCAGTTTGATAATGAAAAAATTTTATAATTTTCTAAGAGAACGGTCGAGTTTTCATCTATGGTTTCTTTTGAACTTTTGATCTTTAAGATGAGTAGAATAAGACGTTTCTCAAGAAATCATCTAGAAATTTCTTTACACCCTGTATAGCATCGCAATGTGGATTTTATGCATTTATGACGAAAATGGGTATTTGTAATTTAAAGTATTTGAACATTTCAAAAATATTCAAGGACATCAACGTATTAGTTTCAGCTTAATATAATAAATTAAAAGAAGAATACAATTTTATTTTGGCTCCTGCATCCTGCAATCGATGCAAACATTTTTTATTTTGCATGAAGATCCGCAGTCTGGATATTACATTATTCTACGCTTGCATTCTTCGGAAGTGTGCATCCGTCGGACACTTCGCGTAATCTGTCAACACGAAATATTTGACGACTACAGAATTGGAATGCAGTAATTCTTTGCACAGTAAACACACTATTTCCAATAGGATTTATTTGGGTTTTGTGTACGTTTACACAATTCAGTGCTTCTCTCGTACGCCTGAAATTTACGAAACTTGTCAAATACGGAAGTTGCAGCTTAAAACGAAGATACGCGATATTTCTGTCTTTTATATTGCAGCGAAACTGACTCTCTCACAGAATTAAAAATTTCTCTTTGTCATCCATCTCTCTGTCTGCAACTGAACAAGATATATTGCTTCGACTTCGCAATTCATTCTTGCAACATTGTCTTGCCTGCAGAGAAATCGAATTTTTCATATTTCTTAATCAAGTAAGTACCACCCCCTAATTTAACCCACGTCTTGTATTAACTCTTTGCAGTCAGAGCTATTGCAACTTGAAAATTAAACATTTCTTCCGACCTAGAATAATTCCATTGCATATGATTTTTTTCATTTTATTGGATATGAAGTTGATATAATACCTCATACAGGTTTTGCATTTCAAATACATACACATACACCCTTTTGCAAATCAAATTCAACCTTTTGCAAATCATACATTCCGAACATTAGTACCCGTGTCATTAGTTTGCATTGGGCCACAATACCTTCGGCTTAACCCTCATCCACACGACGTGGTACCCGGGTACCTATTTCAAATTCATGCAGAATCGTATAAAAAGTTACCCGTGTGGATGAGGGTTAAGGTAGACGCTTCATTTATCTTCTGTTCGCCTATTATCAGCACTGTGTTGCTGTCAGCTCCCATTAGGCATCGTGCATCATTCGAAGTTTACATGAAACTAATACACAAGTTACACAAGTAAGTAAACGCTAGCGTCTTAGTACGACAGTAATGGTGTTTTAGAGTTACAGTGGATAACAAAAGTAAGTTAATACTCGTATTTTCAATAATGAAATCACGATAACAGTAATATTTATTCACTTATAAAAATAAACAAGTTGATTACGTATTTAATGGTAATGTTGAAAACAAAATTTATCACGATAATCACAAGGATCTGAATATTTATCAAGATATTCATCTTTCTATACTAAATATACAAAATTTGGTGTGCCAAAAGTAAGTTAAAGTATCGTTTGTTAACACTGTCCAACACCAAATTTGTTTCACAATTACATTTTGATGGTGGTACTTGTAGAGTTTTATGCGCTGATTCCGAATCTGCCCTTAATTTTTTCCCTAGACGCACAGTTTTTGAGAAACATGGCTATGAAAAAAAAAATATTTTTCAACTTTAAACAAATATTGTGATGGTATTATAAAAGATATTGAATTGTTCTTTACAGCAAAAGATTCTGTAGACTTTCCCGAATACAGTGATATCTAATACTAATACATTATGAACGTTTAAACATGTTTAAACAATCATTGAAGACGGAGAGACACCACTTTTGCAGCAACTTTTCTGGATATTTTTGATTTTATCTCAAAAAATAAGGGTTCAGCGGAAAATCCAACTATACCACGCGATAAAGCAGACTTTTATTTGAAGAATGATTTTTTTTATTTTAAATTACTTTACAAACTCTGAACTGTGTATGTTAAAACTCTTAAAAAATTATTTTTGTTTATTTAAAGTGATAAAATTAAAAATAGAAAAACATGCTGTCCAGGCATAGGGCACTTCACCTTATATAGCTATTGCCCCACCCTGTATTTTGTATATTTTCGATAAACAGAAGGTGGTCAGATATTTATGGACGGCAGTGTGTATATCCCCGGTCTCCCCTACACATATTTTCCCCGTGGCTACAATAGTTGGAGAGATAACGGTCCATTTACACTTAAGCGCGGACACACTGTATATGAGCTGGCCATTTTGCGCCGAAGAGATGAAGAAACGCGGATTGTAAAAAACCGAGTAAAACGCTTAAGAGTAGAGCGGCGCAGTGAAAGGTTATGGTCGCCGGCTGGTATAATACCAGTCCTCCAACGCGACCTGGTATCATTCGACGGAACGAGATATCCACCTGCTTCATATCTGCCGCTTTCTCGCGAGAGAAAGGGAGACAGTGAGAGAGGCGGAAGTGTTAGCTATATCCTAGCTGGCTGCCTAACACAGGCCTGCAAAGATCATACGGTTTCTACAGTCCCAGAATTTTTGTGGTTTCATTACGGTTACAATACTAATCCGGGAAATCGTCACAGGGATTTACACGCGCGGACGTGCACCCCGTTTTAATGATAGGGTCGACGAGCCTTTGATGAAGCCGTTTTCTGCACTAGCCCCAAGTGTCAGCTCGTTCGAAGCTAATCGCGAAAATTGTGGCCAAGGACTCTCTTCAGTCTACGCAGGCTTTTTGTCGCGTCGTTTCTTTTCCACAGGATTATTCCTTATTACTCCCTCGTCATCTCTGTTTAGAGTTCAGGATATACTCGCAGAGGAAACTCTTCCGACGCTAAATTAGTTTCGAGGCGAGGATGGTAGCACGAACTTGTAAATAGATTTGAATTTCATTTGGATTCGAATTCACGTTTTCGTTGGTGAATCTCGGAAATGGAATTAAGAGACACACGTCGATTGCTGTGTCAACAGCTTCGGCAGATTAAGGGGGATACTGTCGGAGTAATGAAGTCCTACAATTTATAGCTATTTCGGAAGGTTTTTCCAGAATCATCACATTCGTTGTTGACTTGGAACTGCCAGATTTGGGGTTTTCAGGTGTTGCAAGTAGAATGTTTCTATTAATCACATTTATAATAAATGGACTGCGGATTTTATGCATTTGTGACAAAAGTGTGAGTAGGTGAAACGTGAAACAGTAAAAGCATATAATATTTAAGAGTATGAGTATATGTATTAGCATCATCTTATTTGGATTATTAAAGGAGGAAACAAATTACAAAAATACGAGTAAGGAAAAATCTATTATTAGACTGCGGATCTATATGCAAAATAAAAATTTTCTGCATCAATTACAAGATACTGAAATCAAATGAAAAGTAGTTTTTAAATCAAATAAAAATTAGTTTCTTAAATCAAATAAAAATTAGTTACATGAATGAAATAAAAATCAGTTTTTTAAATAAAATAAAAATTAGTTACTTAAATTACAAAAATACCAGTAAAGAAAAATCTATTATTAGACTGCGGATCTTTATCCAAAACAAGAATTTTCAGCATGAATTACAAGATACTGAATCAAATAAAAATTAGTTACTTAAATTGCAAAAATAAAAGTAAGAGAAAATGTATATTATCATGCAATGGATTTTTATGCAAAATAAAAATTTTCAGCATCAATTACGAGATACTGAAATCAAATAAAAATTAAAATGTCTATTGGTACAAACGGTATTGTCTGGTGTTACATCTTTATAAATGTTTAGAATTGAAGAATCATTCGGTTAAAAAGCAAAAATTCATTATCGCGTTTTTATGGACACACACCGATAAAAAGAATCACTGAAGTAAAGGAGTTAAAATGTTAAATCTTGTGGGGGAATCTTTTAAGAGAATCAATTAATGGCGGCGTAAAACCAATCGAACGACGGAACAGGCTGACTCGTGGACTCGTGCGATCCACGTGTCACGGTCTTTAACAACGTCCAATGAGGGTCACATTTTATCTTCCACGCGATTTTCGAGCTAGCAGGAAGCAGCGTATAAAACACGCACACAAAGTGTATTTACAATTAAAAAATTTAAGTTTATCATTTTCTGGAGTTATTTGCTATCTTTTTGAAGCATATCAATGAAGGCAAGTGTAAGACCGATAATCTTTCAACTAGATCTTGAATTTCAAGAAAACTTGTTTTGACTGTCAGTTATATCAGACATATTTTTAAAGACATACGCTTTAAGAAAATGCAAAAACATTTTTCATGGTTGTAGACCAGAAGAACTTCTTAAAAGTGTTCGCGGTTTTTCGATTTCAGTCTGTCAAGAAATTAAATAAATTTTCTTTGTATACAAGTTTTGATTTTTCAATTGTGATTTACAATTAAAATATTTAAATTTTCTTTATCGCATTTCTTTACAATTTTTTTGAGTTATTTAGTATCTTTTTGAAACGTATCAATAAAGGCAAGTCTAGTCATTTTTTCCAAAAATAACATAAACGTTTCCAAATTCGCGTGTTCAAAAGTATCTTATAATTGAAATGTTCAAAACAAACGATTTTATATTCACAAATTGCAGGCATGATAGTCAGGATCAAAATCTTTGTCCAATGTTCCATTTCATGGTTAATACAAAATGGAGGAATTACACTAATTACAACTTTAAATTATGCGCTTCTTATAAACGAGGAAACAGGTAAAGAAATTATAAAACGTTGCAGAGAAGTAATATGAGGAAAGTTTACGATACAGAGGCGAACGCCATTAAAATAAAGATTGGTAAATAACTTTTTGAGGAACTGCTGCTACATTGCAGACCAATGTACAAGCTTGTCAAGAATAACAGTTTTATTTTGCAATTATAACTTTCTACTGTCTAAACTTTTAATCCCGTTCAAGATATTACAAACAGTATTAACCTCACTGCTGAGGGGAGGAGCATTATATTCTCCATGTAACCCTTTACACGGGTTTATACGTTTAATACACTTGCAAATATGCAGAATGCAAAACCATAAACGAAACATTATTATATTATCATCATGAGTAACATATGTATTAACTAATAAGCTTCTTTTATTTAGAAACTAAAAATTCTGTTCGAACAAGAAAATAAATATTCTGTTTTTAAAATAAAGTAAGAAGTTCGTAATAAGCTACATACATCTTGTAACAATCACTTGAATTTTAAGTGAATGTTAATGTCAACGAACATTACATTAATACATGGAAAACAATATAATCAACAATTAAATAATTATATTAACCTGTTCGCTACCACCGTCACAAATATGCGACTTCCATAATCTGACAGTTCACTTAAAAACAATGAAATTAATTTTATGCACTTCGTTGTTTAAAGTCATAGTGGAATGCATAATTTCAGAGAATCTGTGACTTTCTTCTGCTAAACTGTTGTAATAATTCAAAATTTGGTACGTTGCATTTAATAAAACTTTCGAACAAGGAAGGTAACCACGTGCGATCCACGTGGCGCGGTCTTTAACAGCGTCCGATGGGGGTTACTGTCGTGTTAACGTTATACATTTTATCTTTCATGCGATTTTCTAGCTAGCAGGAAGCAGCGTATAAAGCAAATTTCAAGGCCACCCGCGCCCCTTCCGCATCGTGACTAATGGCGCGGTAGAGTGCCATAGAATATTTCGAACATGCCAGACGGCTGTGACATAAATTATGTCTCTCTGACCTGTAGCTGAAACTCGCGTTGGGCAACTATCTTCGACGTGAATTAAGGACATCGAGGCACTCGACGGGTTTAGTCAGACAATTCCGTTGAAACTGTACGATTCGTCCTATACCATCAAAAACTGCAACGTAGTTTCCAAAACTTGTAATCACTGTCTTACCTTGCCATCAATTCTCTAATTGCTGCTTGGACAGTTGAGGAACACTGGCGTCTCCGTTTTCCTAAGGATGTGACACAGCATATGTTTGCATTTTTAATATTTCAATTGACGATCAGAGCTTTTAAATCTTGTGACATCAGATGGTTCACTAAATGCTTCAGTTAACCCTTTGCAGTCGGAGCTATTTTAACTCGAAAATTCAACATTTCTTCCGACCTAGAGGAATTCCATTCTAGGGTAAACTGTACAATGATTGCCACCCTAAGCCAAAATCGTCGTAAAAATCTTTTTATCTTTTTTTGAAAATTTGAGATTTTTCCGCAAAATCGAACAGTTTTACGAGTCTTAAATCTTATTATAAAATATAATCAGTGAATAACAATCGTAGTCATTGGCACATCTGATAACAGTCATATGTGGAACTCTGTTATGAAAACTTACAACGTTGCTTTGAAATATAAATAAGAAGCAATAAAAAATGATTTTCTCTACCAGAAATTCTCAATATTTGCTGTATTTTCTTCATCTTATGGATATGAAATTGATATAATGCCGCAAACAATATTTAAATGTTTCGTAATTGATCAGACACCAAGATATTTAATAATGTAAACAATATTTTGAATAATATTTGCGTATCTAGTTATCTCTGCGTTAATTAAATTTAGTTATAAATCTATTAATTACAATCTTTTTTGGTCCTTTATTTTGGATTAAATAAAAAAATGTGTTAAAATCTGTTAATGATATGGAAGAAGTGCTCGCAACAAAGTTGTAATACATTAGTTGTAAAGTTATTTCTTCTTCCAAGGTAATTTTTTAGGAGATTACAAGATCACATCAGCACTTTCATAAATGGAATGACATACTTCGTTTTGCATGTTCTTTTCGAGCATAAAAAATAGAATCATCGAAAACCACGAATCGGAAGCTTATCGAATTTATTTAGCCATTTGGCACGCCATTTCTATCTTCCCTCAACGCAGCAAGACGTCGCGTCGGTACCAATTGCAGCGCGCTTTTTTCCCGAAGAACGAGCCCGTCGCGATGTGGTTGAAATTTATTTTCCAATTCGAAACGACGGGGACTCGACTGAAATTCCTCGCCGCGCAGTCACTGCCATGGAAAGAAGACAATTTCACGGGAACGTCGCATCCTTCGCTTCGGCGAGAAAAACGGGTCAAAGAGCACCGCCGTTGATTCAAGGGGAACTGCTTGTCGGCAGATAAATCCTCGGCTGTCACAGTGCTTCATAGCTGAAACTTGAATCGAACGAGAACGTTCGATCCGTGAGTGTGGCGAGTGATAATCTGATGTGGACAAAAATAATATTATTCCTATCGTTTTAATTTGTTCGTAGTTGGTACGACAGCAAATGGATTCAAATCGACATTTCTCGTTAGAATTTCTTCAAATATTTATGTTTAATTAAGCAATTCGAAATTAATTTGTTCTGCTTTTCACAAAGAATCTGTGATAGTTGGAACTTGCATGAACCACCATTTCACGTATTTATTATTAGTCTACATTAAAAACGACACTATTTTCGTAAACTTATTCTGATACGAGCCTCTGTGTAAGATAATATTTGTGATGGAGATGAAATGAAGTCGCATTTCTTCGTTTACGAGGCGTAATTTTCATTTTTCGGCAACGTAATTTGCATTATTCGCAAGCATACAGTTTCGCATATTTTCATAAAGCTGCTAAAAATAGGACTTTTGAGGGCGAACACGGCCTAAATTGGTCTTTCATCGAGCGCTTTGACTACTGAGAAACCTCATCTTTGCAACCCTTGGACACGAGACCTCCTTAAGACAGTGCTGCATGCTGTGAGCTAATTTTTCAGTTACTATAGATCAGAGGAATTCATTCGTATTGTGGGGAAAAGTTACTTTCTCTCTGCCAGTACTAGTCACGTGACATTGCGACACACGCACGACGTAGACGAAACGCGTCACGTGACCGAGCCGTGGCGGAAGCGTGGGAGAATAACGTCGTGGAAGAGAAAGAGTATAGTGGCAGACAGCTCTCAACACATTACCCACCGGTGATTATTGCTTAATTTTGAAAAATCTATGGTCATGGCTAAACACTTTTTAATGGAACTGTCAAGACTTAGTTTATAATAAATAATTCAATAGTTTTCTGACTCTGATATTATAGTTTATTGAACAAACTGTTTTGACTGTTCCGCTTGGCGGTTCGCTTCTATCTGAACATTTTCACAAATCTCGTATTTATTTATTTTTACTTCTTTTGTTCTCATACTTTCCTTCAGGGCATTCATATCACACATAGTTCATGCTTTCTTTCAGTCATCGATTATACATTCTCAACAGTCGTACCACTCACTCAATATTTACAATAAACCATTCATACAACTATTTACACTCTGCTACAGAACCATCAATAGTAACAGTTTAACATCTAATAGTTTCATTTAAGATTGCAATGTAAAAGAAAATTTCTATGCTTTCTTTCGATACAGCAAAATTATTGAAGATCCTATTAATAGGCTTCCAGTAGGTAAAGTGTTAATCTGGCAACTCTGGTTCCATATAGTTTTGAATATTCTACCCCGACAGTTGAGGATTGACATAAATCTCTTGTGTTTATTAAATGTAACATAAATATTCCCTCGTAACAGAACAAGATAAATATACGCAGTATATTCAAAACGACAGTACGAGTAAACAACCATGTGCAATATAAAAAAATTGTGAAAACTTTCAGCTGATATTTGTAAAACAGTCGAACGGTTATCGCGAATAATATTGATACACTCAAGATATGGACGCTTTTCAAGCTGCAAAAAAATTTTATATTGAGAGATCGGTCTCTGTAGTCAGTTTTGATCTTTTTGTCAGTTTATTTGTTCACCTGGGTCTATGTCACTGTTAGCATTTTCTATACAACATGCATGCAGAGATTTAGTATATCGTATATCAACTATTGTTTGTCAACAAGCTTTACGATCTGTCCGTTTCCAAATATTTATGGGAAGACTTTTACGTGTATCTGTCCCATCAATCACGACCTTCGCAGGAGTCATTCATTTAATTGACCTGTATATACGGATCCATTTGGACCAAAGTGAATACTTAAACTCTGACACGTTTCTGTGAAAAACATTAATAAATTCTCTGCAATTACTCTTACGTGTAAAATGCCATACTGCAGTTGCTAGACCGCGGATTTTATGCATTTATGGCAAAAACGAATATGAAATGTATGAAATGAAATATTAAAAATACTGTTATTTTATTTTCGACCTATTAAACATATTAAGAAAGAAAATAAGTATCAATTTCACTACAGTTTGTTACAAATCAGGTAAAAAATTTTTGTTTTGCATAAAGATTCGCTGTCTAGTAATTGCACTCGCTTTTATTACGAGAAAGAATATGTAAAATTTTTTTTCATGTATTACCAACTTGTTTTTTCTAATTGTTTATATTGATAAGAAGGTAATAATGAGAAAATTGATAGATTGGAATTATAAACGCGAGAACTCAATTCACAACTGAATACGAACACAGCACGAGTGACATAAATAAGGAAAATCGTTGCATAAATTCAGTATGAATTGTAACACTGTACAATCAGGTATATTATTTATTCAATCGTTTCCTGACAAGTGACAATAAATAATAAACATTCGATGGTAATGAAACGGGGACAGATGAACCAATTAAATATTAATATGTAGGCAGTAGTGTATATCAAAAGCTTCATTATTTCATCACGATTTGATTCTCAACATCGAAACGCCATTAACGTATCCCATTACGTGTTCGTAATATTACTATTTATACTCGCGTAATTACATATTTAAAAAAATCTCTAATAAAACATACTAGAGCGGAATTTAGATTCAAATGTTATGTTTATTTTGTTTCAATTTAATTTTTAATCTACGCACGTGTTCGAGGAATTTAAAATGTACGTATATCTAGAATAAAAAATATTTTTATGGATTTTAATAAAAATGTTTTATAAGAATTTATCTATAGATAAATTATATATAACACCATTCTTTGGACTCGTGTTTCTCGCGATTCATTTTTAAATTGTCCGGATAAAAATATATCGCGACTGAAATAGATATTTTTAATAATTTTTCCCTGCAAATATTCATAATTTTTTTTTGTAAGATAAGGTAGCCACGATTCGTGCACGTATAACCGCTTTTCCATAATCTGCATATAGAAATGATATTCATAATAAAATATTCCCAGCGATAAGCGTTTCATTTTATATAAATTAAAAACAGGAATTTTATTAGTTATTCAGCAACAAAATACTGCGAGAAATGGAATCGTACAATGTCTATTGCACCACGCTGTTTGCGATAGAGGAATGATTAAGTGTAAGAAAATTGTGCAGACAGAAAGAACTTCGGCCCGGAGTGTAGCAGTAGTATAAACATATATTAGGTCCGACTTCCCTTACGTTGCAGTACGTGACGGGCTTCAAGTACTTCCTAGAAAAACACTATGTCCATGCACACGTCTAGTACCATTTGCGGTCAGAGATAATAAAGCAATCAATAAACGCTTTTTCCTCGAACCCCCCCGTGGAAATAGTCTCTAGACATACACTCATACACCACTCCACATATACATACAATACATACATATAACGTGAATAATTTGTCGATTTTCTCAGACTACTGTAACTTCATTAAAAAGAATCTTATCGCATTCTAACTAGGCTTGATTTAAAGAACGTAATCTCTACTTACACGTTCTTGATGTATTTTTTTTTTCAAAAGTCCTATTTCGTTATAAATCGGATCGAGAAACTGGTGTTTCTTTTTCTTTCGGAATTTCATGAAATATAATTGTCTGCAAACTTTCTATCTAAATTATAATAAAACCGTCTCTAGACATACACACATATACTACTCCATATATACATACATACAGTAAGGAGCATAACTGATTCCACACACTTTAAATCAGAACAACTTTTTTATGAATGGACAAGCGACTTCAATTTCTCTTTAAGGCTAGAAGAATTAGTTTAGTAAACGATGTGTAAATAATATCTTGAGAAAATGCATTTGGACGTACTTGTGAAAAACAATAGTAAAAATTGATGTTTTACAACTTTTTAGCTGGGCCAATAACGAAAATTCAAAAGATGTGTCTGGTCAACTGGTATAAATTATATACGCTCTGAAAATTTCATTGAAATTAGTTAATTCGTTTGCGAATTATAAGCTATCAATAGTGGTAAAAATTGAAATTTAAATTGAAAATTACCAATTAATATTGATAATTTTTCGATTTTCAAACTACTGTATCTTCATTAAAAAGAATCTTGTCGCATTCCAACTAGGCTTGATTTAAAGAACGAAATCTCTACTTACACGTTCTTGAACTATATATTTTTTCAAATGTCCTATTTCGTTATAAATCGGAGCGAGAAACTGGTGCCTTTTTCTTTCGGATTTTTATGAAATATAATTTTGTCTGCACACTTTTTATCTAAATTATAATAAAATCGTATAGAAAAATCTCAGATCAATTTTTAAGGCGTCATTGTAAAAGGGAGACTTTTTTATGAAATCATATTGAAACGAATGTGAAAAAAAATTGAATTTCGTCTAGATTAGTAGAGAAAATCAGCAACTTTAAATCTTTCTTATGAGAAAGGATCTTTGGTAGACCAAGTTCAAGGGTTTAAAAGTAGAGGCTTTTCACCCTTTAAAATGAATACAGACGGAATTTTATATTATCAATTTTATATCGGTGAATAACATCAATTTTTCAGGACGATCAACATCGTCCAAATTAAACGAGACCTACGTCCAAAATAAACGAGACCTAAAAACGAGCTATTTGAAGCACCGATCGTGTTTAGAGTGACAAAAAATTTATCGAAAATTAACCGCCAGCTGAAATACTGTAAAAACTAGTGTTTTGTGGTAGCTCTGTTACGAGCCAGCACGTCGTGATAACTTTTCCAATACTTCGCGCGATTAATTGGCAAATTATTTATCAGAAAATTCCAGCCACGCACGGCTGCGACGCAATTACTCTTTCCAAGCATGAAGATAACAGTTTGTTGAGATGTGGAATTTCACGGAATATTTATACTAAATTTGGACTTCAGTTACCCAAAAATACTGTGTAGCACCAATTTTTTAAACACGAATTTTTGTACAGAAAAATCCGGATAAAATTCGGTTCTTTGTCCTATTTGCGGATTTACGAGTAACGGAATAAAACAGAGAGCTAGTTAAGCTTTGTTAAAATATTTGATTGAAACGCTTTGTGCGGATGGCTTGTCGGGATGTGAATACGTAGAATTGAAAATCGTTTCCTGGGTAGTTGTTAAACTGCAGGGATAGTTATGCAAACAATTGTTTAAACTCGGTTTATAAAATCGCAAAGCTTTTAATAAATTCTGCTAAACTGAATTGCATCAGCTATTGCCACCAAATAATTGTTAAAAATCATCATTTGGTAATTTTAACAAATTTTAAAATCTTGTGCGATACTGTAACTAATAAATCGTGCGACACAAAGTTAAAAGTCGATGATTTCCGAGTAGTTATAATAAACTGTAAATTTAAAATAATTCTATAATAGAAATTCCTGGTAGTTAACAAACTGCACAAGCTAATTCTATTGAAAATAAACAATTGGTTGTTGTATTCGCCGTGTTACAGGTTTTTTTTTATTTTGAGGCAGCTTCAACTGAATTGAAAATTGTAAGTTTTTTTTGTAAATAACTTTTGTGTTAAATAATTTGGTAACTAGTTTTCCTTTAAAAATGCAATACTCACAGTCGATCGTTCCGGTGTTTGAAGAGCCATATTTCCATCACTCGTTGGAGGTGCATTCTTCCGGAAAGTTTCTGAAAACATGATTGACGTTATTCTAGTTCGCGGCCATAGTTACGTGTAATGGGAACACATAAACAACTTTTGAGGTTTGCGCGTTAGTCGAGCAGAAACCTAATTTTCACGGGTCCATTCGGTACACGTTTAAATCTTGCTGCACGCCCAGTACGCTGTCACTTAAGTGAGAATTACGAAAATCGCCGAGCAGGATTACCGGTGCGGAAGCCTCAAAATATGCTTCTAAATAATACTGTTAATATGCGAGAAGTTCGCAGAGGGTTTGGTGAGATTTCCAATTTCATAACGATGTATATGTTACGTTGCTTCCCCGCTGATTCAATACCGCAATGTTTCGAACATGTGGAAACTACCGTCCCATCGAGATACAGAACTACTTCGCAAATCATCATTTATTCCTAAGTAACCAGCAAAATGTTTAATAAAGGAAAACTATTTATTAAATGTGGATAACTTCGTTTTAAATTATCTGTTGCGTTAAGCATTGTTAATCGAGTAATCTACAGTGGCTCACGAAAGTATTCGAACGCCCTTTAAAACAGAATAACTTTTTTATAATTGTAACAAACGACCTGATTTTTTATAATCAATTAGAAGCACTGGTTTATGAAATGATATGCAAAAAAGATTTTCCAAAAAATTATAATTTACAAAGTTACATGCAAAAATAAAAAAGTCATTTTTTTAACTTTTTTATTAGGGCCCTTAAAGAAAATTTAAAATATATGTTTTGTAGATCTATGTTAGTTATACACATGCTGAAAGTTTCGTCAAAATCGATTAACATACACACGAGCTACAAGCGATTAAAAATGTTGAAAATCGTAGTTTTACACGATTTTTGATCAGTCTCTGCTTAAAATCCACAAAATCGTACATCTGTCGATGCGTGTCGTTTTTTCCTGCGTCAACCGATTTCGATGAAATTTTCAGCATGTGTATAACTAACATAGATCTACAAAACGTATATTTGAAATCTTCGTTAAGGGCTCAAATAAAAAAGTTATAGAAAATGCCTTTTTTACTTTTACATGTAACCTTGTAAATTATAATTTTTGGAGAATCTTTTTTGCATATCATTTCGTAAACCAATGCATCTAATTGATTATAAAAGATCAGGTCGCGTTTGGTACAATTATAAAAAAGTTATTCTGTTTTACAGGACGTACTTTTTACATCCACTGTATACATACGAACGAAATTAATGAACCGAAATAAATTCTGATATGACATAAAAACAAAAATCCACGATATTTAACCGGAAAATTCGCAATGTACAGTAATAATATGAATACTGATACGATATTTTCATTGCATATTTACGGTAATTTTGACAAGGAAACAACATTCTCAGTAAATTTCAGTTCCCCGAGCCGGCATATTAAAATGCGTGAATCGGTGTACATAACCTCTGTTTACCCATAATTCAATATGTCTGAAAAATTCCATACGCGCCACGTGTGCGAGCGATATCGAAGAACACGCCACGCTATATCGAAGAACACGCAAGCCAGGTGCTTTCGCAGCGATTTGAGCGTACCTTATCCGCGAAACAGCGTACCCGCGTTAAACAGAAGTAAACAGGCGAGTATGTACATAGTAGCGTAAACAAAATGGTGGCGCGAAAACAGACGACAAGATAAACCTACGGATAAACGAGTAGCAAGATATTTATTGATTACAGCATCGTTATAGAAGGGGCCGAAGCTTTGCGGAGTTTATGTTAAACAAATTCGAAAATACGAGTTTATACCCGAAAGGGGTAAACACAGAACAGCCAAAGGCCGAACCGGACGATGCACAGGGAATTTGGCCCGGAAAGTCGGGAAAAGCTATTTTAGCGTTATTTATGGGCGCAAGATCAATGTAGTAGATCTTTGAATTCGTCTTAAGGCGGTAGACTCGCTTCCAAGATTGTAAAGGTGCGGGATTTGCGTTCTCATTTCTCGATGATACTAAAATTGGGGATTTTAAATAGTCAAAAACTCTAGATAAAAGAGATCGATCTAGGGCGCTATCGCCCTCAAAAGTCCTATTTTTTCGTTTACGAGGCGTAATTTGCATTCAACGTGTGATGATATCGTCGCACAGATTCGATCAATGATAAACTACCAGCAATTTTGCAAATAATTAATTAATTATTTATTTATTGATGCCGTAAACCTAGTTTGGTTTCTATAGCATACATTATTATGGCATTATACAAAAAAAATAGAGAAGTATATAACATAGTATGTATAAAGTGGAATTATGTAGTATAAACGTTAGGCGCTAAATCCTAATCTTGCATTTTTTGATAAAGTCAAAAATAAACATTAGCGCTGTAATATCTCGTACGCTTAGAAAAAAATTAATATTGTAGGGAGGATAGTTTTGGAAATAATTAAACACTCAACGTTTCGATCCTGATATGGACCTTTTTCAAGAGTAGAATTTTGCGTTTGCTATATCAGAAAATTAAATTTGAAAATTATTACACGTGAACTCTGACTCCATGCCGGTAGACACTGGTGCAAAATTACTTGTAGTTTATCATTGATCGAACCTGTGCGCCGATATCACCACACGTTGATTATCAAAAATACGATCGATAAACATTAAATTTGATGTAATTTGCATTATTCGGAAGCATACAACTGCGCATGTAGCTATTTTCATAGCCACATGCTGCGAATAATGCAAATTACGCCTCGTAGACGGAAATATAGGACTTTTGAGGGCGACAGCGCCCTAGATCGATCTTTTATCTAGCGTTTTTGATTACTGAAAAACCCCATTTTTGTATTATCGAGAAATGAAAACGCGAATATCGCACTCTTGCAATTCTGGAAAAAGGAGTCAACTCCCTTAAACGTCAGCAATAACATTATAAAATCAAAAAAATACAATTTAACATTTAACCCTCAAACAACGGACGATACATAGTCGGATACGAAATGAGTTTCGTTTGTAAGCAATCTAGTTTGATGAATATTTAATGTTCTCCGCTGCTCTGTCCGCCATTTTTCCTCGTTAATCAACGACGAGGAACTGCGTTGTCTATCGCGCAGTACATTTTCAGTTGTTGCCGCGTCAATATCGTCGTTACGTGTCGTATTTTGTAGGTAGAGGATTATTTAGATTCAAGGGGATAGGAATGTCTGGTACAATGATATCGTTTCCGATGCGATCGTTTGTTGGTTCTCCTCGAAACCTTTCAACGAATTCGATATTCGATACTCTCGGCATGTTAGCCAGCATGAAATTTACACTTGCACCGTAAAGGAAGTATGAAATCTGCTTTAAAATATGCTGCCGTGACTATGTAACGGCTGCATGCGGGAAATGTAAAACAACGATGTCGAAACAGTGGCACGGTGTTGTATATTTATTGAACAATTGGCTGCATAGTGCACCCTCTCCGCAATCAAAGTTATAGTTCTCATTCACCGTATTTTACAGAATTTATTTCCTCGATATTAAATCCGAAGCAAAGCTGGTATTCTTTTGTTTATTAGAGGAATGGTTTCATTATATTACCCTGCTGTTACGTCAACACACGAGCCATTGTTTTTGAAAGAGGTGTAAAAATCAGTTAACGGTAATTTTAATCAGATATATATAATAATATAAAAAAAATTTTCGAAAAGAACAAGAACATTAACCCTTAGCACTCGAGTAGTGACTCAGAGTCACCACTAAAAATTGCTATATCATTATTCAAAATGTTGTTCAGATTATCAAATATGTGGGCATCTAATCAACTACTAAACAATTAAGTATTGTATTGTGTTCCATATCCATAGAATGGAAGAAATGATCATGGAATTACTCTATGTCGGAAGAAATGTTTAATTTTCGAGTGAAAATAGCTCCGACTACAAGGTCTTAATAAATAAAGCGACTTGTACCACTTTCGAAAGCAACGGCTAAAATGATCGCAACAAATACAAAATATGAATGTAAAGGTACTTACAAATTTTTCTAAATCTTCTGTTCCTCCGTTGGATCGACGGGACACTGCCATTTACGCGAATACGTCTGAATAAAATACCACACTCCCACAGAATTATTAAAACACTACACAACACAATTTCCGAAATTGTGTCGGTGAATGAGAAGAAGTGACTCCGACGAGGATCAAAATAGTACTGATGGTTTTTCACGAATGGTTAAGGGTGGCTTTAGGTGGGGAAATGTAGCGTTTGTTTGAAGGACTTTGGGAAACTGTCAAGGAAATTTTTTTCGTGTTGTCTTCGGTCGTCAATGACATGATTTATAAGAGTATGTCCGCTCGTCGCTTCGGTGGGTTCGTCGCACGTGTTGTCCATTTGTTGGGGTTGAAGTTGGCGGAGCGCGGTGGTTGTAAAATAATCAGCGGGGTCGGAGCCAATCCTCATACGTTTTTTGCCTGTTTTAACCACTTGCCGTATCATTTTCTTTCGTTGCAGTAATTAAAACGTATTTGTCCTCAAAAATGTCGTAGAAGAGAAAAGAAAATTTACATTTTCTGTATGGCTACATTTATTTTAATGCTTAAACATTGATTGCAAACGAATCGAATTTTATTTCATTTAAAAAGAAAGGCATAACATTCATATTTGTTAGACTTTGTTTAAAATCTTCGCGACGAGTGTGATTTGTTAAAATACGGCAAGGGGTTAACGTCCGGTAAACACCAGTATAATATTATAATAGTTAATAATAATAACTATTTTCTACTAATTTTCACGCATAATCATTGTCCTTAATATTAAAATAATTTCTTGTTTGTTACATTACTTTTATTAACGTTTTTACTGATACTTTATCCTCAGATTTTGTAAATTCTTGGACAAATCTAGCACGTCCCATAAGACTTTAATTGCAGTAACACGTGACAACGGGGATTTGCACGTGCAAATGCAGCTATTGTAAAACAAACAGGGTGGTAAGTAGTTTAATTGAGAGATATACATATACGCTAATAATAACGTCGGACACTAACATGATTCACAGTAACGCCATTTAAAAACAAAATGAAATGTAAAACCTCCATTATTCAAATAATTATAATCGGACTGTAGATCTTCATACTTCCTACTTGCTCGATGAATTTTATGCGAACTAAAATAAAGGAGTTTTTCTCATTGACTAAAAGATTCTTTATAGAAGAGTATTACTCCTTTTGATTGAGTTATATGTTACCTGTATGTATTTGTAAAAATTTATATTTATCGCGTAAATGTATTGACAGTACTGTGAATTGTGTAATTGTGAATTATGCAAATTTGTTCAGGGCAAAATACTTATTTTTACGTATTTTAATCTCATTAGGAAAAATACAGCAGTAAAACGTACAGCCACAGTAATAGGTACATTTACCCTAAGTATTTGGTTATCGAATAATTTTTTGAAGATCATGAGAAAAAAAGAATTGGGGATCATCGCCATGACTAGTGTTAGACTCATTGTTAACCCCTTGCCTTACAATATCGTGTCAGACTCGTGATGAATATGCTGAACAGAGTGCAAGAAATATATGTATGCTATTAATTTTCCTTATTATTTGGTTTTGTTAATGTACAGCAAGGAACATCAGAGTTGGTCATCAATCGATATTAAAATTTTAATCAAGATTGATTGATTAATGTGTACGATTAAAAAAGGTAACCATTGAAAAATCGACGACTGATTCAATCGATTGACGAAGTTAATCATCGTGAAATCGAAGACTGATTCAATCGATTCATAAAGTTAATCGTCAATCGTCGATTAAAAAAAGGAATCATCGTGAAATCGAAGACTGATTCAATCGATTGATGAAGTTAATCGTCAATCGTTGATTAAAAAACGACATCATCGATTATATTTCTGCCCAACTCTGGGGAACATACAACAGGCGCACAATAGACATAAAGTTTCTCCTTTTTTAGGAAATTAAGTACTACAAAATAAAATTACTCACCGAAATCGTACAATAAATCGAAAGGCAAATGTGTGTGTGTGTGGTTAAGGAAGCGAACCGACAGGCACACCAACATTTGGGGAAATAATATCGCGTCTGTTGATTATGGAAAACGCAGCGTTCGCTATCCTAACATCCAGTTCAGAGCCATGTAACCGATTTCAAGTCTCTAGCTCATCAGGAAGTTAGTTTAAAATCAATTGCAAAATTTGCCACCGAACAGACAAACAAACAAACAAACAAGAAAGCGAGCTAATAAAAACGTGGTAAAAAGTAGGTGCCATTTGGAACCAGTCAGTTGTGATACGTGAGGGGAATGAGTATTGCCGGATGAATGTCGATCTCTCGCTCCAAGATTCGTTGTATACGTGCGCCAGTTCTCGTATAACCGCGGAACCGAGCGGTTGTAAATCTTGCAGCCGCTTCTCTCGTAACGGGAACGAAAGATTTTCACATCCTTGTCGAGAACGTGTTAATTGGCGCGATGGAGAACTTCCTACCGAACTTCCCGGTGCAAAGTTTCGAGTTGCTAGACGTTGGAGGTGTGGGCAAGCTGCTTGATCGAAAAATAATGCCGTCACTGCCGCATATAACTTACGGTTAACCGAGAGCAGTTTAATAAATGAAACAGGCCCTTTCGAGTACCAACAGGTTCCGATGGACCCTCATCCTAGAAGATTAAAAGCCTGTTTAAGAAAAGTGAGTTTACCTCTACCAAGGAAAAGCTGTTCTCGCAGAACTTCGTTGAACTCTCAAGACGACACAAATTCCTTTTACCAAGAGCTCCTTTACTTTTTGCAAAATCTGTAATGCACCCCGCACCGAGAAAGCTCAAACTGCCTTCAAAACTGCTCGGCTTCTTCACCATTAAACAGGAAACCGTTGCGGCATCCCTTTTGATTTTTAACAAACTGGTTCTTCTCTTTTTCCACTTAAAAAGTATGTTTTCTTTATGGTTCTGCTAGAAACTATAACGCAAGATGGAAATGGAGATAACAGAATGGATCGAGATCATTTTATTTCTAAAAAAAGAACAGGGAAAATAATACGGAAGAATTGCAGTAATAATAATACTGCCTTTTCATTGCGTACAACAGGATGAGAATAATAACGTAAGGTGGAAATGAAAATAAGGAGGATTTTAGTGTGAGACACTCGTGCAAAATTGCTCTTGAGAAAATGCAATAATAATAGTATTGCATTTTTATTGCATACAACAGGATGAAGACAAGGTGAAAATGAAAATAAGGAGATCTGTATATGGAGGATTTTAGTGTGGAAAACTCGTACAAAATTGCTCTTGAAAAGGTGCAATAATAATAATAATAAGCTTTTTATCGCATGCAACAGAGCGAAATATTAACGTGGGGTGAAAATCAAAGCAAAATTGAATCGAGTATTTTAATGTGAACGAGAAGTGCGAAATTCATAACAGAGACACGAAATAATAATACTGTTCTGTATCACATGCAGCAGAATAAGATAAATCGCAAGGTACAAGAGACAGAAATTAAAAAATACATTTTTTAAAAGTACCACGTTTTTAAAACGGACTAAAAAGTATAGAATAATTTTCCTCGCCCCATACAGGTTCCTAACCCCACATACAAACTCCTAACCCCATACAGATAGTCCTGAAAATTTATGATTGTGAAGTTTTAGTAGCTATGAAAATACTTGTAAGATTTAAAACGAAAAACGTGGGGCGCATGCAATAGATAATTGATGCATGAATAGTTCACCTAAGTCACTAACTATTTTATTGCACTGCAAATGATATGAACTGTTGCGCCCCACGTTTTTCGTTTTAAATCTTACAAGTATTTTCATAGCTATTAAAAATTCACAATCAAAATTTTCAGGTCTATCTGTATGAGGTTAGGAATCTGTATGGGATGTGGAACCTGTATGGGGCTAGGAAAAATGATTTTATACTTTTTAGTCCGTTTTAAAAACGTGGTATTTTTAAAAAATTTATTGTTATTTTCTGCTTTTTAGTCTTGTGTGTGTGTGAAATTTTACAATCGATTTTAAACATTTTGATGAGATTATAACAAAGACATGTAGTAAATTTGATACGGTATTGCGGCCGCGTCATATCGAAAACAAACGCCGTGGTAAAATGTCAAAGGTAAAGGTTCAACGGAGAATCTCGGTGTAACTGTCCTTTCGCATGGTGAATAAACATTGTAGTATAATAATACGTAGTAACTTTGTAAACACCGCACGGAGCTCGAACGCACACTAAGCTCCACGGTGCGAAGCGGGTCAGTGGAGTGGGGATGAATCGGAGTGGGGATCGCTGAACGCGATCACGTACTACCGAGCGTCGCACGGGGAAGTGTAACGGTTAAATTGAATAGTTTATATCTCCTAAACGCATAGGCCTTTTAATCATCCTTTTAGTCATCCAGTTCTGAGCTATGTTTAAAATTTCAAGTCTCTAGCTCATCGGGAAGTTAGTTTAAAATCAATTGCGAAATTTGTACCGAACAGACAGACAAACAGAAAGACAAAAAAACAAACAGACAGACAAACAGACAAACAAACAGACGAGAAAGCGAGCTAATAAAAACGTGGTGAAAACGAAATAAGTTAAGGATATTAATGTGACAGACTATCGTTTCTATTAAGCGTGACAGATCAAGGTGAAAAAGTCATAGGTAAAACGTGAAAATAAAAAGTTCATATATTTCATCTTGTATAAACGCACTAAAATAAATATCGATTCTATTGAATGTAAACAAAGGTGAAGCTGCAGAATATAAAAATGAAAATGAAATTTAGGATCACAGACATTAAAGAAGTATTTACATTCTACGAGAAAATAAGCGGGTCGACAGAAAGATTAATGAATAAATAAATGATATTGAAAGGAAGAACATATGGAAAAATGGAAAATTGAGTGCGCGCAATATAGCCAGTGTGATGTGCATCGATATTAAACTGAATCCGAATATGATATCTAGACTGCGGATTTTTATGCAAGATAAAAGTTGTCCGCATCAATTACAGATAAAACGGAATTCCATAAAAATTGATCACATCTTTTGATAAATTTAATAGGTTGCACCCGTAATATTGAATTCATCTGAGGCTTCATCTATTTTGTGTTTCACTTACCCATTTTTGCTATAAATGCATAAAATCCGCAGTCTAATGGTAACTGAAAGATAATAATCAACACCGTGGATCGGATCGGTTTCTATCAGGGAAAAAACATTTCTTGTCGCATCAGTATCAGTCGATAAAGTTCCAACGTAGCAAGCCGCCGTGTTTGCGCAAACGTCAAACAGAAGTTAGAGCCGATAATGTTGCGACAACTCGCGCGAGTTCGCGTTCGTTAATCGCTCCGCTCTCCTCAAAATTCACTAGGATTTTCGCGTCTGATTAAAGCGATAACGTGACGAGCTGAATTTTCCGGGTAAAATCTGAAAATGCTTTATCGATCCTCGGGCTAAATTAATATCATAAGTTTAGTGATGCCGTGAAAAATCACTAATCGTCATTTATTTTAATAAATCTTCACTTTTTTTACTTTTAACTTCATTCACGCGCCGTCATCGTGATTTTTTAATCTAGAGTGAATTTGCTCACTTTTGCATCCCAATTCTTCATCTCGATTGAATTGTATAGTTCTTTTATTAGATACATCATTTAGCTTGCATAAAAATATCTGCATATAACGTAAATTTACTTCATTTAATGATTATACAATTAATATTCAATTTTCTTTTCCGTACCTCGTTTCAGTGTTTTAAAAAATAAAATTAATTATTCACATTAAATTAAAAATTGTAATTAATACTTCCACTCGCTTTCGAAATCGTAATATCTATTTACATAGCATAAAAGTGCAGTTAATTTCCTTTATGTTTACGTATGTGCTACACATAAGGTTTTACAAAATACTAATGTATTTTTAACAATTATATAGGAAACATAAATGATAGTTTCAGGAACGTCTTACAAATGTAACAAATTGTTCTGTTATTCGATATGCATACTGTGATGTTATATGCAGTATATGTTTTAATTACAGTAAAGAAATACTCGTTATCTTTAAATAGAATGTTTTTCTTGAAAATGTTTTGAGTATCTATTGGAAATCAATGGTCCATTCTGTATAGACCGAGACTTTTTGTAGTCCTTGTCTGTTGATTAAAACCGCTCTTTTGTTCAAACAATCTGAAACGCAGCTTATGTAATTGTTGGCAAGTCTGCGGTAACCGTTTGTCCAGGATTCAATAAGTTGAAGTGAACTGTTACGATCCTACGAAGCACACAACAGAACCATTCTCATGGATGAGGTTGGTTTAGGTGTCTGGTTTGAAGATAGCCATTGTTTTGGACGTCTTATGTTGTCATAGAGGGAGGGTAGCAATGGATCTCTACGTAATCTGGTGAGCAATGCAGTGCAAACTGTTCGTCGGAGATCTTTGTTGGCCTGGGATAGTTGGTGTGGAACCCATATTCCTTATCTATGTACTTTGTCGATTCCATGTAGGTGCCTTTATACAGTTGACCAGGTGGACCAAAGGCTTCTTGATCATTCCTGCACACTTAACCTTGGTGATCAGACTCCACTAGAGATTTTCAGGCGTCGTCATTAAATTTAACTGCTCGCCTACTTCGAGGCCTGTCAAACAGGTCGTAATCACCAGCAGCAAATCTCCTGAACCAACGCTCACATTTGTTGTTGACCTTCAATACGTTTACATAGCTATCACAAATTTTCCTCGTTACTTCTGTTGCGCTAAATCCCACATGAAAAAGTACGCAATTACGGATATGACTCTCGGAAGATCTGCCATTTCATGGCAGGGTAATAAAAAATTTCAAACTCTTCGCAATAATTAGCTGACAGAATGCTTCATCTCTTTAATCTTTCTTCATTATTTCATATTTCACTTGATCAAATAATTCGTACTCTGCACAATTCTGTTTTATTTCGTGTTCTCAAGAGCAAAATCGAATGCAGCTACACTTTATAATCTGCAACAATTAGCATATCTGAATTTAATAATTAATTTAGTTGCTTCGATAGCCTCTTCTTGAGGTGACAAATTTCTTATTTTATTTGAACAATGTGTGGTTGATTTGCCCCATTTGGATTTAAGCACCCAGTATATAGAAACAGAATCTGAGATTTAACACATTCAATTTGTTTATAAAATAATAGCGAACCGTTTCTTTGCGACACGAATATTGATTTATTAGGCCAGCGTATTCTCACTCTTCCGATAAACATCGTTCTTTTCGGACGTACATTTGTGTTGTTTTCCTTATGTTCTTAATAAATTGCTTTTGTTCGATGATCTTTGGGTTGCTTGGTTTAAGATCTTCTACCGTGATATTACGTAATATTTCAAACCTCCCACACAATAGAAATTAGTTTATATTATCGGCGCACAGGTTCGATCCAAAATCAAGACAAAGCAATTTTGCAATAGAATTCAGATGCAAATTTATGCACTTATAAACAATTTACACATAGCAAGTACGGTGAAAAATTATGCTGTTGATTATTGTTGATCTTGTGAAACACTCGGTATAATATTCAGTATTTTTCAGACGCAAAATTCTCTTGAAAATTATCCATAATCCATACTTGTATCGAAACGTTGAGAAAAATTTTTGAAATTGCAAAATTGCTTTGTCTTGATTTTGGATCGAACCTGTGCGCCGATAACATAAACTAATTTCTATTAATTCGTTACGATCGACAAAACGGAATATTTTTCTCCCACACAATGCAATTGAAATATATAGATATTCAAATATTAGAATATTCAAATAAAACATTATTTGAACTATGTAATTGAAATAAAACAATATTCAAACACAATATTATTTAAAAATAGTTTATCTGATGTAAACGTCGAATAAAAATTAATGGTAATTATTGATGTTATTTGTAAAAAAACAAATATGTTGCTAAAATTATTGTTTATTATCTTAGTTCAAATAAAATGTACCCAACCCTGTACTCTCTTCAAGTCTTTTAATCTTTTCACGGTTTTAAATTGCACCTACTCAGTTTTGCTTAAAATGCATAAAACCCGGAGTCTACTGATGCATGTAACATATAAATCTCCATCGAACATATTTTAATGTCCCAAATATCAAATTAAAAGAACAAAATATAAAATAGTTAGAAACAACGCTAGAAGATGAAAATTCTTGTGCTAATTTAATTTAATTAAACACTGTGTGGTCACCGATAACCTTAGAAGGCACATATGGACCTAAATAATTAATTAAAAAAAAAAAATGAAAAGTTGCACCGAGAGAAAATCCTGATTTTATCGCGACACGAGGTACAGAAAAGCGTTTCCGGGGCGGTCGTATGAAACGAAACGCGAGATCATCGATTATAAAGCCGCGGACAATGGAGTGTAATTTCCAAGCTCGAAAAATTCGCTAAATCCTCTTAACAACAAAATCGGTTCTTCCGTTCGGGTCGCGTGAATGTGTAACGATGAAGCAGCCGTTGATTGTCGCTCGTTATAATCTGGTTGGTTCCACGGAGAACAGATCGAATCATTCGACGACTGGAAATGACGTCGCATCTTGATCGTGTAATCGTTAGTGGCTGATTGAATGACTTTGGCTCGACTGGGCTTCATACGACACACGGTCTCTTCGGTCTGTTGCATCGAAAGCGCAACCGGAAAGCTTCGGATCTGTGATCGGAATGCTTGCAATCGGGTCGATACGAAACCGAACGTAGAACTTGCTCACATTTAATAGCGGTTTTATTGTAACAGGTTTTAGCATTTTAGTTGCAAAAATTTAATCAACGATTGACGAATAAATTTCTACTTCAACGATTAAATACTTATTAATCGTTAATTGGGAATAACGGTTAAATTTCTACTTTAGTCGTCAATTGCGATTAACGATTACATTTTTTTCAATTGTATTTTTATTTGGTATATAATACAAACTCTGTTTACGTGCTTTTAGGTTTTTTTTCCTCGATTATTTCTTTTTTAAATCAACGATTGACGATTAACTTCATCAATCGCCGATTTTTCAATGATTACCTTCTTTAATCGTACACATTAATCAATCAATCTGATCCAACTCTGAACGATGCGAATCATAAAAGATCATAAAAGGATGCAAAACTTTTTGTTACCGAAATAAATGTATCATTGTTGCGAATCTTCAAGCACGACAAACATTTTTAAGAAGAAATTACTTTAATAAGTGGAAAATAATGTGTCAATATATCTAAATTTTCCTAATCTACTCACACTTTTTATACATGCATCAAATCCGTAGTTTAATCATGATTATTTGAAAATAATGTGAATTAATTACATGCAATATCTACCGATAAATATATTTCTATTGTACAATCGGTTGGTTGTAAGAAAAATTGTTCATAAAGATAAAAAAATTTATGAACCATTTTTCTTACAATCAATCATTTAATATTTCTGTTTTTTTCCAAAATTACAACAACATATTTAATTTACAGACGCGATTCAAATAAATCTTGAAAAAGATCCAAACTGGGATCGAAACTTTGATTTTGTTTGACAATTAGCAAAGTTGCTTTATAATTCGTAATAAACGATCGAACCGTTGCGCCAAAAACATTTAAAAATTTATTATCAGCACAAATACGATCGATAGAAGAAACATATTTACTATACACATCGGTCATTTTTTAGGTAGGTTTAGTGTTAATAGGAGAAGAATCTGAAGAACTGCACGATGATAAGTTGTCAATATTAACGTTTCTATGGTAGATCAGTAGTTCTTCGGGTTTTGGCTCGAGACGCAGGGCGTCTCGGAGGACTTCATTGGTATTGTGTATTAGAGCCTTATTAGGGAGCAGGGTATCTTTCCGTCCCGGGAACTCGGAAAATAATGAGCTCGATGAAGGGTGCGATTCGCTATTTCGTGTTGCCTTAAGAGCGTCCTTAGGGATAGCAACGCAGAATACGATCGGATACTGGGGAATCTCCATCTTTGTGTAGAATTTAGAAACGCTGTCCATTTGTACAGGATTAGTTACCTAAGGCTTGCATCTTAAACAAATTAAAGACATGTAATGTCTTCAGGAAAAAGATGAATGTTTTAGTCGAAATCACACGATGCCAGAAAACTGTTTCTGTGCCATTTTGTTTAGAGATTACAAGGTCACCATAATTCTTTTTAACGAAACCATCATTTTTTAAACACCCGTGATGATAGTCCCTTTCATTAGGAATTCAGTGGTTATGATTACTCAAGGTCATTCAAGGACACACACAATGAATGTGGAAGAAATTTTTCGGAGAACGAAGTATAAAAATCGCGAGAAGATTCGCAGTCGAAGTGTGGATTCTCGAGCGGGAAGCTGTCACTTGGGAAAAGACACTGTGAATTGGCTTTCAGTAAGAACAGCGACACACAACAGCCGTATTGTTATGTGTACCAGAGGAACTCTTTGTTTATGCCAGGGAAACAGTGCCATGAAAATATTCGTATTGTATCAGGTGTCGAAGGGTAATAAATGGTACTATTTGAAAACCCTGTTATCAGAATATTTCGTTATAGGAGAACTGTCGCAGTTTTTGCATTGTGTCATGTCAAAATCTTTTTTCCAGAATATGTTACAAGAGGGTTGACTCTGTACTCCATGTATAGCGTTCCGAGCAATACGAGTTGTAACTCGTAGAACATAGCGGCAAATACCCGTCACGCCAGTCGCAGAGTACGAACACTGCACGCTTTCCATTTTTCACGAATTGCGAGATGAAGTGCATTCCCGCCAATTTCGCTTACCACTTCATCCGGTACACTATGGAATTCGGACGGTCAAGAATTAGCACTACACCGACCAGTGTCGACCAACGGACCGGTCTGAAATGTTTCATTTTTCAATTTTCAAGAGGCACATTTACATTTAATTTATGTACTGTCACGTTAACCTTTTTCCGACGAGCGGTTTGACTCGCGGAAGCCGGTCAACTTCGGGCCTTGCAGGCGCTGAGACCAGGCCGCGTGCAAGCCGAGTACACGCGGTCCGCCCGAGACAAACGAGACTCGAGGATTCGACGATTTCCTCACGACAAACGAAAGGTTCGGGCGCCAGGCACCGCAAGGATGCCACACGAAACGCGGAACAAGGCTCGAGCTCGGAGAAGCCGAGGTCGAGAGTCGAATCTTCGAGATACGCGGATCGAAAACGACGTCGCGACTGGGCCAGATGGCTCGAACACGGGATGACTAGGACAGCCCTCTCGGCAGGACGGATCTCACAGGGAATCGAGTAATTCGACTACGATATGGTCTCGAGCTATTTATTGTAGCAGTCGTTAAATTACAAAATCTGCGGCCACGTGACCGCGACCCGAGAGCCCGCGCTCTTCATACAAGATAGCGAGAAGATGGGCGTTCGCCGCGCGGTTGTCTTACCGATTTTGCTCGCACGATACCGCTGACAATTACCGTGATTTCGTTCGCAACGAACTTCGGAAACGCGAGGCGCAGATGACCGGCGAACTGCGAGACTGTCGCGATGACTTCCGCCCGTGATTCGCCCCGACGCGTACGCTAACAATTACGCGATCGAACGCCGACGAAAACCCTACGATGTTCGGCGAGAGACACAGGATTCGAGAAACACGAAGAGACCGAAAAGATTTACTCTCACGAAACGCGACTCCTCTTAGGACACTCTTTCGCACGTAATTTAGAGACGAAAACTCTCAAAATAATCTCGAAATCTCAAAGCATTCCCGAAACGAACGCGAGCGAATTATCGAGGACGGAATGGGAAGCATTCGTCCTCTCGCGACGAAGGTCGAGCCGTCGCGCAACGAAATACCGAATGGATCACAAGTGCGGCTTACCGTTTCTCGTTTTCGATGCCCTTTTTCGGAACTGCTCTCGATAGAGCGTGAGGCACGGCCGGAGCGTAGGTGGACTTCATCCTAGACACCACGAAAACCTCCAACGGGCACTTCTCGGTTTCCCGACGCTAAGTTACAATTAGTTCGCAACGCGAGTGCAGAACGCACGACATGCGATAACGAGAGCCAGCGCGACAGTGATCCATCGATTTTCGGCAATCTAGCGGATCGAACTCGGTTCCCCCCACTCGACCGCTTTTCCGAATTGCCTATGGCGTGTTTCCACGGCGTAACTCTGCGGCACAGGAGCGTTCCCTCTTCGCGCCCTAGGGCCCCGGGCAATCACGAAATTGGTCAAGGAGCCTATCGCTCGACTTGACCAGCGGAGGGGCTTCCTCTTCTTGGCTACGAGGGCACCGACCCCGGGGTAGCTCTCCCTTGCCGGGGCGAGACGGCGTCAGGTCTTCCAGTGCGTCACCTTGGACGAGATGTTTAAGAGAGCTTCTGTCCTGGCGGCGCCTCCGGTTTGTTGGCCGAGTGTCCTCGCACCAAGCTCTAATTTCTCGAAACGGCCATTCGCTTTTCCGTCGGGAGCTTCCTGGCCTTGGGGCGATTGTTCATTTCCCGTGACAATTCGGACGATCGGTGGTTCCTTCTGCGCGTTCCCTATACGGCCCTGAAACTTGCCGTTCTCGGCACGCGCGACAGATGTCATTAGGAGGTCCTCGATAATATCGGAATCTCTTAGAGGAGCGCTCTCGAATCCTGTATCGGTAACGTGTCCCGTTAGAGGGCGGTCCGGTCCCTTATCGCTCTCAAATATGCGCGGAATTAACGGAGAAGGGACGTCGCAAAGGTTGCAACGTCACAGTACATGAAAATGTGCATTTAGAAAATGCCGTAATATGATATTCCATAGAATTAAGTACGATTTTTATTCATTCCAGATCTATTAGCTTGTAAAGAAAGAAATGCAGGATTTTTGTTCCTATGTTTTAATTGAAATTTTATACCAATAAATATTTACCTTAATTTAATGAGTTATATGTCATTTTAAAGCTTGTTTTAAGCTCTATTTAATTATGCTTTTGATATTTAATTGTATTCAAATTTTTATTAAATTATTTGGCTTTTATTTCAGAATGTCAAACGCGATTTTCACATTATTTTTTTCTGTAAGTTCAAACTTTCAAACTAGGCCAAAGTGCGGCTCGGAATATCAACGAAGTATGGGGCGAAGGAAGTGTCAACGAATGCACAGCTTCATATTTTTAAATAATATTAAATTCTCTCTAAAATTAATTTTAATACTATTCCCCTCAATAATATTAAAATCAATTCCCATAATAATTTACTGTCACTATTAAACAATATTAAAGTTTCTATAAAATTAATTTTCATATTATTGTTATTATTAAAACACTTTTAATAAATTTTTAATAAAATTATTTTTTATGTGAGTTATAACACTTTAAAAACATAGGTTTCAAATCCTGCATTCCTTTACAACCTAATACAAGGGCTATTACCACTGAAAATTGTATTTGTTTCCACTTTTTTGTCATATCCGCAGTCTATTTATCACTTACTAGCTGCTCATGGCGTGCCTTCGGCACGCCCTTGCAACCAGGCACTCCGGGCGGGTTGCCCTGGCGGGAGGCGCACAATGGGCGCACTAATGACGTCTCATAAATTGGAATAGAAATAAACTAACTGGAGAATGTTGACAATGTCGATAATGCAAACAGACGTCGATAATGTAAATTCCCATTGTTTGTCTATTGTATTGAAATATGATTCAAAAAGCACTTTTAGTTTTTCCCGAATTTTCCAATTTCCCGGGCAACTTTTCCATTTTTTCTCTCCCTGAAACCTTATTCGGACTATTACGAACATTAAAAAAAAAAAAATTAGCCAAATCGGTTCAGCCGTGTTCTCAAGTGATGCGCTTATCAACGAACAGCATTTGATTTTTATTTATAGTTCAGTGATAAGATAATAATTGCGTACTTACATGTTAAAGTTGAAGTTTCTATAGATACATTTACGGAAATAAGGCAACTTTAAAGCGAAATAATTGTATCAATGAGCATTAAGACCAAGTATGAAGTAAATCCGACCACGAGTAAAATATTCCTCGTACAAACGTTGCAACCCCTTTTCACCTCCTTAGGGGTTAAATTTCGAAATATCCTTTCTTATTCCTTGTATAGATAAATAAAGGAAACCTCTGTGCAAAATTTCAGCTTACTAGATCGAAGGGTTTATCCTGGGCGTTGATGAGTCAGTCAGGACTTTCTTTTCATATACACAATATAATAATATAGATAGATTAGATAGATAGATTAGACAGAAATCGCTAAATCGGTGTACTATACCTATTCCGTCGCGAAGACGTCCCCATTTCTCGTACGATTCTTTGCCTGTCAGAGCTACTATACCACCCCTCGCTTTTCGAGGGTCCATTTGGTAAAAATTTCGTGACATGAATCGGTCTGGTCTTGTTGAGTAACACCTTTCAGGTGTCTAGTGCAATGGTACGAACAATTTCGCTACAGACATTCTCAAATGATTCTTCACTTTCATTCTTCTTTATAAAAACTTCGAGTTGGATACAGAGCTAGGTAAAATACTATTTTAAGTAGTAAACAATCCTATTTATGCTAAAGTATTTTACTTTAAAAATGAAATATTTTATTTGCTATAATTAAGTTTTTAAAATAGTGTTTTATTTGAAGAATATTGAAAATGTTTGGATTTGTGTACCAAAAGCTGTGCGATATAACAACCATTTCTTTGGATTATTGTCGAGTTAAGAAATATTAAGTCACAGCATAAGTAACGTGGTTTCTCAGAGTTTTAAAACAACGCAAACTTACAGTATTTTATTTTGGACCAACCCAATACTTTAAGCAAGATTAAAGGATTTAATTTTATTTTGGAATGACCCAATACTTTAAGTAAGATTAAAGGATTTTACTTTAGGACGATTCAACGCTTCTTAAGCGAGTTTTATTTTATGCTAGATTAGTAAAACCAAATGTTTTATTTTACCTCTCAGATTATTAAATGAAAATATTTTATCTTGTGGTAGAAATTGTTAAAAAGGAAACATTTTATTTGCCTAATTATTGATCCGGGGGTGTATTTCAAGCGTGAATTCCACGGTACGTTAAATCGCAGTGTCACTAGGATTCGCATTCCGCGTAATTAATGGGCGATTAAGTGAAGTCAAATAACTAACACCGGCTCAACTTTAGAGCGCAGTCTTACCGAATATTTAAATATCATTTCCTTGGGAGTATTGATAACACAAAATACAAATTTATTGGTGGACGATAATTGTTTTATGCAAAATAACTCCAACACATTCGATATTACGTGATCAAATTTAATGACTTGAAAATTGATATTATTCCTTTTAGGTGGTTTACTCCCAATCAATAATGTGGGTAATGAATACTATCGAATATTGAGCAAGGAATTCGTTAAAAACGTGAAATCATAAATATTCTCGCATGTTATATTATCAACAGTGTGTTACACACACAAAAGTGTAGTACAAAACTATATTCTTCGAGTTTTCAGTTTTCATAATTACGTATTTATTGTGTTATTATTAGACAGCGGATTTTTATGCAAAATAAAAATTTTCTAGATCAATTGCAACAATCTGGAGTAAAATAGAAATTTATCTTGTTTCTTAATATGTATGATAGGCTGAAAACACACACACAATACACAACAGTGTAATTAAATTATTTGAATGCTTTCACTGTTTGAAATTACACCTACTCATTTTTGTCATGATACTTCACGAGTCCGGTAAAGTAAAAAACAGCCCAGTTCTGATACTCTTCACGGTTTTGCAATATTCTCTGTATCCGTTCTTCATTTGTATGGTCGATGTAAACATTGTCGGTGCATTATTATTGTCAGTAAAGTGAATGTCGTTAAAACAAGCGTTGATGTAAACATTGTTGGCGAATTACTCTTGTCAGCGAAATCAATGTCGATCAAAGGTTGTCGTTTAACACTAAACCTACCAGCACCGGTGAAAATGACCAGTGATGCAAAGTGATGGTTCCAGATGTTTCATTTTACAATTATTGAAACAATAAAAATGATTTCATAAGGAATGGTTGTATAAATATCTTTAGTAGAGCACATATTACAACAGAAGCTTCACAAAGTCTAAATAGAATCAGTCTTATCATTTTTATAAGGGAACATGTACCAGTTACTTTTAGGCTCGGTAGGTTTAGTGTTAAAACGTTGTCGGTGAAGCGATTGGCGGTAATTTGCTACAAACTCGTGTGCCAGGGACCTTCTTCTCATCTCACCACGATACATCTATTCCTAGAGGAGAACGCTGCCCGAGATTTAGTTATCCGATGAGGGGCAAGCTGCATGTCGCCGCGAAGAACAATCTCCAGCGAACGGAGGAATAGAAGATCGTCTTTGGAGATGGAGGTCGAAGATCCTGAGACGGCATCCGTATCGTCGCCGTCGGGATTAGCAGGTTTAGCCGGAATCTGAACGATGCGACCTCGTATCCGTGGCGTTGGACAAACGGATATGCAAATCAAACTATGGAATAAAATGCACTGACTGCTGCTAGTACTGCGGAAGATCCGGCGAGAGGTTGAACCGGGTTCTTCGGGTTGCACGCGAATCGCATCGGCGGTCAATGGGAAATTCATGGGGTGCAGTCGCAAATAGTAAACGAGAGGGCGAGCTCGCACAAGGGAGAAGGGAGGTGACAAAGGGATTGAAAGACCGAAGGAACGAAGGAACAGAGGCGGGGTTCGGTCACCAGGAACTTCCTCTCTGGAGGAAAAGGCGTTAGAGGGTTTGGGGAGGCGAACGCCGAGTCGGAGAGAAAAGAAAATTCAAAGAGATAAGTTTGCACGACCGCCGGGAAAACATGCTCGAATACGCAGCAGAAAAGTTTCTCGACGTTCGAGATTCGCCGAGATTCCAACAGGCTTGTCGGGAATTTTGATTTCGCCCGGTCGACAAAGCGGATCGCTGTCGCTTGCACTTTCTCGTGTTAATGCGATCAGTGAAAAATGGCTGAACCAGGGACGAAGAAATTGCTGCTCTCCCTTTGATTTATATAATACTTCAGCGAAAAATTAGGTAACTATGCTAGAATATTCTTGATATTGGGTGTTTAAATTTTGGAGCTGTTACCCTCTTATTCTTTTCATATTCACGATTTATTCTTAATCCAGTGCACGGTTACTCTTTCACCAGTTACTTTTTTAATTCGTCTTTAATTTGTCTTTTCAGGATGTAACAACAATCGCATTATGCATGAGAAGCTCTGAATTTTTACAAGAAATGTGAACGATAAAATGGATACTTTTTGGCCCGTGTTGATTGATAAGGAATGCATGACCAAGATTATGTAAAATTTAATTCATTCCATGTTCAGTGGTTTTTATAATGAATAAAGGTGTCCAGTTATTTTTCTATTACAAGAGAAGCACTCCTGACAAAAGATAAAGAGAAATAAAATTATAATGTTCGACAAGTGTAAAGAAAATATCAATATAGGAATGAATATTATTTAAAGGTTTTTAAAAATGGTGAGAAGTGTGTTATTTTCCATTTGGAAAAATAAAAAAATACTCTTAACTCTTCTATTATATTTGTGTAATATCTAATATACAGGGTCTGTCCGGAAAGTAATGCGACCACATTTTTTAAAAAAATCTATTGAACATACGGGTACAAACCTTTAAATTTCTTCAAAGTAGGATCGTTGTATAATAATTTAGATATACAATACTTATTAGTACATATACAATAATTTAAATCATCTCACCAGCAGCTTAATTTATTAATTTCTTATGAGAGTATATTTAAAAGGAGACTTAAGCTTCTTTCTTATTTAGGTCAATTACCAAGGATTTTATTATAGGCTTCTTGTACGCAAAGGTTTTTCCTAACGTTCCCAAAAATCCTTAAAGCTTATTATGTAACAAGCAATTAAATTTCGTTGTCATCTATCATCGTATGTCATCTATTTCCTATTAAAAGTACCATGCGAGTATTTAAAATTATGTGTGTGTACACAGAAAATTTTAATTTTATATCTGGATAATATGAATATGAATCTTAAGTTAATTATTCATTTGTTATTAGCTTAATTGTAAATTTATAAGTTTTAATACGTGTTTTAGAATTTTCGTTGGCCAAATACTCTTTCAGACATTCTGTTTGTTTACTTCTTTTTAGTAACCAATAAATGAATATCCGAATCATTTATTGAGCGCATTTAATGTACATTAATATTTATTATTTACGTCGATTAGATGTATTTCTCGTCAGGCTCGTACCACTGCATTTGATGAAAAACTAATTACGAATGATGGTATAAAATACTGCACTATTTTCGTTGCAGAAAGTGAAGATACTCGCTAATCGCTAATTGCCCTGAGTGTAAACGGGTTTTAAATTTCAAGAAGATCGCTGTGTTTAAACTTTATCATCGTATTGGCGGAACAGAAGTCGCACAATAATAAAGTCGGGACCGCGTTCGCGATTAATTCATCGAACTTTGTGAATACATTTCAAACTTGGAGAATTTGTCGATCTCGGCGAGCGCACTTTGTCCCCATCGCACTAGTTGAACGGCAGAATGGCATCGCGGAAATTCTTGTTGCATAATTACCGGCTGTTTGGACGCCATTTTGTGCTCAGAATTTATCAGGCCGGCCGTTGCCACCGCTGGTTGAGTATTGTCTTCGTAATACCGTAATTTCGCGGATATAATTATACAAATTCCAGGTTAAGGGAGATGAAGGAGAAGAGTATCGTCCTTCGAACAATATTAAAATTTCATGCTTAGGAAAAAGAAATTACCTTTTTAAATATACAATAGACAGATCGATATTTATTCACTAGAATTAATTTATCGTTATAAAAATACGCTGCTGATTAATTCATCGATATGTTTCGAAAACTTGTGTCCTATTGAATGCTTACAATTTAGATATACAGTGATGGACACAGAAGTATTGCAACAATTTAAAAGGAAAACCTTTTTTAAAATTAGGAAAACGACTTAAATTTTTTTTTAATATTAGCTTACCGGATGATGTACCAAACATTTTTTTAAATATCTTGGCCAATATCAACAACTCAAGCCTGCCTGACTGTTATGTTGAACTCGTCTTGACATGAACAATTATATTATGTGCTAAAAAATAAGTAGTGCCATTTAAAAACATGAAGGTGACCGTCATTTTTCATGAACAAACTTCCTTCACTTTTTTCTATTGTATTTTGTAAGTGCCCGAAAAAACGTGGCCACAGTTACGTGGCACAGATTGCATACAAGCTGATTACAACCTTAATCATTTGGTCCAACTTTGAAAAAGTGGTATTCATTTTTAAACGGTATCAGAATACTTTCGTCTAGCACTGTCACATGTTTTCCTTACAGGAGTTTTATTTAAATTTGGTCATAAATATGTTCAACGTTCAGTTTATTATTGACATTCTAGAATAATGAGAATACTGTATTGATAACATATCTTACAGATTCATGGAAACGGAGAGGGAACCCAACCAGTTTCCCTCTCTGAATCTAAAAAGTATTTTGAGTGCAGCAATTTCCGACCCCGAAATCATTTCTCCTGGAAAATAAAAATACCGCTATAAGAATGATATAAAAATATAGAAGGGAAGTCGCGGAAATAGACGGCAGTTGGTCGGGACGGTAAAAATAAAATCTAAGTCGTCGATTGACAGAAAGTGATCGTAAAAAAAGCGAATCGAAGTAAAGATCCTTAGATTGAGGGACAAAGAACACGGAGTCCTTTTATGTCCCTGTACCGAAGAATGGTGATATAAAAGTCATCGCTGCAGCGATTGTTACGCGAGAAATGATCTATTTAACCTAATAAAATTGTCCAATTTGAAGTAATTGACAGGTTCTGCCAGTTTTATTCAACTTCCAACGAATCCTTTATTTCTCAAACGAAGAAAAATGATCATTCGTTACAATTGTCAAATGCTTTACTATCGAGAAAGATATATATAGTATTTTTTACGCTTCTAGAATTTTGTTAAGAACATTGATTCATTAAATTTTTTCAATCGTTATTGAATTTGGTCATCCTTGATTCATTTTAAAGTTTATAATTGTTATTTACGCACTGTTTAATCTTTAAACGCTTGGACACTTCCAACTTATTACATTTTTTCGATCTTTATTGAATTTGGTCATTCTTGATTCATTTTAAAGTTTATAATTGTTATTTACGCACTGTTTTATCTTTAAAAACTTGAACGCTTTCAATTCATTAAATTTTTTCGATCGTTATTGAATTTGGTCATCCTTGATTCATTTTAAAGTTTATAATTGTTATTTACGCACTGTTTTATCTTTAAAAACTTGGACGCTTTCAATTCATTAAATTTGTTCATCCTTGATTCATTTTAACATTTGTAATTGTTATTTTATCGCTGTTTAATCTTTAAAAACTTGGACGCTGTTGACGATTAAACAGATCCGGATCCCTGTTTTGGTAGGTTTCTTTTCATTTTTCTAATTGTAATTTTAATGGTATTTTATCTAAACTTTCAATCAACAATTATTGCAATTCACTTACAGTGGATTCAAGAAGTATTTGAACATTAAGTATTCAATTCTCGAAAAATTTTCTCTATTTAAACTATGATAATTTCCTAAATATTGCTGTGCAATGTAAAATTGCTAGTTCCGTAATCGATTGTTTATATTGTTGTTATCAATGTATATGTTTGTGTACTCTGCCAGTATCAGATTAGTCAGGTGACACTGTGATACATGCACGACAGAGGCGACTCTACTATAGAGCTCTTAATCTGGCGTCTCTGCTGAAGAGTCCTTAATCCGGCGACTCTGCTGTAGAGACATCTTTTATTGTTTAATAAATGTGTGGACTATTACTGTCTTATGTAATTGTGCCAACAAATATATTTAATTTTTGACAATTTCACGTGAATGCAGAACTCTCGTATTTTTAACGAGAAAAGCAATATTGTCAGGAGATAGAGTTTGAAGGATCAGGATACTCTCAGCTGCTGCGGCACTTGAAATTAGTTAAATGTAACAAAGTGCCCTTAGTAGTTCGTTAACGACATTCCCGCGTTACGTTGGAGAACCTTAACTTAGATAATGTCAGAAGATTGACATAGTTCTCTGAAATTATTTTGCAAAACCCTGCGAGTGAGCCATATACGTTAAGACGTCGTCTTGACTGCAAACTTGTCAGCGAGGTAATATCGAGTATTAGTTCTTTCAAAGAAACTAGTTGGAGTATATAGTCAAAGGTCGCAGAAGATGTAAAAGTATGTTTCATCGTACTTTTTTACATTTACGTCGCTATTACATTTGTGTGAGATGTTGATCTTTGATCTCTGAGATTTTGTCTGAGACTTTGTTGCGGGATTCAGATGCAAGCCGGGTCTCGTGCATCACATCTCACTTGACTTTAATAAAACGTTTGATATCTTCAACCATAATTTAACTTTACCTTGATTCCGTGGGCTTGGTATTCACGATCCTCCTTCAACCTGGCTTTCCTTTTTCACAATTCGCAAGCAAGATGTACTACACAATCTGCGCTAGTCCTCTTCCAACATGCGTAATATTTTCTGCAAGTTTTCCAAGGTCAACTTTTCTGTACAACTCCCTCTGAAAGGAAACATTCATTTTAATGGGCGAATTGTAAACTCGACGAAATATGTCCATACATAATGCACTGAAAAATAGTATCAATTGTATCCTATATTTAAAAAAATATACAGTATACAAACTACAATAGGTATTACATTTAAAGAAAACGCTAAACCTACCATTGCCGGTCAAATGACCGGTCTGAAATTTTTAATTTTATAGTTATTGACATTATGACGTTGCTTACATGGAAAATGATTCGATTTTCTTTATCCACAAACGCATGTTGCAATAAAAATTGTACGAAATCTAAATAAATAGATCCTTGTCATTTTTATCAGATAAACATTTCAATCGCTCTCAGTGCTCGGTAGTTTTAGTGTTAATTCTCTAGACAAAAATTTTGGAAAAGTCCAACGAATGTGGATCAATAAAGTCGTTGAAATTAAAGGTTTCACGAACAAGTGAAATAATAAATAATATTATCATGTATCATATCATTAAATATTTATCGTACATTATCTTTTTAATCGCGTAAATAGATTATAAAATATTAAAATTTAATTCTGTAACACAGACATTTTTTTACCTTGTATTCAACGTTTGTAGATGAAGGAGTTAACATTTGTGGACAAATTCTGGCTTTCTCAAACCAGGGAGAAACAATAAATATTCTTCTTTTATCATAAATATCATAGCGCGTTCACTGAAATGTGAAAATTATGAAATAATGTGTGAGCAGCACGAAGAAATATTTTTAATTCTCTAAACAAAAGTTTTAAAAAATGCGTAAAACATTTGTAAACAGATAAACGCGTTCATAAACCAATGTTTGTTTTCGTTTTGCCGAATTTTACAATAAAACAAATGTCTTAGTTATGCTAAGACAACTATTTCTTGTACATTTATGTGTACAAAAATTATTCAAGTGTGGTAAATGGTTAATTATTTCATCAAAGTTAACGTTCTACAATTCTCAAATCTCATAGCCTCAAAATCGCACAATCTTTTTTCAATTTCAATTTCCATTCGTTACACTCATTGTGATATGTTGAAACCATTTTTATTGTTGCGTATAAACCATTTGCACGGCTTGCTGTAACTGGCTTTTTTCAGGTATCTCTGTTGTTTCTACATCGATTGAAAAAATGCTATCCATTGTTCTACATTGCTTTTTTATTTCCAAATTGCATTGTTTTAATATTTTAACGATGTTCAACAAATAACGCGATTGAGAAAGCTACATGCAAACAATTAAAATGAATGTAATCTTCTTAATTCAGTATCATATACTTAATAAAAAATTCTAAAGTCAATTTTAAGTAAATGCGATGTGAAAGTGAGTCGGATTAATATGCGGACGCTTTAAAATAGACGATAACTTTTTTAATATTGTAGTATACGATCTGAACTTTTTTGGGAAGCTAGAGCAATTACTTTACTACAGGATGTGAAAACAAATAAATTTTCAAAAATTGCAATTGATCGGAATTGTAGAAAAAGTAGTAAAAGTTGCATTTTACACGTTTTTTGTGTGGGTTTGTATTGAAAATTTAAAAAATACGTTTTGTAGATTTGTGCCAATTAAACATATTCTGAAAAATTCGTAAAAATCGGTTGACGTTGCAATGAGCTGCAAACGTTTAAAGATGGTAAAAATTGCAGATTTTCACGATTTTCGGCCTCTAACTGTAATAAATTTAGGGATTCTGACATTTTTCAATACCTGTAGTATTTTCCCGCATCAACCGATTTCCATGAAACTTTCACAGTGCATATAATTGATACAGACCTGGAAAAAGTACTTTTTAAATTTTCAATATAGGCCCACATAAAAAAGTTGTGAAATGCAACTTTTAGTATTTTTTTCTAAAATTTCGACCAATCGCAATTATTGGAAAAGTTTTTTTTGACATCCTGTAGTAAATCAATTGCTCTAGCTTCCCCAGAAAAAGTTAAAATCGTATAGTACAATATTAAAAAAGTAATGCCGTTTTAGAGCGTCCGAATATTAATCCGAGTCACTTTATCTACAATTGCTTGAAAATAAGCCCTTAAATTTTCACTACACTGAATGAAGCCACTCATCAATCACCAACACTGCTCAGCACTATTCCATTCATTAACGATTAACTCTATTGTCCATCGGATCAACGATGACAATATCAATTTAATATTAATGAGCTGTTACAATGTCACCATTTACGAGAAACATTCGAGATGTTCGAATGTCCGTTCAATGGTATTAACTGCCTCGAGCATCGAATGCGATCAACAAGTTGTAATTGTAGTTATCGTTCGACTGGGAATAGTACTACAACACATCGAAATCTAAAACGAGGTTGAAATCAATACCAACTGTTCCCAATGATTTTGGCATAATTACACCGAGAACGTTATACATACCGAACTTTACTATTCACGTCGAATACAATCCATTTTGCATTTGTAATAATATATAGAAGCACTTAAATATTCATTTTCAAATTATTGTTAACCTTCGCAAGGTAATGTGGGGTCTCAGAGACCCCAGCTTTAGATTTTTTAAAAGTATTATTCTTTATCACAAATTTATTAAAAACGAGACTATTTATGAAATTTATTTGTCGGGGTCTATAAGAGACCCCACCTTACTATTTATGTGTTATTAAACCTTGCGAGGGTTAATCGATAAACGAAAGTCTCCAAAAAACAGAAGAAAAATGCAGAACTTGCGTCAAGAACCAAATACACTTAATATCAGAAATGTTTAGAATGATATGCATAAAAGATTTTCCAAAAATTATAAGTTACAAGGTTGCATGCAAGAAGGAAATGCATTTCTTAAAACCTTTAATTTGGGCCCTTAATAAAAACTTAAAATATATGTTTTGTAGATCTATGTTAGTTATACACATGCTGAAAATTTCATCGAAATCGATTAATATACACACGAGTTACAAGCGGTTAAAAATGGTGAAAATCATAGTTTTACACGACTTTTGATCAGTTTTATCTTTCGATGCGTGTCGTTTTTTTTTCTGCGTCCACCGATTTCGATGAAATTTTCAGCATGTGTATAACTAACATATATTTGAAATTTTCATTAAGGGTCCAAATAAAAGGTTTTAAGAAATGCCTTTTCTTTTTTGCATGCAACCTTGTGAATTATAATTTTTGGAAAATATTTTTTGCACATCATTTCGTAAACCAATGCTTCCAATTGATTATAAAAAATCAGGTCGTTTGGTACAATTATAAAAAAGTTATTAGTTTTAAAGGGCATTCGCACAGTTTCGTTACCCACTGTATATCATTTTCATAAAATTCTCTCGCTTATTTCCAATAGTGAAACGGACGTTTAATATTAGGAACTTCGAATGCAATTTCGATCGCTGCACCAGCCGACAAAAGTTTCAATCCGCTAGTCCGCCGGCTGCAGTTTCACATCGTTCTTTAATTCAAAGTAAGGCGTGATAACGAAATTTCACAGCGGCCGGCAGTATAAAACAGAAATTTCGTGTTCGACTGCGCCCGTAATGCCTCTCAAAATTAGCGGAACGTCGCGCGCGTTTAAGCCGCGAGGGCTTTAGTTTGTATTTATAGACGAAGAGGGTAGTTCCTCGGATTGCGACTAATTAAGGTGAGGGCGGATATAAATGCTGGGAAGTGTCCGACCATTGAAGCAGAAATTTATTTAAATTTTCAAGTTTAAAGTGAACTCCACGGTAACTATAAGTTCATTTCTTTTTCTCTCTTGATAACCTCTTTTCGGGCCTCTTATCTCCGGCGCCATCTGAATTTTTATTTTCGCCAACTTTCGCAATTTGCAATCACCGCATTTTCACATTCATAGGCTCCCTCTTGCGCAGAACACGATGCAATAAAAAGTTTCACGACGTCTCGTCAAGGTCTCATTCGATTTTTCAAGCTCATAAAATTCTGAGCGACGCAAATAAATCCCTGTTTAATTTCAATTTTCGTGAATCAGCATGGAAAAACGTGTATTCGGATAATGAAACGTTCGCGTTTCCTCCAGATATACATGGAAACGTATTCGCTAGTGAGTAATGGTTGAATACAGAATCAACGCAATATTCTGTGGGCGATACAGATTCTGCTTGTTGCGCCAAGATGATGAGAAACCCAACACAACGGTATAAATTGTGGAATATACTGTCCGTGGGTTTACTCTTTTCCCAACGACTTGCAACCATAACATTTTTGTAGTGTTCTAAATTCTAAGGTGTGGATTTTGTGGAGGTGTTGAAGAGTACGGTATTCTATTTTTTATCAAACCCTGTATTATTCTATTTCCCTCGGGCAGACTATTCTACGGAATTGTATTTTCGGACCAGGTTGGTTTTTTCATACAGTTTTCCATGTGGAAAACGTACGAGAAAAGTTTTGTGTAACCCATTGTTTCACACTTGAATAATAACATCGTCGAAACTATCTATTTGTCTGAGAAAAAATATTTATTATTGTCTATTGTCTACGATAGTTTTGCGTGACACAGCGACTTGGAAACTGAAGATTGTATCGTCTGTAATAACTAGACTACGGATCTTTATGCAAAATATAAATTGTCTGCATCGATTGCAAGAAATGGAAACAAAGTCGAATGTTATTTCTTCCCTTAATGATCTTAATAGAGGAGAAATCATATATTGACATGTTCAATTTTTTGAATTATTCAACAATTTATAATTTGAACAATGTAAAATTGTTGTGTCTATAACAATAGTATGATCATAGGCAGTATTTCTTTGTTAATATAAGAAATATTGCCTTTGATCATACTATTGTTATAGACACTATATTGTTCAAATTATGTACTATGTGCCCTCTCTTATCACATGGTTTATGGAAATCATTTCTTCATACGATACTTTATAGAATAATGATCTTGCATGTAAGAAAAATACCTTTTGTAACTTTCGCCAAAGAGGAAAAACTATACAGTATACATTATATAATAAGAAACATTTTTAAAGTGTATTATGTATTACAAATTTATTAGGTCGAGTCTGAAGTAATTTCTGTTGCATTATATGAATTTTATCGATCAATACAATGAGCAACACTTATATTACAGTCATTTATATGTATGTTCACCATCATTTGTAGTAACCTATTACCATTTATCAGATAGCTCGAGCATGAGAAGAGTCATTAGAATGATAAATGCATTATTACAATGTGTTCCATGAAACGGAAATTATTTGTGGTCTGACCTAATCGATGCCACGAAATTGTCAGACCAGAACCTATTTTCCTAAATCCATTTTTTAGAAAATTAACGATATGATTAGAATTAATTTAGCGGATTTATCTGACAATTACTCGCTAATTCTATCTGTAATTAATACGAGTTTATAGTAGCCAGTATTTCCCATTTTTCGATGATCAAATTATCTATCAACAGTTAATTGCATTATTCATTGTATTAAATCATCCGCCAATATTAACTAAAGTAGAATTATCCAGCCATGGACGAACGCATGAACGAATAAATGGTGCAAAAAGGAGTTTTATATTTGAATTTTCCGGTAGATAAAATTTCATACGATTTAAGCCTCCATTTGTTTTCGTATTTATTTGCATGTTATATATTAAATAATATTGTGTGGAAGTCGTTCGAATTGGAATATTCTTTTTCGTCTCGCTCGAACTGAAAAATACATTTCCGACAATTCGAAAAATGTAGCACGGAAGCCACAGGGTACGTGAAACTAGATAATGGAAAACTACTCGAGAAAGGATGGGAAGTAAGGCCTATCATTATCCTTTACCGTTTTAACACGGCGACGACGTCCCAAAGCGGTTTAAATGCAAATGCGTTATAAAGCTGACAAGCTTCTGACCGCCCCGCCATTTGTTCGCGGAAGTCGTCCCACTTTCAATTCTGATTGTAGCCAAATACGTACGTGTGTCGAAAGGATTAGCACTTTAACTACCATGTAAGACTTTTAAGATCATAAGAACTTATTACATCTTTAGTCTTTTCGTGAAAACGTAGAATATTTAATATTGTGGATTGATTTGCTCCATTTGTGTTTAATCACCCAGTAAGATATAGATTCAAGTTTGTAAAAAATAATAGCGAATCGTTCCTTTGCTACACAAGTATTGATTTATTAAGTCAGCGTCCGATAAACATTTCATTCTGCTCGAATGTACATTTTTTGTGTTATGTTTTCCTTATAATTGTGTTCTTAATAAATTACTTTTGTTCAATGATCTGTGGCTTGAGATCTTCTACTGTGATATTATATTTCAAACCTTCCACAAATATCTTCTTTTCATGTTTGTAGAAATGCAAAATTCGATGTTTCGCATTAATTTCTCTACTTTTTTGGGACACTCTGTACACGTTCTACTTTCTTGGTCATTATCATGTACGAGTTTTGTAGGTAACAATATGTATAACAAATATATTAATATATACAAATGATTAAAATAGTCTCCTTTTATGTTTTGAAATTCTTCTACTTCAATTTAATAAAGAACATTATTTTTGATTTATTAAAATTATTGGAAGAAGTACAATTGTAGTTTAATTTATGTTCGTTAGAATCGTCTTAGAACACTTTTATCTTGCATGAACGTAGTCTAATAAAAGTTTTAATTTTTTTAGACCAATTCAGAAAGAGTAGTCTTCAGTCTTTGTTTTTCTTTTCAATTGTAGAGCTCGAGAACTAATAAAAAAAGTGTGTTAAGTTCTATTGTGTATTGATTGATTTTTGAATATTTTTGAAGACTCGGTGAATAAAGGTCCGCAGCTCATTGTTTAGAAAACAAAGATGCTTTCACTGGGAGAAGAGAACGAAGTAATATTTGAGTTATTTATTTACGTACATGCGTAAAACGAAATCTCAATTTGTTGTGTGCTAATGTAAATTTGATTTATCATGTCAAGACTATTTTACGAAGTGTGTTAATTGAATTTAAAGATTTCGTTATTTAACAAGAATTGTAATGTTGTGAAACTGTTAAACGCTAGTTCGAATCAATTAAAATAACTTTATTATGCAGTATACGTCATTCTGTCACGTGCTGTTAAGCTTGTTGCGGAATTGTCAACAGGCGACTTGAATTCAGTAAATGAAAATATACTAATATTCCATATATGTATTTCCATTTTTGCAAATAAATTCCTTTATTTCATTATATTGAGATAAAATCGAGAGTAATTAACAGATTAAAACTACAACACTTCCTTTACAGTCAGGGTTGTTCATTAAAATTAGAAAAGGGATTCTCACTTTATTATTTATTTATAAATAAATATATGTACAAATGAGAATACTTTACCAGATTAAAACTACACACTTTCTTCACAGTTTGGGTTGCTTTAACGTTACATAAATGTATAGAAAAGGGATTCTCACTTTATTATTTACTTATTTATGAATAAATATGTACAAATGAGAACAAAAATTTCGAGAATTGCCTCACTACATTTGATAATACCTACAATCCTCAAAAGTAAATTATTACACACAGTCTATTCGAAAAAATTTCAGAAAATATTTTTTGCATAAAAATTACAATATTTAATAAGTGTCAGCCATTGTCCACTTGCGATTTATTTAGTTTCCAACAGACAGTATACGGATATTTAACCAACTCTCTCCGTCCAGTGTTGGATGGCGTGTAGAGTATAATCGGAGTTGGTAGATGTTAATTGCCAAATTCCCTCAATGGGATTCAAAGAGATGCAAACCCCAATTTCGATTGCAGAACAATGAATTGTCAGGGAGAGGTTCTGTTCACTGATTACGTTATCAAAACCGTTAGTTGTTCCCCGAAACAAACCGAAAGGATTACGTGGGATCGTACAAACTGCAATCACACAAAAGAACATTTCATGAACGCTCGATTCTTTCCGATAACAGTGGAAACATTACTTTAACGTTTGTAGAAATCGTTAAAACATAATTCAATCACTTAAGAAATTACATAAAACTATTTCTGTGACAAAACACTAAAAATTTATTTAAAAAAAGGACCAATAATTATGAACTAATGCATTAACACTTTATAAAGAAAATCTTCGTCGAAGAATCGATAGTGTTGAAGCCTAGGCAGCATAAATGTTTTAAAGAGACTATTTGATTGATTGAAAGTTGAAGAATTACCTATAAACCAATAATTACTGTATAATAATAGGCGAGGCACCTAAAACCGGACGAGACTCTCGTGGTTATATTTTTGTAGGGGGACGCGTAGAGGACATATGAAGGTCACCTCCATTTTTTAACCCTTTGCACTCGAGCGGCGACTCAGAGGCGTAGCTACTAATTCTTATACCATTATTCAAAATATTTGTAGCATTATGAAATTTGTATTCAGTAAATTACTAAACGTATTGAATGTTTTATTTAAGAAATTAAGAAAATCATAAAAAATGAAAATATTTCAGGGCGGAAGAAAAATTCGGTTTTCGAATTAGATTAGCTCCGAGTGCAAAGGGTTAAATTAGAATAATATACTCTTCTACGTACTATCTAATAGAACGTTTTAAGGCACGTACAGCGACCTACGACTCAAGGTCATTCAAGATTGTTGAAGGTCAACATTCATTATACATAATGAATATACATATGTTCATAATTGCAGAGTGACTCACCTTAAAAGGTAAAAATTGCCTCAGAATTTGAAAAAGCGGCACAACTGTCGACAGATCAATAATAGTAATTCGAATAAGTTATAAGCTGATCAAATAATTATAATCAAACAAATCGATCAAGTCCAAATCAAATCAGCAAACATTTTAAGGAAATCGTTACCAATTACCAAAAGCCAGTACCAAAAAGATAGGGGGGGGGGGATATTAACAATAACCAATGCACTAGCAGAGAGAAATAATTGCGTAATATTTTCCAGCGAAAGATAGCGTGAAAGAAGCGACATAACTCACGGAACGACCAGATATCGCGAAAGCTACGAGAGTTCGAGTTTCTTCCTGAAAGTTTTTTACCCTCTATTACAGCCGTCTGAGGCACCTATTCCCAGGACCATTTATTTTTCCACACGGTTGTTTATACTTTTAAGTTCATACTCGTGTCGCGCATGTAGCGGCTGGCTGACCGATGGCGGCGGGGGGAAGGGACTTCTCGATGCCTTTAAGGAAATCTCATTAAAACCGTAATTACAATTTCGCTGGCGGTGCCATTGCAATAATAAAGTACTTGGTCGTGGCGCGAAACACTCGAAGCGGAACACGGCAATCCGCCTTCCACTTATTCCTCCCACTCACTTTTTTTCACCCCGTTTCCCGGGCTCCTCAGTTCGTCAGTTCTCTAATCCATCCTCCACCCCCGCAGCTTTCGTGTTAGCACTTTACCTCCTTCGTTGTTTTCATCTTCGCCGGAGTTTCTTCCGGAATCCTTTGACACCGAAACACGTTGCTCGTCTCCCCGATACTTTCTGTTAATCTGTTTACCAGAGGAACGAGTTAACTTGCCATCCTGGTGTTTATTGTACCCTCGAACCATTTTTCATCTTGTTACTTACCTCAGGCTCCTACAATTATTTATATTGGCATTTTAATCTTCTAATAAATTGAGTGAATTTTCTTTTCCCACCTAAGGCCATTTATCACTTCATTATTTATTTGCCTTCGGGCTTTTCAAATCCTTCTTCATTGATCCTTTAATTAGCTAATAAATTCTATTAATTTTACGCTGTCGCTGCAGTCGTTCTATGTCGAGACTATTTTTTGATTTATTATTTATTCATCTCGAAGTTCCGCCATTTATTTGTATGTATCAGGTACTGTTTTAAATCTTCTGATAAATGAGAGTAATCTTTCTTTACAGAGATCATTTCCTACTTGATTATACATTTGTTTGTATTCATGTTTTAATCTTCTAAGAAATGGAATCAACGTTTTTTTGTTATCCGTGATCCGTTCAATCACATTAAATTCTTTATCATTCATTTGCTTTAACGTGTCTACATTTCATTGGGTTCACATCATAATCTTTTTATAAAGGAAATCAATTTCTCTGTACAACCATTATTGATTTTACTCGTAAATTTCGTTTGCTGTTTATTGTTTGATCTCCTGAGAAATGAAAAGAATCATTCTGTCTATTATTTCAATTCCCCGTTTCATTGTTTATTCATTCTGAAAATGCCCAAATGTATTGGTATTAATATTTCAAAATCTTAATAAACGAGGCAGATTTAAATGCTCCACAATCGTTTTTCATTATTCACGATTTCATATCATTTTGATGTTTCTATATTTAATCATAACCGATATTTCAGTGCAATTTACTGTAATATCATTAAAGTCGCAATATAAGTTTAAACATTTACACACCATAATTATAAAATGTCTTCCGTGCGAGTACATGTGGTTAATTAATTTATGACTAAATGTGATTAATTTGGTTAAACGTGAATTTATCGCACAGTGTGTTTCATAACGTGTTAAATAGAACTAGAAACAATAAGGAATTCTTTCCACAAGGATGCATATCGTATATTTATCTCTTTTCTTTCAAAGATTAATTCGAATACTTTTGCAGTCTTAAAAACATACAAGGAGAGGTCACATCTGTGGAGTCGCCAATTTTAATGAAACTTTTTGTGGCGATTCTAGAGACAAAATAAGAAGACACGTGCCCGAGCTTTTTTGCCACTGCTCATGTTTTTTACGAAGATATTTAACACAATTTTTGGGGAATTAAATGTTGATAGTATCGTACCCCAAGTTTCTGGAGTTCAAATCTCAATAATATTTAAAAACAATCATAAAATGGAGGACACATAATAGTATTCGAATAAAGAGAAACTTCTGAGACATTAAAGAAGTTAATTACTCTTCTCTCGAATAGAAAATTAGTTGCTCCACTTCCCGCCATGTCGATAGCAGCCAGTACACTAACGAAGCGTATTTGAGTTCGAGTAATGAAGGTATTTAAGCTCCTCGCTTTCAGGCACCGAGTCATTCTTCAAATTGAACATCATGTAAACTCATGAACCTAAATACAACGTTCTGCAACCCTTCCAGTGTAAGAATAAGAAATGATTTCAATTTGTTGAGCTCCTTCCCCCCCCCTTGCAACTAATTATTTAGCCTCGCACCAGGTGCGTTCTTTATTAATCACTAGGTGATTTGTTGATCTTAAATGCAAATGAAAAAGCGGATAAGAAAAAATGATGAAATGAGTAGTAAAAAATGCATTGTTTTCTAAATGTTCAGCAATGCCGAAAATGTTGATATCGATGAAATTTCATAAAAATTATAATCAAAACAAGCATTTGGAAATGAACATTTTGTGAATATAATTTTGATGTACTCTGCCGAACCTATTTAATATTTAAAAAACATTTTCTCAACTCAAATTTAGAATTACAGTTCGTCATTTATTAAATAAATAATTCTTAACAGACTAATGAATGTTGTCGAAGTTATTTCCCTCTGACATGGAGTATCTTTTGAGTTTCAAATAGTTTCGCATTTTCTCAAATTGGAATATTTTCAGTATTTTTCCTTGTATGAGATGCCGCAAGAAACATTTCCACCTTTTCGTTCTTATTCAGGAATGATTATTGTTTAAAGTTTCACAGATATTTCAGTCGATATTCATGTTTATATCGCAATGTAAATGCTTTATAAATGTCCATCACCTTCAAAAACGATTAAAAATTGTACAAGCATTTAAAAATCAATATTTTGTGAATATCATCATGGATTGTTGTTTCTAAACTGAACATGATTTTTCAGGCAATTCCGAAAATGAGACAAAGAAGTGGTTTAAATAAAAGTTAATCAACATTTAGCGGTCTACTATAAAAAATTTTTTAAAATGTTAAAAAATCAAGGTCACCCTTAATTTTTATTATAAAAATCAATTTACAGGGTGTCCCACGTAACACTTTTCACGATTTTTCAAGTACTTGCGATAATCTGACAAAAACATATTTTAAACAAAAGTCGATCAGTTTTCTCTCGATTGGCTATACATTGCAATAAAAAAAATTCCAAAATTTTCTTTTTAATTATTGCCAAGGCCAGGTATTTTTGACTTGATAGTAGTAAAGCCCGTATCAAGAGGAATTCAACGACCTTCGGATGACCATGGAAGTACCATTTTAAAAATTGAAGGTGGCCTTGTCAATAATTAAAAAGAAAATTTTTGACAACGAAAACTCATCGACTTTTGTTTAAAATATTTTTTGTCAGATTACTTAATTAAAAGTAGTTAAATACTTAACTAAAAAATCGTGAAAAGTGTTACGTGGGACACCCTGTATATTTTTAACTCCATAATATTGTAGCTAATGTCAAACAGAATTCAACGACTTACATCGTTACACCCTTAAACTTCCAAATAGTGCTAAAATCGCCTGGATCACTGTGCACCGTATGCATACATACATAATTTGATAGTTATACATAACTGAATACATAATGGACGATATTTCTTATGCGCCGAGCGCAACAACCGCGTAAGTTTTTGCTGAAGCTCCGAATCGGACAACGCCTTGGTCTAATTTCCACTTAAAGTCGATCTTTCCGCATTTACTGGCGCTCGGGGCGACGATAAATTTCGTTGGCAAACGCCATCCGGCGGAATGCGAGCCACGTATACATCGTAAAATTGCAGCAGCCCAGGGAAGGCAACGAAAGAGAAAAGGAAGGGCAATTGCAAGGGTACGAGTGAGGTTTCAATGATAACACACTATTGTGACGTTTAGTTCTTTTGGGAGACGTTCCCGCCGAGAAGCGGAGAAATTTTATCGCGGCTCATGTTATCGATACACCGTTCCCCGGAAAAATATGGGAGCCGTTGCTATGAATCAGGATTGTTCTCGCTGAAGCAAAATAATGAAAGGTCCGCTATATCTTTCGGGAGATTTGAAAGTACGATCTCCAAGTGGGTTATAATTGTGTGTTATCTTCGTTTTTCTCGTGCTGAGAATGGGAACACGGAATCGGGAATGGGAGGTGTAGAACTCGCGAAAGGAAGGTACGAGTGCAGAGAGATTTGCATGAGAAGATAATAGAAATGAGTCAGGTAGGGATAGTTCGGAGCGAAATTATATATAAGAGCGCGCCATGAAGAATGCAGGAGGGCAGATTAACCATTAGGATTGGGTCAGGAGTTATGAGATTCTCGTGCCGAATGCTTGGAATTGCCGCGAGGCCGTGGGAACCAACGAAATATAAAGAGTTATTGTTATGGGTACATACTCAAAGAGTAATGCGAGATTCTTGACACCACCCACTCGAGATTATTTCGTGACTTTTCCATCGTGACCTAACAGCAATTTTCTAACAGTCTTTTCCCTAACACAAGGTAGATAAATTGTTAAAATTATTTGACATAAACGGAACACAGATTTAATATTTAACATCGAGTAACATCGAGCCAGATCTCGTGACGAAGATTTCGAACGGAATCTACTAAATATATGTATATTATTAAGTTTTGTTTGACGCGAAATAAAATTCTACTTTGTCGTTGTCGATATATATAGACAAACTTCATTAACCTTTAACTACCCGCGCTGGTGTAAACAGTACACCATTATTTCAGAAAATGCTGTCCCATCATAGTGCGACTTCCCCCAGCACTGCCGCTTCATGTAACCTACGCCCAATGTATCCACAAAATACACACGAAGTTGCTGTTTACACACTGCTGTTTCCGTGTATTCATTCGTACAGAGTACAGAAGAAGGAATTGAAGAGGAGCCGCCACCAGCTTTGGCAGGTATTTTGATACGAGCGAGATGTTTTATCTGCGGTAGGAAGAAGGATCGAGTAACCAACTATCTTCTGCGGCAGTTGCAAGAGATCAGTATGTAAACGACATATGACCACCGTTATTACATGCGATTCGTGCAAGATCGGCGAACAGAGCAGCGAATAAAGCGAATGTGAAAAGAATGTCACCAGATTTTTTTTTTTTTATTAACAATTATTATATTCATTTATCGTTATTTTCTCAATAAATATCATAATTCATCAAGACAATGTATTTTCTTGTACTAATACAATGATATGTGTACTTAATCACACAGTGATACATATGGTGTACAAAATACACCGCGCGAGTACTTAAGTGAAAATTCAGGGCGCGCGGGTAGTTAAAGATTAAATATAAAAAAAAAAATTCGAAGTTAATAATAGTTGGTCTTCAACTTTGGCTACAGTATTCTCTCCGTAACTGTGAAGACTTTTGCAGAGTCACAGTTATAGAAGAGGTATACGACTTTCTTTGTAGTTTGCAGTGTTCTTCATATTCGAAGGATAACGATCGAGGACGGTGTCTCATGACGTTCGGCAAACTTTAACGGAGTGTGAGCTCAGTCTTCTAAATTCAAAAATCAAAATTCCTTATTATGTATTGGTTTATCGTAAATGAAACTTCAACCATCTCATTCGTCTCCTTTTTCCGATTAAATGACAGAAACATGATATAATGACGACAATAATTACTTGTGTAAACTATAATTAAAGTTTCGGAGTTCACAATTACAGAATTCTTTCATCCGTCATAAATGTAAAGTTCGAATCTTCAATCGCTCGTTACACAAGTAGTTATGATCGCAATAATATCGTCTGTGGTGTCATTTTGATCAGAAATATAATTTAATCATTTGATGATAATTTAATAAGGAAAAATACAGTATCTTAAACTTGAATTTTAGTCAAATTAAGAATAGATACGTAACTCCAAAAAATATTCCATGATCCTGAAACGACGTCACAATATTTCCTCGATGATACAACATTCATTTATCTCGTTTAATTCGATTATCCGATTGTCCACAAAAGCGTTGAATGCAACGTTGTTACTTCTGCAATTAAACTTCAATTAACGAAACGTAAATACGTTGATTAAACTGGCAAATTAAGGTGAACGTTTTCACGGTACAGCCGCTGATAATGGCAGAGTGTTATTGAATAATTTATGATTTTCACGCAGAGCCGGAGATTTATGGTTTCATTAGAAGTCGATTATTCAATCGAAAGTTTATCGCATTCCAGTTATTAATACGGACGCTTTTCCTGCTCCACACCACTGGTTCGGCAGTATTGATCGGCCTCTTTTACCAAATACCAATTACTTGATTAACACGATCGCCCTGGCCTTCCATTATCATTTGGGGATCTGCTTATGCCATGAATTTGCGAAAACAAAACCAACCGGATACTTCGGCTGATCCGCGAACAATCAGCCGTTTCCATTCCGAACGCCATTCGTAATTAAATTGGACTGTCAAAAGAATGCGACCTGATTTTCGAATATTGTGCTTCTTCACGTTTCCTGTCGATCAAGTAAGAAACAATTTTTATGACTGAGGTAAAGTAACATTTTTTAGTTTTCTGAGAGCCGTATCTTATCACAAGATTGTCTTCTTACTATAGATGTTTATGCAACAATATATTAACGATATTACTATCTTCCTTCGGTACAAGATTACTCTGAGCTAATTAATACGGTGCAACATACTAGTTTGCAATTTAAAGCAATGAACAGATTTAAAAAATTGAATAACATCAATGTATTAGTTGCATCTTACGAACATTATTACAGAATGAAAGAAATTTTTACTTGGCCCTTGTTTATTGCAGAAGATGCAACAATTTTTATTCTGCACGAAGTTGCGCGGTTTAGTAATGAGGCAGAAAGTGAAGTATAACTGAATCCAAATGAACAATTTCATTTACAATATATGAGAATATTAGGTTTTCAATGACAGTACAATTCCAGTAAATAATTTTTAGTACCTGAATAAAAAATCGACAGAAGTATACAAGTACATTATTAATATGAGAACTATCAATATGACCTATTACAATTAAAATTTTATTTTACGATTATTGAAATTGTCAGTAACGTCAATTATACTCGCATAGGTTTCGCACATCTCTTGCAATGTTCATTGCAGTATTATATTACGATGTACATCTTCCGTTATATTAATTAAATATTGTATTAAAACGTTTCCCATACTCTTATCGTAATGCTAACAGAAAACGAATAGATAATTTCAGAGAAATATTAAATGAATTTATTGATCTGTATATTACTAAAAAGATCAGGTCACATTTCCGTAACAGTGCGCTTGTAGGTTTTATAAAACGAATCACCTTGATTGGTGGATGCATTGTTAGAAAATCTACAAGCGCACAGTTACGGAGATGTGACGGAGAATTATATTGATTAAATATTGTATTAAAATGTTTCCCATACTCTCATCGTAATGCTAACAGAAATCGAATAGATAATTTCAGAGAAATATTAAATGAATTTATTGATCTGTATATTACTAAAAAGATCAGGTCACATCTCCGTAACTGTGCGCTTGTAGATTTTCTAAAACGAATCACCTTGAGTGGTGGATGCATTGTTAGAAAATCTACAAGCGCACAGTTACGGAGATGTGACGGAGAATTATATTGATTAAATATTGTATTAAAATGTTTCCCATACTCTCATCGTAATGCTAACAGAAATCGAATAGATAATTTCAGAGAAATATTAAATGAATTTATTGATCTGTATATTACTAAAAAGATCAGGTCACATCTCCGTAACTGTGCGCTTGTAGATTTTCTAAAACGAATCACCTTGATTGGTGGATGCATGGTTAGAAAATCTACAAGCGCACAGTTACGGAGATGTGACGGAGAATTATATTGATTAAATATTGTATTAAAATGTTTCCCATACTCTCATCGTAATGCTAACAGAAATCGAATAGATAATTTCAGAGAAATATTAAATGAATTTATTGATCTGTATATTACTAAAAAGATCAGGTCACATTTCCGTAACAGTGCGCTTGTAGGTTTTATAAAACGAATCACCTTGATTGGTGGATGCATTGTTAGAAAATCTACAAGCGCACAGTTACGGAGATGTGACGGAGAATTATATTGATTAAATATTGTATTAAAACGTTTCCCATACTCTCATCGTAATGCTAACAAAAATCGAATAGACACTTTCAGGGAAATATTAAATGAATTTATTGATCTGTATATTACTAAAAAGATCAGGTCACATCTCCCTAACTGTGCGCTTGTAGGTTCTATAAAACGAATTACCTTGATTGGTGGATGCATTGTTAGAAAATCTACAAGCGCACAGTTACGGACATGTGACGGAGAATTATATTGATTAAATATTGTATATTAAAACGTTTCCCATACACTTATCGTAATTCTAACAGGAATCGAACGCATAATTTCAGAGAAATTATTAAATGAATTTATTGATCTGTATATTACTAAAAAGATCAGGTCACATCTCCGCAACTGTGCGCTTCTAGGTTTTATAAAACGAATCACCTTGAGTGGTGGATGCATTGTTAAGTATCCTGAATTCCTGTATCGAGGCATTTCCAGGAACGGAATTGAACGTAGGGACAGCATAGATATTCGCAGATGAGAAAGAATCACTCCCCCATATTGGCGTGGGACCTTCTGAATTCTTCGAGGAGACCATGAGAATAAGATTGCTCTTCATATCTGATATACACAGGCGATTTAACCTGAAATATGCAACTTCCTGGTATATTGCTTCATTCCACCTTTTATTCCCCCTCGATCCGAGGTCTGTCGGAATTTAATTAATAGTTCGAACATGCACGGGCTTTACGCATCAACGTGTTCTTGGGTGCGAACAAAAAACGTGCTTCAAAACGGAGGAGAGTGAGCTGCAGACAACGTAGAGACATATTTCAACAACAAAAAACCACGGCATAATTTGTAATTGTTCCAAAGCACTTTGTCTTGTGCAGATGTTGAACTTTTCTTCGGATTTAATTCAGCCTAGAATTTATAGTGTTTTCGCTCATTTCGATGCAAATTCCCGCGCTTCGTATGTCTGGCGCAGACGAAGAAGAATCTTCAAACTTCATTTCGCGGAGAGGACTTTTTGTACGTGTCCATCAGAGGACCGGAAATGAAAGTTCCTTGCCACCGTAGTTAGGGAATTTGGCCTTTTTCTACGTGTACATGACTGCTGATTTTCGGCTGAGGGAAGTCCCCTAACACCGGACATCACTTGATGCAGTATACCAACATTTTATTAAATAGTTTAACCGGTGAAGGGCATGAAGAAAAACGAATAGGAGTGAAGAATCCAATAAAACTGATGAGTCCCTCTAAATAAAGAAAATGAAAATACTAAAATAAGCGTAGACATGAAAGCTATACGAAACTAAACCATGATGATGCTGAAGAAACTGTATGTATAATTTGCTTATAGAATAATTATGAAAATTCAATTAAATTTTCGAGTTGTCACGAATGATATGTTATTAGCTGGTGTACATACTAGGTCATTCAGAACGTTCGTAGCCTGACACATAGATGATATTGGTAGCAGAAAAAACATATCGTTATTGAAAACATCCGTCCTTCATGTGAACGTACCATACATTCCAAATCGATCTGTCAAATAGCTTGCTTCAGGCAGCTGATTAAAGTGGACGTGTTTGCTTTGGTTAGAAAAATGGAAAACTTGAAAAATCGTGCAGTCATTGAATATTTATACGAAAAAGGATTAAGCGGAAAGGAAATTTTTGATGATATGGTGAATGTGTTAGGGGACAGTGCTCCTTCATATGCAATGGTAAAAAATGAGTTGCTCTATTTAAACATGGTCGTACAGACATTAATAATGATCCACATTCAGGACGTTCAAGAACTGCAACCACTTCAGAAATGATTGATCATGTCCATGATTTGCTTTTGGAAGATCGCCGATTAACTGTGGTTGATTTAGCTGAGGCCACAGGCATCTCAACTGAATCAGTTCATGAGATCTTAACTAATGAATTAGGAATGAGAAAGCTATTGCCAAGATGGGTGCCGCATTCGTTAAATTCAGATCAAAAACGCATTCGCGTGAAATGTTCTCAACAACATTTTGATTGTTTGCAAAAAAGTAAAACTGACTTTGTTCGTCGATTTGTAACTATGGATGAGACTTGGATTCACCACTATGATCCTGCATTGCGACAACAAACCGAAGAGTTGACTGAGCCCAGTTGTTCAGCTCCAAAGCAGCCAAAGTGGTCAAAATAGACAAAGAATGTCATGGCATCCGTTTTTTGGGATGCAAAAGGAATTTTGTTAATTGATTAAATTCAAATCAGGAAAATAATAACAGGAGAGTATTACTCAAACCTTTTGGATCAACAGGATGCACAAATTCGGGAGAAAAGATCTGGCTTGGCGAAGAAAAATGTCATTTTTCACCAGGACAATGCGCCGGCTCACAAAGGTGTTCTTGCAATGTACAAATTGAAGAAGTTACGCTATGAATTGTTGGAGCATCCACCATATTCAGCAGACCTGGCCCCCTCTGACTTCCATTTATTCCCAAACCTCAAAAAATTTCTACGTGGCAGGCGTTTTTCAGCAAATGAAGAAGTTATAGCAGCCATAGATGAATATTTTAGAGGTCTCGAGGAAAATCATTTCAGAGATGGAGTAAATGAATTAGAAAATCGCTGGAAAAGAATAAATGTATTTTGACTCATTATTTCATGTCATTTCATTGTTAGGCTACGAACTTTCTGAATGATCTAGTATGTATGTATCCCTGAATATTGAGATAATTAGATGTACTTGTAACGAATCTAAGATATTTTGAAAGCAGGTGCCTCTATTTGATTAAAGAAGATTTATGTTGAATAGATTTGCTTTTTCTATTTATTTCGTCGACTTAATCAGGCACATAAGATTCTTAATGCAAAGTAATGCTTATTTGTATTTTAAAAAAGCTTTGTATGTTCTTAATAACTTAAAATTCCTTCAGATTAAGTGGTAACGAGTTTCCAAAATTGTAATTTCCCATCTCTCTTCAACGTTATACAATAATAATTGATGCGGATGAATGCTTTAAAATCACTGAAATAGTACAGGGATTTGTGAATGTAACAATTGTTTTATGTTTTACTTCGCATACACAGGACAGACATATGTAGAATAATTAAAAACCATTGATCTGTTAGGCCAACTTTGCTTTACATAAAGACATGAAAAAATTTTTCAAAGCTGTGCTTAAAAAGCGAATAACTCTTTCATATTGTTTCCATACACATTTTTGACATTAATTTAATTTGCAACTTTTGCTTGAAATTGGTAGGTCTGTTTAGACATTGAGATCATTTTTTCCATTCATTTTGTTTGTTAATTTTCTCAGTGTAAAATGTTTAGTAGTTCCAATACTAGTTCTAATTCTAATACGAGAATCTGACTAAATTTCATGTAATACAACTAATTTAATTCACATTTATATAGTACACAGATTAAATACAGTTAAATAATTATAGCTACATTCGATTATAATTTTTTAACTTTTTGTTAGAAATTAGTTTTGTCGAATTGTATTCTTTCGTATGGTATGAATTATTCAAATAAATGCTAAACAGTGTGTTTCTGAAAAAGCGAGATATTTTATATTTTCGAGAATATCATAATTCCTTATTTATTTATTGCAACACAAGTTTAATTTGTACGAATTAAGATTATTTCGCATTAACTGGCTCGCAGCTACACAAAAATATGGCACTTTGATTAATAGAATTTTGATGGTTTCATAAATCAGTTAGTGTGAATCAACCTTCAGGCTTCTGAAAGTGCAGCCACAACTCCCGAGGTATAAAACTCGGTCCCCTCAGAGTCCTGAATCATGATCCTCTAAGTCTGCAGCAGTACATGGTTTACAGCCCGATAATTAGCGAGAATGGCTTGCAAATGTCAAAGGTAAGCTGAGGACTTTCCTTCGGCTTCTGCAAGTTAAGCCCTGGGCGATCTATTGAGGCTGATGCGACCACACTCAAATTTATGCTGATAATTACAAAGCGTGTAACTATGAATAATATATCAATTTGTGGATGTAGATGAAATTTAGTATACTATCTCACTACGTTTCTATTTACCAATTCGATAGAGATCAATATTAAATATTTTAATCGAACCATTGCATTTTTAAAGATAATTATGAAAGTCTATTTAAGGGTAGAATGGACAAGAATGACTCTTTATTACAATTAAATTTTCCTGACAAGTCCATATAAAGAAGCTGTAGAAAGCAATCTCTACTATTCCTTTCGTAATACAAACTAAACGCAACTTTTCAAATATTTTCATTACATATCATCAAGTAAATTAATTCATCTAGCTTGCCAGAAAATCTGAAGTCGTTTCGTTCACTTATAAGAAGTTATTCTGATTTAATGTGGTGCCATCAATCATGAGTAGACAGCGGATCTTTATTATTAGGTGATCGCATAACTTCGTGACCGATTTGAAAATAAAATTCAATGGTTACGTTTTAATGAATACAGCTTTATCAATCAATTACACCCCCCGGAAAATCATTTGGTGGATACGCACTTCCAAACAGTTGAACAAGTCGAAAAATTCCTCGCAGACTTCATCGAGTCCAAACCGCCATCTTTGTTTTCACCAAGAGATTCGTCGTCTCCCCGAGAAATGGCGACTACATTCCCGATTAAAAAACATACTTGTATTTTAAATAAGAAAATAATTTAATTTGACGAAAATAGGCCGAGAACTTATTCGTACACCTAATATTTATGCTATTAGAATAGCTATGATAAAATACTTTCATAAAAGTGATATGTCTACATACTTTTGAGCAGGAGTGATATTTTTTCACACTCGGCCGTGCAGTATAGTTTGCAACATCAATGAAAATCGGGCACGAATAGGGATTGCAATACCGGTACACCGGTATACCGAATGCCGGTACATATTTCGTGCTATTTTGCAATTTCGTGAAACCAGTATTTGCTAAGGTAAAATACCGGTATTTTCGGTATTAGCTATAAATAATAAATATATTTTTGGAGCATCTACTCTTATTTGATATACGGTCGCCGCTGACGATGTGTGTGTGTGTGCTTGCCGATCAAAGCACATTGCCGCGGTGACTGCTGAAGCCACTGCGCTCTTTTCGGTGTGGTACCGATGCCGCTGCGCTCTTTTCGGCATGGTACATATCGATGCCGTTGTATTCTTTGCAACATTGTGGCGATGAACGACAACGTTTGAAGCACTTTTCTGCCTATAAAGGCGGATCTTGATGACCACAGTTTAATATCAACCACCGATGACCACCGATTTAATATCAAAAACTGTATCAGCTCTGCTCCCAATAAAGCGGGCTGTGGAAGCATTATATGCGGAAGGATTCCAACTTATTAACAGCGAATGCAGCAATAAATTTTATGCTGCAATCACTTAAAGATCAGGACACGCCACTGTCTGAGGAATTATACAGTGCATTGAAAATTCGTATACAGGAAAGGCATAGTGAACTAGAAAATATTTTAAGGTATTTACATAATTATAACGACTTTAAAAAAGGAAACGGGAATGAAGAAAAGAAGCTAACAGGTCAAATTTAATTAAGTTCCTCGTCAAGTTTCACAGAAACATTTATGAAAACCAAATACAAACCTATCCAGAAGAATTCGTTGAAGATGATGTTGATGTTAATATCGAAAGAGAATTGTCTCTCGAGAAGAAATTACAATTAGCTATAAATAAAACAATTGCCACGAACAATAATACAAAAATAATAGAAAAAATAGATTTATCCAAAACCGTCAGACGAGAGACCGAGTTGTTAGAAGATGAAGGACATCTCGAGGCAAATATTTAGAGAAAGTATATCGCTCATTATTAACACTACCACCAACCAGCGTGGATGCGGAAAGAGCATTTACAACTGCAGGTAATTTGTGCAGAAAAATACGTGTTCAAGGCTTAATGATAGTTGAACAGATGCATTATGTTTTTTTACAATTATTGTACATTTCAAAAATATCAAGTCAATAAATTAGTTTTTTTTCTATTAAACAACTGTGTTTTTGTACCTTCATGAAAATTCCTAATACCGGTATTAATACCGGTATAACGTTTAAAAAAATACCGAATACCGGTATTGTATTTTTGGTCCGGTATTGCAATTCCTAGGCACGAACTTATGCAATCATCTGATATGTCATGCCACGAAAATTTTTAAATAATTTCACCGTTTTAGAGAAACGGCCCATTCTGCAGCGTCTCAGTTTGAATCGTTCGCGCGGGGTGGAGGCAGGTGTAAGGGTGTAATTTTAAGCGGTTCATCCTGCGATCGCGGCTACGATTGTCGGTCCCGGGCACTAAATTGCAATTGCGCAACCACATGAGGCCTCGACGAAGGGAAGAAGACGAATGACGGGACGCCGGTCTAGATAGCGAAGAGAGGGGAAATGGGTCGTTGCCGGTCGGGAAAGGGGCACGATAAGTGAATACCAAGGAAATAAAAGATCGCGGGGAGGAAGAATGATGAACGGATCAATGCCGGGTGTCAGAAAAGGGAAAGAGTCTAATTCTTGCGGGCAGTGCGTCGAACGATTTCGCTTCGGTCGAACGTTGTTAACAAGATCAATGACGGTTGCCGTCATGGCCGAGATACGAGAGCGGATCAAAGCGAGCGAAAAAAAGGCAACGACAGGGAATTAAGGGGGAGGATAAGAAAGTGTAAGGAAACTCGATGGGACGCTGGACGACAACAATTTCTTCACCAGGCCGTAACGAAGATTCCTGGCTCGGCCCCCGAAGCGCGTGTTCTCCACGCCACCGAGGACTCTACCGGAAGCTAATTGAATTTTCAACACAAACGGGTCGATTGGATTGCGCGCGTTGAACGATTCAAGTCGATTATCGCTGAACCAGATTAAACTTAAACTTTAATGATTCGGAAACTGATTGGGTCCCCATATACTTCTGCGCGGCGCGTGATAAGTGCGGACGCTTCGTCGGGATCAGACGCTTTTAATTAACCGACACCGTTCTTCATTAAGACGCGGTTGTTCACCAATTATTCGCCGTTTATTTTGACTACTTCATCCTTTGTCAGATCCCTCGAGAAGTCTCTTCGGCCGCGTCAAAGGATTCCATTTCCTTTCGGAAGCTTCGCCTTTCAACCCCGTAGATTAAAATATTTTCTTATTTCACAACAATGGCCTAACTGCAATGACTGATTTATTTATCTGATAAATAGACAGTTGATCCTTATGCAAAATAGAAATGTTCTACCTGAATTGCAACAAACCGCAGTGAAATGGAAATTTATTTTCTTTTTTAATATGTTTGATAGATTGAAAGTAGTATAACAGTATTTATAAATATTTCGAATGTTTTACTGGCTTAAATTACACCGTTTAATCTATTAACTTACACAAAATTATTTTTGTCATAAATTCAAGAAATCCGCTGTCTAGTGATAAAAATGAACAAATGCAAAACAGCAGGAACATTTGGAGAACTCAAAAATTCTGCTGTATTATATTGAACTCGTTAACATTATTAAGAAAAAAAAATATCTACTCCCGTAGATATAACTCCTGTAAAATATAACTCCCGTATCTTGCAATTAATGCAAACAAGTATTATTTTGAAAAAAGATCCAGAGTCTAATTAATTATAACTCAATATATAATTCCTATATTTGTGAATATGAAAAATATTTGTATATATCCTGTGAAGATTATTATACATATATCCTTACAAAGACTAAAGTTGATATATCCAAAAATAATTGCTATAAATCATATTATCTTTCATATTGAATGTTTAAAAAGAAAATTAATTTAATTAAGCCCGTGTGCTGAATTGAAGATCAACTACAGTTTATAGAAAACAGAAATTCTATGAACTTTCGCAAAGTTTGTCCACTTTATTAGCCGAGTTAAAAAGTTTTGGAAGTCTAACGCTGAGAAAGATACGGGAAATCGCTCAAACGTCGATGAGTCTGTGATCAATGGAAGCTATTTATCAACTATTAGAAGTTGTTTAGAATTTTTTCACTCTCGTAGATGCTTTACCTGAAATACGAGACGTAAGACTTTGTTAATATACTGCATTATTAACTATTCTCTGGGAGAGAGAGCTTCTCCAATGTAAGCGACTTCGTAAAAACTCTGGGGAGTGCTAAGCTGGTGGCACTATATTCGCTGGGTCATATAGTATCTCTTCATACGAAATAAGGGGATCGTCCCTATACGGCTTTGCGGGGAAGCATTCCTACAAATGAGTTAGATTTATTAATCGACGCCGCGAGAAAAGTATTTTAATAAAGCGGTGCCATCGGAATAAAAAGAGCTTTACTAATTGGTGCGTCTGACTGTAGGTCCGTTTCATCAGAAAAAAGTGAACACCACTAAAAATGTGATCAAATGGGGAATACCCTGATATCATATCCAAATATCTGAAGGAGAAGAATTAAACCTAAAATTTAGAATAGAAATTTTATTGTTTTGAAATATTAGATTATTTTTCCAAAGAATAAATATTAGAGCGATCAAAAATATGTTGTTCGCTATTTTTTCATGAAAAGATGTCAATGACAGAATTCGAAACTGCAATCTATTTTTGCACTAATATTACCTTGTCATTCTGTAATTCGATCATAGTTGGCCATAGTCTTTCTTAACGTTGCTTGGAGAATATATAACTTAAAGGAAAATAATAACTTTTCTTGTTATACATACAGACTCTTAAATTGAGTAACTTTAAGTAATTAAACTTCGCTGGTGATCAGAATTAAAAATAAAAAAGGATATTATTGGATGGAAAAGTTTTGATTGGCAATTTTATGTATCATGTGCTATTTTTTGTATCTTTTTCCTTTAACTGATATTTCTTCGTATCTCTATCTTATCCTGTTTGTTTTTTTGTACCTCAAGGACTGCACGTATTGTCGAAACATAAGCAAGAGATGCACAGAAAAATAATTGAAGAATGTGAACAAATTGTAAGCTTATTTGAAAATTTTTTCGATTGCAATTCTTTCAAACTTTCTTTTTCTCTCGAAATAGTAGACTAGTTTTTCTAACTTCTCAAAATAATCCAAGTCGTATGGTTCAGTTTCAAAAAAGCTGTCATTCTTTTAACAGTTTCCAAATATTACTGTGAGTGACTGTATATGTGCAAAGTACATATTTGTGTTGCTCCGTCACGAATAAAATACTCCGAATATGTCAGAACCATGCGGTGAGATGAACTTGAGAATAATGTAACATCGTCGACAAACAATTGGATATATCATCCAGTGTCTCGTGTGTTTCCACAGTATTTTCCTGTCAAAAACACATGCTATCTCTTAATTCAGTTCCTTTCGTTGATCCCGTTCTCAATCAACGTCGATGAAAGGAAAATAAGACGAAATTGGATACATGTCAATCCGCCGATAGATTCAATCTGACTGGGTCGAGAGGAATGATTTAGGACCTGGATAAAGAAGAAGAGAGTTTCGGGGATGGACATAATTACTCTGCCATCTCTTCTAGCCCCTAATTGACGAAGTGGATCTTCTTGAACCTCATCGAATTTTTTAGTCGCCTGATTTCTGCTGCAATACATCCTACATTCATTGCATATGAAACTGCTTTAATTGCTTCAACATGATTACTTCAATACCACGAAGGCTACATTTTGAAAATTAATATAATTTTATTATTACTGTTTCACCAGAGAGTTTATGTTAAAATGGTCGCGCCAATAATGATGTCATTAGTGACCTTGTCATTACACGATGGTTACATGTATTAGGTTGTCCCAAAAGTCTCTTTAGGAATGTGTTCCTTTAATGTTGCTAAATAAATACAAACAATGCGATAATCTTTATGTTAATGTTTTAGTACTTCCTAGCATGAATTTGCATTATGGGCATGAATCGAAAAGCAACTTTTCGGACAACGTAATATTTACTTGGCAATATTAAAGGAACACATTCCGTAAGAAACTTTTGGTACAACCTAATACAGTGGCCGAAATTTCTATAAAGTTATCTTCTTTTTCATAGATATTGTAAAAATATCACCATTTTTGTTGATTTATCGTATCTGGTCTTGTGCCTTGTAGACACTCGGATAGAGGGACTGTGTACTCTATAGACCGCTACGTTTACTATTTACGTTTGTTTTGATTCTTTTCTGTGTGGTGCAGAACACAAGCGCGAAATTTCTATAAAGTCACTTAGTGTTTTCTCTGTATTCTGAGCAGAGAACTACGGAAAACTGCGAATATTCTAAAAGTATTAGTTTTAGAACTCACAGAAATCCTGCTTGTTATAATTTGATTCACGTGTATGAGAATGCCGAGAGGAAAAGTACTAACAAGTGAAGAAAAAGCATCAATCGATGCTTATAAAGATATGGGCTGCTCTAATCGCGCAATTGCTAAGAAAACTAATCGGTCATATACTGTGACTAATAATTATATCAATTTACGTGAAAATTACGAAAAGAATCATCTTAAAGGTAGTAATAAAAAATAGCCAAAGAGACAACATTCAATATTAATGAGGTCTGCAGTTAAGGAAAGGAAAAATGCAGCACAATTTCGAGCTGAATTGGAGCTCCCGGTAACAACAAGACCGTGTGCAACAACTTTCAAATTCTTCTGGACAAAAATACAACGTAAACCAGGCCTTAAAGAAGTACATAAACCGGCCCGTATTGATTTCGCACGGGCACAAAACACAGTGACTTTATAGAAATTTCGGTGAGTGTACATATAGTGAAGAGCAAAATTAAACAAATGAAACCATCTCTCCAAAAAAATCATTACTTGTCTTTCTCTTAAGTGTGACCCCTAGAATATCTTCCTGAATTTTGACACAGTAAACAGATTTTAATGTGTAACTTGAATGGTATCAAGCGATCAGTATCCCGCAGGCAGAGTTGGGCAAAAATTTAATCAACGATTGACGAATAAATTTCTACATCAATCGTTAATCACAATTAACAATTAAGCTATAGTCGTTAATTGCGGTTAACGATCACATTCTTTTCAATTGCAATCGTCAATCGGATAATTGATTAATGATTAACTGCTGAAATTTCGAAATGAAATACGAAATCAAAACTGTATGCATATTGAAAACAATGTAAACTGAGTTTTTGTTGTATTTCTGGCAATTCTCCATCTCCGCTCTCTGTCTCTCTCTCCCCTCCTTATTACAATTTATGGAGAGACCGTGTGGCGATTAACTTCAACAACTGATTAAATCAGTCTCCGATTTTTCGATGATTTCTTTTTCTAATCAACGATTGACGATTAACTTCATCAATCGATTGAATCAATCGTCCATTTTTCGTAAAATTTTAATTGATTAAGGCCCAACTCTGCCCGAAAGAGTTGTTTTTACTCGTAGTTTTCAAGGGTTATCGATGTTATTTTTTAAATAACTACAAATATTTTCATGTTGCATGCCGTAGCTTGTAAGACACATCCAAATATTATGTACTGTGACATGACCTTGAACTCCGAAGATGAAGGTCAAATTACGGTCAGAATTCGCGACAATATTGTAACTGGTAAACTAAACGTAGCAGAGTAAAAATATTAATTGCGTTTCAAGCTAAATTAAAATTGATGGTATATCGATTAACGGTCTGTCACGTTCGACGGTCCAATATCGACGCTCGCAACTGTCAGGTCGGTTAACAGTTTCCTGACAACTCCTCTCTTCTATTATTTCCTCAGAGGTTGTTTATTGTAGGGTAAGTTTGCATTACGGTGACTTTACATTGAACAAGCCACCAAAACAATATTATATTCCTGACTTATTGTTAGTTTTATCAAGAATATATGTGGTTAGATGTTAGATGGATCGAAAACTAGATTTGGACGTGTGGGAAAAATTACAAAAATGGTCCGTGAAAGAAGCTGTAAAATTTTATGTGGGTGCACTCATGTTATGCGGATGTTTTACTTGATATGGCGTTATGGCCAATTGTAAATATGTCAGTCGAAGAAAACGATATTACTTTTCAATAGAATTGAGATCGAAAACACGCATAAAAAATATTGAAAAACTACTGAAAGTTTTAGACGGGCTATCGCAAAGCCTAAACTTAAATATAAAAAAAATATGAGCTTTTTTTAAATAAAAATAGAACTCTCCACCATCTTCAATTCAATTATTGGACTGAGGAGACAGTAACGGAACAATGGGGGAATCATAACATATTAATGTAATAAAATAAAAGTAAAATAAATTCGAAATATGTTAACAAATATACTGAAACGAATTGAATCTGTCAGAGCAGTAGAAAGTTCTTAAATAAAATGTTAAATATACTTGGTTAACATACAAAATAATGCAACTAGTCAATTAAATGTAACAAAATTAAAACATTAATCGCTCCATAAGGTCAAATTAATGTGAAACCATGTAGCCCTGAGTTGTTTGAAATTCTATTTTATTAAACACATAAATATTGATTTTCTGGAAAAAATGGTTTCATTTGTTTAATTTTGATCCCCGTATAATAATAAATAGGTATGTAGTAATATAATAAAATATATAGTAATATATTACATAATAATTAGTTAATAATTAATTTCTGGACGGAAATTAATAATGAATTCACAGTTTTGAAGGAAATTGAATTTACTCTCAACTCAATGCGTAATTTCTTGACTTGGGAATGAGAGCAAAATGCAGTTGCAGATCTTTATGCAGTTATAGCAAAATTGAGTAGATGAAATTCAAAATTGTTGTGAAATTAAAAAAATTGGAGATGTCAATTTATGATGCCTCTAGCTAGAAAATATTTATTTAAATGCTACTCTTATACAACCACTACTCCAAACAAAATATTGTTTAAAAACAACACTGATTTGATTGCTATCTCTTCTAATAGACGCGAACGAAACACTCTCTGTTAGTTGAAAACCTCCTTAATTTGTTGGAAACACGAACTGACCTAGAGATTGTTGAAAAACATCCTATTTTTACCACAGACTATAACATCCTATTTAATATTCCACCTACTGATGTTTATTTAGGTCAATCATTACAAGATTCTTCCGACCCTAATGTTCCGTTACGAGATTTTATTGAATCCAACCCTCCGAGAATACGGTTGCAATCTATACCGATGGCAGTGTAACGGAAAACTCCGAATCAGTAGGTGTGCCGCAATATACTGCCCACAACTAAATATCTCCCAAAAATTTAGCTTTAGACAAACACGCATCAATTTACACAGCAGAGTGCTATGCCATTAGCCGAGCACTGGATATTGCCAATTTATATAATAATGCTACAAACTTTCTCATCTTCACCGACTCGCAAAGCACAATCAAATCGCTACAGAAGCCAACCTTCAAATATAGTATCAGTAACCATATCATTGAAATTAAAACAAAGTACTCTACGTTTATATTAAACAACAAAGGCCAGAATTTTATTAAGTTCATCTGGATACTAGCACATGTAGGAATTACCGGTAACGAGAAAGTAGACTCACTTTCGAAAGAAGCGACCAAAGAAAGTCCTTCGCCAGATATCAAGGCTTCAATCGCTGACCTGACCAGAGACCTTAAAATTCAAGCAAGATTGTCCACTAACACCCTAATCAAAAAGGAAGGTCTAGTCAAAGGTGCGAACTACGTTAGATTTGATCACCAGGACAAAGGCAAGCCATGGTACACGGGACTTGTGCTCTCCACAGATTTTCTGGTTTTTGTTAATAGATGTCGAGCCAATCACTATAATTTAAACGGTTCATTGGCAAGGGTTAACTTTATAACTAACAGTGCTTGCCAATGCGGAGCAGAACTTCAAGACCTAAATCATGTTATATGGCAATGCCCAGACTACGAAAACGAACGCAATACATTAGAAACAAATCTCCTCAAAGGCAAGTACTGTTTCCCTCTTTGTATTAGTTCCTTCCTATGTAAACCTGATATAAAAGATCTGAAAATGTTCCGTTAGAATTTAGAAACAATGTAAACAATGTAAACCTATTTAATGTAAGCCAAATGTAATAACACTGTACTTGCTATATAAACCACTTGGTTTAAAGCAATAAATAAATAATTAATTAATTAATTTATGATGCCTCCTCTATTAAAACCATTAAGGGAAGAAATAACATTCGAACTAGTTTCTATTTCTTACAATCGATGCAGATAATTTTTATTTTGCATAAAGATCCGCAGTCTAGTGATCACACACAGAAGCCACTTTGCTGTTTAAGCGTTGCTAAACATGATAGTACACATAAAAATATATCGATGAAATCGGTTTTTTTAAGTTTAGAAAGTCTGATTTACCTGATCCTATTACCAGTGTCGCCATCGGGTAAGCACAGAAGCCACTTTGCTCTTCAAGCGTTGCTAAACATGATAGCATCCATAAAAATATATCAATGAAATAGGTTTTTTTAAGTTTAGAAAGTCTGATTTGCTGTATCCTATTATCAGTGTCGCCATCGGGTAAGCACAATGCAAACATCGCGTGTAAATGCGCATTTCTCTACGTCACTGGTTATACAACACTGTTACGGATACTTGAATCCCTAATCGGTGATCCGATAATTGAATCTTCCATTAATCAATGTTCCGATACTCGATCGATCCATCCATCGGTGTTCGGATGATCGAGATTCCGCCGTACTCCAAAGATTTATTAATCAATCTGTCAATCCGTGCACAGCAACTTAATAATGAATCTACGAACTGATTAACATTTCACAGTAAATTAAAAATTCTATTTAAAACTCTGACATTATATAAAAAATGCAATTAAGAGATTTTTATTCTAATTTGATTTCTAAAGTTTTAAATAGTCTACAATCGTACGAACGAACATAATAGTATATTCAAAGTATAATACTAACTAGACTGCAGATTTTATACATTTAAGAAAAATCAGTAGGTGAAACTTAAAACAGTAAAAGCATTTAAACAATGTAAAAATATGGAGACGTTATTTTATATAAATAAATGTTCATTTAGCTTCATTTCCATGCAAATGATGTATAAACATTTTGTTTTGCATAAAGATCCGCTGTCTAATAATTATAACTACGCTGCAAATTTTATGCATTTACGACAAAAATGAGTTACATTTTGAAAAAAAAAACTGAAAGATTAAAAGAACTGAAGAGCATCGATATACAATTATTATTAGACAGCGGATTTTGTGCAATGAGTAAATGTAATTCGAAACGGTGAAAACATTAGAAGAATTTGAAACCACTGTTATATTATTTTCGACCTATTAATCACACCGTGAAAGAAAATAAATTTTTATTTCGCTCCAGTTGATTGCAAATCAAGTAGACAATTTTTATTTTGTATAAACCTAAGAAAAGTTCTTGAAGAAAAAACAAATACCAGTCAATATATTTTCTACAAAAGCTGTAGAAAATGTATATCTGGTACCTGGTTAATCTTTTAAGAATTTAATATAAAACAGCGAATATTTCAGATACGTAGCAGGATAAGCTGGAAAGATATCTCCGATTCCATTTATTTACAACATATATTGTACACCGTTTCTTACTCCACTGAAAAGAGGATGTCCCTTCGCAATTAGCCGTATTCCCTCATCGATAATCGATCATGCCAAGAGACTATCCCGTCGACGACGTCAGTCTTTTTTCATTCGTTTTCCGCCAATGGGACGAATCGAAAAACGCGAATACGTGTATCACACTCTCTTTGATCTCACCTCTTTCGCTGGGTGCAACGTGCGTTATCCTTCATCCACCAGGGATTTCTTTGACCAGGCAATATCATTGCTACGCAGGATGGAGTCGATTTTAAATGCTCGCGTGCGTACTTTCGAACTGTTGGATTTTCGATTGTCCATATGATCAAAGGGTTTTCGTTCAAGAAATTTCTGTTCCAATTGGGGAAATGTTCTCCAGCTTCTCAGAGGCTGTGTGTCACAAGGATTAGAATCATTTGCTGATTTTGAATAACATAGCTTTGATTTAAGAAAACAGAAACCGTAGGATCTAAGAAAAACGAATATCGCCTCCACTGACATTCCTTCCACTAAGTAAAAAGCGTAAACAAGACGCGCAATCCGATACGAGGTAATTGTAAAACTTCTTTATTTTTCATGGGACTTTCGCCAATTTGTTCGTTGCATTTTTCGGATTAAAATGACACCAAACACGATATAATTTCAACTGTATTTGGTGATATAACTTTACACATGCTGTACTTTCCAACATTTTCAACATAAAAATATTCTGCACTGATTGTGGGAAGCAGGAAGAAAATAAAAATTGATTTCATCCCTTAATGACTTTGTTTCTTGAATTTTTCTATTACTGTTTTATATTTCATCTAACTAATTTCTTCATAAATGCATAAAGATCCGCAGTGTAGTAATTATCTTCAATTTTTTAATTGTATCTTAAGGGGTAGACTGGTTTCCAGGATTTCAAGGATTTTTCAGTAGTCAAAAGCGCTAGATAAAAGATCAATCTAGGCCGCAATTGCCCTCAAAAGCCCTATTTTTACGTTTACGAAGCGTAATTTGCATTATTCGGAAGCATAAAGCTGTGCGTGTAGCTATATTCATAAATCTGCGACTGCTGTATGCTGTAAATTACTCTTCGTAAACGTAAAAATAGGATTCTTGAGGGCGATCGCGGCCTAGATTGATCTTTTATCTAGCGCTTTTGACTACTGAAAAACCCCATTTTTGCATTATCGAGAAATGAGAAGGCGCATCCCGCACCCTTGCAATCCTGGAAAAACGAGTGCACTCTCGTAAGACAAATATTTTCGGGTTTGAAAATCGTAAAATGAATTGTAGATAAATTACATATTATTAAAACATTTATTTTAAAGTTCTATACACACAGTTTACTGAGATTTCTCTGTGGGAAAACTTCTTCAACAGTAAATAATTTCCTATTTCCTCCGTTCATGAATTATACCGTGTAAATCTATCCATAGATCTGTGTATATGTATTTGTACTAATATGTACAGACTGACGACGATTAATTAAACATTCAACTTCTAACTTCCAACGAACCTATGCAGTCAATAATCTATATTGACTAAATTCTATTTGGCTTTCCTAAAAACCTCTCGTTCTATGATATCATAGACCAATGTTAGATGATAGTTTATGTTCAGTTAAGCTAGTAGTAGTAACTTTTTCATGTGAACATTTTATGGGTGTAGCTTACAGGACTTAAAAGAATAGCAAAGCAATTAGCAATAAAAATATATGTATTTTAGAAAATCCCTAATTAAATTTTAAAAAATAGAATGAATTAAATAGTCCATTTCTTATGTAAAGTCCTTAGAACTCTAGCTACTTCGAATTTCCCCCTGTCAATTTATTTTCCTCACCATTAAGTCTAATTTCTATTAATATTGTATATAATTCTATTTACTATTTAAATCTAATTCAGTTGCTAAAATCACGAATATTGTGACCATACAGCAATATAGATTCCGGTATACAATAATACTATGTTAAAATACATTATAATACATATATTAAATAGAATATGGTACAACACATTAGAATATAATATAATGTAAAATACTAGACTCTGATATACTAAAATATAATATGATATTCTAGGATGTAATACGACATGCTAGAATACAGCTTAAAATATATTACAGCATGATTTAATATACTAGAATATGTCAGAAATATATAATATTAGATATTAGAATATATCATAATATACTATAATATTTTATAATATTAAGATATATCATAATATAATATTTTATAATATTAGAATACATCATAATATGCTATAATATTTTATAATATTTGAATATAGTATTATTATATTTTATAATATTAGGATATATCGTAATATAATATTTTATAATATTAGAGAATACATCATAATATACAATAATATTTTATAATATTAGAACATAGTATAATAATACTATGATAATATTATGATGTATTCTAATATTATGAAATATTATAGTATATTATGATATATCTCCCCCCTAATATTATAAAATATTCTAGTTTATTAACTAATATAGTAGAATGTAGATTCTGTATGCTGAAATATATTATACTAGAACATGATTTTAATATATATCAAAATACAACATAAAAAGAATAAACTTTAAATATAAAATAATTTGTAAAATCATAAACTAAATATCATGCATACAATTTGAAATGAAATACTTGCCCGGAAGTTCTTTCGATCGTCTTGCAAGATTAACCCCAATGTCCTGGCAAATAAGTCTCCAGGCGTAAAATTAGATTAACCGCCTATTGCAACGTAATCAAAGGGCTTAGGATAACAATTGCTTTTGGACAAGACAGTCTCTGCACTCCAGTGACATGTACGTTCAAGGGACGCAGGGGACGACCGCATTATCGAACTCCGAAGGGTCAGTGTCCCTGCATATTGCTCGAATTAATCACCGATTTCATTATCACCACTATCTGCCCTCAACTGGATTTGCATACATTTATTAAAGCTGCTTATGGGTTTAGCTTTGTATAGCAATGCCACTTTTAACCCATGTAAATTGTATTCCGTATTTAATGTACAGTGGATATCCACTTAAGGGATACTGCCACACCAATTTAAAAGCGATTAGATTTGATCTTAATAAAAATTAATGTATCGCGCGTGCCTTTTGAAATCACATATGCTATTCGAAACACTTTAGTTTGATGGTAGACACAATACCAAAATTCTTTCGCGACAGGTCAATAATTCGAGGAATAATTCAATGAGCAAGCGGTGGCTGTTTTCGAAATCCACAGCGGATTATTTTAATCCGACGCGATAAAATTTCGTTCACGTGTCAGGATAGTGAAAACGTTTGGTTTCACATTGTCGATATCGGTTCCTGTTTTCCAGATACACTGCTATTTGAATACCAAATTTCTGATTCTCGAAAAATTTTCGATATTTCAGGCCTTTCTGTAAACAACAATAGTACAGAAATTTTTTGAATCTGAAGACCTATTTTTCCTCGAAAATGTAATACATTGAAACCTCTGTATAAACGTTGGAAATTTTTTTCGTAGCTGAATATACCACAGATTTCACGACTGAAGTCTCCGCTTTACAACGACCTCTGAAAAACTTTTGTACCATTTTAGCACTGTTTTATAGAATAAAAAATGAAGAACAAGTTCGGTCGCATAAAGCTCTCATGGTGCATTTTATATTACTACAAATTTTGCAGTACACTAACAGATTTTTTTAGAGAACATTCAGCAACATTTTGGTTTTATTATCATATCTTTTTTATTACGTAAAATTACAAAACGGTGGACTTGTATAACATTATCTAACTCCATGCTCCATTTTCATGTTATTGCAAATCTACGGTAGATTCATTCACGAACAAAATTATTTATCGTGCAAGACATTGTGCAAACCTTAGATAATAATGAATGAAGTTTATGAAAGTCTCAAGCTTTAAAATGAGACTTATTGTTGTACTATTTTTCGTAACGAAATTACCTCAATGTAAATAACGACGACAGTTCGCAAATTGGAAACTTCGTATCCAAATACTTTTTTTTTCACTGTACATTTGAGCGGAAACTTTTAATAACTCCTGCATCATCGGATTAGCGAAATTGCAGTTTTCGATAGCAGCATTGCGCATTGTGCGACCGACAAATTTTTATCGGTACTGATATGCATATATTTCCGATTCGTTCCGATCCTCGGCTCGTATTTCGTTTTTATTGGCAAACGAAATTATTAATTCTCGTTGCTGTATTGCCGCCGATAAATTATCCGAAACGCTCCACGCAGAACAATGGCCGTGACTATGAAGATGGCCGGATTCATTTGCTCCTTATCGTTTCTTACCAGAAAGTAATATCCTCACTGGCGAGGATTATGCATTGCTCGTGACGTTTTTGGTTTGAAGGATTCACCGTGAGTACCTCCATTTTTTCCTATTATGATTCATCTTCCGACTACGGCGAATGGCTTCGCGAAGCAAATTGTGTTCGCAATAGAAACGAAACCGGTAAATTGCAATTACGAATGCAGACCGAGGCTTTAAAGTAATGCGCGCTCTTAATGCGATTTGTTGTTGTTAATTGAAGCTGTCATCCCTTTGCCGTGCTGCTGCAGTGGGAATCAGGGAACAAAGACTGGAAAGCGTGTTGTCAGACACATGGTAGACACAATTAACTACTAACGCCAGAATAATTTTGGTATTTCGCATATTAACCTTAATTATACATTTTGCAGCTTCTAATTGTCTTACTTTTTTAATCGTCGAGAGGTGCAGCCCGACATTCTTTAAAATTTAATTCATTCTACGTAGACTCTTTTTCAAATGAATGAACGTTCGAGTAATATTTTACTAACAGAAATTATGACGCATTTCATAATTGTAAAATTATTCATGTTATATTTTATGCGAAATATTTTATCGGTAACGATGAAGACGAATCTAATTACGAAATTCGCCATGTGTGAAGAACAGGATACGAATTAATTAAAATCCAATATACATATAAAATTAATTATCAATTAAGTCAATCAATTTAAAATGTAAATTCATAATTATTTAATAGAATTATGATATTATTTAATGTAATAATTCATCAAATATAAAACCATTACAAAAATTAGTATGTTTCTTACATCCTGAAACTTAAGCACTTAGTATTTCATAAATATTTTCGTAAATATTACTGAGAAAATGGAACATGCGTACTGAAAGCAGAGTTGGGCAAAAATTTTATTCAAATAAAAATTCCGAATAAAGTGGGTTTAAAACCCACTTGGAAAAAGCCCAATTTATTCGAAATTTTTGTTTAGATAAAATTTTTGCCCAACTGACTGATAGATATGATTTTGGAAAATTGTTTTCGCGTCGTTCACTATCTCCGAATATTCGAATATACGAAATACGATTTTCTGACCTTGGAGAAAGTGCAAAATCCTTTAAATCGAGTTTTTAACGATATTACGTTTTTATCGTCGTTTGTGGATTGTGTACGGTAAAGAATCTGTTAATCAAAGTGCAGTGAATAAGTGGGTTATAAAGTGTCGTGCATGGGAAGCCATTCATGCAAATTTAACTGACAAAGCTCATAATGGAAGTGCAGTTTCAGCGATAGATCAAGCACATCGCACTGAAGTCAATCGTGTAATCAAAGGCGAACGTCGCATCACTGAAAGCTACATTGCAACAGAGATTAGAATGTTTAAAGGGTAGGTAATCCATTTCTGTTGGGTTGATTGTATTGGCGGAGCTTGTATGAATGAGTTGGTGTGAACGGATTTGAAGCGCATAGTAGGTGTGAGGTGTGAGAGTTGGCCGCGTTGAGGTTGGAGGTCAGAATTAGTGATGGCGTGCGAAATTACTAACCCTGATTACTCACAGTGCTTGCAGAATCACAATCACGGTCGTGATTTCAACTTCATTCACCCTGTGATCGTGATTTTCTAGTCTAGAATGAATTTGCTCACTTTCATCCTAATTCAATTAGCTTAATCAGTCAATTAAGCAATTAGCTTGCATAAAAATATTTGCATATAAATAAAATTACTTCATTTAATGATGAAAATAAAAAGTATTCAACTTTCTTTTCCGTAACTTATTTCAGTATCTTAAATAAAATATTATTCCTCCTCTCGATTACGAAATCGTAATATTTATCTAACTATTCTAGTATAAAAGTGCAGACAAATTTCCTAAATGTTTATGTATGTTCATGGTATAATATAAAGTATCACAAAATACCAATTACTAAATTATTCAATAAATGTCTTTATTTAATCACGTATTATTATAAAAATTGTGGAAGATCTAAATGGTGATTATGACGAAAATTAAATAGGCCATTTTGCAGGTGATGAATTGTAATTTAATTTTCTTTCTATTTCATTTTGATAGCTACGCACGCTTTTGGGATATAAATGAGCGTGTATTACTTTGTACTCGACCCTCTTGAAACAACTAAAATTACATTTCCCACAAATCCATGAAAATAAAATTCAAAGTTTAATTGCTCTGAATAAGCGGTAGCACAAGTAATTAAATATAAAAATAAAACGTGTGGAAAGCACGTAGGAAAATTAAAATATAATATTTTAACGCGGTTTTAATGGAACGCTATTAGCGGGAGAAGGTGAATTTCCATTCAATTTCACTTTTGAATCGTTAAATTTGCATAATAAGCAATCTAAAAACAAAAATTACACTTTGATTGTAATGACCATACAATTACATTCAAAGTTTTAGTCGTTCGTTTTTGACAATCGAATTCAGGGATATTGAAAGTTTATATTGTTCGTAATCTCTTCGGCGTAAAGAGTAATTAAAAGTATTGAACACGTACCATGAGTTGAGAATTATTATTTGATATATCAATGGACAATGGGGGAAAGGAAACCAGAGAGAGAGTCGAAAGAGTCGAGCACGGCTGGAGAACTACTGGAGTACGTAAAATTCTTTTTCCATCGTTTAATTAAGTTAAAATTTCACCGGGGTCTGCGAAAGAATGAAATCTCGTCGGTGAAAAGAAGATGAAGTTTTTGTGTTCAGTAACAAAGATTTTTGTACATTGTTCCGTACGCACAGTTAAATTTCATAACTGCGGAATTCCAATATTAAATTCGTAGGGTTGAAATATATATTTTGTTTCGAAATTCTTCGCTTTTGTCTTTCAGCTCTTCAGATAAATCGTAGTATTCTGCTGGAAAATTTGGCTTTGCAGAACTTACAATTAGTTTTAACAAAAATATAATTTTGTACGTTTTACAAAATAAAAACATTTCAATATCTGGATAACTTAGTTGCCATGCAATGAGTTGTAACATAAATTCGTTCGATAGCAAATACAATTATGTCCTAATTCTCACGATTTAGGTGTAATTCATTGTCAATTACATGACGGTGATCGAGAAGAGAAACTACTTGCAGTCGCGAATTATAAAATTGTAAAATTGACTAAACATAATTATGTATTTTATTATTATACAAAAAGAGCTACCGAATATAATTGAACATATTTATGCTACGGCCTAATACCAGAGTCGTAGGATTAAGACTTGTGTCCCCACTCTACCTTCCCCTTCTACGACGCTATTCCCCCACGCTTCCGCCACGTGACTAATCCGGTACTGTCAGAGAGGGTAAGATTTCCCCCTCAATTCGACTGCAATCCTCTCATCTGGCGACTTTGCCTAATACATGTAAGTAGTCGAATATTATACGTAAACTCCAAATTTAAACCATGTATTATTAAAATGAGTAGCTACAGTTTGAGACAGTAGAACGATTCGATCAATTGGAGAGCATCGATATAGTACTTTCGAAAAATAGACTAAAAAAGAAATTCTTAAGTAGTTCTTGTTTTTCGCAACTGATGATGCAGACAATTTTAATGTTGATGAATTTAACAGAGCATGCGTATTTTCGAAAATTCTATAACATTTTTAAAAAAATGTTTGAACAGATTTGCGATACTGTAGTTTCCTTGTTGAGATAGTCGTCACTTATGGGATGATGATTACTCAAAAGTGTGCAGCCATGCTCACTGCATTAGATTCTCATAACCTCCGACAAGTTGCAACCAGCACGACAGCCAAGCAACGAACTTCGTAATATGGCTTAAGTCTTCATCTCCGCGAACTTTCGAGGTTCAAAGTCAACAGAAGTTTGGCCCTTTAGCTAGATCTTCGTTTACCACTATGAACATATCTGCTTATTACAGCTCGGTTATCCTATAATTATTAAAAGCCTAACCATTATAATTAGATATTCGTCGAGCATCAGTGTCGACGTCAGGGAATCGGTAATATTAAGTTTATATCAATACGTAATTTCAACTTATTACCTGGGTAATTCGAAATTTTTGAAATTCTGAATCTATAGTCTTATTTACTAGCTTTTCAAATTCCATGATTTTCGATTATAGCGTTCCCGTGGTCGAGCCGGAATTGAGATAATAACTCAACGACAAAGCGTTTCAGCGGGAATTTGCAAAGGAAAAACGTGTTTAGAATACTTATTTCACATAAATATCCGCAGTTTATTCATAATATTTAACAGATTCTCATATTCTACCATTTTACTTATTAATAGACTATACGGATTTTTATGCAATTATAACTTCCGCAAATTTAAAAAAAGTGCTAGGACATAAAATACGACAGAATGTAGTAGGATTTTAATTTATTTCAGATCTAAAAAGATTACTACTACGGAAAATAAGATTCTATTGCTTCGAGTTTCTGAAAATTCGTCTACAAAAATTGCAAATTGCATAAACATCCGCAGTCAACTTATTAATATTCTTCTACTAATAGTTCTTCTGTTCTATGATAAATTCAGTATAAATCAATATTAATTTAAATAAAATAAAGTTTTACGATTTTACTTAATAGTATTTAATAAAAAATGTCACTTTTATAATTTTACTTAAAAATATTTAAAATTATAGGACTCAAAACTAAGAATTTATTAATCACATTTTCACTATCAGCAACTTAATCTACTAGTTCATCTTGGAATTATTATATTTTCTGAATTATCGGAAAAGTTCCAATCTTTTTTAAAACTGTAAACTCGATCCACAAAATGGCGAAAGATCATCTATCACAGTGGAACATATATGGTTTGCTTGTATCACCACAAAACTTTCAATATTTTACGACAAACCAATATTTTTTAGGAAACTGAATACTCGGTTGTTTTGGAAATATTTGTTTTCATTTCCTGGCCCCATCCTCCATTGTATGGAATAATATTGCTGAAAAATATTTCCAATTTTACGTCTTTCCACTAGAAATTCAAATTTCCAACTATTTTATTAAATACTTAAACATATTTCAACATATTTACCATGGAAGGCGAAAATCACACAACCTTGAAAAAGATCCAAACTGGGATCGAAACGTTGATTTTGTTTGACAATTAGCAAAGTTGCTTTATAATTCGTAATAAACGATCGAACCGTTGCGCCGGAAACATTTAAAAATTTATTATCAGCAAATACCATCGATAGAAGAAACATATTTTATTAAATATCTGAAACCATTGGTTCTAATGATCTGTTCTACGCAGTAATATAATCTCTGCAGTAATCACGATGATCATTCATCATATATTCATTTCAATGTAGAGATGTGTTATGATCGTCGCGTTTCATCATGCACTGGGATTTCTATTATCGGTACATCCATTATTCGAATAATCTATTATCCCAATGTTCTATTATCTGCGTGCCATTATGTGTACATACATATAGTCTATGCAATACTATACATACAGTGAGTGCAAAAAGTATTCATACGCCCTTTAAAACGGAATAACTGTTTCATAATTGTGCCAAACAACCTGTTTTTTTTATAATCAATTAGAACTTACACGGTTAAATGCAAAAATAGAAAAGGCATTTCTTAAAACTTTTTTATTTCGGCCCTAATAAGTAAACCAATACTTCTAATTCATTATAAAAAGTCAGGTCGTTTGATACAATTATAAAGAAGGTATTTTAAAGGGCATACGAATACTTTTTACACTTACTGTATGTATAAATACTATGTATATTCTTTATATGGAGTCTTTCACAAAAATATTCGTACATGTAACTTGAAACTTTTAACATACGAACTGTATACTATGTGTACCAACCTAAATTCACCCATTTTGTTAGAAATGTTTGATCTCTTCTTGTTTATTATTTCCATATCAGTAAGAATTTTCATTAATGTGAGAAGGCATACTACTTTTGGTAAAGAATATTCGATTCAAATCGTCAACATGATGGACGAAAAAATTCTTTGAGCGTTTGTTAACCTTTATACGTTGTTCAGGGTGAAAAATCACTCATTTTCTTCTTTTGGGTTCCGTAAAACGTTTGAGTAAAAATGGATGATGTACAGTAAATTCTGTATAGTCTTTTCGAGCTTCAAAGACCGAGCCGAACGTAGAGAACAGCGCGTGTAAAGAGAGACCGCGGGTGACCGACTCTCCGCGTCTGTTTCGTTCCCGTACGCTGTCCTTCCTTGCGCCCGAAACGTTCATCGTCAATTAAACCACTAACTACAGTTGAAATTATATCGTGTTTGGTCTTATTTTAATCAGAAAAATGCCACAAATGTATTGGTGAAAGTTTCATAAGAAAATAAATAGTTATAAAAAAATTTTTACATTGGTATTACATTGTGAGGACGCACGGGACTTTGAACAGTGCCGGCGACTGCAACTCTCCGCATTGCAGTAGTTCACACCGATATACTCGAGCCGAGATCAGATTACTACAGTGGAAGGGATAGTGTTTATCGTGTACGGCCTTTTTGCGACTACAGAGGATTTACTGTACTATCCTAAGATGTTTTATGCAACCATTTCTGAGAAGCGAGTCAAATTGAAAAGTCTGAAGAAGTTCCAAGATTATGTGAGTAAAGTTAAACAATAGTTCAACAGTACTGATAAACAATATCTTTAAAAATATGGAAGTTGAAAAATTATGAATGCACTACAAACAATATAGTGATAAGAATGATCGTGGAATCAAAATAAGAACTGATAAGAGCAATGAAGATGTGCTTTCTAATCCTGAAGCATTAGTTGCTCTCAAATGTGTTAAATTGAGCCAAACGATTTGAGCTTTTTCAAGGAGTTAGAAGAGTTAGTTAACGCGTGAAAGGAATTATTTTTTCAATTTGCGATTTGTCGGAATCAGGGAGAAAATAGTAATGGTTGCTTTTTACAATTATTTCATGTGGGCTCATATTGAAAATCTAAAACAGCCACCTGGTTAATTATATAAAATGTGTATCGAAATTGTTTCGTGAAGAAACAACTAACAACGAAAAATTTAAGAATTTTTAGATTTATTATGCATTAGATCTGCAACATTTTCTAATCTTACTTTTTCAGAATGTTGCCTAATGAGAACTAACAATAACAAGAAAATTAATATGTTCTGTACCGTTTAAGACACTAACTACCATCCACAATGCTTCACATTATATAATTTTGCAGTGTCGTAAGCATGACATCATCACAAACCATCCTGGCCACTCCGAAGGCTTGCAAGCACTCGAGCTTATTTACGACTATTAGTCCACAGAACTGAGCTGTCCACAGAAAGCTGCAGCTATTTTTATACTCTGCAATTGTGGTAAAGAGTAGTATAATATTATACGCAACAAGAAATTCATTCCAACGCATGCCAAGAAAGTTATGTATCAATATTCATGTTATGGCTATAGCAGAAATTTTATCTATTGTCTAACGAATTCATTGATTATTTGTCATAACAATCCAAAATTAAGTTTTCAGTTTTATCAACTATTCACGTCTTTTCTAATTTCTAACATTTTCTATTTACGGATTCTAATATTTTGAATTTACGAATATTGAGGTTACAAAGATTTATAAGGAATTATTGAACAAATTTCTTTTTCTTTGGTCATATATTATTTAAAAAATGGCTAAAAACTTAGACACATTCTTACTATTTTTATAAAGTAGTGTAAAATAGTGTTCCGTAAACGTGGTGTTAAACAAGATATTGCATTTTAACCCTTAACACCGATGACTCAGCAAGTCACCACCTAAAAATTGCTGTACCATTATTCAAAATATTGTTTAAATTATTAAACATGTTGGTAGCTAATCAATTACTAAACATTTAAGTATTGTGTGAGGTATTATATCAATTTCATATCCATAAAATGAAAAAAATTATATAGAATGGAATTATTCGAGCTAGAAATAAATGTTTAATTTTCTAGTTAACCGTTTGCACTCCTTTGTCGAGTGGGACTCGACATCAGAGAAAGAAAAATGTTAATAAAACTGGTTCTTCCTTTATTTATCTAATTTTTAGTTAAAAACAAACATAAGTTCCCGAAATCTAAATTACAACAAAGTTTGGCAGAGCTATATTTAATATAGTTAGTAAACAAAATTGTTTAAAATAAGTAGCAGTCAAGGAACTGTCCTTTGAAGTAAATTTCAAATGAAACACTTGAAATAGTAAGGAGTTGTTGGCAATAAAATTGAAAAATAATTCGGAGTGCAAAGGGTTAAAACAGATCCAAGTGCAAAGGGTTGAAGGTTACATATATGGAAATGTTCTTGACATAGTATCACAGATATAGTATTACGCACTAATAAATAAAATGAAACAACAATGTTATAAGGCGACAGTCTTGTATTTACGTCGGACATTCGCAAATATAGACTACTGTGGTTCGTGGGCTGAAAGCAAGGCAGATTTTAAGGAGATCGATGAAACGGCGAGACCACTTTGTTTTCCTCTTCAGAATGCAAACAGAGGCCGGGCGGTGAACACGGAGCTTGGCAGCGGTTTACGAAAACAGATCGAATCAGCGAAGTTTGTCAAAACCTAGAAGGATGGTCGGCCTTTCTGTTGTTGCGAGGTGCAGGCCAATAAATTTCACGCAAATCGCGTAAAACTGCTTAGCCGCCGGTTTATGGGAGCCGAAACTTTTTAGACGCGTTGTTGACCGGGCGATATACATAAATTCCGATCAACCGAGAAACTTTCCGGAAGGTAAAACCAGGTAGTAGTTCAGACAATGCGAAACATCGGCTGTACTACGCAACCGTGTACGCTTTTGTCCGAATTTTATGAAGCTCGGGACTCTCGAGACGTTCTTTTCCCCGCCAAATGAAATCGTCACATTTTATGAGCACGATGCATCAAAACGCACTCGAATAATTTTGTAAATATTGACTGAGCGTGTACTCGTACATGCTGCACCAGTTTTTTTCTCCCTTTTTTTATGTATGTCGCAGAACTTGTGAAAATCGAGGTAATCGACAAATTTTATTGTCCATTGTTCGCTCGGTAGATTTGAGAATAAAAATTCCTTTTTTGCAAATAAAACTCGCTTCACCCTCGGCCGTCGAGCCCATAAAAAATACATTTTACGCTTTCAACGAAAACGCCAGTTAAAAGCTCAGCCGCGAGGCAACAATAAAACTGCGGAATGAAACGGACTTTGTTTCCATAAACAGAAAGTTGCTTTGGCTGTAAGGATATAATTAAAACAATTTCCCACGCTGCGTCTTTCCTTAATGATATCTTTTTTTAATTATCCTTATAATTGTATACTTCTACAATTTTTTACGGTTAATATTGTATTGCTGTTAAGTGCAATACATTGTTGAATACAAATCAATTTATTTCATTTCAAGGATTAATTTCGAAACGTGGATTAAAATTCGATCCGAGTAGTACTTATTCAACATAATTCTTTTGTTTATGCATTTGTCTCTTATTTAGCTACATTTTATTACGAATTGATATTTACTCGATGTATTTCACGAGCTCGCGAGAATTCTATATCGAAAGTGATGGATTAAAGAGAACAATAATTCGAAACGACTTGTATTCTTCATTGTCTTCGGTTCGGTTCATTCGACTTACAACGAGATTCCAGCCTCGCCCGAAAGTTCAGATCCAACAAAAGAGGAAGGAAAGAGAATTGAGAGAAAGAAAGTAAATTGCATTTAATTGTTTCGTCGAACTCCTTCAGGAGACTCGATTTAAGGTAATGGGTAATTGATTTTCGGAAGTTATAGAAAGACAAAAACTTTGCATTACGCTCAATGCCATTATTTAAAGAACGATCAACCTACCGTGCATGTGTACTTGCGAATAGAATACATTTAAAAAGAGAGAGATTCATGCCTTTTTCTATATTTATAAATAAAATAAAATAACCGGAGAAGAATTTATAAATGCGAATTTAAATAGAGTTGTATCATATTTTCCAGTTTTTCAAGTAAAATTTATTTGAAAGTGGAGAGACAATATTAACATTCATTGTACATGAATAATCGGTTCGTTAAACGTCAAAAAATAAGGCATTAAAAAATGAAAAAATGTATATAACATCATTTTAAAGAAGGCAATTCCAAAAAATATCTTGGATAATAAAAAACGATGTATTATGTCTGAGACTATTAGCGAGTTTCGACGATTCTATTATTCAGAAGTGAAACAATATGCTGCAAAAATAATTCGCTCGAACATTCTTCGTGTGACAAAATTGTTACAAAATAAAATCTGTTCCGAAAATATAATTTCGTAAAATAGTCTGCCCGAGGGAAATAGTAATTCAGTAATTCAATAATAGAAAGAAGATACTAAACTAAACATTCTTTTAACAAATATTTGAGTAATATTTATTATCTTCAGTTCGTGAAGCTGTTTCAAATTAAGAGCATTGTGAAGTTTACAACATTTCACAATTGCATTTACAATGTAAACTCCTTTGTCTTTTTCAATTCTTCTTTCATTATTTTTCTTAAGTTTTCAGTTCCCTAAGTAGATCTTTTCGTGCATTTCACTTTGCTTTGTTTGTTATTTTTTAAATGAATAATTGACAATTTTGTTTCTTTTGCCAACTAGAATACGTTATAATGCACGAGTACACCCGCAGTAATTGATTTTACCCTACAGTGACTCCCACTAATATTCGGACACTCTTAAAAACACCATAACTTTTTTAATATTGGAATATACGATTTGAAATTTTCGGAGAAGTTAGAACAATTGGTTTGCTACACAACGTGACAAAATTTTTTGAAAAAAAACTGCAAGTTGTCGGAATTACAGAGAAAATACTAAAAGTTGTACTTTTCAACTTTTTTATGTGCGCTTATATGGACAATTTGGAAAACACGTTTCGTAGATCTGTATCGATTAAACATATTCTGAAAATTTCAAAATCGGTCGACGTTGTAATGAGCTACAAACGTTTAAAGATGGTAAAAATTGCAGTTGTTCACGATTTCCGGCCTCCAACTGCTGTAATTCTAAGGATTCTTACATCTTTCAATGCCTGTCGTTTTTTCCCGCATGAACCGATTTATAGGCTCGCATAAAGAAGTTGTAAAATGCAACTTTTAGTATTTTCTCTACAATTACGACCAAATTCAATTTTTGAAAAAATTTCTTTTCACGTCCTGTAGTAAATTAATTGCTCTAGCTTCCCAAAAAAGGTTCTCGTCTGTTTGAGAGCGTCCAAATGTTAATGGGAGTCACTGTATATTTTCAATTTCATTTTTGACGAAGGCATTTTATAAGTGAAAATAGTATTTAATGTTCCGAGTAAGGAAAACATAATCTGCTACATTTCGTGGCTAGTGAATGGATTCGTTTCTTAAAATTCGCAGCATTATCTCGAGCTTAACGGCGATGCTTTCATTAACCATGACGATATTATCTGGCGAAATCAGCTAAATGTCGCCGCAGCTTCTCGTTCTTAGATGTGATTGGCGGTCTAGATGGTTTTGAGGCGGATACTGAGGAAAATTGGAGTTTTACCGTCTGCTCCTGAGACAGTTTACCCGCGGAATAATTATTATTGCTGTCAGACTGCTGAGTTACGTTATTACGGGATAAAGATAGGAAAGTTGCACCCCTTAAATATACAGTTGAGCCGCGCACCGAGCCAGCTCACTGATCCGCTAGTAATATAATTTACATTATCCTCGAAGAATCTTAATAAGACATCCTCAGGACGATTTTTATCGCGTTGTATATTTTTTAGAGCACGAGACATTGTCTACATTGTCGGGCGAGTTTATAAGCAACGACATCTCAGACTGTCCTTGATATACAGAATATTTTAGCTCAATATTTTCTTCGTTGACAATGATTACTACGGATTTTTATACAAAATAAAAATTCTCTGCATTCATTACGAGACAGAGTGGGGCAAAAATTTAATCAACGATTAACGAATACATTTCTACTTCAAACGTTAATCGCAATTAACAATTAAACTCCTATTTTAGTCGTTAATTGCGGTTAACGATTACATTCTTTTCAATTGTAATCGTCGATCGGATAATTGATTAATGATTAACTGCTGAAACTTTGAAATGAAATACGGAACCAAAACTGTATGAATACTGAAAAAAATGTAAACTGAGAGTTTTTGTTGAGATATATTTCTGTCAATTCTCCATCTCCGCGCTTCCTGTCTCCCTCACCCTCCTTATTACAATTTATGGATAGACCGTGTGGCGATTAACTTCAACAATTGATTAAATTAGTCTCCGATTTTTCGATGATTTCTTTTTTTAATCAACGATTGACGATTAACTTCAACAATCGATTGAATCAGTCGTCGATTTTTCAATGATTACCTTCTTGAATCGTACACATCAATCAATCAATCTTGAGTAAAATTTTAATTGATTAATGCCCAACTTTGTTACGAGATACAGGAGCTACACAATTATTGCTTTCCTTCATCCTTGGACGGCGGGATGGGTCCATTTTGACCCAGAATTATAAACGTTCCATCCAAATTTTATTCTGTCAGCAGTCGTTCGCAATTATTATTAGCTACTTATATTGAGTCCAAAGAAAGATTAACCCCTTGCCGTACCATTTTCTTTACAGTTACTACATTTATTTTAATGCATAATATTAGTTAGAAACGAATCTTTCTTTTTATTTCATCTAAATAGAAACGCGTAACATTCATATTTGTTAGACTTTGTTAAAATCTGCATGACTAGTCTGACTCGTTAAAATACGGCAAGGGGTTAATGTTGACCTCAAAGATGTGAATTGAAAAATATCAATATAAATAATAAATATGGCTGCCATGAAATCATGAAAAGCTCCCGCAGTTCAAAAGTTAATCATTTTAATAAGTCAAAAATAATGCGACAGTAGTTCCGAACTCTTGGAATACTTTCACAGTTTTTAACTTTAATGACTACAATAGCGGTTATTCAATGAATTTATTGTAGAAGTGATAATAACTTGGTAAATTGTCAACTGTAGTCAAATTTCGCAGCAGTATACAATGTTATCTGCACGAATGAATAATCCATTACTTCCAAGAAAATGGCAAGAAAATTTAAATTTAAAATATTTGCCCCGTCCTTCGTTTAGTCAAAATGGCGTGGGCAGATGATGAACGACCATGAATATTTTATATGATAAAGTTTCTAAGACAGTACTGTTCCGTCTCAAGAATCGTTGTCCCTCGCAAATATTCGATTTCTAACGAACGATTTATTAACGGGTCTTCCCTCGAAAACACATTACGATCGAGCCCCCCTTTACAATGTTTTTCCTTATAACAGCGACACGACGATGCAAGATCGGTATTTGTTTTTAGCAATCGCTCGTCCCCCCAAACATCAGAGACACGGAGAGTCGATTCTCGAATGTTCTGCAACATTGTCGTGCCCAGGAAACCGTTAGAGATTAAATAATTTGATATACCGTAACTGACCAAAAACAGTCGGCATTCGCTTCAGGTATTGCAACCTTCGGAACAACCCAATCGCGATATGGGTCGATTGTATGCACAGTCATAAAATATCTACAGTCTAAAGTCTAAAGAATCCTCGCGTTCGTTAATCTCGGTCAAGTATCCACGTTCACCCTCGACCATCTTGTTTCAAGGATGCGCGCTAGCTCGTAAATCTACGGAAAAGGGACACCATTAAATTCTTACAACATGCTTCCAAGGGTGCATCGGCCGACCCATACACAATTCTTAATATCGAAGATTTGTGTACGTATATTTCGGACAGTAAACAATTCGCATGTATACGGTTCATCTGCACTGCTGCTCTCGTAAACCAAGAGATGGCATTGCCCTCGCAGGCCCGTCACATGGAAATGCTGCATGTTCATAAACAATCGAAAACCTCTCGTTCTCCAACTCGGGCATACTCCTACTCTTCTTTCCAATCGACCAATCGAAAGAAAGTGTAAAGAGTGATCGATGTCCTGATTGGAAGCGAAAGATCGACAGCACCAACCAGGTTGCTTACCATTAGAACAAAAGACGATTCATTCTTTTCCCTACTCCAAAGCCAACCTCTCATCCACGAGGCGCTTCTCAAAAAACTCGTGTGGTATGGAAGTCGAGATCACTCTCAGTTCGTTACGATCCTTCGAACGAGTGACACTAACCATACAACCGAGCGTTACACTTCTTGCTACCGATATCGTGCAAGCGAAGTAATACAGATCAACACGGTTTGATCTGCGCGCGTATAAGGCAAGACTTGTCGGCACAGCCTTACTGACGAGTCCTCCGGCAAGTCTAGGACGAAACGCAATTCTTTCATTTTTTACATTTCCTTCATTCCATCCAATCCGATCCGATAAATTGAAATAGTTGTCCAAGGTTAATTCGGCGGACAACCAAACGATAGACTCGCGGACACGACGGTCGCGACAAAACATTTTGGTCCTTCGAGCCGGATTCGGTGACCTTGTGAGTGTACAGTGAGTGCAAGGACAATTCAAGGTGGAAAACATCAATCATTGAGAGAATTGCGTCCACGATCAACCGACAACGTTGACCAGCTTACGCAGAGAGCAGCCACGATCAGCCGACAACGTTGAGCAACCGCCAGCGATAGCAATCAACCGTATCAGCTCAAGGTAGGCACGTTTTTGAATTTTCCGATCAGGATCGTTTATTGGCCACCCCCATCGAGACATTCGTAAAATGGCAAACACGAGCAAGTTAAGCCAGCGTATTAACGCCCTCAAGGTTAAACAACGCGTTTTCAAGTCGGATCTAACAGACTTTTCTAACGAATTATCGAAATATCAAGAGTCCGCGACCGCGCGTACAATACTTCGAGAACGGGTAGAACAACTCAGGAAACAATTCGACGCGTTCAACGACGCCCAAGACGAGCTAGGTCATCATGAAAACTTCGAACAGTTACAAATTGAACGAAAGGCCGTGAGAGATTCGTATTACAATGCGCTAGCCACCGCGATACAAATACTCGATGAATCGCCGACGGCACAGAGCCAATCGACTAGAACCGCGATTGATTCACCAGCTCCATCCACATCTACCAGCATCACCGGGGTGCATTTACCCAAAATTCGTCTTCCGCGTTTCGATGGACGGCTCGAGAAATGGTTGCCTTTCAAGGACGCATTCTTGAGCTTGATCCAGGGTCACCAAGGACTCACCGATATCCAACGTTTCAATTATCTCAGGCTATCGGTAACAGAACAAGCCGAAGAGGCCATTGAATCGTTCACAATGAGCGAGGAGAATTATAAGGCCGCGTGGGCTCAATTATTAGAAACGTACGACAATCAACGCGCGCTCATTCTACGTCATACCACATTGTTACTAGAGACACCTGCTATGCTCAACGGTTCACCAGCCGAAATAAATAACCTGATAAATTATATGCAATCGCACATCCGCTCGTTGCAATCGCTCGGTAGATCCTGGGAAAACATCGCGAGCGATCTAATCACGGTTATCGCTATCAATCGAATGGACGACGAAACGCGCAGAAATTGGGAACAAACCCTTGTAGATACCGGCATGCCTCTCGCATCAGACATGTTCAAACATCTTCGCAATGCTTCACATCAAGGCAATTTTCGCGCCGCACCGGCAAATACGAAACAATACAGGAAAGCGTTGCCAGAAATTAGTCGACCGTCGGCAAATCTTCGACCGCGAGCCCCGAAACGAACGTTCGCGACAATATCGAAAGGAACATCGGCGTCTCCGAGACCGAATAAACGAACATTCACAACGACAACCAACGTTCAAGCATGCCAGATCTGCAAATCTTCGACACACAAATTATTTGCGTGTCCTACATTTGGGAACATGACCATCGATGAACGATGGGCAGCGACTACGGCAGCAAATCTATGCTCGAATTGTTTACTAGCAGGTCACACTCTTGACAAATGCATAAAGGGTCGGTGTCGCATTTGTGGTAAGAGACACAATACCAGATTGCATAGAGAACAGAGACCGACGATTCCTGACAAAGAAACATGACTAGTCTCCGAAAACGCGAACCGGCTCTTGTCTAACAATCACTCGTTTTTGTCGAACAAAACAACAAACGGTCTATTAACAACCGCGATCATTCACGTTTTGGATCGCGATCGAAACCTGATTCCGTGTCGCACGTTGGTTGACACCTGTTCCAACGCGAATCTTATCACAGATGAGCTAGCGAACCGGTTACAACTACCAACTACTCGACAAACCGCCGTCATCGAAGCGTTGAACCAACTCAACACGACTACTAGCAATCTCATGACTGCCACGATAAAATCGAGATTGACAAATTATCAGAGGACGTTAACATTTTGCATCATCCCACGCATAGCAGAAACATTACCCGATAATCAGATCGACAGAACAGACATTCGTATACCGACTAATCTCCGTCTAGCCGATCCCGAATTCCATCGTCCGGGAAAAATCGATATGCTACTCGGCACTGGGCCTACATTATCCTGTCTTAGTATCGGACAAATCAATTTGTCAAATCGAAACAACGTTGATCTCATACTCCAAAAAACTCAGTTCGGATGGATTATAGGAGGCGATCTCCTCTCAGCGTCGCGATCGAGCCGCAAGACATTTACCCAAAACGTACAGTTCGATTTAGGGAAGTTCTGGGAAATAGAAGAAGGAACTATCGAGCGAGTTCGGTCAATCGAGGATCAAGCCTGCGAGAATCATTTCGCGGCCACCGTAACGCGCGATGATTCCGGTCGGTATATGGTAGCGTTACCTTTCAACGAAAAGCAAACCCAACTCGGGGAGTCTCGTTCACGCGCTCTGAATCGGTTCTTAGCCCTCGAACGAAAACTGGAACGCGATCCAGAATTTAAAAAAAAATACACAGAAGTAATAGACGAATACCGCGTCCTCGGACACATGAAGCAAGTCACAACCATTCAAACGCCCGGATTTTATCTGCCGCATCATGCCGTCTTCAAACCAACGAGCTCAACCACAAAAATCCGCATAGTTTTCGACGGTTCCGCTAAGACAAATACGAACATATCCTTAAATGATACACTCCGAATCGGTCCCACTCTACAAGATGATATTTTTTCACTCTTATTAAGATTCAGAATGCACGCATACGTGATAACGGCCGATATCGAGAAAATGTATCGCCAATTTCTAGTTCGACCCGAAGACCGCGCTTTTCAAAGAATACTATGGCGAGACCCGAACGAGGACATCAAAACCTACGAATTGACAACCGTTACGTTCGGACTCGCTCCAGCACCATATCTAGCCATCCGATGTTTACATCAATTAGCAAACGACGAAGAACGCGATTTCCCGGAAGCCGCAGCACGTATCAAACAAGATTTATATGTCGACGATCTATTGACCGGTACCGATTCAATCACAGAAGCGCGATCATTACAACGTCAAATCATTACCCTGTTGAAAAGGGGAGGATTAAACATTCGGCAGTGGGCATCAAATGAACCGAAATTGCTCTCGGGCCTGAGCAAGGATTCAATTCACCCAAAAATTCTGGGAGACGCGCCCGCGATGAAAACGCTCGGTGTTTCATGGGACGCACGACAAGACGTTATACGATATTCAGTTCAACAAGCAACGGTGACCAAGGAAATCACCAAACGGAACATACTATCCACAATCGCGAAAATTTACGACCCACTCGGGTTACTCGGACCGATCACGATCACAGCAAAAATATTGATGCAACGATTGTGGGCGTTAAAAATCACGTGGGACGAATCCGTGCCAGCCAACATTCACACAGAATGGACCAACTTCGCTAACGACGTACAATTACTCAATAATTTCGAATTCAATCGCTTCGTTAGGACAAAGGGCGCAAGACAGACCGAAATACACGGTTTTTGCGACGCCAGTGAAAGGGCTTACGGCGCGTGCTTATACATCCGGACAACAGATCATTTCGGCGGCATTCATACGCATCTATTTTGCGCCAAATCACGTGTCGCACCCCTCAGTCAAATAACCCTAGCTCGTTTAGAGTTGTGCGGCGCCGCCTTGCTAGCCACGCTATCGCAAACCGTGCGGAGTGCGTTGACTCACAACATCGATAAATCAGTATTCTGGACCGATTCGACGATAGTTTTAAGTTGGTTGCGCAAGCAACCTTCTACCTTGAAGACATTCGTCGCGAATCGCGTGGCCAAAATCCAACGAAAAACAGAAATACAGTCGTGGCGATATGTACGTTCCGCAGACAACCCAGCTGATCTCATTTCGCGAGGAATGACCACAGCAGAATTTAACAACAATCGTCTCTGGCGGTATGGTCCCGAATGGCTTGCTCAGGAACAAGCAAAGTGGCCATCCGCAAGATTCACCATATGCGATGAGCTACCGGAAGTACGAACGGTTACATGTTTGGTCGGGTCGATAATCCAAACCGACGAAATCCTTCAGCGATACTCGTGTATTCAAAAACTCAGGCGAATCGTCGCTTATTGTTTACGTTTCCGAACGAGTCGTCGGACTATCGGGCCATTGTCCATTGAAGAGATACAGCACGCGAACAGACAAATCATAAAATTACTTCAATCCGTCACTTTCGCTCGTGATATACATGATTTGAAAACTGGTCATCTATCTAACACGAGCAAATTACAACCGCTAACTCCATTCCTCGACGAACAGGGAATATTGCGCGTAGGAGGTCGACTGCAAAATTCCACGCTACCGTTCGAACAACGGCATCCGATACTTCTACCTCGAAGTCATCACATTACTAAACTCATAATTCGCGATTCACATCAACGGAATCATCATGCTGGAATCACTGCGACTTTATACGACGTGCGATTATCATACTGGCCAATCGACGGAAAGAACACTACGCGCCAAATAGTGCGACATTGTATTAGATGTTTCCGTATAAAACCTCCCACAGTTGAATATATCATGGGTAATTTACCTGCTGCCCGTGTCACCGAAGGACGCCCATTCGTTAATAGTGGAATTGATTATTGCGGTCCATTCTACATAAAGGAGCGGCAATTTCGAAACAGAGTTCGAGTCAAAATATATGTAGCCGTCTTCGTCTGCTTCGCGACGAAGGCCGTTCATTTAGAAATAGTCGGCGATCTCACCACAGAAGCCTTTATGGCAGCGCTTAAAAGATTTATTGCACGAAGAGGTATTTGCAAAAACCTATATTCGGACAACGGCACAAATTTTGTCGGTGCCAACCACGAGCTGATGGAACTTCAGCAAACATTGTCAAAAGACGAGAAGTTCAACCACTTCCTCAACTCCAAGGCAATATCGTGGCACTTTATGCCTGCGTTATCCCCACATTTTGGCGGGTTGTGGGAAGCAGCCGTAAAATCATTCAAGCATCACGTCAAGCGAGTCGTCGGCGAGGAATTGTTCACGTATGAACAATTCAATACGTTCGTTATCGAGGTCGAAGCTATTTTAAATTCGCGTCCTCTGACTCCACTCTCGTCAGACCCGAACGATATTTCCGCTTTAACACCTGGCCATTTCCTGATCGGTGATTCCTTAACGTGTATTACCGAGACTGATTTCAGCGAAACGCCGTCAAATCGCTTGTCCACCTGGCAACATATACAGAAGGTAAAGCAAGACTTCTGGACCAGGTGGCACAAAGAATACATACACCAACTCAATGTTCGTCACACATGGACCAAGGGGTCTCATGACATCCAACCAGGAACGGTTGTCTTATTGAAGGACGACACTTTACCGCCATTGTGTTGGCATCTGGGCCGAATATTACAGGTGCACCCAGGAACAGACGGCGTCACGCGTGCTGTGACCGTTCGTACCATCAACGGCACGTACAAACGAAATGTCAAGAGATTAGCACCTCTTCCCATAACTGATAGTGCACGACCAATCGGTGCCGCTATCTCAACGTAGTCATGTGAGTCCATCTTATCTTTATATCATATTACATTTGATCGATCGAATCGATCAACGAGGGGGAGCATGTTCCGTCTCAAGAATCGTTGTCCCTCGCAAATATTCGATTTCTAACGAACGATTTATTAACGGGTCTTCCCTCGAAAACACATTACGATCGAGCCCCCCTTTACAATGTTTTTCCTTATAACAGCGACACGACGATGCAAGATCGGTATTTGTTTTTAGCAATCGCTCGTCCCCCCAAACATCAGAGACACGGAGAGTCGATTCTCGAATGTTCTGCAACATTGTCGTGCCCAGGAAACCGTTAGAGATTAAATAATTTGATATACCGTAACTGACCAAAAACAGTCGGCATTCGCTTCAGGTATTGCAACCTTCGGAACAACCCAATCGCGATATGGGTCGATTGTATGCACAGTCATAAAATATCTACAGTCTAAAGTCTAAAGAATCCTCGCGTTCGTTAATCTCGGTCAAGTATCCACGTTCACCCTCGACCATCTTGTTTCAAGGATGCGCGCTAGCTCGTAAATCTACGGAAAAGGGACACCATTAAATTCTTACAACATGCTTCCAAGGGTGCATCGGCCGACCCATACACAATTCTTAATATCGAAGATTTGTGTACGTATATTTCGGACAGTAAACAATTCGCATGTATACGGTTCATCTGCACTGCTGCTCTCGTAAACCAAGAGATGGCATTGCCCTCGCAGGCCCGTCACATGGAAATGCTGCATGTTCATAAACAATCGAAAACCTCTCGTTCTCCAACTCGGGCATACTCCTACTCTTCTTTCCAATCGACCAATCGAAAGAAAGTGTAAAGAGTGATCGATGTCCTGATTGGAAGCGAAAGATCGACAGCACCAACCAGGTTGCTTACCATTAGAACAAAAGACGATTCATTCTTTTCCCTACTCCAAAGCCAACCTCTCATCCACGAGGCGCTTCTCAAAAAACTCGTGTGGTATGGAAGTCGAGATCACTCTCAGTTCGTTACGATCCTTCGAACGAGTGACACTAACCATACAACCGAGCGTTACACTTCTTGCTACCGATATCGTGCAAGCGAAGTAATACAGATCAACACGGTTTGATCTGCGCGCGTATAAGGCAAGACTTGTCGGCACAGCCTTACTGACGAGTCCTCCGGCAAGTCTAGGACGAAACGCAATTCTTTCATTTTTTACATTTCCTTCATTCCATCCAATCCGATCCGATAAATTGAAATAGTTGTCCAAGGTTAATTCGGCGGACAACCAAACGATAGACTCGCGGACACGACGGTCGCGACAAAACAAGTACAATGTCTACTTCTTTGAAAATAATTGGTCGAAACGATGACAGATTAATTATTCCTACATTTATTATATTTCAGCTTACTACATGTAAAACTAAAGCATAGTTTCGAAATTTTTTAAATTCATAATTACTAGACTGCGGATGTTTATGCATTCATGAAGAAATTGTTTGGATGAAATATAAAACAGTAAAAGAATAGAAAAATTTAAGAATATTGTAATGTTGTTTTCAATGTAGCAAACTCGTTAAGGGATGAAATAAATTTTTATTTTATTCCTAAATCCCCCACGATCAATGCAGAACATTTTTATTTTGCATAAAGATCCGCAGTCTAATAATTACATTGATATTTTGTTAAAAATACGTTTGAAATGCTTAGATATGTTTCAACTCTGAGATATGAAAGAAGCAATTACCGTTATTACGAGCTGACGTTAAACTGTGAATATACATAATTATTAAAACCTACACATTATCGTAATAACTTTTCGTTTGACAGAAATTAATGAATGAATATTTTGACCAACGTTCTCCTCGTGCTTCTCTTTTTGCTGTTTGAATTTATAATTACATTTTAAATATATCCCAGCAGTTATCCAGTCATCTTTAAACAATATATATAATTCGCAGCTGTGAGTCTTCGTTCGTTTTTTAATCGCACAATTTTAGTCACAAGTAACGAATCTTCCTCAGTAACATAATTTAAATGTTTTTTTATTGAAATCGATTGTGATGTAATTTTCAAAATATATAATTGACAAAAATTTACAAAACGTATTTTTTAAATTTTCAATATTGGCCCACATAAAAAAGTTGCGACCGCAACAACCTGTATTACCTTCTTTGTAATACCAACCAATTGCAATTTTTACAAAATTTCTTTTTCACGTCACGTAGTAAATTAATTGGTCTGACTTCTCAAAAAAAATCCAAGTCGTATGATCTGATATTAAAAACGTTATCGTCCTTTTAAAAATGTCCGAATATTACTCTGGTTCACTGTAGGTCTTGCTCAAATTTTCGCAAGGACAATATGACTTTAATATGACATTATATCCGAGACCCCTAATCGTCGAAGGCTTAAAGATCCAGGAATGTATATTAGAAGGGCGTGCGTAGATTTAGGTCAGCTGTAAATCACAGTACGTGGCAAACACGGTCAAAATTTATGGTGTTCGATTACGTTTCCCCTCCGGTAAGAGGGTGCAGTCTTGAAAATAAGCTTACCCAGAAATTTGCTCGCGGAAACGTTCCTTAACTTGCGGACTAATATCTGTTGCCCGAATAAATCATTCAGGGTCGTGTAGAATAAATATCTCATCCATCACAACTTGCGGAGAACAGAGAACCGTACTACTGCAAACTGTGAAATTTCCTTTCTCGTTCTTTGGTGTATCCCGGGACCGAAACAATGGTAAAAAGTGCGGAAAAATTCGGATCGTATCCGGAAAACCAATCGCGAAACAGTGTCAGTCGGGTTCGCGCGAGTTCTATTTTTAATTTCATACGGCACAAAAGGGCCGACGCGCGTTCCAATACGCCTTTGGAAACAGTACGCGCGACGCGATTGCGGCGCAGTGGACACGTCGACGTACCCAGGAAAACATTGTTACGTGCGAATGCGCGAACCCAAGGAAACAAAAACGAGCAGGAGTCTCGTGACTGTAAGTTTCTTGTTTCCCATGGCGGCTTATCTATACAAGGGGGTAGCTTTGAGTCAGTTTTACTCGGATAAAAGCTGTCCGAATAAAGTACAATGCATACGTCCTGTTTCATTTACCATGTTCGCATTATGAGCGTAATGGTCTCCGAAGCCAGGCTAAATTTTTCGTCGAATTATTATGCAATTTATTTTCGTTACGCGAGTAAAAATTCACCTCCGCTCACGTTACCTACAAAAATTGCATCGTTCAAATGCTCTCTGAAGCCGCGCTACATTGTTCGTGGAATTTTGGTCCTATTCAACTCCGCATACCTTATAGAGATTGCGTTGTATACAGAAAATTATAATAGAGACGCTTTTCATTGTTCACTCAGAAAAATATCTTTCATCTTGTAACCATCATCTTCATCCTTTAATGGGTGAAGTACGAAGGTATAATCAGTGTGTTCGGCAATATTTAAATACATATTTATTTCAATAAAAAAAATAAGTTATTTGTTATTTGGATATTCAAATAAAAGCAAAAATAATTATTTAGTATTTGAGCAGGTCTAAATGAATTATTTAAAGTAATAAAGTTGATTCTTATTTACACACAAACACAATTTCAATTATTATTTGCGTCGACAAATAATAAATTAAATTGTATTTTTTTATAGGCAGCTACGCTCTGGCGGTATGTATGTATACCCGAAAAAGTTGCTGTGGCAGACAAAAAACGCGCACGTGTTCATTCTATGTATATCCAAAATACAAGAACTAAGAGAAGACCAAAAACTATTTATTTGATTTCCACCTGAATCCACAAATAATAAATAATCTTTTATTTGCACATGAGAAATAATAAATCGATCACTTTTTTGGAATTATTTAAATTACTTTTATTTGCAATTAAAATCACACGTTTATTTATTATTTAAAATAAAATTCGCACAACACTGGGTATAATTATTGCAGCCATTAGTATTTCGTCCGACACATTTTTCTATTACTCTTGTTCTCATATTCCTCTTTGAAAAAATGTTCATGTAAATTCGAAATCTTCCATTGTATCGAAAATTTCTCTCCACGTTGTGTAACATTAAATTAGCAGTTGATTGTTCAATATCGCGCATTAATACACTCGTGCTTTTATTTTTTGTTATCCGAGATCATCGAATTGTTTGTTTCGAGAATTTCTATAATCTGCAGAGAAAAATATTTTCCTAGCGAATACATAAGCGAGAGATATACATATTTTCCCGGATCCTCTCGCGATATTGTTTGCTCGTCTATCGATAATATTGTAGGATCAAAAAAGCAAGCAGAACAAAAGCTGGAGAACCGATACGAAGTGAAATGGTCTGATGTTACACTTTTCATTTCTTCCATTTCTCACGAGGTAATTTACCTCTTTGGGAACCTACTGCTTCAGCCAATAATATAAATAAGTTTTGTTATAACTTTAAAATTGTACAAAATCAAGGTGGACTACAGATTACTTCCAGCTTTACATTAGTTATCTTCCTGGCCCTGTAGCTGTAATATTTTATTGAAAAGAAATTCGAGAGCTAGTTCACTGAAGCACCTAACGTTACTGTAAACTCCGGCTGTATAACTCCCAATGAAAGCTCAATAAAACGATCAAAACGATCAAATTCAAGTGGTGTGTATTTGGTCGTGAAATAAATTTCGAAATGGATTTTACAAATTGAGATTTGTAGCATTTGTGGCCGCAACGATCAATTGTAGAAATATATCCAGCTTTAAAATAGTAACTCCAAATAAACTCTGGCAACGAGTTCCAAGTCGGAATCCCTACCACAAGGCTAGTTATAAGGTAAACGTGGTTTAATGAATTAATCATTATATTTGTAATTTTGTTGCACATTAATAATTACGATGAGATACAACTAAAATTGGCGATTTTATGGTTCCGGGTTTTTTAAAAATCGACGATTCTGCAACCAAAAATTCTGAAATAATTCACTGTCATGTGTTCTATCAGGTAGAATGTTCATGAATTATTTCGTAATTTTTTGTCGAGCAGAACATAAGAAATAGAGCATGATTCATTAAATCGTGCTCACCCTATAACTACCCATGCCAACATTTTTTGGACACCCTGTAAAATTTTCTGGCACGTACCTAAAATTTAAGTTAATTGTTTTAACAGATTCATTCTCGTTTACTTTTGGCTTCGGTCTAATCAGATGCATTTATACCATGGGAAAGAATTTTCGAAAATAAGCAACCGATAAAGGAGAGGCCAAACGGATAAGAAAAAGTTCGATACTAAGAAGTTTAGCTCATTGAGCATGTTACGGGCATAGACTTTGCCAACGAGCTTCGCCGAATACTCCGGCGCTGAATAAAAATGCACAGAAACTTGGACCACTATTTTAGACGTCGCAACGTTATCTGGAATACACCGTTCCGCGTCAGAAGTTGGACACTTAATTAGAAGATATTACTGTTCATTGAGCGAGAAACAGAAGAGAGGTACCGTTGTATCGAAAATTCGATTAATATTTCATTAGCTCGAGAGAAATATCTTAATGCAGCAGCCGAAGAAAAATTCCTCGCCGCGGGAGCAAAGAAGATTTTCGGTGTCCGCGGGCATATCTGTTTTAATTTCGAATTATGAACGATGATGGCGAAACTTTAGAAAATTCCGCGTAGGTGCGTCGTTAGAGTCGCCCCATTGCGTCCCTTAATCCTTGAGGCTTCGTTATGAATTATTAATTCACTGGACTGTTCGAGTCGAAATATAAATTGCTTATTGCGAGTTCCCGTCGAACTTCCCTTTCAACGCGATTGCAATTACTTATCTACAGCTCTCCTACACAGATTTCAAACTTTATTCATTATTGTTTGCTATTCTTCAGCGAAATATGAAAAATTCATTTCTCGGGCTAAATATTATTTATATTCTGGTGTGAAGAATTTTAGAAGATTTACGCGGGGCATTATTAGACTGTGGGTGTCATATATTTATGACAAAAATCAGTAGTTTAAATACAAAATCGTGAACTACATAAACCTTATATATATATTTGGCTTAAAGCAATAAATATATACTAACAATAATCAAACTTCTTCTATTCTCGATGAGTAGAACGTGTTGATGTAAAACCAAACTTCAACAACAATTTCTTTAGTGTAAACAATTTTTCGGCAAGTTTTTTAAACAAATGTCCACCGATCCAGAACTGGATATTCATCTCATGACGATTACTTTTTATACATAATTTAAGTGCTCATAAGTAGAAGTAATTTAGGTGTTGGAGTTAAAATTAACACCCAGTATACAACTTTGCGAAACAAAAATACTGTTTAAATATGAATATATATTTTTAAACTCATATTTTATTGCAATCAGTATAGATTCTAATACAGTAGGACCTCGATTAACCGGCTTGATCGGGAGACGAACAGCCCGGATAAATTAAGGCCCGATGGATAATCGAGACCCGAGGGACATAATTAAAATGTACACTACATATATTCCAAAATAAATTTGTTATATTTGAACGCATATATTTGTTTATAATCGAGGTCCTACTGTATTGTGTTCCAATGAAGAGAAAATAATATGAAATATATGAATTGCATAACTTCAACATTTAATAATCTTTTAACTTCAAATTCCTGAATGGTAGAGAACGCTCCACACTTTTAAGAAGCCTTATAAGAAGCAGTTCGCGCAATGCGAAAACATTTTTCATTTAATTAAAGTACAAGTTTAAAATTAAAAAATTCTTCCGGTACGTTTGTGACATTTAAAAGGTTTGAAGTTGCCGAGCGCAAAGTTGTCCGAGTTCGAACTCACGTCGGTGTACTCTTATTTGCCGAGTATTTACAGAAGTGTTTGGCAGGTTGAAAGGAGAAAATCGAAAATTTAAGACAATCGATACGAGCTTAAAGCTTCAGCGTATATCTGTCACGGTTCTAGCTTCTAAGACGCGGAACAGGGTTCCCGGATTAAACTCAGCTGCTAAAACGTTACAGTTATACTCTTAAATCCTTCTAAATGTGCTTTTAGCTTCCCACTGAGTTTTCTTCTTTGTTGTTGAAGAGAAATGACATCGTCACTTAACTCCTTAATTCTATGTGGCGTGATAAAAGCTCGAGCGGATTACTGGACGACTGACATTTTGCATCGATTAACCGACCTTTTCAGGTGTTGCTAATTTTTCATATTTCTTAAGAATAAAACTATACACAGTTCATTACCTGTCGCTGATAAAATTTCGTGTTTATTATTAAATTAATAGTGCGTTTAAAGTTTTAATATTCATCAGTAGCGGAAATTAAATTTTCAATATTTATCGCTGATGAAATTAGATTATTGAAACTTTTATTATTTGGTAAAATGAAAATGTTAATGTTCATCACCGGTGAAATTCGTTTAATCAATTTGTTTAATTTATGCGTACCTATATAAATTTTTCATAATAATATTTATTTAAATTTCGCAGGATGAAAAATTCATCCGTCTAAAAATGAAACAAAATTCATTCATTTAACGGGTGAAATAATTCTAAATTTTCATTTCACTTATAGTGTGTGTTTTATATGATGTAATTAAATGTTCTCACGTGTATTGCGTAAACATAATAAAAGACGAAAGATAACAATTACAAAAGTTATATTTGAAACCTCTGAAATATATTTTAAATGTTATAGCATCGTGTGTGTATGTTCAATTTTTAGAGACCACGAGAATTTTAAAGAAAAATCACACAGTCTTTATAAAAAAGGAATCCACCTGTACAACCGCATATGTTTTATTTTTAAGTGATTAAAAGTTATGTTTTGTTTTAAAGTGATTCGAATGAATCGCCTTCTAACAATGAGAAATATTGAATTTATTTAATTTTGCACGATTTCTCGTGTAACACTTGCTTGAATAAATAAATTCATTCAATAATTTCCAATAAAAGAATCTTTACAATTTCAACGATCTGAAAATAAAAAATCTGAAATCACTCATTTCACTGGATGTAGTCAGATTAGTATTTAATTATTGAACTGCGCGGATTATATGCAATTTAGAACAGTGTAAAGGTGAAATGAATTTCAGAATATCAATAACATGATTTTGGGTCCCGAAATAGAAATTATGTTTTTTATTTTGAAATGAGGCATGAAATTTTGCAATCATGCAGACTGCTAAAGTTTGATAACGGAAGTGAAAACAGCCGTGATGAAGGCATAACGAAAAAGCGTGCGAAATTTGACCGTGTTTTTCATGCGTCTCGCGAATTAAATCGGAATTGAATTTCCCGTACGTAAAATGGATCAGCTTGCAACTTAACGAAGTTAAAACGGAGGGCTTTTATACGGTCGCGCGAGTTTAATTTAAAATGAAGCAACGATGTAGACGATTTTGATTGCTGTCCTATTTTGTCCTGTATTTTATCAAACGATCGGAACGATTACTGCCAATTCCACACGAGCAGCCCGATCGTGTGCTCGCTCGTGCAAGAAATCAGTCACGGAATCAATCGGCGAGTTATCCATTCATTCATTTGTTCGAATTATATGCGGAAAGTCTGACAAACAGCTTGTTTTAATGACGGAGATTCCTGTTCCGATTTACACGTATCGTGGAAATATTACAACACCCACAAACTGTCGAAAAATCGGTGGAATAATTGAAATTGCTGCTAGGGAAATGTTCGCATTTATCAAACCGATTATTATTAGCAGCAAATCTATTAGTTCTTTCCATTTTTATCATAAACGATCATTTTTTCCTAAAAAATAAATGACTAATTAATTAGATAACTAAGCCATCATCCATGGATATGATGACGACAATAAACAGAAATATATAATATTTGAACCCTTTTCATTTCAATTAATAAGGAACCAGGATAATATTCTAATATGTTGTAAAACATTATAAAAAAGTTAGATTTGGTATTGAAATTATTAGTTGAAAGATATGAATGTTATTAACCGAAACAATTATTATTTTTACGAAAGGTTAGTTCCAGGTTAAATATTTTTATAGAATATTTTTAAATAACAAAAGATTTCACATGAAAATATAAAATTGTTTTACCCTTTCAGTTTCTGAACTTGTGAAAACTTTTTTAAGTCATTCCTTTAAAAGCCAACATGTTAAGAGTTATTAATAGACTGCGTATTTTTATGCAAAAATAAAAATTGTCTTCGTTAATTGCAAGTTTTAGGAGCTATGCAGTTATTTCTTCTCGTAATAATTTGAAAATGCAAAGTATTTTTAAAATCTGTAAATATATTCGCCGTTTTGCACGCGATTTACTCATTTTTGTCATAAAAGCATAAAATCCGGAGTTTAGTTATTGACAGATGTGTAGCAAGTATTATAATTTTCCCTATTTTATTTACTTTTCCGTCTTCACGCATTTGCGCACATTGATAAAAGTTAATGATATTTATTTTTACCGCAATAAATATCCTATAAATGAAATAGAGTCCCACATTTTAATTTTCATCGATTCAATATCAAAGCGGAATTTCCATAAGCATTTGCAGTCCAGTCTTCAGTATCCAGCTACGGATTTAATTTGAACGACGGATATAACTTGCAAAGGAATATAAAATGCAGTCAATTCTCATATCTTAAAATATTTGCGAAGGTCTTTGAGTTATTTAGTCCCTTTTAAATATCGTTTGGGATACCGGAAATTGTTTGAATTTTCGAAAATCTATGATAACAAAGCGTCTAGGTGGTTCTAAAGGTGGAATTAATTTATGCCCTTTGTGCGATCGATGTGAGCGGAAAACAACGAGGAAAGAGAATTCTGCCGCGAAATAGGGGAATAACTTGCAAAGTAATAACGATTATAAAATGGAGCTTTGTACACCGGCGAGAGAAATTTCAAGCGGCATTAACAACCGGAATTTTGTCCCTCAGAAGTTTTCCACCCGCATTGATTAAACTCGAATGCAGTTCCTTACTTACCATTCAAACGTTTACTCGCATTTCGCCTTATAACTCATTATTTTTTTACCGATGTAGACGGTGTGACGAGAATTAATATTAGATTTATAAATGTTTTCTAATTTAAAATCATCATTCTTCTTTAAACAACATACATTTAATCAAAATAGACTGTATATGATTTTGTACTCTTGTGATAAAGAGTTGAAAAAATATAATTCTTTTAGTAAACAAATGGAAACTTGCATTATAAGTTCACAGCGGATTTCATACATTTATGAAAAAAATCAGTAGGTGAAACTTAAAACAGTAAAAACATTTATAAATGTAAAATATGAAGACGTTAGTTTTAATGAATTAAAATTATTTACCCAAGAAATAAATCTTTATTTAGATTCATTTCCGTGCATATGATGTATAAACATATTATTTTGCATATAAATCCACAGTCTAATTATAACTTGTAGCACAAGGCATATTTCATTTTTGACACAATTGCGTTTTTGTAAATAATGATTAGTTGTTCGGAAAAGTGTACACAGAATCGTGCGAAAAATACTTTGATTAAATATGCAATGCGTATAATTAAAATTCCAATTCAGCAATAATAAAATCATTCGTGTAATGATGATGAAATTTTTGATTTAAGTCGCATTAACATCTAACAATAAGAGCGATTCACTATATTTACATTTACATTTGCATTTACATTTCTCGTTTGGTTCTAATTACGTTACATGTTATACACGATGGATTTGCAGCTTTACAAAGTCCTTATTTTTGCTACTATAGTTTGGTATTAATTTTTATTTCTAAAAAGAATGCAATTTTGTTTATATTTTCCTACGTGATTTCGTAATTACGTAGTGTTTTACTTCATATTGACAATATTAATATTGTAAATTTTTCGTAGTCAGTTTTACCGTACACAGCAACGCGATTTGGTATGCATCTAGTTCGAGACGGATATTTCCAAGCCAGATTCACGCGGATTTATCTTTAATAAATTGCTGTCTCGTTGGATAAGTTCAATGGATGCAGGTCCCCTTATTCAAGGGAGAATTTATGGCACAGTTCTGCTGTAATATTGAGCACGTGTGGACGTTAACAATGCCAAATGCCAAATGGTTGAATTTCACGGAAGAGGGAAATGACGTTGAAAACTCGAAAATATTGTCGCTTTTCACCGTGAGCAGTTGTAAATACTGTAATTTGGGACGGTTTGACACAGCTAACAGGAAACTAATATTTCGTTTGTGCCGCGTGTTCGGATTAATCTAACGAACGACAAAAATTTCAAACCGTATTAGTATGTCAAAGAAAGATTGCATCTACAAAAACTGACCCAGAAACCTAATTAATTTTATCTTTTATTATATGTACATCAACAGTCAGTTATTATAGTGCATAAAGTAATAATGATATTCCGTAAGAATTTGTCGTTTCAGAAATTGAAACTTTACTTACAAAATTTTCAATCATCTTCCTCAGAGCAATTTCAATCAAAATACAATGTGCAGAATAATTATAGTGTAACAATTTCTTCTGAAATTACTATTCAACATGAGAATATTTTATATGAATACATTTAACAATTCAGAATAGTTGTTGTCATCAAAATTGTACGGAACCATCCACAAAATATGTAGTACCAATTACAACCGTATTTAGTTGCTCAAAAGCATTGCCACCACCTCTATTAATTTCGTATGAAATGCACGGCTTTTATAAATATCATCAAAAAAGAATTTTTCAATTAAAATGTGGATGCAGTCGCCAACAAAATGGGAACTCTGTTAGTCCTCGTTAAAAGTTTTTACACAGGACCGGTTACAGTTCAGTGTAAGCGAGCCTTTTAAATTGTCAGTTATAGAGAAATATACATATGTATATAGGATTTATAATAGCAAACTTGCTTGGAAGGGTTCGCGAGGGAAATTATAAATATCACCCTCGAAGTTCTTACTGTGATTCATTCTTGACTTGTCGTCGAGAACTGCAAGTTTTAATTATAAGACGGAGACGACGTTGCAAATAACATCGAGCATTAAGGGCAAGTGCATGTAATTGTAACCTGTATCGCCTATGTGCTCGCGCGACTATTGCACGTTTGCGGGCAACCGCGCCTTATGTGCTTTATTTTAAATTATGCCCACGGAGATCGCTACCACCGCAAAAAAAAACGACGCCATGGAGAACGAACACAAGTACTTGACTTTAATGGAAAATAATATCAATTTTTTATTTTTCTCTTTATACGCACAATAATTAGTAATAGCAGAAACGAGATATAAAAATAAACGTAACGTTTAAAAATCGAGGTTTAGAGTACCGCAGATTTTATGCATTCATAACGAAAATGGTTGGACAAAATATAAAACAATATGTAAAACTGATTGAAAGAACTGAAATTATTGATTTTACTGTTCATAATACATTAAAGTTATTAAAAGACGTAATATGCTTTTATCCAACTCCAGCTTTTCGCAAACAATTCAGAAAATTTTCATTTTCCATAATGGTCTGCAATTCTCTTTTCATGCTCGAGTCTACAAAAGCTTGATTTTGTCATTCTCGATAAAAGAATTTGTGAATCGAAGTATTTCCTTTTCCGTTGCATTTCCGTTTATCGTTGTATGCTTTATCATTGTTTTATTTGAGCTCGAAAAGATAAATTAAACTCGCTTAGATTTACAAAATACACGCGTTTTAAATCTTCATCGTATGCACTTGTAAAAACTTAGAAATCGTGATCTCTATTCTCTTTTATTGCAAGTGCGACCAATTTTCTAAAAAAATTATTTACACATTACCCAGTAAACCAATCTTCCTAACATGTAAAAAGAACTCGTGCCGTTTCGTCCAATTTTGAAAAAGATATTCGTTTTTACAGGGTGTACAAATGCTTTTCACGCTGACTGTATGTCGTAACAAATAAATATTTTCTTGAATATCATGAAATCTCGTATTTTCTTCACATTTGAATATACAAGGTTTTAAAGTATTACACATAATGACGTCGTAGACGGATAACATCTATGACATTTAACGATATTCTCGATGGTGAAGGGTCACGAGATCGATATCTTGTTAAGTAGAATTAAATGACATTAGGTGGGATGGCTATAAGCCTGTGCGGCGCACATTACATTTGCATAACAGATACATTAGGAACGTATTAGTCCAAGTAGATTGATACGCGCGTGGTCAGACAAGTAAAATGAGGCGATACGTGAACAAACGGGTGGAATAGGTCCGTGCATAGTCGGACAAATGGTATAGAAATGGTTACTGCTCGATTAATCCTTGCAACGGTCACGTACCACTGCGCAGATTGGATTAGGCGGGTGTAAAACTTTTGACGGCTTTCGTTTTGAGTCAGTAGGTTGTGAATATTCTCCGAAAAATTCAAAAGAGGTATCAAAAAGTATCACTATCTTGCAGGAAGACCACTATGAATTATTTTGTGCAATAGGTTTTCACATAACTTATTATTGTGGATACTGTTTTAGATACGTTACATTTTATTCAAATATCTTCCAGTCGCTAAATGTTCCTTCAACGTTTTAACAAAATGATTCAAAAATTATTTAAGATATTCTAACAAATAGCTGTAAGATATTTTAACAAATTGTATGACATTTCTAATTCAGTATCTAATAATAATTCTTGCAGTATTTTGTTACTATTTTGAAGGAAGTATAGTGTAAATCTATAGCATGCCAACAATAATATTATTTACTTTTAAAGTATAGATAAGTAGATTTTGTATCAATTTCAAAATTTCCTATAATTCAGAATTTGTATTTGATGTTGCAGTTAATAAATCATTTTCTAAACCGCCCAGCCATAATCTACTTGTTTATGAGCTTCTGAACTGACCTACTGGCTTTTCTTTCGTGTTGATTTTTGTATAACAGATTTATGAAAGCATTAGCTTACCTCCCGAGGCGACTGTATATGTTCTCCGAAAATGAATGGAGCCGAAACTAACATAACTCACGCTTGGAATGCCCTGGGTACTCGACAATGCGAAAGCAACTTTCCATGTCACGATCATTTTTAACCATGGAAACGGGAAGCAAAGTTAAGCTAGAAATAATCTTTTAATCTTTCTATTGTTTTCAATTTTACTTTCTCCTTTTTGTCATAAATGTATAAAACCCGCGGTCTAATTATTATAAAGTATTTTGAAATTATATCTGAACGATTTATCTGAACGATAAAGACTAAAACTTTTAAATACACTTAACATTTACACGTACATGGTCAAGAAAATGGATTCGTTTTTAATCAAATGCTTTAATGCATTCATTTCTACGAGTTTGTGCTTGTACACCTTGTTTTCTATTAAAATGTAGAGAATATAGAACACCAATATTTGGGGGTTGTTTCTACCCTTTCAATATAAATGAGAGATAATAAAGAAGATATAGTGTTAAATATACAGTGGCTCACGAAAGTATTCGAACGCCCTTTAAAACACAATAACTTTTTTATAATTGTAACAAATGACCTGATTTTTTATAATCAATCAGAAGCACTGGTTTATGAAATGATACGCAAAAAAGATTTTCCAAAAAATTATAATTTACAGTTACATGCAAAAATAAAAAAGGCATTTTTTAAACTTTTTTATTAGGGCCCTTAATGAAAATTAAAAATATATGTTTTTTAGATCTATGTTAGTTATACACATGCTGAAAATTTCATCGAAATCGGTTGACGCAGGAAAAAACAACACGCATCGAAAAATGTACGATTTTGTGGATTTTAAGCAGAAACTGATCAAAAAACCGTGTAAAACTACGATTTTCAACATTTTTAATCGCTTGTAGCTCGTGTGTATGTTAATCGATTTTGACGAAATTTTCAGCATGTGTATAACTAACATAGATCTACAAAACATATATTTTAAATTTTCTTTAAGGGCCCTAATAAAAAGGTTAAAAAAATGTATTTTATATTTCTGCATGTAACTTTGTAAATTATAATTTTTTGGAAAATCTTTTTTGCATATCATTTCATAAACCAGTGCTTCTAATTGATTATAAAAAATCAGGTCGTTTGTTACAATTATAAAAAAGTTATTCTGTTTTAAAGGGCGTTCGAATACTTTCGTGAGCCACTGTACATACACAGTGATCATTATTTCTTGTAATATTTGAAATAGATTGAATACGAATCAATATGTAATAACAACAGCGTCAAATATATTAGTAAAGACTCGGTAATGCTACAAGGAACATAATATTCAATTGTTTCTTAACAGCAATCGCACCGTATACTAAAAGTGATTCGAATGAATCGCCATTTGAGGATATTGAATTTGTCTCTCGTATAACAATTTCTTGAATAAATAAATTCACTCAATAATTCGCAATAAAAAAATCTGAAATGAAATTACTAAAAAGAATTACTAAACTGAATTTAAGAATATCAATAAAATGATTTTGGGTGCTGAGATAGTTGTACTATTGTTGCTTACATATAAAATACGTATGTGAAGCATACGCAACATGAAAAATTATTAAATGGAAACCTAGTTGTTCTAAATTCTTCGTATTACTGCCATGATCCTGCAGCTTGCCATAAACCCAAAAAGGTTTCTAAATGTCTGGAAAGTCAAGGTTCTCGACTACCCATTTTACTTCTCGAGTACCAAGTACCTCATTCCCAGGTGTTAAAACCGAGAAATTTCGAGAAAACTCTCGGAATTTTCAATTTCTGCGCAGGGTGGTCAACGGTAAAGCTGAAATAAGTGTACTATTGTTGCTGGATGCAAATGGACATGTCAGCTTGTACTGACGTGGAGCGGCGATACCAAAAGTTTTGCGATCTGCGAACCGGCTGGGTAACAATGAAAGGGAAAACGGGTGTCGTCCGCTTTCAGGAATTTTTGTTCGTTACGAATGACCGCGCGACCGAGTTCGAATTTTCTATGTGGGAACCCGGGCGCGCAACTTTGTTACGGTTCTTCTCTCTCTTTCTCTAACTCTCTCTCGCTCTCTCTCTCATAGCGCAATAATGCAGTTTGTTACGCGAAGCAATACAGAGTCCCGGCGCGGTGCTATTTCTCTTCGGGGGCAGAGATATGAAAGCTACGTGAAATAACACCGGACTCCTCGGTTTTACGATACCCCGTAAAAATTTGTAACATGCGCTGCAAAGTTACAATCACGGGCACCATTGTCGTCGCGGTAATAATTTAAGGAACAGACGGTCCGGTGCAATCCGAGAAAAAAGAAACGGTTGTTTAGGATTTCACTTTCTGAAGAACGCTTAGCCTCGCTGGAATGACCACTTCAGCGTCGCGTCGTCGCGCGTCGCCTAGAAACTGTAGAACCTTCGAGATTCAAACTCAGGCCTGATCTTACTATTTTCTATTCGTTTTCTGTTTTGTCGTGGTCGGGGACAAATAAAGGAAATGATTTATTTCATTTTACTCTCATTTTCGCTTCTCGAGAAATTGTCGATGTTTAAATCGTGATCATTTCGTGAAAACAAATACTACAACCATAAGCTTGGACTCATTTTGAAGATTGAAGCCTCTACTTTCGCAATGCAGTGTTCATTTTCTATGATGTAGCAGGTGGGAAACTGAAGACCCATTTTGTCCAAAAAATGATGCAAATTCGAAAGTCTCCAAAGACGTTCAAAAAATTTACTCTTAAATGAAAGTGTCATAGATTCAAAGATTGAAGCCTCCTCTTCACAACGGGTTTTCAGAAATTGATGCATGATTGGCTTGCACCGTTTGGTGGGACAAAATGAGTAACCAAATTATTAGAACAACTTGCATAAGTTGATAATTTTATATCAAAACGTATCGTTTTTGTACGAAGTATTAATTTTTTGAAAACAACAAACGTACATTTAGCAACACTGTGGACGAATCGATTTACGACGTGGATGAAAAATTTAAATCATGCAATTTATAAATTTTTAACATGTCAATCAATTACTTTGTAGTTAAAATAAAAATATTTTTTAATTTAACATGTTATATAATCAAAATAAGATTATAATGTTTATTACTGTTTCAAACCTTCTCCATTTCGCAAATCCCGACGAAATTCGACAAACTAACTTCATCAGCGTGAAAAATAATGTTGTGACATATGAGTGACGTGGATATCAACATGTCAATGTTGTATACAATGGAAACCATGTTCTATTTAGATATAACCGAAGCTTTTTGAATTAAATTGCAAATAAATGCTGTCGTAAATATTGGAAAATATTAGATAATACTAGCCATACTTTTTAGCCATTTATTAAAGAAACATATAAATTAATTTTAAAGTATGTCACCAGAATATCTCGCTTGCTATTGATGATAGAACAAAATGCATGGGATGAAACTTGCTTGGGTTTGACAGATGTATTATCTGGTATTATACAAATTTGATTATACATAGTTCGTGACATAGAGGAGGTATGGAGGTTAATCCTGTTTCTCTTTAAATGGAATGCCATTTTCTTTTTATTTATTTTATGAAGGTCATTCAAGATTGTCCAAGATTAATCCCAATAGAAAATTGTTTTAAGTTTTTTATCGAATACTTCGGCGATTTATATGTTAATATTTCACACTCGCTGCTAATACAAATGTTCTGAACAACGACCTTGAATATTGATACAAATTCTACTTGCATATTCTTGCACGTCATCTTTGGCTTATGCTTTCTCGTGGTACACTTGTTCCTCGGACCCAAACAAGCTTCATTGATGCACTTTTTCGTATTGTTAATGGCAAGCCAAATATTCAGGTGACCTTTTCTAAATGCTCCACCCTGGATATACAACATTATAATTGATTAGCCTAAATCTAGATTTAGATTGGAAATTCTTTAGCAATTGTAATAGCAATTAACAATGTGTGACAAGTAGACTGCGAATCTTTTTATGCATTTATGAAGAAATTGCTTGGGTGAAATATAAAACAGCAAAACATTTTAAAAATTCAAGAATGTTGTAATGTTGCTTTTAATGTAACAAAATCGTTAAGGGATGAAATTTATTTTTACGTTATTCCTGCTTCTCACAATCAATACAAAACATTTTTATTTTGCATAAAGATCCGCATTCTAGTGATAAGTAATTGTTAATTGTAAAGTACCTTAGATTTACATAAATTAAAAAAATTGAAACATAGTATATACGTTGTTTCTAACTAGTGTACAATTTATTATAACATGGATGGGAACCAAAAACTTTATATAAACATAATTCATCAGTTCAGTCAGTTCCGATCACGTACGTGAGAAAATAAAATTATTCGAGCGATCAATTACGGAAAAATTTCTATATTCGCAGGACGAGTTTGTCGATGCATCGTATATCGTATCTATCATTCATCTACCAACAAGTTTTGACAACTGCGGGATCAGTATGGCGCCGAAAAATGGGGTGAAGCGAGGAACAGGGAAAAACGCGCGCGAGAGTGATTTATCCTGCTATTTCAAAAACGGAATAAGGAGCGGAGAAATTTGGGGATGAGCGAAAATTGCTGGTAGAAATATGGCCTGGCTGTCCTCTGTCAAACAATGGCGTCGTCCTATTCGACGTCGAAATGGCACCGCTTCTGGAATTGGCAAACCGCCTGGTTCTAATGTATCGCCTTGCCCTATTGTTCCCAGTTCATTATGGGTAAACAAAAAATGGAGACGCGGGTGAATATAAAGTATTCGGTAACACTGAGCACGCGAATCAACGAAAAATAGAGATCGGACATGGTAAAGTTTCGTAGACCACCCAGAAATACATGGATATATAAAACATCCTTACACATAAAACATTCCTTGTTCTTGCTCAAAGAAATACTAGAAAGGAAATTAATAAAATTATATCCTTTTATCATAGCGATTGAAAATTAACACTAAACCTACCGAGCCTTATTTGTAACTGGTACATGTTCCCTTATAAAAATGACGAGATTGATTTTATTTAGACTTTGTGCGGCTCCTATTATAATATGTGCTCTACTAACGATATTTATACAATTACCTTATAAAATCATTGTTAGTATTTCAATAATTGTAAAATAATAAATCTGGAACCGGTCATTTTGACTGGTGATGGTAGGTTTAGTGTTAATATTAATTTTCAGTTTAAGGAAACTTTTAAGCGACACAGTGAGTCATTTTTATGTATAATTTACAGAAAACTAACAATAATAAAGTGTCACGTATTATGTACGTAATGGATCTATGAATACATCTTTCAGCTATGAGAAAACATCTTTCAGTTGCATTTGGTTATTTATTGGACAGTATATGTACGGTCATAAAGGTACACATGTTCCGGAGTACAAGCCCATATTTATGTAAAGTGTAGAAGCTATCATAGTCGTGCGAACGGAAAATATCAATAACTTTCTTAAAGTTGGATAGTTTTAGGCCTAGAAGAAAATTGAACTGACAAAATAATATTCACATATTGTTAGTGCACTATTTGAACAAACCGTGCGGAATTCGAAAATATGTGCGAAATGTTATGCAATTAAGACCCATAGAGACGTACAAAAAGTGTGCAAACAGTATGATGAATTATGGTAGATGTATACACGAAAATATTATATGTATACATATGTATATTCTACGCAGGGTCTACAAATTATTATTTATTTTATTGAGATGTTATTTATCACAGCGTGTGTGTGAGTGTGTGTGTGTGTATAAGTTTTTCCACGATTTTCAACACTAAAATTATATCGTCCGTCTGAAACAATTAAGTTTCACTAAACAATAAAATTATATCGTCAGTCTGAAACAATTAAAGTTATACAAATAGCGAATTGTAGCTAGGATTTGTTTCTACGGTACAACTAAATTATATACATAATAATAAACCACTGCCGGTCAAATGACCGGTTTATGTTTTTAATTTCACAATTAGTGAAATTATGAAGTTGCTAACATTGAAATTGATTCGATAAATTTCTTCATCCAAGCACATATTGTTATAAAAATTGCACAGAATCTAAATAAATAGAGTCTTGTCATTTTTGTAACTAAAATCATTTTAATCGCTTTTAGCGCTTCTTCAAATCTACTATGTATGTTTGGAACATCTTGCTTTAGAAGTTGTATGAAAATATGAATAAGACCTTCCAATGAATAACCCTCCTAAAAAATTGTTTTAAACTACTACCTCGATACTATAATGTTGCTATTCCTTCTTAAAATTTTACTTGGTTAATTTAATTTAACTTAATTTATATAGTAATTCTGAAAGATTACTTATATATGCAAAGAGGAGTCAATTTTTCGAAGCAGTACAAGCAGAAGCCTCTTTAAGTGAGTAAGTTAAGTGAGTAAGTCAATCACATTGTTACCCTCCCAAACAACAAAAGATGGACGCGTGCACATACAGTTGATTTTTCATAAAAATGTGACTGTTCAGGTGTCCGCTTTATCTCCATTCGGTCGATCGAGCTGCTTCCCATATAGACCGCTACGTAATCTTGTTACCCGCTCTCTCGAGTACGATCCTCAGTATCGAGCCGCTGTAAATTATTCTTTTATGGCGCCTATTCTGTACTGCCTACCGCCTCTATAAACCTATAAGATCCTTTAAACAGTAAATGAGCTTTACGATCAAGTGCCGTCACGGAAAACCGCTTCCCGCCCAGGCGTCCAGTTTCTTACCACGAAGAAAGAAGCTTATAAAAAGTTCACGCAGGTTAGACTCCTTTTTTTTCGCACGGTTTCTATCCCTTTCTCCATATGGAACGAAGGGAGCAAGCTCGGAATGCAACGGTGCACGCTGCGCTCAGGCGGACTGCCAACTGCGACAAACTTTTATCGTCCCTGGCTATTTTAATTCTCAAGTGGTTAGACTTGCTTTACCGTTTCTTACTTCTTTCTCGCTAATGCGCGTAATCTGTTCGTACCACCCGATGAGCCTCAAAGGGCTGTTTTCTCCTAGAATTGGACGGTAATTCCGGGGCAAGTACGAACATTCTTTGTGGCATACGTCACAAAGTGAAAAAGGGTCACTGTGCATGATTTTTATTAATGGACTCTTATCAACAAATTTACGAAAATTGTGACCACCTTTGGTTATAATATTGCCTTTACCTTACATGCACTGTTTGTGCAATTTGGATCATCGAATGAATTATACAGGTACACTATTACAATAGTCCGTGTATACTGTATCTATCAATTAATAGAAATAATCACTATGCCAGTTTTATGTTAATAAATTCTTATATATTAATTTACAGAAGTTGAAACTACCACGAATTCTATAATATAATTTTGTTTAAGTACTTTATATACACTGTCGATGCAATTTGAATTATTCTATGAATTATAAAGATTTTAAATTAAATTTATACGAATAGTTCACGCGAGCGTATACTATTGTATGTTAATAAATTGTATGTTAATAAATTGTATGTTAATAAATTCTTATACAGGGTGTCCCAGCTAACTTGACCACCTTAAATATCTCGCTTAGTTTTAGTAATAGAAAAAAAAACGTTATAGGACAATACATTGTATACTAATTTACAGAAATTAGACTACCTTGTCCACTGCTTGTCCAATTTGAGTTCTCGTGCAAATTATACAGGTTTTAAAATAAAACTTACATGAATAGTTCGTATCTAATATCTTTTTTATCGGTTACGGAACGAACATTGCCTCTGTGCACATTTCTGCTAATAGCTCCTTATACATTAATTTACAGAAACTGAATGTACTAAAACAATTTTAATTATTGTACGAATGCTAAAGATTTAAAATAAATTTGTAATAAGCTATAATACTATGTGCTTATGAAGGTACAAATTAATCAAAAATTTATTCATAATATAAAATTTCGAAGTCATATTAAATTAATAAAGCAACGCGTGCTAACGACAGCAGTACATATTTAGCAGATTTGCAGCAGTGCATTTCAATTTAGGATTGAAATGAAGTCTATACCCTGTACTAGTAATTTCATTAAATTATGAATGAGATGCAAAGCTTTTAAATTGTATGGAAATTACTGTCTTATTATTTCCTGGATAATTTCATTATTATTATGAATATATTACTTAGCAATTTGGTATTAATGATGACATGTAATATTGGTATGAACGTATTAGGTATTTTTAACATGTTAAAACACACAAAAGTATTATAGACACAATCCACATACCATTTGACTAATTTTGCTATAAATAAATGAAGAACCACAGGGTTATTTACTGTATATTCAAAATATTTTTATCTATCAATTGACGAGTCTATACAATTAATACAAAGTCAATATTAAAAAATTATATATAATGGATATAATATGTAGTTATTGCAAACCACCTTTTAAAAAATTCAGGGGAATTGAAATTGAAGAAAGTTCATTATAAGTACGCTTCTAAGAAAGTTAAAAGTAAAATGAGATTCTATTTAATTGAATTAAAGTTTCTATCTTCTTAACACTTTGAAGATTGTTGGATGATGCCGGATTAAATGAACTTAATATGAGTATAAAAAAAGAACAAGACTCAGCGAATGAGTAAAATGTTCTTCCCGATTCAATCTTTAAAAAACGACTCTTTACTTGTTTGTAAAAAGTTATTAAAATATTTTCTATAGACTCCGCTGATGTGTACACCGAACATTCCACAATATTACTTTTGATGGACGCTGAATGAATTTGACGACGGAAGTTGCCGCTTTTCGAACTTTCTCAATTTGATTTCTTAACATGGCGAAGAGGGAGACTTTTTAACGGACACTGTGGATGAAGTTTCCTTTCAGAGTACCTCGAAAAGCTTTTTGAGACTGGTCTGTAGAAGGCATTGAATGATGATACGCTTCAACTTTAAATATTAAATCGATAGATGTCACATCGAGTATATGTATGTCAGTTTCCTGGAAAACTTCGAAGCAACGGACATCGTTCTAATGCGTTCAACGTTATTATTGACAAACACATTTCTTTCGAAACAACAATTAGTCTGCTAATTCGAGATAATGAACGATAACGCGGATACTTAGTATGTTGCAATAATTGGTTTGTAGAATCGATCATTTCGCTCAGATAACTCAATTTAGCGGTAACTGTGTCACCTGAAAAATTGTTTTCACCGGTAAATACAAAGGTGTGTTATTTCGTCGATAACGGTGACGTCAACACGCAAGTTATGTCAGAATTTTTGAAATTGTTATCGAATGTTTTGAGTACATGCTCTTTTAAAAATGATTTCCCGTATTAACGATTTATCAGTAAATTATTTTCTGTCGAGATAACAGGAAACATATCGAGATATTGTCTAAATATTTCGTGAGAATAATATTTTTTATCACACTGAATAATCATTAAAAAATAATAATAGCAATGCCTAAATAAAGCAATAAAGTCATAACAAAGCTTTCGTGCACAAATAAATATCTTTTTCACAAATCAAATTGGTTTTTCAAATATTTATGGCAAAAATTAGTAGGTGTAATTTAAAATAGCAAAAATATTAGAAAAAATTAAACGTATGGTGAAGCCTTGATCTAAGAAGAACCCTCGGGTCCCTGCTGTTTCTTAGATCCTGCGGTTTCCGTTTTCTTACATCCGGGCTTTATATTATTCTCAACCTACTAAACACAATAGGGAAGAAAATAAATGTCTATTTCACTCCAGTTTGTTGTAATTCAGGTGAGAAATGTTTATTTTACGTTTGTGACGGTTAATAAACTATGAAACGCAAGAAAGTGGCAAACAATTCTACCATGTTGGTAGATTGGATTCTATCGCAATAATTGTCGATTTCCAATTTCAAACTTTTTGGTATCAGAATTTCTGGTATTGAATATTCGTTCGAAGTACAGAAACAATTTTCACCGATATTGGCCATACGAGAACATTTCTACAGTGACATGTAATTTAATGTACCGTTTCGCAATTCTACTGCAAGGTCAAAAATAAATTTTTGATATCGAATCATTGTTCGAAGCGTAGCGATAGGTTTTATCAGCAATATTGGCAATCGGCGAAGTTATTAGATTGAATTCGAACGTTGTTGCTTCGTTAAACCGGAAATCGTCTTCGGACGTTATCGGAATTCCCTGTATCTGCCGGCAGATTTTAATCACGCTGCCTCATAATTCTCAAGTGACGCGTTGTTCGGACGGCGCGCGGCGCAACGGTGCGGCGGAAGTAAAAAATCGCAAATTGACGTATTTCCGCGGAGAAAAGCACAGTCACTTGCATCTGCCCGGCAGTTTCATAACGCCATCAAGAGATCTTAATTTCCATTTGTTTGCGAACGCTTCGGTGGACCCTGTCGCAAGCAGATGTTTCGATCGCTTTGTTTCCAACGGGACAGGCCGTGATTGGGTTTCCATAATGTCGAGGAACCTTTGGAAACCGTGCGTCCGTAATATTCTTTCCGCGATAGTTATCAGAAGCCAAACGTATCGACTACACTTTCGATAAACGTTTCGAGAGCATCAGCAGGTTTGTCCGATAATTACTAGACTGCGTTCCATGCAGAAAGTTACTTGGATCTACACGGTTTAACGTTACATTGAAAACTTTATATCCTGTGGTAAATAAATAATTTTCATGAAAACGCAAACAATTATGATAAATACATAACTAGACCGTCGCTAATGACTAAAAGGTCGAAGCGTGGTGAAACATACGTGAAAGATAAATATTGAATTTAATGCTATTTTAACACTTTACCTACCGAAAGCCTATTAATGGGAATTTTTTTTACATTTCAATCTTAAAAGTTACTATTAGATGACGTTATTGAGGGTGACTTGTTAGCTCACAATGAAAATTGCTGTTGCTATTGAATCCATTAAAACATGGTCGGTAATGTGTTAAATTTAGCACGCAATTATTTCCCAACCGGGAAATAACATTCTAGCAAATATTTCAAATGAAACTTGGTCTGTTTTAGGGGAGACATCTTGCGACGTGCTTTTGGGAGTGTTAGAAGTGGAAAATTATCTAAAATTACAATATTTAGAACGCAAAGAAGACCCGTTATTATTTTGGCGTGAAAATTCAATGAAGTACCCCATTTTATCAAAAATTAAACGTGATTATCTTTGTATAATGTCCGCTTCTGTACCTTCAGAAAGAAATGTAATCGAGTTCTTTGTGCCATGAGTTGTGTTTAACAAATGAGATCAGATACGTGTCTGTGTCCTTTCCAGTCCATTTCGTTCAAGTACAGTAAATCCTCTATAAACGCAAAAGCCTCGGGGGGATCCGTTTGCATTTATCGTAGACGGGTAGGTACATATCTCTTTGAGCTTCAGAGGCCGAGCCGAACGTAGAGAAGGACAGCGCATGTAAAGAGAGACTCTCCTTTCCCATACGCTGTCCTTCTTTGCGCCCGAAACGTTCATCGTCAATTAAACCAGTAAATACAGTTGAAATTATATCGTGTTTGGTCTTATTTGAATCAGAAAAATGCCACAAACATATTTGTGAAAGTTTCATAAGAAAATAAGTAATAATATAAAAGATTATAAATATATTGGTGTTACATTGTGAGAGGACGCACGAGCCTTTGAACTGTGCTGACGATTGCGATTCTCCGCGTCACATTAGTAGTGGCACACACCGATATATACGCGAGCCGAGATCAGATTACTAAAGGGGAGGGGATGCTTTTTTGCGTTTATCGTGTACAGCCTTTTTGCGTTTATAGAGGATTTACTGTATCAGCGCACGAAAAGATCTAGTGTTAACGTATTTCATAACATTAAAATTTTTCAATCACTTCCACCTATTTCGTAGTAGACACGGGCCACTGTGCGACAGCGATTATGCCGACCGATGTGAAATCTGACGCGTGTCGCACGTGGAATTCAATTGTATGCAAAACTAACCGAAACACTGGCAAATTAATGAGCCCATCTAATCTGCCAACCGCGAGCTCAGACAACCGTGTAACACCGCTGTCGCGTCATTTAAAATCGCGCATGAACCATCACCGCAGCGCCATGCCATTTTAAACGGTTTTCCAACTCGTATTACTCGCGCCATAATTGTCAGTGAGATTTCATGCTGTCATGTCATTTCAGCCATGCTTCCCATATAATTCGAAAACCAGATCTAATTTCAGGAATAACTTCTCAACAAGCGATTCTTTCCGAATTGTATCTCCCGCGGCTTCCAACTTACGCCGTTTGCGGCAGAGATTTTAGATTGCTGACAATCTCGTTGTACGTTCTATCCGAGAATCGAAGAAAATCTTGTGATTTTTCCTATTGCTATTGTTCTGTGAACCGTCTGTTATATGAGCGCTCTGTTATTTGAACGGTATTCCTACTACAGTGCTATAAGCAAACAGAAATATTACTTGCTTTTATAGGACGAAATTTATTACATTGACGAGAAGTTTTTTTAATATCAGATCATACACGACTTGGATATTTTTGAGAAATCAGAACAATTAATTTACTACATGACGTGAAACAGAAATTTTGAGAAAATTTCATTTAGTCGGAATTACAAAGGAAATAATAGAAGTTGTCGTTTTTACAACATTTTTGTGTGAGGCAATATCGAACATTTAAAAAATACGTTTTGTAAATCTGTGTCAATTATACATATTCTGAAAATTTTAAAAGATGCATAAATCCCCAGGATTTATTTCAATGATAGGCTGAAAATCGTGGAAAAATCTGCAATTTTAACCATCTTTAAACGTTGCAACGTTGACCGATTTTGGTGAAATTTTCCGAATATGTATAATATAATTGACACAGACCTACAAAATGTGTTTTTAAAATTTTCAGTATAGGCTTCCATAAAAAAGTTGTAAACGACAACTCTTAGTACTTTCATTGTAATTCCGACTAATTGCAATTTTCTCAAAATTTATTTCTCAATTTATATTTTACAATGAACGCACCTTATTCGAGAAACAACTTTTATTCTACGAGAGGCAATCATAATTTCTTTAAAGAAGAAGCTGTGCTGTGTTGTTCGTAAGCTACACGCACACTTCTATACAAATTCTTTCCATTTATGTGTACAAATTAGTTAATTGACTCTCTGATGCTCAACCTCCTCTAACATCGTTTCATTAGCATGCAAAAAACCGAGTACACGCTATTAATGAATATGGAGTAGTCTGAGGAATTACGAAAATCATAATACATTAATGTTTCAAAGGAATAGTACCATGAAGTTTACAACATCGGTTGTTACAAAGGAAAAAAATTATTTTCTCCCTGTTAGTGCATTTTAACATAAGCGTGGTTTTTACGAAGATTGCAGTAATTAATTATTTCAGATACTTTGCTATGTTTATTTGATTAATAACATTTTAAAAAGCATTATTATTTTGTGTTTAATTTCACCTTTAGAGAATTAAATAAATCAAAATAAATCGACAGATTTTCTCCATTTTTAAACGCGTTTGAAGATCTAACTATGAATTATATGAAATGATTAAGTCAGTTGTAAGGAATCAGAGTTAATAAAAAATGTATTTCGTAAATTCTTCTAATGTCTTTTCAATTTATAATTATTATAATAAATGCATAAAATCTGCAGTGTATTCACAACTAACAATAAGTTAACGATAAGTTAATTGTACAAATTGAAGGAAATCTTTTGCTCATATATTCTACAACACTTGTACTTAAAGAAAATCCCCAAAAAAACATTTTTTTCAATAAAACACCACTATACACCCTTCAACTTAATTTTCAAATAATCTATTTGGAAGTTTGAAGAACTTTTGAAGAGAAATGTCCATACCGTTCTCGGATTGTGGCTCGCCACGTCGAAACAAACTTAGTAAAACCTTCGCGGCTAAATCCAACGATCGGAACAGTTCCGCTTCCCCTAATTGCAAAAGTTTATGCGTTTGTACTCGGAGCGGGGGAGAAATTTGTGTTTTGTCCTGGCAGGGGGCAGAATGTAACATGAAAATTCGAATTCATTTTAAGGGTAAAGAGTCCCGTTTAACTGTCCCGGCGAGGCAAGATGGCTGCGATGTCCAACTATAGCGGGTTGTCTAATTTGCATTATCCGCAAACGTTACACGGTCACGTGGAGATTAAACGGACTACCCAATCCGTATCATGTTGCTCTATCCTAATGCGTGACGCTTGGAATAATCGTGTATAAATTTATAATAAAAACACGGTGATCCACGAATCCCCGTGGTTTCAACAATGTTAATATTTATTATTGCTACGTGCGCGGTTTCGGTACTTGCATATTCATGGTGGTATGAAACCACAACAATATTTACGATACGTTGTATAGATTCATTTTTATTATATTCTACAGAAGGCAAACACCTACATTTTACTGTATTAAACTTTAGAAGACCAGACGTATTATAATTGCCACGAGAATCTACACTTCCATTTATTATATTGTGACATTTGCTTTAATAGAATTTGTATAAATTTGAATGTATTAGGTTGTTGCATATGAAATGTCCGATTTTAGAATGCGTCTCTTATAAAACGTTTCGATCAAGAAATGCTGTTACAGTCTATACGTTTATTGTATAAAACTCTGAGATACAAAGCTAATCCTTAACATTAAACTTACCACGAATGGTCAAATGACCGGTTCTAGATTTATTTTCCACAATTAATGAAATTATAAAGATACTTTCATAAGAAATGACTTAATAAATATCTTTATTAGAGAGCACAAGTTATAATAAGAACCGCGCAAAGTCTAAATAAATTATATTATAATTTAAAATATATTATAATTGCTTTTATAGCTTGGTACGTTTAGTGTTAATATCCTATGTTCAATTTTAATTTAGATGTATACTTTTACTTTTAAATCAAGTTTATGTCAACGTCCGCCAATGCGACTGTCGTGTGTTCCTTTTGTATGTCTGGAAAAATAACTTTTATGCGATTTTTGGTCAAAATGTGATGATTAATTAACTTACTAGTTGTTGATGGTGAAAAGAACTACAAAATCAAGATAACAATATCTTATTTTCTCCGTAATACAATGAAGAAACTTGAAATTTGTACAAAATTGCGTTTGTTTAATGTCATTGCTAAAAATCGGGCATTTCATATGCAACAACCTAATATTACATGCAAAATTGAAGTAGGTGGTAGACTATATTATAATATTATACAATGTAAATAAAATGTCTCGGCGTTCGGAATTATTTATTTAAACAATTATATGCGAGTCTTCAGAAGAAATTTACGTCCTGAAAAATTGTTCTTAGTGAGCAACAGACACTCTAAAAAAATTCATATACAATGTTACAATCGATACGGATGATTTTCCTTATTTTTAAAATTAATATTTCATGTGGTTGCTTAAAGTTCGTTGCTAAACAGTTTAAAACTTTAAAATTCCTGCAGAATAGTTTCTCTTGGAAACCATGCACTTTTGTTATTGAGAAAGTTTTTCGAATGACGAAGTTGTTACTGGCGTGAAACACGGTACACGACCCTAACGCAAAACAACTTGTGAACTTTGTCAGAAAAAGTTCGATCCACCGGCGAATAATTAGCGAATCACCCGAAAAATATCAGGCTATTAATTTGAAAAGTTTTTGCATGCTTCGTAGGATGCAGTTGTGATGCATTTTACGCGATTCTCGTATGTTTGCACTGGTGCAGCATATGAGCTTCTTTTACGAGCACCGCTGCGCTGTAGCGTCAATATTCAATCTGTAAACAGAATTCGCAGCGAATTGGATATTACTTTTCGTTTTAATGAATGAATATTTATGCATGCATGATGGATAGTTATAAAATCTGCGTGTAATGAATGTTATTTTAGAGAAGCTCACAGAGAGAGTTGACATTTTATGTAATTATTCTTTTTATTCTTCTTTAGTTACTACTACATCGCAATTGATGTATTTTTAACAATTTTATTTTAAATCTTTATGCTAAAATGTCACTGAGACAAAAAACAAGTTCTTATCTTTATCTTTTAAAGATATTTCCAAGGTCACGCCATATTTTTGTTTTGATATTATGAAAGTTCAGAAAAAAACGAATTCAGCACAGCCTTTGAAATGACGTTAAGGTAAACTAAGTTTGCAAAAATGAACAACTTTTAAAACAGACAGGAATCAGTGTCTCTAAGCATTGTGTAGCCTGGTTGCGAAATGAACTGAAATTGTTGATCGCAAAAGTAACTCTTAGTTTGTAAACAATGGGAGTCAGCTTATGTTCACACAATAAAATTCACATTGTTAATTTATTAGTAGACTGCGGATCTTTACGCAAAATAAAATTTTTATACATCAATGCAAGCTATATAGGAGCTAAGTAAAAATTGATTTTCTTCATTAATAATTTTTCTATGTTAAAAATCGTATGTCAGCATTGTTAAACTCTTTTAATCTTGTTCGTGTTTTGAATTACACCTAGTCACTTTTGTCATAAATGCATCAAATCCGCAGTCTATTTATTACTATATTAAAAAATTTGTTAAGTCATTAGTAGTATTATTAATTCAGTTCCATACATATTTTGGATAAGTATATACAGAGTATCCAAAAAGTGTTTGAAGTGTTTGAACACTAAATCTTGAATTCTGGAGAATTTGTCGATATTTAACCTGTGGTAATTTCGTAAAAAAAACAATAGTAGAGAAATAAATTTTGACTCGTTTTAAAGCTTCTACTTTCCAAGAACACATAATTCTAATAAGCTGGAAATACTGTATATCATTAATTTGTTTTTAAATATATGCATAAAATCTACAGTATAACTGTAATTATTGTCATTATCTACAATAAAGAATTGTATTCATTTCAGGCCTGATGACTCTAAATATATTCGTGTATCCTTGTTTTCAATATCAATGAATGATACAGGTCTCAATGAATGATACACGTCATCAATGAATGATACACGTCATCAATGAATGATACACGTCATCAATGAATAAATTTGATGCACGACTCTATCCATCCTTCTACGACGAAATAATAAACGTCGGAACAATTGAGTTTATAAAAATCTCCTAACACTAAGAAATACATGAAACAGGTAGATATATGTTCTACACACAATGGTTAATTAATATCAGAATCTACAATCGACATTCACCGATAACTACTCGCGAGAGCATGGTTGATGCTCGTTAGCGACGTCATTAGAGTCCCACCACTCAAACTGGTCGCCGAGAAACGCTGAATCGTCGCCTAGCAGAAAATTGTCTGCAACTAATGACAACCATCCGGAACACGATACTTGCGAATCGCGGTTCGAAACTGTTCCCCCCTCCCTCCTCTCCCTCTCTTTACCCATCAGTCGTTCGGCGATCTCCCACATTCTATCATTGTAGTCGAAACTCGAAACACCGAAATCATGCGCAGTTACGTGGACCGCAGAGTTCATCTGTGCCTGGTCTCGGTGGCTGTGTCATACACGAGGCGAAACCGCAATTTGTAGTGCGCTGATGGTACTTGCAATCGAGACGATTGTTAATTACTATGGCTTGTCGTATCCGCCTTCGATGATGGTTTCCGTTTTCCAGACATTCACCTTGATTGACTAGAGATCTAATTTCCATAACGACATTCCGAAACGAGATACTATGGTGCCCCGTCAAGCCGGAAGAGCGAAGAACGCCGTCATGTATGTAGGTAACTCGCTCGTTCGATAGGAATCGCTTCTGTTTTAGGAGAAGCGATTGGATATTGAGAGTTTGCATTAGGGATCAGATTTTAACCTCCGCACCCATAGTCCACATTCCAGTTGAGTTTGTCTAACTGGGTACATCGTGAGCTGGCTAAGCCATGGGATAGAATATGTCAGCTGGAGATTGCTCTCTAATAGCCCTGAACAAAATCATAGCACATGCTCTGTCTCAAATAGCCTGATATCGCCCTGTATATTCAGCAAAAACTGTATTTTCTCGTTAATGCTTCGTGATTCAAGACTGTCTAGATCTTACACTGTCTAGATCTTACACTTCTTACACTTACACATATACATATAAGTAGACAGCAGATTTTATGCATTCATGACAGAAATGAGTAGCTATAATTTAAGACAGTAAAAACATCACAAGAATTAGAAAATATTGTGGTATTATTTTCTATCAATCATATTGTAGTATATTAAGAAAGAAAATAATCTTCTATTCCTTTCCAGTTCGTTACAATTCAAGTATAAAATGTTTATTTTGCATAAATTTCCCCAGAATTCGTAGCAAGTGGTGCTACGTAAACTTGCCAGTGTGCAGTAAACTTTCACTTGAAATACTTTATTGTTATCTGCTATGAATGATTGAGATCTGAAATTTAATTCCGAAGAATAATCAAAAAGATTATCACCTGGATCGATAAGAGTCAAATTGTAGATCGACCGAGGGTTTATCCGTTCAATGACTAACTGTTATCAAAGTCATAAATCTCTCAATCCGCATGACTGTCCGGTTCGTGCTCTTCCGGTTTGTACCGATGCCAAGCGCAGAAGGTTTCGGTTTAAGGTAACAAGCGTGAATCATAATCGCGTGACACGCGAAACACGTCGCGTCGAATAGGACTAAATATTCAGACCTTCCAGCCAATTCGAGCCGCTCTGAATTTCGATTTTAATGAAGACGTCACTTCCAGGAAGATTCTCCCAAGGCGACTGCAACGCTTCGAACGGAAAGCAGAAAGTCCTTGTCGGCCGTGTCACGTCCCTTTCGCGAATGTATCTTCCATTTGACAATCTAGGAGAGGGTCTCATTCATAACCGTGATTCTTCGGCCTGAAATATTTCCTCGCAATGTCGCCGGCTGAATAGATCGTGCCGATGGCCCCGACAAATTGTTATTCATCGACTGTCAATCTGTATCATGCACCGTGACTGCGGATTCTATCACGGAGGTTGTACCGGCTGCCATAAGTGACTGCGACCGCTTTTTTCTTTATCGACCGTTGCAACACGGTTTAATATACAGTATTGGAAATCACTCGGGATAATGAGAATACATAAGACTTCGCGGTTTAACGTTTTATAAATAGATATGCGGATTCTTATGCATTTATAACCGATTCGTGTCGCAGATGATGGAAATAGGTGCAAAGTTCTCTGCAGGTAAATGTTGGTTTTATTTTGTTCACAGTTATTTTATATATGATAACTTTATTTTATTCGTGATTTAGGCTAAAACTGTTAGCGTTTAGAGTCGAATTTTATTTCATTTTTGGCAATTCGGCAAATATGACGGAAATTTTATAAATAATAAATGTTGCTATGGCTTTTGTATTATACACGATTGTTTTGTACATATATTTTACTTGAGATTTAGAACTTCAACGATAATATATATTTTCAATACACCACACGGTAAACTTGTCGATGCTACCTTCTCTCCGATTTCAATGACCTTAAAATATGTTGTCAAGGTCACTGAATAACATTTCCCTTTAAAGGTTTTGGCGGTCGGCTGTAGTTTACGAGATAATTGCAAAAAGCTTTACTTGGTTTACAAGTATTTGATTATTTGATTTTTGACAATTTATATGGATAAAAGATAAAACTAGCTTTTGCCCGCGGCTTCGCTCGCACAGAAAACCGTTTAATGCCCTCGAAAATTGATATTGTTTCTCCATAAAACCTTTTAACCCCCCATTCACCCCTATAGAGTTTTAATTTTATGTCATGCCGCCATCTTAGATTTCAAAACCCCTTTTCACCCTCTTAGGGGTTGAATTTTTTGAAATGTCGAAACAGGTGTTTGATTAATTATATCAAAGAGCATTAAGACCAAGTATGAAGTAAATCCGACCACGAACAAAATATTCCTCATACAAACGTTGCAACCCCTTTTCACCCCCAGCACAAAATCACTATTATTTTGTATGTTCTCTGTTATTAATAATTTATTCCAACTATTAACACAGGAAGTAGTATTTTATTTCATTTCTGATACTTCAAATTTTATAGTATTGTATAATTTGCTATTGTTGCGTACGGATATTTTTCCTCTGTGACTTTTGACCCTATCCAAGAGCTGTGTGCTAACACAAAGAGCTTGTTATACAGAATCAAAATTATCTGGTACTTTCATAATGATGCAACAGCAAAGCATCAGTGTGCCCTTTCCTTTCATCTATTGAAGATCATTTTGAGTCTAGCTTAGACGAGAAATAATTTATGTATGATCGGCTTATAGTCCCTTTCAATCAATATTAACTATACGGTAGGTAAAATCACTGTTAGGGAGTTTAGTATAGAATACACCCCCATATCTCGGTAAACCAAACCTGAGAGAACAGACTTATTGTTAGTGTCTGCGACAGGATATACACAACCAGTTGCAAAGCGCTGAAGTCAAATCTGGATGCAGTAGTACTCCGTTTATATCAATAGATTGGGGAACACAACAGTTTATATAATTGGATGGTTCATATAATAGTCTCACGAACTCTCCCCAGTATCTATAGATCAGTGGTTGGCAACGGCTGTGTCTTTTCAACCCGATCTCGGCTTGCTACGCTTCCTTTCGTCTCGCCCCCCATGACGGCCCTAGTCCACGAGGCAGCTCAGGCGCGTACCTATCCCAGATCGTATGAACTGCGCGTCGCACATTAGGGCGACACCCGTATATCAATAGGTTCCCAGTTAGGTACGCGCCTGAGCTGTCTCGAGGACTAGAAACGTAGCGAGTCGAGATCGGACTTAAAGGCACTGCCATTGCCGATCACTGCTATACATAGATACTAGTTCTGATAATAGAAGCTGAAGTTGAGAAAATTAGAGTCGTATACCATAGGATTTACATTTCCGATATCGAAAATTGTAGACATTTCGTAAAAATAATAGTACAACCATAAGGCTAGACTTATTTCAAATAGGGGGATTAATCCCTCGCGCTGCAACCCCTTCCAAAAAAACCTAACCGAGACATAACCAAAATTTGTTTAATATTGTGTTAACTGTTGTCTTTTACAAATATAGGGAAAAGTTGCTCAGAATCACACCCCAAATAACCCCTCGCCCTATGATTTATTTTACGGTTTCAGTGATTAAAATTTTTCTGTAGATCGTAATTTTCTAAAAAAGCAAAAAATGTATATCTATTGTATGCCTACATGTTCTCCAATAGCTGTACATTAACAAAACTAAAATAGAATTTTATTTCGGTTTAAAGGAAATTATTAACATACATTTCTATCAGAATCTGTTCAGAAAATTCATCACGAGTCAGACACGATATTGTAAGGCAAGGGGTTAAAGCTCATCAAAATGATGAGGTGCCCCGTTTCTAGATTATTACTAGATAACGGATTTTATGCATTTATGGCAAAAATGAGTAGTTTTAATATAAAACAGTAAAAACATTAGAGGAATTTAAAAATACTGTTATATTATTTTCAACATTAAGATGAATCATCTAATAATACAATATAAAGCAAAAAATATGAAGATAAAAGGAAAAATGCTAAGTTGCTTGGATCCTTACCCATTCTGTTAGGTTCTGGGGACTTCATGTAATAAGAGCTCAGTCCCGAGTTTGTGTATTTGAACCCGCTGCAAGCTGGTGCATATACATAAGTGGAGTACAGATAAATGGAGTTCTACTGTGTATTGTACTTTAGTATTTTGTACATTCGAGTATACTACATTTGAAACTACATCCAACGCGAAACTCTAGTTCTAGTAAAACCCAAAGCGGTACACTCTTGCTGTTCGGAGTGTGACATATTATTATAAGTTAGGAGGCTAGCTAATCCTATGCTTTTCTACTTGTGAGTCCCGGTGGTGATACAGACATCGTTTTGTTCACGAATTTTCGTGGGTCCCGGGAGTGAAACAGTCTCAAACTAACAAACCTAAAATCATGAATCTCGGTTACGCATGCGAGGTTAGTTCTCGACAGGTAACACTATCTATTCATGTTTATGGCCTTGTGAATTATTGATTGAAGTATCCGTCATAATACAATAATGTGTTATGTGAAAACTTCGGGACCGAAGTGTCACTTATATCGTGTACAATATTACATCGTAGACAGTAGTAATAAATAGACAGAGGATCTTCATGCAAAATAAAAAAGTTTTGCATTGATTATAGAAAGCACACACACAGGAATAATATAATATAAAAAATTATTTCATCCTTTAATGCCTTTGTTACATTAAAAACAACATTACAGTATTCTTGAATTTTTCAATCTTTTCGCATTTTATATTTCACCCAACCAATTTCTTCATAAATGCATTTTTGTCTCCAATTATTTTATTATAAGGTTATAAGGGTCTTAGTATTGCTATTTTGTATTGTTTATTATTAATCTGTACTGCATAGAACAGAAATAAATGTTTCTACTTCTCCATGCAGCTAAGGAAGTATTTGAAGAAATTGTGAAGTTATATAAAAATATATCCAGCAATAACTGTAGAACAGAAAGTGTATCATTGAAGATTTAAATTATTATTCTTAAAGAACAATGGACCTTTTCCTCAATTATTTATTTAAATGTGAACAATAAGCAGTTGAATTTATTCCTTCTTGTTCACATATGTATAAAGACCTTAATTATCATCAGTGATCACTAGATTGCGGATGTTTATGCTATTTGCAATTTTTGTAGACGATTTTAAGAAAGTAGAATCATACATAAAATGTTATTTTCAGTGGTGGTAGCCCCTGCAGTTCTGAAATAAATAAAAATCGTAATAAGTTCTGTCAAATTTTATACTGTAACATGTTTTGAAAATTGTTGTAAGCCATAAATGTTATACGTATAAAATGATAATAATTAAAGAATGATTATGATCGTGAAACTGGCATCCAAAAGAACTTCGGCATGCAAAGCAAGTCTCCGCGGCAACAATATAAACCGCACTATAAGTTACTAAATCATAGTAACAAGTTTGCTCTGGTGGCTCTGTAACATCAGAAGTTAATTACACGTGCCACAGGTGGTGCGGAACGCTTTGCATTGCCTTGTAACCGACATTCTTCATTTTCCCGCGATACGTTGAAGGAAATATTTATTCTGATCCCACCGGTTTTTCTATAAGAATTGAAATACTAACGCGTGACATTCACATTTCACAAATTCTTACCGTTCGACTACTCGTTCATGCATTCAGCACACTTTTCTTCGATAACACCGTGATAATTCCCAGCGTTCCCGGTACTCACGAAATTGACATTTCACTTCTCGTCTCGGATGTTTACATTCGTCAGAAATTTTTCACTCGATTGCTTTCGCAGATAACATTGTCACCGGCGGAAATTCGTTTCGGTAATAACCGGCCGCGAAATGGCGATTCGTCGCGATGGCACAGAACATCCCGCAAAGATATTTGAAGTATAATTCCGTTTCGCAAACTCTCGACGCTCCGTGGTTCTCTCTTATGACAAATGTAACGGCGCAAAAAGATCGAGACGAAAGATACTCACTAAATGCAAAACGTCTGTTTCTATCGTAGCTGAAGATACTTCGACCGTATTTGATAAGAATCGAAATGCGTGGCCTTTGCACGATGCTCAAGACATCTTCCTGGTGAAGAATCTATGCACTTTTCCAACGTTCAGAAATACTGCTTTCAAATTCATGAATAGGGGTGAAATATCTAGGCTAACTGTTAGGGGTGTGCGTGTACTCGAATTTCGAGTCGAGCGTTTGAATGTTTCGAGCTACTTGAAATCGACGAACTGTGTGAAAAAAATGCGAGCTGCTTGAAAAAATCAATCAGCTCGAATATTCGAGCCCTCGGAAAACTTCGATCTACTTGAAAATCAATTTTTAGCTCGAAATTTTTCCAATTACTCGAATACAGTAAAGTCGCGATTCTTGTCAAACAGCCTGTGTTCTCCACGGTCAACTACGTGTGTGTTGCGCACGGTAACTCGAAAGCTGAAGATCTGTTCGAGCTGAAAATTCAGTTTCGAGTAGATCGAAGTTTTACGAGGGCTCGAATATTCGAGCCGTTCGGTTTTTTCAAGTAGCTCGCATTTTTTCGAACAGTTCGACGATTTCAAGTAGCTTGGAAAAATCAAACGCTCGACTCGGCTCGAGCAATCGAATCGAGTTTAGTTCAGCTCGTAAATAACGGATACTCGCGCACCCCTAGTAACTGTACCGATTACTACGGTATCATGGTTTGATCGACTTTATTTCAATATTATGTACAGTAAATCCTTTATAAACGCAAAGAGGCCGTACACGATAATCGCAAAAAATATCGATAACGTAAGAAAATAGTGTGCCCTCTACGATAACTGCAAACGAATCTCCGAGGCTTTTGCGTTTATAGAGGATTTACTGTATTCATGATATTAATTTATCATGAAATAATAATACACTCCGACGAAACGAACACACGCGTGCTGTCTTCACTTTCTCGCGTTATAATTATGGCATAGGGAAGGTGCAAATTATACATGAAAACTACCTTCTACTAATATATAAACACTACCTATATTGGAATTTCTACAAAATAGATATTCTCTTAGAAGGAATGTAAGCACACAAATAGACAGAGGCAAAATGATAGCACACTCGAGGTTTATTTTGATTTTCTTCAATATGTCGCAAGGTTTAAAGAAGTTAACACTTTATCTACCGAAAGCCTATTAATACGATTTTCGATCATTATGCTGTATCAACAGAAAGCATAGAAATTTTCTTTTACATTGCAATCTGAAATGAACATAATAGATGACGTTACTGAGGGTGACTTGTTAGTTCACAATGAAAATTGTTGTTGCTATTGAAAGTTCCATTAAAAAGTGTTTAGCCATGTACCATAGATATTTCAAAACTGTGAAATAATCATCGGTCGGTAATGTGTTAAAGTGGTCAGTCAGTGTTTCTGAATAATATTATCATAACTAGACTGCGGATATTTATGCAAAATAAAAAATGTTTGCATCGATTGCAAGACGCAGGAGGCAAATAGAAATTTCTTTCGTCTTTTAATTGTTATTAAGCTGAAATGAATACAGTGATGTCCTTAAATCTTCTTAATTCGTTCACTGCTTTAAAATATACGTGGCCATTTTCGTCATAAATCCATAAGATCCACAGTCTAACGGAAGGAATTAATTCCGGTGTTACCAAACATTCGAATCCAGTTTAAACTGTGATAAAGTGCAAGAAAGACGATTTTTACAAACCGTCAAATTAGGGGTGTCTTTAAGTTTTGGGTCTTACGTGCCTTGTAATTGAGATGCAATGCGATCGACTAAATTATAAAGCAGCTTCGGAAGATTCGAAACACTTGCGAAACTCTGTCAGCCTTGTAGTAACAGCCTGTTGAGATCTCACGGACTTACTGTAAATAATATATTGAGTCTAGGAAGTTTGTACACATTTTTCATGACAGAATCTCATTGTATATAGAAACTTTCAATATTTTCGTTATTCCTATTAACTTTTGTGCCTATATTGTAAGTTACATGCTATTGATAGCTGTCATCTATGGCCCTGTTTTTGAAGCTCGTTACTTCCGTCTCTGAACTCGGCAAACCACTAACGAGCAGTCGTTTCTCAAAGGAAATCGTCTCCGTGAATATCACATACCACCTCGTTTACAGTTACAGTAAAAGTTTCCCTCTTTTGATCCAAGATAAGCGTTTAATGTCACAAATGTACAACAACAAAAACCAATCCATTCAAATAAATCTTTAAAGATCTCCAAAAATGTAAACTTGAACAATACACGTGAAAATCTGTTATAATTATGATCGATGAATGAAAGCATGAGGTATTAAATCAATTTCATATCCATGAAATGACAAAAATCATGTACAATGGAGTTATTCTAGTTCGGAAAAAATGTTTAATTTTCGAGTTAATTGTCTTCTAGGTATTACAGAATTATTCTAAAATTGAATGCAAAGGGTTAATAAGATTTTTAATAAATGTGCTATGCCAAAAGAAAGCTTAAAAATCATTCTTCACATGGTAATCCCGAACAAAACTATTAGATTACGTGATTGGGTGACTTATTGTTGTTGAAGGATCCATTAAAAACTCTTGAGCTACGGACCACAGACTTGAAAAAATTATAAAATCATCTCCGACATATAATGTGTGTCAGAATTAGACAGCAGATGTTTATGCAATTTACAATTTTTGTACACGAATTTTAACACTAAACCTACCATTGCCGGTCAAATGACCGGTCTTACATTTTTTATTTTATAATTATTGAATTTATGACGTTGCTTACATGGAAAATAATTCGATAAATTTCTTTATCTAAGCGCATATTGCAATAAAAATTGCACGAAATCTAAATAAATAGAGCTTGTCATTTTTATCAGCTACAACATTTTAATCGCTTTCAGTGCTCGGTAGTTTTAGTGTTAAGAGAGAGAGAATCTCGAATCAAATAAAATCTTATAATATTTTCTGTGGTAGTAGCCCTTTTCGATCTGAAATAAATGAAAAATTGCTAGGTCTACATTTGCTTACATTTACTGCTGCTCCCGGAGGCTACCTTTCCCAAGCGAGTGCTATGCTTGTTTTATAAAACATCACAAAGAGTGCATTTGCTTGCAATACCTAATTATGCCATTTATTTCTATTCTTTTCTCTCCACTCTGCGTACACAGAAGTAAAATCAGCGTGGGATGGTCCGCATTTAAAATAGAATAGCTTCGCATAATTAAGTTGAACTTGCAGTGTATATTCGAGATCGGGAATATGTTTACCAGTGCGATATACAGTGGGTGTAAAAAGTATTCGTACGCCCTTTAAAATAGAATAACTTTTCTATAATTGTACCAAACGACCTGATTTTTTATAATCAATTAGAACCATTGGTTTACGAAATGATATGCAAAAAAGATTTTCCAAATAATTATAATTTACAAGGTTACTACAGGCAAAAATAAAAAAGGCATTTTTTATTTATATACGATTCTGTGGATTTTAAGCAGAGACTGATCAAAAGTCGTGTAAAACTACGATTTTCACAATTTTCAACAGCCTGTAACTCGTGTGTACGTTAATCGATTCCGATGAAATTTTCAGCATATGTATAACTAACATATGTAGATATTACAAAACATATATTTTAAATTTTCTTTAAGGGCTCAAATAAAAGAGTTTTAAAAAATGCCATTTTTATTTCTGCATGTAACCTTGAAAATTATAATTATTTGATAATTATTGCTTCTAATTGATTATAAAAAAATCAGGTTGTTTGGTACGATTAAAAAGAATTATTCTATTTTAAAGGGCGTACGAATACTTTTTACACTCACTGTAGGTATGAAAGTAGAAACAACCGTAAGATATGACAATTAACGAGACGCTTGTTTTCGTGTCATAAGCAAACATTTTCATTGGCAATCAAACCAGCCGAGCGATCGATCGTAATTAAGAGAAACGAGCCACCGTGAAAGTTTTTATATTGTGGAGCAAGTACTTTTCGCCATTAGTATCGTCGATCTCCATAAAGTATGTGACTAATATCTATGATCACAGTTAAAGAGGTAAGTGCCACTCGAAACATGTCATAAAATTCGATGGCGGCGCCAGCTTTATCAGATTTCATGGAGCCGGTAATGAAAGGTTGGATATATGTATAGATCGAACAAGTTGGACATTACAAGTTGGGAACTTTTTAACGGCGATTCAGCACGCGAATGTACTTATCGCTCATCGGAACAGGACTCTTTAGCGAACGATAAACCTCTACCCGACTTAATTCACAAATTAAAAGATACATATTTCAATATCTGTCGAGTTCTCATCTCTATAGATCTTGCTCCGGCGATTTGCTCGTGAAAAATTTCATTCCACGTGTGATATTAATTTGCAATAATCCTTTGCACTCGGAGCAATTTTAATTTGATAATTAAACATTTCTTCCGATTTAGAATATTTCCATTCCCTATGATTTTTAAAATTTTATGGATATGAAATTGGTATAATGCCTCATGCAATACCCAAATGTTTAGTATTGATTCGATACCGACATATTTAATAATGTAAACAATATTTTGAATACTGGTACAGCAATTTTTAGTGGCGCATTCGTTAACACAGTCTGCCATCGTTTGTGTCGATCTTCTTAGTTATCTATAGACTGCGGAAGTTTATGCACGATAAATATGCAAAATGCATATGACATTTATGCACGAAAAACATGCAAATATGCACGAAAAATATGCAAATATGCACGAAAAATATGCAAATTTTTCCGATATTAATTATATATTACATTAACTGTTAGGTACAATATTGAGTATTAACAGACATTTCACAGTTATACTGGAGTATTTAGATTTATTTTCGGCAATAAATCTCGTGAAAATCTGCAATTTTTACCATCTTTAAACGTTTGTTGCTCATTGCAACGTCGAGAATTTTTACGAAATTTTCAGAATATATTTAATTGACACAGATGTACAACGTATTTTTTAAATTTTCAATATAAAACTTTTAGAAGTCACACGTGCATAAAGATCGGCACTCTACTCATTAATGCTTTAGCTACTGGTATACATATATTCACAAATGTGTCTGTCTAAACGCAATAAAAAAAAGGAGAAGTTGTACAAATGCTGATACATTCATTTCTTATCTATATGTAATGATTTATTTATACGTTTGCTAAGAAAATTAGTTCCCTATAAGCTTATTGTCTTATTTATAAAATGAATAAAATAAATAAATAAATAAAATTCAATAAGCGACCCCCGTTCCCGGCATAATTCATCAAATCGCTTATTGACGACGGCCATATCTCACGAAAGTTTCGTACCGTCGTCTATTCACGACAGCCGTAGTTAAAAGGTTAAAAATAATATATGAAATGAATCCAAATCTAGGTCGAATTAAGGTATGCTTCTAGATGAACAATATACTCGAAATAAACGTTAATAAACAATCGAATTTCCTCCCCTCGAAGCATAAAAAAATTAAGTATTTCACTTTTGATCATATGTATACTAATAGCAATATTATCTGGCTCAATTAATTTCCGTATAAATCACGATCGCTAACTTATTTTCCGCGGCCTACTGTCCATGGAAATTCCGTTTGTCACATATCACAAAGACAACTAGGTCGTCCGGAGCAGAGTAGGGCAATAATCAACTAATATTTAAAAATGACTAATAGTCTTCTTGAATGTTAATCATAGCAAAAATAATCATTTGTCAAAACTTTTTGATTAGTTAATGATAACTAAATGGCATTATTAGTGAATTAGTAGTTAATGATCAGTCATCAATCTTTAGTCATCAGTCACTATTGTGCGATTAATATACATTAATACCATTAATGTTTTGAAATGACTATTTTGCTATGACTTAACATTCAAAAAGACTATTAGTCATTTTTAAATATCAGTTGATTATTGCCCTACTCTGGTCCGAGTCTTCCAAAAAGAGCAAACCGTCATGATTTAAGAACTTCCTTGAAAACGGCCTTGAGCCCATTCAATGGCTCTGTGGATCCACCCACAAAGCCCTAACAACGCTCCAAACTGTTAAGCGAAAATGTATACTCGAACGGCCGAGTCCGTTACCATTGTGGACCGCACAGCGCGGCATGCCTCGTCGAGAGATCGATAGATCAATCTGATCGATCGGCATTACTTTCCTCTTTCCCAAGATTCCACCGCGGTATCGCGGCGTTTAGATCCCATGAAATACGAACGTCGATCATGCACACGAGGTTTCTTCTCCCGATTAGAAGCTACGAACTTAAAGGCAATACGAGAAACGAATCAATTACGCGCGCACGCGGGTTTAGAAAAATGATTGGCTTTACGTAAGCGGGTTGAAAAGCGTTATTAGGAGCAATTTGCCTTACGTAAGATTGGAATTGTAAGTGGCAATGCATGCGTCGTTATCGAACGCGCATTTACAAATTTTATAATGTGGCGAATGTAAACGGAAGCGCGTAATGAAACGAAGATATGCCAGCGAGACGGCAGGGAATGACAATTCCTCGCTGATAAGGAGGCTTTATGCATTTACCTTCGTCCCTGTGAATTTTCAGTCATTTGTTAAATTAATTAATGAATTTTTTAATTTACTTCGACTATATTGTCATTTTTATTTAATAGAATTTTTTGAGCAGTTTGGAACCAACATAATTAACTAAATAAACTATTCATAGGATTCGTGCGGCTTTATTGTTTAGACTAACAATTATTACAGTTGCTTTTACATACATAAAAATAAAAGAAACTTTTTGTCGAATTTATTAACTCGCCAATCTTCATATATAAATTTTCATACATTTATTTAGGTGGTTTGGAATCAATGAATTATTGTCAAGACTAATAATTTTTATAATTACTTTTACGCAAATAAAAGTGAAAGAAACTTTCTCATATAGGCTGGCAAATTTCCACATGTGTATAAACTTTGTATAAAACGAAGCTGTTTGTATGAAGTGAGAAATGTAGAATTGAAATATGAGACGTTCATTATTTTATTATGCAACTTGACTAATTGTAAGACAATGATCCCCCCCCCCAACAAATAGAATAGTCCTACTTTCATAATAAACACATAATGCATAATAAATATCCACCAATCTGTTTACATAATTCCGATGTAAAGAAGAGTTTATAACTAACTACATCAGCGAATTCTTATTATTAGAGTCGAACATGATTGTAAGAAGCAAGTATTTCGCTTTGAAATATTTTCAAAAAGTCGAAAATAGTAAAATAATTTTAGTATTTCCTATTTCATCTATTTAGTTCTGTCGTAAATGCATAATATCTACTCATTATGTCATTAGCTTCTGATGTTTGTATTATTCAGGACAGGAAACAGTTGTATCTAATAGCTAAACGAATCTTTATATACATGAATTTACTATGAACTTCCATAAAATTCTACAAATAGTGACAACGACAGAAAAATTCCCGACTATAACACGTAGCCTGGTAAGTCTTTATGTGCATGAATTTACTATGAACTTCCATAAAATTCTACAAATAGTGACAACGAAAGAAAAATTCCCGACTATAACAGGTAGCCTGGTAAGTCTTTATGTGCATGAATTTACTATGATCTTTCATGAAATTCTACAAACAGTGACAAAGAAAGAAAAGTTCCCGACTATAACAGATAGCCTGATAAGTCTTTATGTGCATGAATTTACTATGAACTTCCATAAAATTCTACAAATAGTGACAACGAAAGAAAAATTCCCGACTATATAACAGGTAGCCTGGTAACTCTTCATGTACCTTAGAATGTTCTCCAGTTGATGTACACTGTTTAAAATGCATATCACCAATGCAGACATTCTCCGAAGCACTGCCGATGCGAAAAATGCATCACTGCTTGTTGAACTTGTACCATAACGTTGCATACATGTCTGCATGCTGCGAATGCGAGGTATTCTCAGTGTATTAATAAATACTAGGTATTCAAAGAAGGTTAGACGATGCTCGGAGTTTTTCACGATGATGAAAGTTCAATTACTCAGCGGAATGAACGCATCTACTTCCTTCGTCTGCCGCCATTACGTAAACCGCTCCCATTGTTGTACGAGACCAGGTAACGCGAGAACATTTCTCACCATGGCGTTGGTTCAGGTTTTTTGAAGCACAGCGATCGAATTATTCGCTCGAGGATGTTTGACTTTCGTCCAACGAAACACCGAAGACTCTTAGCAAATTCATTACGTAACTCGAGTGAACCATCGATTAAATTGTCATCCTATCGAACACGTTATTAAAAAAATGCCTATCGATTCGAAAAATCTGCGCATGCACGTGTACCATCCATTGCAACGTACCGACGACGTATTCAGCAATAAATTGCATATCATTTTTTTCACAATCGGTGTTGCTTGTCATCGGCTCGATCAGATTACCGGGAATCCGAAGTCAAAAATTTAATCAAGGAATTTTGCATTCTTTCTCGATGTCCATTCGTCTTTTTTAATTCGCCGGCCGATTGCATAAGACCGGACTTAATATGCATTTATACATCGCTAAACAGCTTAAATCAGTGTCAGATTACAACTGGTTGGAATCCTATCGAACAATGCATCAGACCTATCAGACTAATTGCCAGTTTAGAAAAAATGTTACCGTTCGCATCTCATTAAATCAGCTGATGTTCCTCCAACGGGACTGAAGACAGTGTGCGATTGCCCTGGCGGGTTCGAGCCGGGAATTTCTAATTTATTTAAATTGTCAAATGTTGCGGAATACGAGCGACAAATAAACATTCTACACGTCGTTCGTAATTAATGTAATCTACGTAGGAAATGCTTCGGCATATCTGCAGTGCGTGAGCCGCTTTTTCAGCTAAAGTTACTTAAGTTAGTCTACGCACGATAAAATCGCGGAACGAGTGCTTTGTTTAACAATGTTGCGGTCAACCGCCGTGCAAAGTCCGTAAAATAGTTTCACCCGATATGAACAAATGCGGAGCATCGTAGAAAGTAATGAAAATAATGGATCAGCTGTGAAATCAGTGCAAATAGTAAGAGCACTGTTTACATGCTATGAAGAGGACGATTTCTCAGATCAGACACCGAAGGAGAACAATATTCAATAATATTTGTTTAAAGAACTTCTTGGAATCTTATGTCCCGATAAATTGTTCTTTGCACAGTGACGTGCAACGTCTGTTATGTTTTATATTTACTCGGAATACACAACCTCGATTTTTATGTTAAAAATGGAGCACATCTTTGATACAATGTACAGAAACGAGATAGCAGAGCTAGCAAAAGTTAATGCAATGTTAATGTGGAATAATGTGTACACATATTAGCTGCGTTATCATGTAACATACAAAAGTTATTGAAGAATCATATTGTATCACAATCACTGACTATGAGAAGTAGAAACGGTATGTAGTGATCAGACTCGGAACGGAAAAGAGTTCTGCAATTTTCGTTAAGGATGTTCTGGAGGTACAATGGGAGACAAAAGTACAAGAAATTCGAAATCCATCAATACATGGCAATGAAAGCCATTCATGAGTATATTTTGCATTAAACTTTTGCGAATACTGTACCCTCTGTAGCTATATTCAGTGGTCTACGCTTGTCGCGTTTCCATGCTAGTGAGAGACGACACGATAAATTTGACGTTTTGTAGCAGTTTATAACTTTTTTACTCTGTAACTGTTTAGTGAATCCTAATAAATTTTGAACATAATTAATTACATAATTTTTACTGCATATACAAAAAAAAACTGGAGTTTCTAGTTGCGTTTTTTCATGGTTTAAATGGGTTTGAAGTGGAATTTTATGAATTCTCCATAAGAAGACGTGTTAAAATGTGCAAACTTTAAGTTGCTATAATTCTTAAACAGTGCAGTGAATCGAACCCAAACTTTGGTAATTGCATTAATTTAGTAAGAATTATACCTTGTGAAATTTTCAAAAATTTTGTTGCGTTTTTATATACCTCCAGAACATCCTTAAGACTTTTGAAGAAACAAAGAACTAAATTATTATCATATTGGTTTCGATTCATTAAAATGACTAATTGTAAGAGATGATATGAATGTCTCTTTAATTAACATTGCATTTAGGTCCTCGGTTTAGCTATAAACTATCACACATTTCAGAAAATTGGCTAACAGGTAATATTATAAACTATTAACAAGGAAATTTTTTAACGACAAACAAAGTTTTCTTGGTACATAGTACCATTAAACATTAATGAATACTACGAAATACATATTATCAGTAAACGAAAAAACGAATAATTATACTTTTCACGTCACTCTGTTATAGATTAGCAACTATTTCTACGTAAATACTTATGAATGTTTAAATAACAATGTATCCAACGAAACTCATACATACATATTCATCTGAAAATATAATTTTTGTACAAATTTTTGCAACTGCTTCTAAGAAATTATAGTACATTCTAAATGTGAGCAACCAACTATACAGATATCAAATGGAAAAGCAAAAACTAACGGAAGTGAATATTTAAACAAAAAACGACAAACAAGAACTCCCCAAAAAAGTGTCATTTAAAATATAGTTTAAAAGAGTGCAGAACCCTCACACATATTTAATAAATTCATTTTCGAGTACCCGCCCTCCACCCCTACTATAAATTAATATTAAATTCTGATATAACAAGATTTTGTGACGAATTCGTTATTAATTGTTTATAGACAGAGATACGCGAATATTAATTATGAATTGATGTAGCAATGATTCTGTTATTTCATTGACATGTAATATTATAGTTATATCGAATGAATAGACTCCGGATCCTTATGCAAAATAAAAATTGTCTGCATCGATTGCAAGAAACGGAAACTAAATTCAATGTTACTTACTCTCTTAATGATTTTAATAGAGGAGAAATCATCTATCGACATCTTTTTGTCAAATTTACTCAATTTTGCTATAAATGCATCAAGATCCGCAGTCTACGAATGAATATTGATTACATTATCAATGTAAAAAGAAGTATAAGAATTTTACAATCATTCCCACCCGCAGATTAAATATTGTAAAAATTGTATTATGTCAATAGTACGTGGGGAATGCTATGTTTATTCAAAGTGACAGTCAATGATCATGTCACCAGCTGCCAATAGCTAGGTCCCCTAAGTTATTAAGCATTCGTATCACGCGTGGGTGCATGTATCAAATCCATCGAAATTCACAGGGACAGGATTGCGTAGAACAGTAGATAATAATTTCCGTCATATGCGCACGTCCTCGTTAAACAATGTTAGCTGCGGCTATGTGTGCTTCACATTTAAAATTTGTGAAGGACAGTGTCCCTCCGCCTATTTGCGCGTGAAGTGAATGGTGAAGGAGCAAATTAAACCGAATAATTATCGCCGAAAGATTATTTGTAAACGTCGCTCGTTAAATTTTACATAAACCATTCTTAGAACTGTGTCCACTTGTACTGTCTTCATGTGAAATTTTGAAAGGCACTTATCGCCGGCAATTTCACAGAAACGATAAAGGTTACACACACGTCGCAGAAAAATTATACGATGTACGAATGACAGTAAATTATTCGTCGTAATTCAGCGTTAAATATTTCGCACATTTGTAGAGCATGAAGAAACACATTTCTAACATTGGTCTTAATGTCACAAAAATGTTAATTAATCTTTTTAAAACATTAGTCTTCTTATTTTTGTAAAATAAATTGCTAAATTTCGCATTTAGACATGCAATTTAATTATTAGAAAAATATGTCAGTAATGCTTATCTGGAACAACGTGGAATAATAAAGGATGTATAAACTAGCCATTTGTAATTACGATAGATTAAGAAAGTTCTAAGCAATGTTCACCTCGAAACAGACAATTGTTCAAACTTTACAGTTAAGCACTACTAATTTTAAGTAGTATTCGTCATAACCCTGCACATAGTATATGTAACATAATGTAATCAGTGGTAAAAAATAAAGTAATTAGTAGAAAGGTAAAATTCTTACGAAATATTGTTTAATTACTTAATTATTAATTAGTAATGCTAAATGGAGTCATAGAATGATTAAACGTTTCTGACATAGTTTACCGAGATCTATAGCAATAATTTTGATTGTTACCTAGTTCGAATGATTTGTGTCGTGTGAAAAATATGTAAAATTTATTCATAGGTATTTCTAGAAAAAATGTGCACCATTTTCTCTGTTCTGTTACAGATACGTGAACATAAATGGTCAGCAATTACAATGCCACAAGACTGCTCATATAAATTCAAATGGACTTCCAGCGTAGAATGGCTTCAACAGTGAAATTCCGATGAAAAGTTAAATTATAAACTACTACGGAAGTGGAACTCAATTTCTACCAACACAAAACCGTGACACGGCCTGTATGCGCGCTACAGAAAATAATTATTTCGTTTACATGTTTAACAGAACAGTTAATCGATATCATTCTGAACTGCTAATACTTTCCCGAGGAATTCACTTTAATTCAACATATTTAGGAAAAACCCTTTCGAATTATAAATTATTATTAACATTCAGTTGAATTTAGAAGCATGATATAAGCATGATAAAATACAGCAACAGGTTCTGTTGCTGAATGTCAAAAGACATTCCATGTTAACGATTAACATTAATAATAAAATAAATTTCAATAAAAGAATGCTCCTCATATTAAAAAAAAACTTTTAGAAATATTAAATAAGTTCGGCGTGGTTCACAAAAATAAAATTAGTAATTTCTTCGATCGAAAATCATATTCACAAAATGTTCATGTTTAAATGCTTGTTCTAATCATAATTTTTATCTTTTTCATTAATATCGACATCTTCCGCCACTGATTTGTTTCTGCCAAATTACTACAGAAAGAGCAAAATGTGCTTTCCTGGAGAACGAGAGGCGTGAATTGTAAATAATCCACTGAGAGTGGTCGCGTTCTGTCTGTTCGGTTGAATTCATGAAAAGCTACGATTCTTCCGTAAACGTTCACCCCATGAGTTGTTCAGCGAACACTGGACTAGTCGTGCTGGTATGTATAGCCAAGTTTCGCAAGAAATTTCTCCGCGCCCGTGATCGGTAAGCAAGACTACAATATTCCCATTTTGCTCCCTACATCTGGTGTCTTCTCGTCGCTCGCCACACCTCGAGGTAATCTGAATTATTCATGAAAATGAAAAAGATACACCGCGATGCAAGCCCAGGTCGTTTAAGAACAATGATTCAACGCCGGATGCAAACAGTGGATCGTTCGCCATGAAACATTGACTACGGTGTACCAATTAACTTGCATACAATGAGGAAATCAAATATGCGATAGCTAGTTATCACTGCTGTGTATTCCGAAATGCAAAAAAAAGGTTTTCTCGTTCTATTTATATTACGTTTGGACTGCGGATTTTATGCATTTATAACAAAACTGTCAAGTATAAGACTGTACAAACGTTAAAGGAATTGATGAGCACAATTACGCCAGTTCTGTCTTATTAAAATGATTAAGAGAGAAAGTACTAAGAAGTAAAAGAGAAATGTCTATTTCTATTTTGCACAAATGCATACACACAAACGAGTGGAACTGTTTATATCTATTGTAATATCAAATTTATAATTTATACGCATACAGAGCGTCTAAAAAATGTTGTACTTTCTTTAAAAGGGAAATTCCTAAGGTTATTTGAAGTAACTTGTACAACTGTATACACATGTACAAATATGCAACATTTTTGGGACACCCTGTATACTTTGAAAATGCACGAGTTATATTTTAACCCACTTAGACCTAGCATACCATGTAAGGTACAGTTCATTAAATAAAAATATAAGCTGACATACTTCTGAATATGGAACTGTATATGGTAAGCACTGTATATGGGACGAGTGGTTACCAACAGACCTCTATTTTATTTTTTTGTTGTATTTTTCTCATCATTTTTAAACATCATTAATTATATTTATATATACTCAACATATTCCATCAAATTCTAATTAATTTAGTTTCAGGTCTAGATAGATCAAACTTGTTGAGTCTGAATGTGCTGATGTTTTCACATGGGAATTGCAACTCTCACAGAAAGGGTAGTTGCATACGATTAATTAGAAATTAATTACTTTCTGTAACAAAAAATATAGTAAACAGTGTAGAAATTTAGTATAAATTCGTCTTGATAAATTAAAAATATTTCGTAACTTTTAATGTTGGGCGTAAGGTATTTAACTACTAATAAATTGCAAGTAACTTAACCCTCATACGCTCCTCGGAAATAGTTGTATAAAAGATTCTATGACAACATCTTACCCATTTTTGCTGTACACGTGAACCTAACAAATTATGTTTTATTTATCACGTCACATTTTAGACAACTCACCACAACACGGATAAAGAGAGACCAGTCATTTTATACAACAGTATGCAAAAATAGTGAGTGAGTGAATTTTCACCCCGAGGAACGTATTAGGGTTAATATTTGATGTAAGAAAGTAGTTGGTTTATAGTGAGAATATTTAGAATATTTCTTCTTGCACTTAATTGTGTGTTACTTCCTATCAGCTTTCATTCTACACAAGAATGGTATTTCGACAATTGTTAGCTGAAAGAAATCTTCTTCGTAGTGGAAGCTGTGTAGCTATAGCGATGCATTGAATAATTAAAAAATGGACATTGCTGCAAAAGAATTGAAAAATATTATTGGGAAGACCTAGCATAGCAAAAACCAAGGGAAAAATCGTCTTCCCTCCACTTTTCACTTCTTAATAAATATCCAGCTTCATGTACCAAAGGTTCCCTTTCTTCAAAGGCTTCTAAGTTTACCACGCTTACGTTTGAATAGTGTACTTTAATTAATTACGGAGATGTGTACTGTGTACCGATAAAGATATTATTTGTCGTTTGAAGTTTTCCATGAAAATTATTCACACTGAAAATGTAATGAAAACCAGAAGGAACTGATTCAATTTGGTGGTAGGTTTTTAAATTAATTATTATAACTTTGAAACATTATGTGTGCATAGCACACAGACTAAGTTTATGTTACACAGTATGTTTTCGCAAAGAATAAAACAAGAACAGTTAAATGTCCACTTTAAATGCTCATTTATGTTTCATCATCGTATGTTAAATAAATTAACTTTTAGGTTACACCGTGTCTACTGTACATATAAACGAACAAATCAACCTACATTGTATACCTAATTACATTATTCGATACCATATTTTCTTGAAATTGTTCAAACGTTTTAAACGTTCAGATAATTGTAGGATATTAAAATAAATTGGCCAACGTGATAGTGGTCGTGACATAATAACCCATTAAGACCCAACGTTGCTTAATAATTAAATTCATTATTTTTCATGTTGCAAATATAATGAAAGATTTCGAAAATTTACCTATATTTTTCTCATTAGCTTCTTCTTTAGCTTTCTCATTATTCTTCTTGCATCAAAGTCATATAGGGTCTATTCATAGAGCTACAATAAACCAATTTCGTCTTAAATCACACGAATCCATTTTTATACATCTTTTTATGTAATCGATTTTCATTGGCTGTGCCTATAGTATTATAGTATAATTTTTATTGTGTACCTAGATATATTATTATAAGCGATTTTCTTTATATTTATTGTGTTCCACAAAAAATTCGGCTTCAAACATCTTTCTTGGTAGCATTTATACTCATTAAAAGTAATTGTTTATGTAAAAATCGTCTTCTATCATCGCTCGAGACATAACGGGTAGAAATAATGCATACACCAAGAAATTTAAGTAATCCTCCAGCTTTCAGACGACAGGTTTCGAACAAATTCTGTTTATGACATTAACATTGATCTCGAAAGCATTACATTCAACTTGAATAATTCCGCTCTTGTCATGCGCAACGATTGACTTCCCAAGAAGTGTCTACTCCACGACTGAACCTCCTTCCTATGAAAGAAGCCACCACCCTTTCAAGATACTTTTTCCCCATGAGTGAGTTCTCTTCCTACGAAAGAAAGTATCCCCTCTTCGACAAATTTTCTATTCACCAACTCCTTCCGCGAACAAAAATACTTGTCTCTGTCCATAGTCTAGACAAAAGGAGAATATAACAGTTGAAGACGGGTAGAACGAAACTATGAATCTTTATGCTTTTACGGTTTCTGTAAACGTTTACGTTAACAAAAATGTGTTACAGTTTTACACTGTTTTTACCTAATCGTTTAGGGTCCGCTTATTCTGATTTTTACAAAAATCTTTAAAATAATATGTATACAAGTTACAAAAGAACGTTGATGTAATTCTTAGCTTTACTGACTTTCAAGCAACGTAATGGTGTCTAACTTTTAATTGCATTATTCTTTTAGAAATAAATGAAACCTTCAATTTTTTAAGTGGAATGCTATGTATTTTTTCATATCACTCATTTCCAAGGTCATACAAGGTCACAAATGGAAGCACATCTCTTCAAATTTTTGTTCAATTTATAAATTTGATTCATACCAAATCATCTTTATTAATCTCCTGAGGTTAATACTTTTTAATACTGTACTCAAGTAAAATTTATTTGTATATAAATCTAATAATTAATTTTTTAATTATTTTCCATACAATTTTCATTATGTCTATTCGGGTTGGAATCGTTATAAACTTCTATGTTGATAAAATTTTCATTCACTTCAATCCGCAACTCTAAATTACAGAGTATATTGGATTTCATCAAAATATAACCGTACTTTTTATAAAATGTGTATCGAATCAATTTTGTAACTCTCATTTTATAATATTCTCCCAATTGGGTTTCATAAAAATTTCATTCAACTGATTCTACAATCCTCGATTATGGTATTGGATTGAATAAATATTTTTATAAAATCTGCAATACATCTCTCATCAAAATTCTTCTAAACATTTGTTTTCAATATAAAACTTGGACAATGTACTCGATTACAACATTGAGATAAATCGAAATGTAATCGAAATCCTAATAAACATTTGTTTCCGATCAAATTTTTATTGAATCTATTTTGTAATTCTCAATTGCAATATTACCGCCGTAATATTATTATATGTATACCGGGTTCCGTGAATGGACTGTTGATTCGAGAGACTTTACTACGGTCTAGAAATTTCACGAGTGTTCATAACAGCATTTATTTTATCGTGTCACATAGTAAACACTAGTAATAATGTATAAGTATCAGCAGCCTGTCAACAGCTATTATGTTAACAAACAAACAGCCTGCACTTGCGTCCTTCCTGAATCATGGTGATCGGTAGACTGCGGATCTTTATGAAAAATAAAATTTTTATACATCAATTTCAAGCTATATATATAGGAGCTAAGTAAAAATTTATTTTCTTCATCAATGATTTTTATATGATAAAAATAGTACATCGGCATTGTTAAACTCTTCTAATCTTTCTCCTGTTTTAAATTACACCTACTCACTTTTGTCATAAATGTATAAAATCCGCAGTCTAGTGATCAGCATTATCGTGTAAGCACGCGGGAATGTTTCACCTTTTCTCCGAGTTCTCGTTTTGCATGTCGCTCGTGTTCCATAAACCCGAAACAACGGTGGAAACTGGATCGGCGCGGCGCCGAGCCGCGCACTGCGTTGTTTACATAACAAAAATAGAAAAAGCAACATTCCTGTTAGTATTTACGGATCTAGAGGACATGTTTGGAGATGAATGCTGTAATTGTAAAAAAAACCTCTATTTGGACACTCTTAAAAAGATAATTTTTTAAATATTAGATCATACGGCTTGGATTTTTCTAAGAAGTTAGAACAATTATTAGAACAATTAAAATACTAAAAGTAGTTTTTACAAATTCTTTATGGAGGCCTATATTGAAAATTTACAAAATGCGTTTCGTAGATCTGTGTCAGTTTTACATATTCTAGAAATTTCAACTTTAAGTTATTTATAATCTAATTATTTATGGAATATTTATATCATTCATAGAAATATTATCCAAATCAATGAATCTCGCAAAAATCTTGACTCAACAATAAGTTGGCTTAATAATAATATGAATATTTCAATTTTAGAGGTGTTGCAATTATTTTCTACTAAAATTTCAATGTACCAACTATACATAGAGGCTATTATCAAAACAAATGCTGATGGTAAACGTATTAATTTCTATTACCACAACAAAATATATATAGAATATGAAAATTTTTCAATCCATAGTACATTTTCACATCAAATGCTTGCTAAACTATAAAGCCCGTACTGTTCACACCACTACAACAAGTATTAGAATACTTGTGGAAATAACTTCAGAGATGGATTCAGTAAAAATAAAAGAAAAAGTTCATATATACACATATCCCCGATATGACCTTGTTTCTGAATTATAGCCGTTTATGTTTGCGTCCTTGAATTGTTTCAAGTAACGCTTCTTATCTGATGGAGGACCTTCTGGGCTGCTATGTAAACACTATTTTGTAAATTGTTTCAATCAGCTTAGTAAGTAAATACATGTTCTTGGTGATAACAGCATAATAGACTATAATTCGGAAAGGTCATATCGGGTATGCGTTCATATAAACTTTTTTCTTATTTTAGGATATTGAATTCATCCCTGATGTTATGGCCACATGTTTTAAAACACCTCGTATTTATTTCGTATTTTTAATTTTCCTACAGTATATGTTTTGCCTTGTGTAGTCTGGTCTATGTAAATTAGGTTAAGACTAATAGTTGTCTTTTCTTTGTTTCATGACATAAAAATGTACAAGATTTGCATGACCCATATGTGTACCTACTACCCCCTTCGTGAGTTCTGACTTGAGACTCGAGCTTGACTAGAAATTCGAGCTTTTTTGAAATATTAGATGAATTACTTTACTAGACGATGTACAAGAAGGTTTTTTTAGAAAAATTGCAATTAGTCAGGATTCCGAAAAAACTACTAAAACTTGCTTGTCACAACTTCTTTATCTGAGCCTGCAATGAAAATGTTAACAAATATACTTTGTAGATTTACGTTAGTTGCATGCAATTGTATGTCGGTACTAAATGCTTTAGATTAGCAAAAAATTATTTATATAACTTCTTTCTTATATATTTATTATAAATGTAATATACTTTCTTATCGATCTATTCTTTCTTATCGGATACACTTGAATACCCATTGCTGCGATTGCAGAAGTCATAAAAAGGCTCTTTGAATGTATACATCAAAGATCTGTTCCCCATGCTTCGCATACAAGCACATCGGATCCCGTTATAACAGACCTGATGGGATTTCCATGGTAAAAACCCAATCATGATCGATGGCGATGTTAAGTAATTACTTGGAAAGAATGACACATCTATCTCCGAAGATGAACAGGTGTATTCAATACCATAATAATCGAATAAATTAAATGTCGACGTCATGCTGACTTTCGTCCCACTTTTTTGAAAAATCGGCCGCCATGTGACGTGTCTCGCGGCGGTTACGGCTGCGTTCAGCTGGTTCGCTCGCGGGAGGAAGCGCCAGAAAAACAATAGCCGGCAAAAAGCCTTTCGCCTTCGACGTGAAGATAAGCGCGGTTTAATCGGCAGCCAATCAGGCCGGGGGAGTGTTCCGTTGACAAACCAATGGACGTCGAGTTGTTATCAAGCGAACGACGCTCATATAACAGATCGGCGAGTCCTGGCGAGTCCAGTGCAGAGGGTCGGAGGCGAGTACCGCGGTGTCGGCATTTTTTCCCGTCTCGGGTGTCCTCTTTTTCGCTGCGTGTAGTTGCGATCATCCGCGATCTCACGGCCGCTCTCCTTCGACGGACAGCGGCTAGTAGGTCTGTCAACGGTGGTGTTTGAGCGCGAGAGACACCCGAGCACCGAACTGTGCGAAGGAAGGCCAAACGCGATCGTACCTATTCGTAACTGGTGCGCGGCGCCGTTTCGTATCAGTCGGTCCGCTGATCGTCGCGGTATTCAGCTGCGCGCGAGCGAGTAAGGCCCGCTTGAATCAGCCGGCTAACTTCGCAGGAGCACCAAACCGAGCGGGGCTAGAACAACAACACGGCCGACTTTGCCTCCTGACATCGGGTCACTGCCACCACCTGACACCTGACACCTGATACCTGACACCCTCGCAGCCACTCTACAGGAAGCACGATGCCACTCGGACGATTGATCGTTGTTTTGGCCGTGATCGCCTTGACCAGTGCCGCCTCGATCGGGCATGTCACCCGCAAGGCCAGGGACTGCAATAGGTGAGTGAAAGGAAAACGGAGAAGGTGCCAACCCAGCCTCTGCTGCGATCGAATCGCTCGTTCGCTCGTTTATGCGTTTCTTCGGCCGACCGGTGGGAACCAGGTTTCGCGGGTCGAACACGCTGGCTGACTTGTCAGTTCTACGCCAGTGACACAATTCTTTGCGCCGAGATGCAGAACGATTTTACATGGTGGTTCGTTCAGTGTGACCTGCGAGATCTGACGTTCGTTCGGCACCCGCTTTGATCAATCCGAAACTTTTTACTGCGGCTCCCTTCATTCGTTTCTTGCTGTCTCGATTGCGGTTCTCTATAGTCTACGAAATGTCTTCAGGTAGAGTTCATGCTGCAGCTATCGAACTAGTGTTTCTCAAAACTCTTGTTTCTAACGTTCCATGTACTAGTTTAGTTCCAGTACGTGCACGAAGACATAGACTTATTTGTCTAATAACAGATACATTTATTTAATAATTTTCCACAGAAGTATCGCCACGATTTCAGTAATTACTGTCGTAAATCGAAACATCTGAAATGTGTCTTTTCACCTGTTTGGTGGAGGAGTAAATTGTGTTGTAGATGATGGAACAAAGAAACGTCATTTATTTCTTGACAACTATCCTTTGCAATGATAGATGACAGTGAAAAAATGAAACACCCGAACCAAATCATTTTGAACTGTTTGATACTTCTAGTTCTAGAAACGTTTGAACAAAGAAACGTCATTTATTGCTCGACAACTTTGTGATTGTAGGTGACAGTCATACTAATTGCGAAATTGTAACGAATGCGTAGAGTTCGGCAGACGTCAGATTTTGAGTGATTTTTATGGGTGACATGTATCAAAAAATGAAAAATTTCAAATTATTTTGGACTGTTTGGTACTTCAGTGCTACAGAAGTTTGAACAAAGAGGCGTAATTTATTTCTTGATTGTGCACAGTGGCTATAATGCATATGTGCAAATACACGACTTTATTTGTGTAATATTCAAGACTGTAACAAATGTGTTCACGTGTTAAATGAATTAGATTTTGTGGGGCTTTTATGGGTGCTGGATAGGCAGTCAACGTGTTAAACGCTGCGGAACGCTCTTGGCCCAGAAACTTTTATCTTTCCTGCTGGGTTTTGACGGATCTTTTCTTTGTCTTCGTTACCGGCAATATTCTTTATTTACTTTGATGTGATTCTCCATTGTGGGAATCCTTTAATTTATAACCGCGGCGTTGGGCACGGTTGCGGTTCATTTCGCGTTCCGGTTATTATTAAAAGACAAAGGAAATGCAGAGTTTGAATGTTTTAATTGTCTTCAAGGTGATTAGATTAGTTCTTTATCGTTTTGGCTATTTTCATCTTTCTGATTCAATTATGACTTATGCATCTGTGATTTGCATAAATTGTAACTTTGGTTCAAAACCCAACTATATTGCGTTCGATTTTATCGTTGACTTTATGTTATTGCTTGCGATCCAGAAAATCTTTATTGTATTTTTCAAGTAGCGTTGAATGATGAGAATGGAAATCTTAATTGGGAATTCTGCCTGCGTTACTCTACATTGAAGTATATCCTCAAATGTTTGGAAATTTCGTTTTCTTTGAAATCTATTACTTTTTAATGAAATTGAAAATTATTTACTAACTTATTTTTGGGAAAATAATAATGTGGTGCTACGGTAGCGCTAATGGTATTGCCATTTACGATAGTAAAGAAAAGTTAGCTTGATACTATATCGTTGCCTTGTAGTAAATGATGAATTACCTATATCTTACACCTTTTATATGAAAGACTTCGACCATTACTCTTACTATCCAGTGCATTAAGTGTACAAAACGATACTTAATATTCGTTTGAACGTCCTTTACATAGTATAGTGCCAATGAGTTGATGGTCACACAAAACACCTCGAGCCTCAACTACTTGTAATTAAAAATTGCTCAACACAAATAAGAATGTGCACATTAAAAAATATCTGGTATAAAATCGAACTTCATACATTCGTCTAATATATGAGATAATTACCATGTCTATATTCGCAACTAATTAACTACAACGCAGTGAATATTTGCGCTTCGTAGAATAGAGATAAAAGAAAGTTAGAAAATCACACCCCGCGGTGATTTTACGTAAAGCATATTCGCTTCAATCACCCATGGCATTTAGAAAGTCATGGGATTCCAGAATAAAAGTAACATCGAGCCAGGCTGCGTCGTTCCGTTGTACACGCCGGACGAGTTCCAATCAGAGAGAAGAAATTTCCACATCGTCGACTATTAGTAATTAACTCCGGATTTCACTGCAGCTCGTACGATACGTAACAATAACCGAGACTCTTAGAAGTCAGTGCCCCGTAAATATAACGATAATGCTTGGGGAACGAATTTAACACCATTAACATGTTTACATCGGACTGCACCGCCGGCAGTTTCTATTTTTATGGGTGACATTTTCCTTTCACTTTATTCAATAAAATCGCTTCGGCTCTGTCGGCGTGCAGCCTAAGTTATTTACTATTAGGCAGATACGGCAATCAAATGACATTTATACGTCCCATTAATTACGAATATGCTGTTGCCGGCGCTTGCTGGCGGCATTAACGACGACAAAATTTCATGTTCCTTCTCAATAATTTCGATAAAACGCAACAAGATATTATAGTTACTTGCTAGTGAACTGATATGCGGGGCTGGGGAAAATTTGAAATAATAATACTTTTATGTTAAATGGTAAACATTGAAATATCTGCATAAGTAAATACTATTTGGAAGTACTATTTTGTTAAGTGTTTAAATTATGAGAAAATACTATTTACACTGGGGTCAAATATAGCCGATAGTGACGACGAAAATGACGAAATTCATTAAAGGATATCGTGTTCGAAAAATCGGTTCTGTTTCAAACAAAGTGAGCCAGTAACTTATATAAATTACTCCTACAATGTGTGTTTCCAGTTATTTACACAGGAAGTGAACGTCTTATGTTATCGGAATTATTTTCAATCACTTGTAAACAAAATTAATGTCTTATATTGTCGATAAAGTTAAAGGATAAAAACCTCTTATTTGTAATATCATTATTCTAAATACTATTGTGTGAAATATTACTATTTTATGAAACATTACTTATATTTTAATGAATTACCTATTTCACAATAGTATTTCTACGAACTACTGTAAAAATATATATAGTTGAAATGCTATATCCATATGGAACTACTATTTAAAAAAAAAGTTATTTGCCAAATTCTATTTATTATTTATACATCAACATTAATGGCGAATATGATGTTGTTAGCAATGATTAGAGATAACTAGACTGCGGATCTCCAAGTAGAATAAAAATTTTCTGGAATTACAATAAACTGGAGCGAAATAGAAGTTTGTTTTGTTTCTTAATGCGTTTATTAGAACAATATAACAGCATTTTTTAAATTCTCTTAACATTTCCACTATTTTGAATTACACCTACTTAGTTTTCCAAATCCGCAGTCTAAAGATAACGAAACGAAAAATGTCAAGAATTCGGTTCCTTTTAAAATTGTGGCAAACATGAAAACAATCAAAACACGCGAAATTATCGAATCAGCTTATTTATCCATCGTTGCTTCGCCAATTACGATTGATAAAACTTCGGCTCAATTAACGCATGACTCGATATTTGCAGAAAACTGAAGTCGTACATTTGCACAGATAAAAGGACGCTTCGAGAATAATTTTGTGTTCGTTTCTCTGAACGCATATTGAATTTATCGCAACTATGACAACTCTAGTGTCTGTGGAAACCTCCGAAACCCCAGATAAACTCGACCTCGTAGAATGATGAATGAAAGAAGTATTTCAATATCGTCGAAGTAATATCTCTCGCATCGATGTAGGATGCACGGAGAAACATGTCGCAACTTTTCCAGTGGGTTTCGATGGAAAGTACGGCGCACACCGGTTTCGAGTATTTTTGCAAACTCTCCGCGCGATAAAAAACAGTTGTAATTCATATATAAATAATCGCGAGTCATACTCCCGTGACGCGTTCCAGCGTTCGGCCAATTAAATCCGCGATTTTTCTGTATTATCTGCACCGCTACGCTAGAGGAATGCAAAACGTCCCGTTTCGTGTCGAAATTACTCAACCATATTCACGTTGTAATTGTTAACATTTCATTATTTGACGGTCCACTTACGAACGTGCTTGCTAATAAGTGTAGAATCTCTGTGTGAATGGAAAATACTTTACTAATTACAGTCTCCATTTTGTACGCTACAATGAATTGTATAAACATTCTCTGCGTATTTGTCTTCGCGGTAATTAGAATGAATTTTACTTCAGTAATTATTGTTTCTATTGAAAGACATTCTGCACCATTGTTTCGACCGCTATTGTATTAAAAAATGATTTTGTTGAAGAAGTCATTATACAAACAATATGAATTTTCTTTTATATTCCTGGATAGAGAAACATGAGAATAAACTGCGGATTTTATGCACTTGTAACAAAAATGTGTAACATGTGTAACAACGTTCAAGAAAAATATTCATTTCACTTCTGTTCTCTTGGCAAATTTTTATGTTGCATACAGATCCGCAGTTCAATAATCACATTCTATATGTTGTTGAAAATGTAGGAAATTATTTACAACACTACGATTTCACCATAAAAAATATGGAAGTGAATTCATATTACAAGGTTCAGATTACAACATCCTAGAATTCCTAGAAATACTTTATTAAATTGATTTTATGTTTTTGGAGATTTAGTTTTCCATGTTCGTCACAAGTAGACAGCAAATCTTCATACGAAATAAAAATGAACCTGAATTACAACAGACTGAAATAAAATAGAAATTGATTTTCTTTCTCAATATGTTTAACAGGTTGAAAATAATATAGTAGTGTTTTTAAACTCTTCTAATGTGTTCACTGTTTTAAATCACGCCCATTTATTAATGTCATAAATGTATAAAATCCGTGGTCTAGTCATACGTTAAACAGGTTATGTAGATGGAAGAGCAGAGCTAATTAATCTTTAATTGATCGTATAAAACAGAAGAGGACAATTAAATTACTAGGGTCTATAAAAATGTGTTAATAAGTGAATTTTAAATTGATCATGTAAATAGAAAAATATAGTTCTGTGTCTCCGGTCTACAGGAATGCATTAATAATTTAATTTCATATTTCTCTCAACTTGTCTCACCGTTAAAATCGATCAGGTAAATAGAAGAGCATAATTAGGTTCATTAAAATATTGAATAATCTATTTTAAAATTTATTTGTCCATTTATATCGCCGTTTAACTGCGGATTTTTACGCATTTATAAAATTTAAGAATATTGTAATTTTCTTTTTCAATAATACTCCTGCTTGCCATAATAATAATCAATGCAGAACATTTTTATTTTGTAAAATTCAATGGTTAAATTTTAAACAATACAGCCTTATTAATCAATTATATAGTCGCCATTCTTTTCTAAAAAGAACCTAACCCAGACCATTCTTTTTTAAAAAGCATGGTGACTATATACTTGATTAATAAAGCTGTATTCTTTAAAATTTTACCATTGCATTTTCAAATCGGGCACGAACTTATGCAATCATCTGATATAAGATCCTAGAGTCTATGAAAACAATTTAACAAATTAATTTTATACATACTGAGCTGTTTCGTGATTGGATTGATCATGTCTGGAATAGTATTGTCGCGACAATGGTTGTCGTTTCGCTGGCACGATCTTTGAAAAAGTTTGATAGATTCCTACTTCCTGCTATGCGTTTATTTACAACTGGTTGCGTACCACGCCGCGTTGTCGCAAGGTTGCAGTCGACAGTTGTAGCTGTTGTAGGCTACACTCGGTTCTTTTATGCAATCGTTTCGCGCATCCGCACCTATCATTATATTCCCTTTTTCCATGCATAAAACGGAATGGGAATCCGAGCAAAAAAACCCAGTACCAGACGGAACTTGCGTGCAATGATAATGAAATCGAAAGTCTTCATCTCTGTTGGCCATAGATTTGTGGGAAACCACGATACAGAGGACATGTCGCGGTTTACACAAGTGAAATTATAAGTTAAATGGATGCCAGTATAGCAGTACAAGGATCATTTAATACCACAACCAGCGAATGAGTCAAAATGACTTGTTTCTTTGATTGGAAATTCATAAATATACTTCTTTCTTAAAGTACATACTACCATTAAAATTTTATAAAAGCGGAATAAATTAAATCTTGTTATTATTATATCAGTAGCAATTAACGTTTGGTAGTTATAGTGTTAAACTGTGATAATTTCGTAAAGAATTATCGTTTGACAATTTTGGACTCACTTTAAAGCTAGAAGCCTCTAATTTTAAAATACATCCATGGATCCACTGTTCATATTTACATAGAAATAGAATAAATAGAATATTCCATTCTATTAGATAATATAAATCTAATCTTAAATCTGTATAAAATAGAAGAAATAGAATAATGTGAATAGTTGTGAATAGAGAAAAATTACTGTAATTTTCGAACAAAATAGCAGTATTAAAATCGTTAAAGTATAATCATAAACGTCAATACTCAGTTTACAGTCTAACATATTGTCTTAGTGAGAAACTAATTTAAACTAACTAACTTTCACATACAGAAACATTATTTTGTAATGACATTATTATTTTGTTTTCTGCATTATTTTTTACTAGCTCGTTTTTGCGTTGTTCGAAGCAGTAAAATTTATTTAATGACTGACGAAAAGTAATCTTATCTCGGCAAGGTTAAGAACCGGCATTACTTCCTCACCAACGAAACCGAAACAAATTTTTAAATCCTTTTCAATGTTATGAAAAGTAATTCATTTACTACTTGGTTTTCGCTTATTTAAACATGTATTTTTATTTTCAATCGAATTTTTGTTTAATACAGAAAAGTTAGAAAAATAATATGTTTGATGAACACAAGAATTTAGCTTCCGTATAAATTTATAGATTAGAGAATAGAAAAAGTGGAACCACTAATTAAACATTCAGATTTTCATCTCTTTCGTTTTAGAGTTTATATTATTTATTCTGTCCAATCTGTTAAGTAAACTATTATTCTTATAATGTGTTTAACAAATTCTTGAAATTCAATAGCACACACACAAAAAAAATGCGAAATATTGTATCATGGCAAACGCATTTCAATTATTAAATTTGCAACAGTGTATAACGTTTTCAGCGAGCGACCGTTCAGCTGCTAATGAAGTGACATTTATTAAATTTCTGTATTCATAAAATCAATTAGCACTCGTCAATCTGTTCTGTCGAGCGAGAGATGTGAAAATCACTTTTGATCTTTTTTCAACATGGGTAAACGACAAAGAACGGTGTAATTAATGTTCGTTATTCGAGTAGAAAGAAATCATTACAAATATATACTAATAATTATATAATATCTATCCAATCACACACACTTAATATTTCAATAATCATAAAAACTCGAAGGAAAATGTTTCTCTGACAAATGTGGTTTGAACATTTATAATACTAAACGTTTAAAACTCGGTGAGCACTCAGGACATTATTGAAGCAGAATTAATACCTCCAGAAGAACATAAATTTTATACAAGGCAATAAAAAGAATCTACGTTAATATGGAATAAAAGAAACGTCGAGAAACTCATTAACTGGCTGCTTCGTTCGGAGACTGGTTACATACCACGATTAATTAGTATGGACAGCTGATTCCCCTGGTAACACGGTTCGAGCACGTGTATTTAACCATTCATGCTTCATACGAAAGAATCGATGCACTATCAACATGCAAATATTAATATTTGAACGTTGTTAAAATTCAAGGTAGTCTAGGTACCTCTGAAGTTATTATTTCTTCATATTCTACGTAAATTTTATGTTATACAGGGTGTCCCAAAATTCGTGAAAATCTCGAAGGGGGTGGATCCTGAGACCATTTCAAGCGACATTTTCCTTTGCAAAAATGTTATCCGCGGCTTTATTTAGGAGTTATTAACGAAAAACACGGACCAATCAAGAGTGCGATCTAGACGCGAGTTGACACAGTAGTCATGGCGCGCCAACTGTCTATTGGCCGACTGTGCCAACTCGCGTCTAGGTCGCGCTGTGATTGGTCCGTGTTTTTTGTTAATAACTCCTGAACAAAGCCGCGTATAACATTTTTACGAAGGAAAATATTGCTTCATATGATGTCGGGAACCTCCCATTTCCGCCTGTTGAAGGAATTTTGGGACACCCTGTATAAAGCCGCCAACACATCATTCTGATTTAACAAAGTTATATTTTATAAAGCTCTACACAACGACGAATTACCTTGAGTTCTACATTCCGTTTCATCGAAACTGCGAAGCTAACTACAATGCTTTGAAATTTTCCTCATTATTATTACGAGTATATGCATATAGTTAAAAGTGTTGCTTGCTATACTGTTTCGTAAATTCGCCTTACATTACAATTATCTACACGATAGTGCCAAGCGGAAGTTGCCACAACATCGTGAATCAATTCGATAAGGAGCTCGCTATCGGAACTACGAAAAGCAATTTGGTCTGCCCCGAATTTGCGTGAGTCTTTCCGTTTCGAGAACACCGTCAAAAATGGCGTTATCGATTAAAGTCGGAATTGTTCTGTTATCGGTCGCTTACACGCGATCAATTTCTCTTGACTCGGAAAACTTTCTTCTTGCTACTCACAAAACTCCTAAGTTTGTGTATATTCATCATTTGTTACCAAAGATCGCTCGAAAAGATAACGTAGAGATATTAACAAAATCTCAATACTCTCCACAATTTATTTATAACTAGACTGCGGATTTTTAGGCGAAATAAAAATTCAAGTCAAACGGAAATTCATTAATAATGTATCTTTACAGTCTCTTCGAGTTGTATGTTCTCTATATTTCATCGAATTATAACCTATTCGATGTATTGGGTTGGAACGAAAGTTCGTAGCGTTTGTAAATTAAAATTGAAAGCTAAAATTCAGATATTTGTTCATAGACTTATTCAATAACATATTTTCCATTCTGTTCTATTACTTTTTGCCATTTTCGAGGTAACTTCTCGTGTTATTGAATAAACATATGAATTCCAACCCAATATTAACGATGCAAATAATTAAAGGACGTATTTTATGTATTTATGATAAAAATGAATAAACGATGCAAATAATTAAAGGACGTATTTTATGTATTTACGATAAAAATGAATAAACGATGCACAAAGCACAAAAGGTCTGAGCAATTAGCGAGTACAGTTTTGTTACTTTGAATTCGTTAAAATTATGGAGAAACACACTGTTATTTAAACCCTGCTGCTCGCAATCGATGCAAACAACGTTTACTTTGCATAAAGTCCATTGATAATATATTTCTGTAATAGTTCAGTGCTTGTAAATTATGCTTAACCATGAGATATGTTGTGACATTGAAGTCAATCCGAACCAGCACGCCCTTATCTTTTTAGGGCATTTAGTACAAATCGTTATCGACAATGTTATTTTTATCTATAGGCTGAAGTTCGCCGGCACCCACGCGTTCTTCGTTGATGATCGGTAATTAGATATTCTATTTTTGAGACGAAGTTATTTGCGAGCACAGAGGAGCGAAGTGGCACTCACAAAAGAATTCTGATCTCTTTCACCGGCGCGCAGCTTAAAATAACAACAGCGATGGTGCAGCACTTTCAACGTGATTAAATGTAATTGAACCGACCTTATTGTTGCACCGCGAATTCAGTTCAATGGCTTACCTTCGAGTTCAAGGCTAATTCATAATTCATTGCCGTCTTGCATGGCGATTTCCGCTTTTTTTGTTCCCTTTGCACCTCGGTGAAAACTACTTTTTGCATGCGTTTAACAGATTCGTTAGTCTGGTTAACCACTTCGTTGTAAAAAAGACCTGTCCAATGAGAAACAACCAGCTATCCGGTATCGATTTCATTCGCCTTCAATCTGCTGAAATCTGAAAGACGATTGCTCTGTCATTTTTGCACACTCTGCTAATTAATCGATTATATTCCGTGCAATGATTACTCGGAAATTAATCATTTCTTCTGGAAACTTCTTTATCATCTAAATTGTTACAATTAACAATTGTACAATTGTTCATCATCTAAAATAATTAGTTAAATAAATTCTTTCTATAGTCGAATAAAATATTCGTATAAATTCTTTTTAATCGAATAAAATATTCGAATAAATTCTTTATAGTCGATTACAATATTCGAATAAATTCTTTTTAGTCGAATTAAATATTCGAATAAATTCTTTTTAGTTGAATAAAATATTCGATTAAATTCTTTTTAGTCGAATAAAATATTCGAATGAATAATTTACTAATAAATGTACTAATTATATAAATAGTACCATTATTCGTAACAAGTTATTCTCTCTATTTAATCGAATAAATCGAATAAAAATCTTTGAAAAAGACAAAATTAATACTTTCATGAAAACCGTCCAATAATATTTTGAGAATATTGAAGCTAATCTATGATTAAAATTTTATTTTATTCTGCCTTCCAATGTTAAAAAAGAAATGGCTGTTATTTATAAAAGTTCTCGTGCGACGTGTGAGATGTATAAATGTGTGGAACCCGTGTTTCAAGTTTTATTGCTCGGTGAAATGAACGAGAGAACATAGCACTTGAAAGCTAAAAATTGTTCTTCCATAACGCGTTGAGCGTTCATCCTCTATAAATTTCTTGTTCCAGCATGCATAATCTCTCCACCGCTTGAAAAACATACTTCATCCGTAAGATATTCAAATTTATGAACCTGGAGGCTAACACTTCACTGGAGGACAATTTCTAGCCACCCAGGGTGTTGTCTCATCCCTTAAATCTAAATACTGACGGAGCTATACAAATGCGACCCTCATAGATTTTAATGCCATTTCAGATTTTTTTCCAGGAGAATGTTCATTCGAGAAGAAAGACTTTCTGTTCAATTTCTTTTATAGGTCTTCCATAAATAATTTTTAACAGTTTTGAAATTTTCAACTAATTTTTGTTTTAATTTGCAATTGCATGTTACCGATATAAATTGACAATTTTTTTCCAATGATATAATTGAAAAATGGTAATGATATATTCGAATTGAATTCTTTATTAGTTACTTCAATTATTCGATAGTAAATAATCAAATTATGCTGCTGAATAACCGAATAAAATATTATCCATTCATGTCATGTAATAATGATTTTTAGTAGTGTCCCTGCCAAGGGGACTCTAAAACATTTTACGATCATTCAATAATAATAATAGAGTTCTGCCACATCTTAACTTTTGCTGTGTTATTTGAATTAATTATTTTAACAATCATTCAACACAGGAAAACAGAGTTTGACTTCAATAATTATAGGTCAATAGTTTCAAAACGAATCGCCTGACAAATATTGCATGTTAAGATATCAAGCATGTAAACACAAAAGTGTTAGTCTTTCTTTTATCTGTTCAGAACACTCGAGGTAACAAAAAGGATTATATTACAACCCTTATAATTAAAAGTCAGTATGCATGAATGATTGAAAAAGACTGAAACTTTTACGCTCGCCTCATAATTAGCATTAGAAGAAGATAAATTGAGCAATACTTTCAAATACCGAGTCAAATCTACATACATATACCACGTTCCAATGGAAAATAGAATCGAATTCGAAGATCCGAATAATGTGTAAGCGATGTAATTTACGAGTACAACGGCCAAGGATTCGCCATTGGTACCGAGGAAGCGATTCTGCCGGTTTGAAACGTTTGAAACGTTCGAAGGAGATGTTTTCCTCGTCCTGGCACACTATCGCAGGATACGATTCCTTTCGATTATCAGTTCGGCGAAACGGCTGGTGCTAACCGTGGAAAGTTTCAGTTACAATTTCTTCCAATTCTAGCAGTAAGATAATAAGGGTGGTATAGTGACTCGATAAAGTATCTGTACATCTCGCTTTTTGGATACAATTTCCTGTAAAGAAATAGTACATTAATATAATGTACAATTTTTAATGATTTATCACGCACAGGAACAATATGCGAAATTAGGAATGTTGATAATTTAGTATTCGAAAGTGAGTAAAAAAAAGTATTTGTACTTTTCCCGGTCTCAACTATTTCTCTGCTTCTACTATGTATTAATATATTCTTTAATTCCATCATAATAAGAAATATATTTAAGTTTGCTGATTTATATGATGGAGCGATTAAAAGTTCACATTAATAATAAAAAGAAAAAAAAAACTTACTGTGCGGGAATAGTATTGCAGTTATGTGGCTGGACTACATACTAATATTCTTCCTAGATTATATGACGCGATATGAATAAAACAACGTGGCGCTCCTGGATGTACAGTAATTTATACACATCAGCAGTGTATTATATAAAATTCCTGTTACAGTGGGTGATCAAAGTATTAGAACCACCGTATGGAAAACATATTTTTTAACTCTGTGATAAATAATGTTTACAGTGCCGGTAAATATGCATTTGATTTTTGAAAAATTGATTGTTTTAATGCAAAATCGTCAAAGGTTCTATTTTTAATTTACAAATTTATTTCTTTATATATTAAAACAATCACTTTTAGTGTTCACTAGGCCTGGTGTTAATGCAGGCAATTTTTATTTTATTTTACATAAAGATCCGCAGTCTACTCATGAGGTGACCTAATGTTTTTCCGATCCACTGTAGTTCGGAGAAGGAGTAAGGTTGCGCAAGAGGGCAAGAAAACGTGGAAGAAGCTCCTTAAAATTTCGCCAATCGTTTCTCGGGGACGAGTCACCGCGAGAAAGTTTTTTTCGTTCGTTTTCGACGGCCCGATAGCATCGTTTGCTATGAAAGTGCAGCTATTCCTTGCCGGTATAATGCTATCATAAAGGCGGCTTTACGAGCCCGATGAAAGGGGGGCCTCGTCGATGTTCCATAAATTCGCAGCACAGGATGGTGCCAAGGCAAAGTGGTCAATGATAACGGCTCGATGCCCTCCGAAAGGATCGGATTATAATCCAAGAACCCTCAGAACCCGTGTTTTGTCCGGTCCAATCGATCTTAATCAATGGTGCGACATCAGACTCGGCAGAAGCTACCGAAAAACTGTTGATCAGTGGACTTTGCTAATGCCACGACCTCATGATCACGATGAAACAAGAATGGGTCTCTTAGGCTAACTAAATGGATAATAGGGTGGTTGTTAACTATAGGATTCAACAATTGTTTTGGTATTACCCCTCTAAATTGTAAGACTTGAGGAAATGTGTACAAAATTTGGAAGCAATCGGACGACGCTAAAGTTTAAAAATTTCTATGTCATGTAATTTTCAAGTATAACTGTATTGCGTTATTTTGCAAATGTCATTAAAATTCTTAAAATTCTAGGATGTAAAATTTGACGGAATTTAGTCGATCTTAATTTATATCTGGTCTGACAAGACTACTACCACAGAAAATAAGATCTGATTTGATTCGATTTTGTGTCTAGTGATGAGATTTATGTGTTAACTTAAAAAAACTTCAGGCGAAGGGGAATATTTAAAATCTGGACACACCAATTTAGATGACATTCTTTTCGGAAAAATATTTGACACGTAGTTTCTTTGCCATCGTCCACGTTAAAAGGGTGAACACCCTGCTCTGCGTATCTCAGTTTGCAACGATCCGTCATTGTCATTGTCATCGTTCTCAGACGAGCACGAAATAAATTGCCATTGAACTGCGAAAACAGCTTTATGAAACCGGCACGAAAGGCTGAATTTCATTTCGAGAATCAAAGGTGCACCAATAAAAGGCGCAGTTACCGGTTTCCGAACAGCGGCGCAGTGGCGGCGACTGCCTGTTGGAAACGGGCGCGCACGATCATGGCGACATACCGGACGAACAGGGTAAATGCGGATGCGAGAAATTGAATGGACGAATTTTATTGCTCGGCTACGGCGAAGATATTGAGGAAAATTATTTCGCAGCTGTTCTAAGTCATAAAATCGAGCAGATCCGTATCGCGGTCGACGCAATAAGCGAATATGTGTAATAAAGTACGCTTCTGGTTGCGCGAAGTGTCGAATTGAAACGGCAAAGAAGTTTAATGTACGCTGTGGAAGTCTACGAGCTTGATTTGGTTTCGAGGTTGTGAAGAAAATAATATCAACGAGGAGAGACAAGGATGACTAATATGATAAAGACTATTTTGCTACACGTACTGATTGTCTACATATGTCGTGGAAACTTTATATTCGACATAAATTCAACTACTACACAGTTGCTAAAAACCAAGAAGATAATACGACTTTAGAGACCTAAGAAAAAATACAATACCAACACCTAAGTATTTCTATTATTTTCTAACATACATACAGAGTGACCCAAAAAGGCCGAGCAAGTACAACATTTTTGGGATGCCCTAATATACAGAGTGAAGGTTCCCAAAATTTCAGTTCAAACTGAAAGACTCTGGAAGAATTGATGGTTTATTCGCTGTAGTTCCTGAAGAATGTGTCTAGAATTTGTACAGTCTCGCGATAGTCAATGTCACGAAGCATTCAGGTATTTAAAGAAACAGGAAAACGTCCTTGTCACCAATTCATTACGCTAATTGTCGCGCTCACAATAACAATCAGTAGGCACTCAATACTGCTTTCTTTATCTTGTTCAAAACGAGTTCATCGCGACAGACACACACCCTTATCAGTTAAATGCTTCGACGAGAACTACCGATGTTTTAATTGGTCGTTGGCCTGATAGCGAAAAAGAACCATCACACATATGTATACAAACATTACATAAGCTGCCCTCTTGCTGCATGTAATCCACTCGATTACTATAAAAACATCCAATGTCCGATTACTAGACAGATGAAGAAATTTACAAAATCTTCCTCTGCTTATCGTTTTGCACGTGAAAGTCAATGAATTCTAATAATAATTGGAAAAAGTGTAGAAAAGAATCATCTTAGGCAGATGTATGGGTTAGCAAGAAAGTAATTTCGGTATTTTAAGTTGAAATAGCGTCATCAAATATTTTCCATTTTGTTCGGTGATCTTTTGCCATCTTTCTGGTAGCTTAAAAAAGTTATTGGCTATTTTCATAAAGCTGCGACGGCTACATATTGAATAACAAAATTGGGCTTTTCATTTCACCTTAAAATACCGATATTACTTTCTTGCCAACCCAATATATTTTTAATTATCGTATATGTTTCTCTTGAAACAACAACTGCTATTATCGGACAACGTTGATCTTTCTGAACAACGGAAATCTTTTCCGACATTACACTAATCTTATCGCCTTTCAATACATTAATGGTTTAATTGCGTTGAGCAATTCTTTCATGATCTTCATTGCCGAGTACGTACATCTAAGCAAGGAATCTTAAAAGTTTTCTGTATTTGGTTTGCAATTGAAATTTCGTGTCGCGCGTTTATCGTTTAATGACGCGATTATTATTTTTAGATCCTCCATTATTCTTCATCGAGTACATCAATGAAAAGAAACGCCTTGGTTGTTAACAGTATCATTCGATCGACTTTCGTCTGGGAATTCAACAAGAACTTTTAATTTCGCGCTCGTTAAAATAAACTCGATCGCTCGATAAATTCAGAATTGCCTCGAAGACTTTGTCTCCATTCGAATTTTACGGCCGACTTTTACCACTTGGGTTCCACGAGCTTCTCTTAATGATTAAAGGAAATGTCAAAGTCTCTCCAATGGCTAACTCCCTTTTTATGAATCAACTTCGACGTAGTAAATCGAATTGATTCTTTGATCGAAGTAATACGACCTTTCTACCCTGACTTATCGTCTGGTTGGCATGAGATTGAACTATTCCGAGGTTTCACGGGTCAATTGAACAGCCGATCACACTTGTCAATCTCTCTGGCGTTTTCTTTCTCCCGTCGACGTCCATTCCATTTATTCTCTCTGCTCATAATCACGACGGCGACTTACAGTGCAGGCGAAATATAAATAATACGATTTAAATGCATTGTGAAAGACGGAAAATTCCTCCGTCCGCCAGTTCACTGGTTTTTATTAGTCGCCTCAGCGTTCGATCGCTCAGTTAGTTTTCCACTGTTGTTTAAATAACATCCCGGAAAAGAGCAATAATTTTTAACGAAAAGAAAAATTTACGACTAGTAAAATCGATTCTGTCAAGCTACATGTATATTAAATACTAAATAGATAAATTGAATTTTGTTGGGTATTAATATGTAAAAATAAACATTGCAAATGCATTTATGACTAAAATGGGTGGGTGTAATTTCAAACAATAAAGAGATTACAAAAATTTGAGAGTATCAATACATTTCTTACAACCTGATAAAATCGCTGAAGAGAGAAATAAATTCCTACTTTGTTCCTATGCCTTGCAATTAATGCATACAATTTTTAATTTGCATAAAGCTATCCGCAGTTTACTGATCATTTTTTTAAATGTATCTTGAACGTGTATTTTTGATTAAATAAAATGTATATTAACTTTTTATTTTATTTCGCATGCAACAGATTCTTCTAGTATAAAAACTTTTTTCACTGACAAATTCATTGAATAACCATATAATAAATTAGTAAAATTGTTAAAGAAGAGCCTACAACTGTGGGAAAAATTGGAAAAATATATAACGAAAGGACCATTAGCAATGTAACTATGCACAACAACAAAAAATGGTTTAAGTAAATGCTATTCAGTTTAATGAGAGGTATCACAAAAAATCAGTACTACTTCCCATTTTTAAAAAATGTTGGGGCCCTCCTTTTCCACTCAAAAGTTACTCCCCAAAAAAGTTAAATACATACTAAAATATTAGCCCCCCTTATCACCATTTAATTAAAAAAATGAAATGAACTCGATATCTTCATTAGATTTTGAGAAAATATGTAGTAACACCTTAGTTGGTACACCCTGTATAATAAACCTTTCGGTTGTAATAGTATTCCTTGATTAAAACACGTATAGTTCCAATAGTATTTAGATTGGATCTAATAAAAAGATGAATTGGTGATTGAGGTTCAAAAATCTGTAAAATTTGGGACAAACATAAATGGTTTAAAGGGATCCATGGTCGGCATGAAGTGGTCAAAAGCTTGCCAAATAAACGGCATGATTAATATTTATTTTTCCGCGGAAGTCACTGGCAGGTTCTCACGTACACAGAACAAGCCCGTAAGAATGCAATTTACCCACCCTGTTAAAAGCTTCGTAAAATCGTGGAAGCTCGACAGATATTCCTGGTGGCTCCAGGAAAATTTGCACGAGAATGCTCCGGATTACTGATAGCAAGGCCGGCTGCGGAAACCAGCAAGGATCGGGGATCGGGCATCGGGCTTTCGAGATTTTTCTCCTTTTTGGTTTTATATCTCCGTGTTCTCCACTCAATTTCCGCAGCCTGTATTTTGACCCGGTGATTTTCAGGCGTTCGGTGCACCCTTATCACGGTTCTCCTCGAATGTTCTTCGTTTCGGAATGTCGGTATTTCCAGGGGATTGCCACGGGTTTCGTGCTGTACCTAGCCAGATTCTTATTACACGGCGCAAGAATACCGTCAAGTACAATTGCTCGTGATTCATCCCAGAAACCCAGTTGCCCACTGTCTTTCCATTGCGCAAAATTTTTCTTTTCGCTTTTCTTTGCTATTGTACGTGTGCGAAATTGTGTTACAACTTTCCAATTCTTTCATTAACATTTTTCGTTCTCCTCCGGCGATGAGTTATGATGTGTTGTATCCCATTATACAACAATCTTATCATAACTTGTTATAATCTTATCTTATTGTATCAAAACAAAAATGTTCTGAATGAGTTACTGAACAGAGGAGTGCCAGTACAGTAAAGTCTTGACGTGAGCCGGATTCTCTAGTATAATAACAGTGGGGCTACTATTTTACTGTGATCTCACCGACCACGCCGAACGTAGAAAAGGACAGTGCGTGTAAACACGGACTGCCGCGCCGCTGCCGAAAACCTACTGCATACTGTCAATTAAATGATTAAAAATACAGTTCAAATTATACCGTGTTTAGTGTCAGCTTAATTGGAAAATGCCACAAATAAGTTGATGAAAGTCCCATAAAGAAATAATAGAAAAGAAAGAAGTATGGTACTTAATTGGATTAGTAGTGATTCACACCGATACACTCGACGCCGCACAGTGGGTAAATTTGACCTAACTCGATTCAAAATCAAACAATTTTTTAAAAATTAAAGCTGAAACTTTGCAGAATATGGGAAAAATAGGGAGATTACGGTACGAACGGTTTTTAACCTTGAGAAAATTCGTTAAACTTGCACAATTTCAAGAAAATGTGGTTTTTCCGTTACCACGGGCGTCAAACATGTTTTTTAAACATTCTATATATCATTTCCCGTGGATTTTCTCACGTTGATTTCAAATCTGGTCCCAAAATTTGTCTACGACCTCTGGTTTTTTCAAGAAATCGATTTTTGTGACAAGAAATTAATGAAATCATGTTTTCGTTGAAATGATTTCTTGTCACAGAAATCGATTTCTTGAAAAAGCCAGAGGTGGTAGACAAATTTTGAGAACAGATTTGAAATCAGCGTGAAAAAATCTACGGGATATGATATATACAGTGGCCGAAATTTCTATAAAATCATCTTCTTTTTAACAGATATTTTAAAAAAATATCACCATTTTTGTTGATTTATCGTATCTGATCTTGCAGACACTCGGATAGAGGGACTGCGTACTCTAGACCGCTATGTTTACTATTTACGCTATGTTTGTCTTGATTTCTTTCTGTCTGGTGCAGAACACAAGTGCGAAGTTTCTATAAAGTCACTTAGTGTTTCTCTGTATGTATTCTGAGTAGAGAACTACGGAAAACTGCGAATATTCTAAAAGTATTAGTTTTAGAACTCAAAGAAATCCTGTTTGTTATAATTTGATTTACGTGTATGAGAATGCCGAGAGGAAAAGTACTAACAAGTGAAGAAAAAAATTCAATCGATGCTTATAAATATATGAGCTGCTCTAATCGCATAATTGCTAAGAAAATTAAACGGTCATATACCGTGATTAATAATTATATCAATTTACGTGAAAATTATGGAAAAAAAACATTTTAAAGCTGGTAATAAAATATTATCAAAGAGACGACATTCATTATTAATGAGATCTGCGGCTACGGGAAGGAAAACTGCAGCACAATTTCGAGCTGAATGGAAGCTCCCAGTAACAATAAGACGTGTGCAACAACTTTTAAACTCTTCTGGACAAAAACGCAACTTAAACCAGGACTTAACAAGCACATAAACAGGCCTGTATTGATTTCGCACGGGCACAAAACACAGTGACTTTATAGAAATTTCGATGAGTGTAGCATGTTAAAAAAAAAATTTTTCCGCCCGTGGTAACGGAGAAACCACATTTTCTTTAACGAATTTTCTCAAGGTTAAAAACCGTTCGTACCGTAATCTCCCTATTTTTCCCATATTCTGTAATGTTTCAGCTTTAATTTTAAAAAAATGCATCGCTCTACCTCATTTCTATCGACAGTTCTTTGATTTTGAAACGAGTTACGTCAAATTTATCCACTGTGCGCCGTATCGGATTACGCTGACTAACAATAAGATCGTACAGTTCTGTCCAGCTTATATCAAGACTTTATACAATTCATTTCTATCTGTTTTTAAGAATTTTAATACGTTGAACGTAATATATCGATGTTCTTAATTCCTTCTTACTATTTTATGTTGCATTTTGTAAATCCAGTTCTAATGCTTTATCTATACTTTAAAATTAAATTTTGTGGAAATATGAAGTATACATACTACTTTATGTGATTAACTTACTTTAAAGGAAGCCTGAATTGTTCTTAAATCTCAAGTGAAATTAGAATTCTAATTTTCAAAAAATGTTGTGAAATTCAATTTAAAATTCACATGTTTACAATAAAATAGTTTTATTTTAATCTTGCTTTAAAGGAACACCAAATTGTCCTCAAATCTGAAGTGAAATTCAAATTCAGATTTTAAGAAACTTTTTTGAAATTCATTTAAAATTTACATGTTTACAATAAAATAGTTTGAATTCAAAAAGTAAAATTCATACGTGATTTTTATCTCGTATGAAAATAATATTAAAATCAAATACATTTGATCAAACATTCCATAAAGCTTAAAATTTATTAGAATGTTGAGATGTATAAATATTTGCAGTTTATTAATTAGCTACAACTTTTGCAGGCACGTACCTATCTATCATTGTTTATTACTTCGATAAAATAAAAAAAAGATATATTGAACGAGTATGAATGGTAATAAAATATAATGAATTAATGGGTAATCTAATAAAGTCAATTTTCTCGACGAAATCCAAAAAAATCTAACAATAAGAATACCTACAGTTGTTCCAACTAAACAAAAGATAGTTCATTAAATCTGTGCAATTAGAACAGTATGTACAATGACGTCGTAGTCCATTGTGTGCGGAACGGTATCAAATCATTCTCGCCGCAAGTGCGGATTACGACTGTATTTCATCAAACATCGACTTATGCGACTAAAGTGCGCCTAATTACAGGCATAATCACTGTAAACGTTTGGAATCCCAGCCGAGTCGATCACGTAGCGCGTAACAATAAATTATCGGGGGATTACTAATTATAACAGCAGTTTCCCTAACTGCGCTCTCGAGCTATTAATATTAATTGAGTGTGAAACTGCGGCGTCCGCGTTGTCGTCGCCCGAGGCGGAATATTAACGTAGTCCGGATGTGTATCAATTTTTACTCACCGCTTTAAATTTCCCAGTGTATTTACCTGTTGCACCAAGGAAGCGAGTTGGTCTACCCGAGTTGAAAATATTCTCCCATTACGCTCACGTGTCTTCTGAAACAAGAGCCGCTAAAAGGGACGCCATCGCGTACCGCTCTCGCTCCATTCTTCTTCGATTTCTTCGCCTCCTATTTTCCGCGCCATTTTCTACTACACGTCGCGAACGTGTATTATACTCGACGACGTTCACGTCGAATAATCGCAGGATCCCGCAGAAAAATTTCGGCCGTTCCACGATTTTCCAACGCCGCTCGTCCCGCTTTTAATCACTCCGATGTGAAATATGCGGCCTTTCACGCGAGATTTTTCACGCTGCGTATCTACACAGAATCAAAAAAATATTGATGCACCCATGTTTTGAACATCGCTTCAATTCGCCGTGAAAAAGCGATATATACTTGCACATATCCAATGGGATATAATATTTTCTTTTATATTGTTTAGAGTAAAATATAATGTTTATAGTCGATAATCCAGAGGCTACTCGAACGAACATAGTGAAGTGTCCTTTTCAACTTTAAACCATATGCTAAAGCCGAATCCATGCGTATATGTTATGGTGTAAGGTCCAACTGGATATAATTTTTTTTTTCTTCCTGTTTTCTCTTATATTATTTAATCAAATATAATGTTTATACCTACATAGTCGATAATCGAGAGTCGCGTGCAAGACTGTACCGACGAGCGCGTGCGTAGCAAAGGCTTTGCTGCAAAGCGTCGGTTAGGTTAGGTTACGAAACCAAAACAAATGCCTGACGATTTCGACGAAGGCTCCCGATAATCGGCGGCGAGGGCCGATCAACAGCAAAACGAGTTGTTTAGTAGCGAAGAAACGTTCGCGAAGTGAACTCGTGTCGTCCTTCACAAACTGTAGGTTGATTGCGTGCGTTTAATGTTTCGGTTTCCGTGTGTTCGGTAATACTCGGTATATTTGTTTACATTCATCCTTGAGTGTTGTATTAAACTATAATAATTATCTTTTGTTTTATATAATCTATGTTATACATATACACATAGATTTTGTGTTAAAAATACATAATTATCTTCTGTTTTATATAATCTATGGAATAAATATACGTAGATTTTGTGTTAAAAGTAATTATCTTCTGTTTTATATAATCTATGTTATACATATACATTTGTAAATAGTAAATAGTCATGCATAGTCTACGGTTTCCGTATACCAGTACCTCGCAGCCAACAACTTCAATTGTATTTCTCCTTTGGTAATATATTATATTTTATAAAATCCTACAATTTTATCATTCATGAACGTTCATGGATACATGGATTATTTCAATTGGTTTCAATTTAGAGAAACTAGAATTATTAATTGACTGCAATACTTGGCGTTTAGTGATTGGCAGTGCAGTGAAGTCAATAATTTCAGTTATGTGGTTCGATATGTGTTAATGTAATTATTGTTCCATTGTGTAGAGAAACGTTAATTGGTAAAAATATTAAGAATTCGTGACCAACCTAGAAATTGTTGCAGGGCCGAGAGGAAAATTGTTGTAGTAATTGTGGAAACGGACCGACGAAAGCACCATTCACGACCGACGTAATCTGCTTAAATGTCGAGTCATAAACTATTTAATATGATGCGCCGCTACTCAAACAAGGTACAAATTCATTAAAATCTTGATAAACTGATTTGCAACCCAACTGTAACCCGCTTGTCAAAGAGAACCACCGCATCGGGCCGAACTGTTAAAAGGATTTCCGTTACTCGTATGGATGGTTAACATCCCACTCGACACTATGTCGAGGATTATTCCATCAACGGTTTAATTCACTGATTGAAGTTAGCAGAAGTGTGCCAGTCGGGCTTATCCTAAGCAAAACATGCAAACAATTGGCGGGGTGGAATTACGGAATTATTGAACATCTTGAATGGTTCTAAAGAGCTAATCATTGTTTGCATTAAACCGTACCCCATTACTCCGATGATGATTAACGATTTCTTTCTCGACTCCCCTAATCAGGTACTCAGTGCTATTTATAGATAATTACCTGGAAATCCTAACGATCTTAAATTCTAAGGGTTGAAAATCAACTTCTTGTAGAGTGCATTTCAGCTATTTATGATTTTCTTATAAAACATACTGTGAACTACATTGAAAGTCTTTCTTCTTGTTTAATTTTTTAAATACGTATTTTAAATTATCATACGCATTGTATTGCGTTCATCCTTTCCGAAAACATTTTGCAAGAAACATTTTACACCACTTAATCGCATTAATCTTGTCATTCACGCCATACATAATGCAATTATCTGAAACCAAATTACACAGTTTGTAAGTAAGATTAGATCAAAAACAAATTACTTCTTGAGCTGGCCGCGCAGTTTCAACTTCGTTCGAGTAATAGATTCACGAAAGTTGGACGTTGCAAATAAGTTACAATTTAATAAAAGTCGAAGCAGCAAAATTGAGCTTCTGAAATTATACAATATTGCATGATAATTACTACAAGGAAGAACGCGCGCGTTGTTGTACATTCCGTTATTATCGTATTACAACAGGAAGTTACGTCAACTTTATTTTATGAAATAATCAACGAAATTGCACAGCAGCCAAGTAAACAAAGTTAATTGAAATGAAGCAAAACTCGCTTCGCCGTGGTTTATTCACTGGTACGTCAGGACCTAACAATCCGCAGGATAATCGATAATTTAACGGGTCCAACTATTAGGAAACGCGTTATAATTGGAGTACAATCCTCCGTCTGGGGACAAGACACAGATTAACAAACTTTCCGTCCCGATGCAATTCGGCGCAAACCGAACAAGCCAGAAGTCAAAGCGAAGCGAAGCCGCGATACAACTCGAGAGGGACCGTATAGCATATCCTGTGGAATAGAGGAAATCATTAAACCATAAGCTTAATCGTTACAGCGGATCGTGCGCTATAACTTATAACTTTCGCCGGATGAAGTAAAACGAACAGGACTCGTTGGCGACGCCGGAGCTATCCTGTAAATCATGGGTGTGGCCACGACTGCTCAATTAATCGAAGTTCGATCGAAGTTTAAGGAACTCCGATTACACGGAATTCGAGTTATCCGCTGCGGAATGATGCACGGCCATGGAACGACCCAATTCACCAGCCCACAGTCAATTTGCTCAAAAACGAGATCGAAATTATACAAATCTTGCCGAAACTTTCGGATTGCTTTCCCCCTCCTCAAGCTCTTGGCACCTGTTGTGCGTCATTCTACTCGCAATACGTCGAAAGACGTCCCGAGTCATTGTCTTATATCGAAAGAAAACTGTAGAAGCTTGGGTAGACAATTGTAAAGTTCAGCCCAAATCTTTAGTATTAGCTGAAGACGGAGAGGGAGAGATATGGATGGTAAAGTTCGATAGAGAGAGAAAGGGAAAAGAAGGATAGAAAGTGTGAATGAGAGAGGAAGAAAATGGATGGAAGGATGAGAGTATGAGAGGGTAGGAGTTAAGGAATAAAAGAGACGACAGGGTGAAAATAAAGAAAAGAATTGTAGAGGGAACACGGGATCTCTTTGCATCCCGCAAGAGAACAAGCATACATACAGCCTAAATATTTATTAGTTATAGGAGAGGCTGGAAAGGAAACCCAAAAAAGAGTTTTCTATTCGTGCAGGGTGGTAAATCGGAAAAGTAATTTGAATAAAACAGTTCAAATTCAAGGAAAATGTCAATATATTCTTTCGCCAGTTTGTGAAAAAGTGGTAAATGGTATAAAGAATGGAACTATATTCGATGTGGCCTCGACTAGTTGCCACAAGCTTCTTGAGCTTCGACCTGAATGGCGGGCTTTACGGTATCCGTGGTGTTGTGGTGCTTTGCATTCACCTTTGCAAATGTCACATGTAATAGTCAAGAGGATTGCAGTCGGGGCTATAGTGAGGCCTCAAGTCGAGACCAGTGAGATTTTCGTAAAGCCTGATTAACCTTTTCATTCAATTCAATCACGAATTCCGCGCTTCTACTGCGATCAGAACGATTAGTGTGAGTTGCCCACGAATCCCACGATGCAGTTACCCCCTACCGCGTGTCAGAATTTCTGAATTTCTTTGGTACATAGGTCGTAAACTTGCCCCTCTTATGGTCGAACCACGCAATAACTTCCGCGGGCGATTTCCAGGCACGGAGAAATTCGAGCATGTATTGCCACTTATCTATAGTCTCGGTTCATGGCTGACATTTTTGAGCTTTCCGAGAAAATTAACCACTATTGGTCGTCATAGTGGCGCCTGTACGATGTTTTGACTCGTGGAAGACTCGCTCCTTCGAAAGACATAACACGCCTCCATGTTAAACACTTGGTAAACTGTAAAATAAACCGTAAACTGAGGGATTAGCTCTAAAACGCGGACATTAACTCGCTGGTACGTTCATTGAACGGATGCCAGGGGATAATGCACGTACGCTATCATCCACAAGTATTTGATACGTACGAAAGACGAAGTAAGCACGAGACATTTCTAAAGATTTTCTTGTGAATGACACTTTGCAGTTCAAAGAATCTGCATACATATTTTCTTTTCGGCTGTTCCATACTTAAATGTTTCGATTGCCAATCCAGTAACCTTACAGATTCCATAAAATGACAGCAATTTATTTAAATAATACACTGAATACATTAGGTAGTACAGAAATATGCCATTCAAAGTGCTGATTGATTTAAATACGCAGAGATTAAAAGAATTGATAAAATAATATACATCCAACCTTAAAGTTTATTTCAAATCTAAAAAGTTTAGTGTCAATCAAATGTTTTGATAACAGAATTTCAAAAATGTAAAGAGTGGAGTTAGTCGCTTCGGCTTATGGACAATTCAAATATTAGCTGAATCAATTATTCTTCGTAGGTCCCCCAAAATATTATTTCAACTCGTGCATAATAGATATTTTCGAATATTCCTGTGTGCAAGACTGATAAATGAATCTTGAATTACCATCTAATTTAACATTCAACCTACCAAGCACGAACATACAAAAATGAGAGTCCGTGTAGCAGTGAGTAGATTAAACTATTTACAGATGTCAGTTTAGTCATTTCCTATGGAAGCCTTCAATTACTATTGTCAACAGCTTTTGCACGTATACCTCTATCTTCTATTTTAATGGTTTTATTTGTTGTTAGTTGTTTCTTAACAAAGTTAACTCATAAATTATACAGGTATCGTGTACAACTGGCCTGATACTTATGAATGACTGTACGCAGGAACGTAAAACGGCCATACGGCCTATTATTGATTTCTCGATCGTTGGTGCGTTAATCTGCGCGTAAACCCGGAACCGTAAACCCATTGGCAAGGATTGGAACTATAAACTGTGAAATGGACTCGCCAAGATAGTTAACAGCGGCTGTTCGTGTAATTGAAATCCTACAGAGCGTCTTAGCGGGCCGCTCAACGAGGCGAGCTACAACCGGGAACAGAATGACTCTGATGTAAGGGACCGCCTTATCTGCTAACGAAGATTTTTTTGTTTAATCCACGGACGACAGACTGCCTAGACGTCGGGCACTGTCTCGCTAATGGGTTTTTCAATATCCATACAGCCAAAAGAATGCGCGAGAGAAAACATCCTTCCGAGCGGAAGACTCTAGATGGTCGTCTTTCTTTGAAACTCTAATTTTACGGGGGCTGGCGGCTCCATTATTCGAACTGAAGTGTAGAGTACTAAATTCAGGTAATATCGAAGTAACTAATCGCGCATATTAGTTTCCAGCAACAAATAATCTTGCGAAAGTTCAGCTGGCATCCATTTTTGGAAAAGAAATGTTTTTAGTTCTCAAGGGGTGCAAAAGTTTCTGAAATATTAACCGAACAGTCAAATATTGTAGGTTGAAGAGTCTGTAAGCTGTATCATTAAATATGTTTGTTTGAAATTGTAAAAAAATAGTTTAACTTAAAATTATTTTTTTTCAGTTAGTGGGTATTTTCTTTGACTTTCAAAATTGCAATTAAATATGAAATTCATTTTCATGTTACATGCAAAATATATTTGATACCATCATAATTGAAGGAGATATTTAGGTTAGTTGTATTGTTGGAGAAATATTAAAAATTGTTTATCTACACGGCGTACATTAAATTTACAATACGATAATTGTAGACACAATGCTTCCAGGTTAATTTAAATCCAACCGGTGTTGCTTCTTCGCAAATGCTTTTTAATAATGTTTTCAACTTTTCGTCCATAAATCATTATGTCCATTCGCCTGAAAATACGCACGGGCAAGCAGAAAATAGCAGAGAAGGTATTAGCGAACCCTTATTATCGGAACCGTCATGTTCCCCCAACAGGTTTGGATAAATGGAGTCGCACCGTATTTTCTTTCCGGCAAATGATTTTTTTTGGGAAAATACCTTTCCGTGTCCCCTTGAGCACGGAAACAGAGATCTCTCAAGCGCTTGACAGTTTGTTTTATCGTCACCGCGATTTCAACGACCTCAGTGATTCGTTTCCGGCATTATTTCATCCGTCTCGCACCTTATTCGGTTATTTGTCCCCTCGGCGCGCGCGCCCGTTTGTTTTACTTTATTCTCTCGTAAATCCGCTGCGTATAAAAATGTGAATCTTTGCATTTTGAAGATGCTTCGAGATAGTTTGATGTATCCCGGGAACCGCCGCCGCGCCGCAATGTTATTTACATATATTTTTATACAGTCGAATGTAAATCTCCTTTATGGTAATCCGGACTCCATGACGGGAATCATCTTTCTAGCATAAAAAAGTAGATCTTTCCCGCAGACATTGAAATTCAAGCCGCAAAATCGATATCCAGGGGGACATAGTTTAGTTAATATTAATTTTCTTCGATGGGGGCCCTGGAGAATATTCCTCCGGCCAGTCTATAAAATATTTTATGTTTTCCCGGTACACTGCTACTGTTTTCCTTTCGTTGGAGCTTCTTTCGCGTTCGAAAAACTTTTAACTCGACTGCAGATAGAACTTCCGTAATGAAATCTGAGTAGTTTCGAACGCGCATGAAATATCCTCGTCTATGGCTGCTGAAACTTTGAAATTGCATCTTCGTTAATTTCCATGGACGCTACGCAACAGCCTGGTGGCTGGTTAAACGAAGTCATAGAAGTGTACACGTTCCACGATTCGTTTGCGATCGTTTTGCATGAAAGTTTGTGTACAACTCTTCTGGATCAGCATCGCCAAATTAAGCATTGTTAACTTCATCTTCCCCTTCTACGATGCTATTTCTCCGCTTACGTCACAGCCCGGTCACGTGGCGCGTTTCGTCTCTGTCGCGCTTGTGTCACAATGTCGCGTGATTAATCGAGACTGACAGAGACAGGGAAACTTTTTCCACTCCCTCCCCTCTCATCATTCGATACTTCATGTGTCACGATTCATCTTACGAGTGCATTATTGTGCTCCACATTTCCAATCACGCCAATCTACAATTGTTTTCGCAATCAGCTACTTGAATCAATTCTTCACGCCACAGAGTAAATAAAGATTCAAAAGAATATTGTAACGATAAGAATAATCCAACCGCCAATTAAAAAAACATTCAGAACAAAATGGATAGCACGAAAAATATGTTACTAGATTACACATCTTACGGTTTTACAGTGAATTACAAAGAGAGCTCGTATAAGTCTCAGACTTATCAAGGTTAAATAAAGTATCACAAATTTTGAAAGGATAGCGACGATTTCGTTGTATCCCGAAGGCATGGGGGTTAATTAAAATGTAATTCAATTACACTCATGACTAGCGTAATTAACATTCAAATTAATTGAATGGTTTGAATTACGTAATGCAACCATAATATAATTAAATTACTATGTAATTAAAAGACGGTGCTAATTGAATTATGCAATTAAATACAATGTAATTAAAATACAATGTAATTCTCAATTATAACGTATTTCGATTAGCATAGTGAATGCGCCTAACAGAGACAAGAGTGATACAGCTCAGGGAATTAAATCTTTGAACGGAGACCATTTTATCTTCGGCTCCGCTACGAGACCGAGTCTCGAGAACAGTTTATGCTGAATTATTTCCCCAGGATCTTGATAAAACAGCCGCGGAGGTGGAGGAGTGTTGATTAGGTCAATCGGAGGAACCTCGGAGGTGCTTTTTCTGAAGGAGATTCGGTCTCCCTTGAAGCGTGCGGGCGATGCCGATTTCACAAAATAACCTTAATCAAGTTAGGGCCGCCTCGAAATATTATCGCGTTAGAGGAAGCAGGAAAAAATTGATGGGCCAAGACGATATGATAATGAGGCCGAAGCGTTGTAACAACGATTTTCTCCTGGAGTTTTTCGTCTTCGTTTTTCACCTCCCTTATTAACACGCTCTGCGCTGTCGTGTTACAGGAAACCATTCCGCGAAAAGAATCCCGTGTAGAACTCGAATTATTTGATATTGCAGCGGCAATGAAATGCGAGCGTAGGAATTCTTTTTTTTTTGTGAAATCGCGCAAAATGTTTTTCAAGCTTCAAGAGAATATTTCGTATCTCCTTTTTGTTGAAAGTTTAGCGCTGTGTCGACAGCAGAGGTTACCAGCGAGTGGAACAGAAAGGTGTTTATGATAAGACGGGTCTAACAAAATTTTTGATTTTCTCCCATTCGAACACAGTAGTCAGTTCTCACTGAAATAATCATTGTTATGGTTATACCGTTCTCATCAATTTATCTTTATATTATTATACATTCGTCAATTGTCACTTTGTTAGTGAAGCAAGAAATGTGCTAACCTAAATTTCTCAAGAAAAGTAACCGAATTCACGATTAATGCAAGAAGGAACAGCACAAAAGCTTGACAAGCTTGTTGAATGTTTATTTACATGTAACTCAATTACATGCCACGTGTAAGTATAATTATTAGACTGCGGATTTTTATTTTGCATATAAATTACTAACATTTATTGCAAGATAGAGGAGCTACATGGGCATTACATTACTTTTTTACTAATTTTGGTGAACTAAGAGTAATACATCAGTATTTTTACCGTAAGTGTACGGATTTAATTCGAGCCATCCCCACATGTTTCTCGCCAGCACAAACAATTTTTATTGTAGAGTGTAATTCCTCGCCAGACGTTTTATTTACGAATCTGGCGAGGCGAAGGTAGTTAGATGGTAAGATGGTAAGATGATAACACGAGAAACAAGCACCCTCTGAAAAAAATTCATGACTCCACCGGAGGACGGTTTTCTCTGACCGAAATAACCTTCGAATGATCCGTGGGGTGGTCTCCTCTGTGGAAGAGCGACCACGCCAAAATGGATGCCCGGTGATTTATTTTATCGCTGAACCCCTTGGAGTGTCTCCCGCAGCGTGTGTCTGACTTATCTAACAGCAGTTGACCCCCGTTCGACTAGCCTGCCGATATTCAGACTCAACTCTACAGCATTATTTATTTGTTTATGCAAACACGTACCACTGGGTTGCGCGCATTGAAAGTTTGCATAAGTACATTTTGTTGTGCGAGCTATTGCATTCAGTAGCTTTTCATAGTCTCGGTTAAAGTATTAGTCTCACTCGCAGTTCACCATTAAATACTCCTTTTCACAGAAAATTCACAACGTTTGATTTTAAACTAAGCCCTGATGTTTGAGTCTATAATACAGTCCAACAAAATTACATTTTTTTCGTGCTCAACAAATAATTCTTGTTGGGTGATTCTCATAGAGTTCTTCATTCTAAAATCAAATCCGAAAGTGAAATTGCTCTATCACGCTATCTTTTCGGAAAACATTGATTTTTGTAAAAATGCATGCATTTTATTAATATAAGCAGCAATTTTTCTGAAAGAAGTAAAAGGAGAAATATACAGAAATGAAGTAAATTATTGGAGGAATTTTTCTGAATGAGAAGAGAGTAATCTTAATATATTACGAAATTGAATTTCTATCTATTTACTTTAATCTGGTATTTCCTTACGGGGGGGGGGGGGTTGTAATGTAACCACTGCAAATTATCTATGTATAATCTGAAGTGTTCATTTATCTAGAAAAGGCACCACTTAAAAATGATACATCTATCATTTTTTTGTGTTCAAGATAACGCTATTATTTATCGCATTGGTAGAATTCCACAAGGTGAAAACAATTCTTTGTTTAACACTTACGGAGTGTAAAAATACAGAAAAGCTCTATTATCACTTTTACTTTCACATTCTATCTAACTCACATACGTCTTTGTGCAGAGTAAAAATCTACGTCAACAACTAGAGATAACAATCATTTTTTAACGGGTAGATTAGATAGTAAGAGATAATAAGAGAACAAAGAAATCACTATAGCAAATACATATTGACTGCGCAGTTTGTGCTCCATTAATTTTTTCTAACCACAATGCACTTTTAAAGCAACCATTTTCATTATTACAAAAAGTTTAACTTCACCTTACGGCACCACAAATTTTGGACCTCTTTTATATAACCCCGTTGGTTTTGGCAAAAAATGCCAAAAATCCAAGTTTTAGCGTTAGGAATTAACTGATTTCAAAGTTAGGCGTGTATAAAGTTGAACGATTTGAAGCATTTTCTAGATAAGACAAAATTATTTGAACACTATCATTTTCGGAGCTCTGTCATGTTTAAAGGGTTACAATTTGATAAAGACAAATCGTACAATAATAACCGTGGACTAGTTTTATAGCTCGAAGCCTCTACTTTTCAATCCATCGTCCATTTTCTTCCGAGATCAATGTTCATAATATAAAATATAAAAGGTGGGAGAGACCAAAATCACAGATCGAAAATATAGCATTCAAATATCTTTCAGATCCACCACATACATTTTAATTAGTTAATTGTCGATTTTGTGATTGCTTGGCAATTAGAAAATTTGCTGTACTTTTTTCTCAAATAATAATTTTGTATCAAATCCTGGGTATTAATTAAATTGCTATTACATTGGTTACTATTATATTTGCTAACATGTGATCATACTAATTAGGGGTTAATACGCGTTTGAATTTAATAGAACATACTGAAATTAGAATTACATAATTCGGTGCGTAATAGGTTAAACAAATCGCCTCCGTGCGCCGGATATTAATGGGGAAGCTATGGCTCGACACACGAGGTGTTATCTTAATATATCGAAGGCGAAGGCACGCGGGTCATCTGAAAAATGGCTTCGGACATCTCCTCGCCATTATAATAAATACCAATGAGACTAAGGAAAGTGGGTCATTTATTGTAAGTTCGGGAGCGCGTACAATAAGACGCCATCAATCAAACGGGGGCCAAGTTCCGATATCATCCCCGAGGACGTCGAAGATAAAATATATCCATGGAGACGAGGAAGAGCCGTAAGAGGGTGACGAAGGTCGACAACCTCGACGAGCCCGTCATTTTTTTCTACGGTTCGCTGTGGCAAGTGCAAAATCCAGGATAGGGCGTCACAGTTACGACGTCATCGCACCTCTTTTCATAGCGTGACGCAAGTGGGAGAAGACAAATGCATAGGAAATGCAGACAACAAAAGGAACTCGAAAGCTAGAAAATATCAAACATTCTCCATTCCTGTTTTCTTTTCCCTGCTCTTCAACGACACACGATTACATCGGGAAAAATGACAATATGTACTCCCCTTTACGAAATTTGACGAATCAATTAAGGGAAGCAGACACATCTTTAAGTGAAACGATTTTCATTTTTCAAAACAATTCCTGGGCTCGTGCTTTTTTGTGGGACGAAATAACTAAACTTAATTTGCATACTGTTATGTCGAAACATAAAGACTGAATTATAATATACTACTATAAAAACCTATTGTACAAAAAGATATACGTATAAAAATTAATTCTTACGATTTAGGACGAAATTGGTTTCTATCTATGAACATTTTAATTTCTGACAATTTAAAAAAATCATAAGATACAGGTTTATTGAGAAATAGTAATGAAACAAATTAAGCAAGTCTTTGAAGTCCCTTATTATTATTGTTAGAATAATATTTGTCCTAATATGAATGTGTGATCGCTATTGGTCAGTTTAATTTTTGATAGAGTCATCACTATGTGGCGCTGTGTGCGTACTGTTCTTTTTGCTCTACACAGTTGCTCTCTCTCTCTCTCTCTCTCTCTGCTTCTACATTCTTTTCTTTCTCTGTTCTTCTACACTTACCTGCCATATTGTTATGTACAAAAGAGTTGTGTTCTTACGCTAATAAAATATCTATTGTTCACGAATCCATCCTGGAAGGTTATCCGCTGTCTAAGCCTAAATCCATCAATTATATCTACAACATGATAAATAATAATAATAATATAAGTTCATTGATGAAACTTGCGAGAGAAATGTGGCGCTAACCCAATGTTGGGCCTTAATGGGTGAAGCTATAAAAAACATTTTTTACATGTAACTATTTATTTGTTGGGCAAATCATGTCAACCTGTTCGGCGTTTAAGCCCTTGTTGCTGTGACGTGTAACACCTGTCATAGTCATGTGCATGCAAAAAACGTGAATAATTTTTTAAAAGTTAAATTGTTTATATATATATATATATATTTATATATATATATATATATATATATATATATATATATACACCGGGATTACACCAGTTTTCCAAATAGAAACTCCAAAAATTCCACCTATCTGAAGAATCTTTTATAATTAAACTGTAAAACTTTTTGTAAACGAAATGTTTGAATACATTTATACGTACTTAAATGACATTGATGATTTTTTAAATTGAAGAGTAAACATTGTTCATAATTGCTTATAAAATAGATCGTCTCGTATCACTCAGCTTATCTGAAATATAAAAAAGAAACAAAGAATATTTTTAATTGAGGTAAGTTTTTGGCTATGCGGGAACAAGAACCAAAGAAAAAAGTCGATAATTAAATGGATGACGGCATTTTGAAGTGTAATTGTCGATTTCTCCATGTTCTGCTAACTTTTGAGAGTTTAAAAGACATAAAAAAGAAAGTTTTCGAAATTAATTATAGTTCGAGAGTTCGAGCTATAGTGGCCCAAGAACTGAAGAACTAAATGAAACTTTAATCTGGTTGGATTAGATTGCAAAATAACTGCGATGTAATCTGCAGTAACAATAACGCATTCCATACGCGTAACAATAACCGTCCTTCGAACAGTCATATCAAACCTTCGTTAATTTCAGAAGCACTGTCATAGCAATTCGCACGTGTATTTTTCAAAGTACAATTCTGTCCATAAGTCACCCGACATTTATTAAAATTCGGATGCGGACAATTTTCTATTATTAAAAGACCGATATTATGAAGCTAAAATGGTGCTTACCAATCTTTCTAGTGTAGGGAATTTTTGTTTTAATTATCATTTTGCTGAAAATAAGTTCTGTAATGTCCAGTGAATCGATCGGGAGTGTAAGTTCTCCAAAAAAATGCGGAAAGATCGGTTTTTTAGAGGGTATTTTGAGTCTGAACGTTAAAAAAATCAATTTCTTTTACATTATCTTCAAGTATAAGTGTTCTTGGACATGCGCGCAGTAGGATCCGTTTTAATCCGTAAAATTAATTTAGTAACAGGCATTTGAAGAACACAATTCGTAGATCTGAGTTAAAAGGACCATCAATTCGTAAACAATCAAGACTTTTATTCTATTTTGATTCATTCACACGATTTCCAGATTTCCACTGATTAAGATGCTTGCTCATTTTTTAATTTCCGGTCAGCAAAAGGCCCATATCATGTTAACTGTTAAAACACTCAATAAAAAACGATATAACTCGTGTAATTTTTATCGTTTTTACATAGAAAAAATAATTGATGTATTTCGAATACACAAATTCTTAGTTCTTTCGTAAAAAAAACTTGGTAAAATTAATTTAAAAAAATGCGGTTCAAAATGAGAATACCCCGTTAAAGGATCAGGCTAGAATAGCCCCTCAAGTTGCAAAAACGTAAAGCGAAGTGTGGCGATGAAAGAGGAAACGTGCTTGCGGGAAAAGGTGTGAGAGATTTCGAATGAACGTGACACGGATATTTTACATTTCATGTACTAACGGAATGTATACGTTTCTCGCGCGGATATACGGCGCCTTTGACGCCTGTGTTCGACACACCGACAATATTATGAACGATAAAATATCCCGTTCGATTTGTCGCCGGCGCGAAATTCGTAGAACAACGGGTCCGATGTTTCATTAACATGATCGAAGCCATTTTTCATATCGTCTCCGGGAACAGTGATTCCAGCAACGGATTGATATGAACTCGTGCAATGCTTCCGATCCGAATTATAACAAGAGAAGAATATTCTCGGTGATATTGCTATCTGCGCGTATCTACGCCGGGGATTCGATAAATTTTCCAAGCTCGATTTCACCTATATCGACGCAGGAAAATTTCATGAAAAACGTTGAGAGCCTCTTTAATATGTTTTTAGTAAACACTCCACTCTCGCGGCTTTTTAAATAAAACGATAAAGAGCTGAGATAAAGTCAATGATCGATGGATAACAGGAGCAGACTTGAGAAAGAAGAAATGGAAAATTTACTTACTGGAAAATTAATTAGTCGGGCACACGACAGCATGCTTTTCAAATGTGGTCGCTAATATTTTATCACGTTGCATTACAATCACTTCTTGTTATCTACTTGTGCGGCTATTACGGATTAATTGTATTTGATATCATTCTAGTTATAAATTGAGTACTTGCTATGTAGGATAAAAACTTAAAACATTTTTATTCACTGCACGTGCTTCCTGTAGTATAGATTAATGCGAATGATATTTAATTTTTGTGTGATAACGAATTTATCACTGCATGAAAAATGTGACTGCTTTTTCCACTTTATTCTCAGTCGTAAAGGGTGGTTGTAAAAATGAAAATCTTTTTCAATTTTATTTGGAAGCGCGGATGTGAATAACAGGTGAATAAACGATGGGAAATATTTCCGAACATTTTCGCGTATGATCCTCTTAATTCTAGAAGCGAAGCTTTTGCAACAACATTATTTGGAATCTAAAATTATCGTTAATTATTTAGTCTGAAATTACCTTACTTATTCTACTTCGTAATTATTTTTCTAAAACAACGTATGTGTTTAACTACAACATCAATTAATTCCAAACTGATCGAAACCTCATACATACGAGTTCCCTTCGTTATCTCGTGTTTCCGAAGTTACAAGAGAGCGTAAGGTTCATTGAATTCTCCTCCTGTTTATCTACCCGTATCCCACATATTCTTCATTTTACTTCGTCAGCTCGTGCAAATTTGTTACGCTAGATTAAAATTTAACACGGAGGGAGCATGAATTGAGGAGAAAAAGTTATCCTCTCTCTGTCAGTACCGGATTTGTCACGTGACATTGTGTGTATACACGACAGAGACGGAACGCGACACGTGATGTTGGCGGAAGCGTGGGGGAATAGTGTCGTAGAAGGGGAAGGCAGAGAGGGAGCACAAGTCTTAATCTGGCAACTCGTACATAATTGGAAATTAATCTGGCAATTTCACATAATTTATTATGGTTTAACGCGTTAGCCCTTCAGTTCACAGGTTAAAATTATGCATTTGTTTAACATTTGCTCTAAAAACTCAGAGCTTTTCTCACATGGTGCTATTGTTGTATTAAATAAAACTACTACTAGTGAAACAAGATTTCATTATTAGTTAATGAATTTTAAGAAATCTCGCACACCCAATACGTATACTCGATCATCAGCCGACCCAGTTCGAAATTATGTTTAATTATCTTTCGAAGAAATGTCAACGAAATGAATAGTATTGATTTCAAAGGATCACTAACAAATTGTCAAATAAACTCGAACATCTTTATGTAAAATTACTTGAAGCAACCGCTATCTCTACGACAAGTTTCGAAACTCCGAATGCAACTATACTGCAGATTTTATGCGTTTCTACTATCCGGGATCGCCCAAAGCTCAATGTTCGAGTTCCCAAGTTTCGGAAATTTCCGGAAGTCACCGAGACTGTTATTTTGTTTTAAACTCGGCAGAAACTTTGGCTAAAGTGAATAAGTTCCTATTTAACTCCTACTTTGTGATAATCAACTTATAAAAATATCTATTAGGTATTTGAATAAGTTTCTGCCTTTTTTTTTGTAAAGAAAGGTCCTTCGTTTGTATAGAAAAGTAGGGAATATTTCAAAGTATTTTCTATCGTCAGCTATAACTTCTGATGTTATGCATTTGTGACAAAAAAGAATTATTTTCAGAAAAATTTTACATACATATTTACTGGTATTTGAAGTACGCGTGTGTAATTCAAAATCAAAGTAAAAATAATAAAAATTACAAGGGTTATATTTTTGTATATGTATAATAGAGCTGTTACTACAAAATTAATTTTTTCTATAATATATCAAGTGTCTGAACAATGCTCTGCATCACCTATACGTTGTGTAACTGACAGTGAAAGTGTTAATGGATGCCTGGAGGTGCAGACGAAGGTCTCTGTCGTTCTCCGGACGAAACCGTGACGTAACAGAACTTTTCGTGTTAGTGACAGGTAAGGACGTCCGTAGAATAGCACTGGCGAAAGTTATGGTCTGTGCGGGTTTGGCACGCTTCTGACAGGATCCAAGAAAATGGAATCGTAACAGCGCTACTGTTCTACATACTGGTCGAGCGAAAGCAAATGACGGTCACAAGCTAATTCGGGTACGATGCCAGCATCGACCGGTGAAAAAAGGCAGTTGGCATCGGTTTTCGTTCTCGGTTCAACGAATTCTGGATGTTCCATTTCCTTTTTCTTGTCGCGCCCTTCTAAAAAACTCTCCACGATGATGTCTCTATTTTATGCGTCATCATCATAATGATTTTCCGTGCAAATATTAGCTACTCGAATATGTTTCTGCTGTTTAGTAACCGATGTCAAAGTACGCTTATAATTTGAGATGGTACAGCATGTATATGATAGTACGTGCTTTAAGACTTAGTATACAAGGTGCGGCGAAAGTTCCCGGAATTTTATTCGGATTTATTTGTTGTTATCGTTTAAAAAGTTTTATTGTTCGGCATTTTCTCCGCTGCATACCCTTATGCATCTTTAGCACATACCCTGTCGTCGCACGAACCCAAATTTTTGGATCCGTAATGTCCGGACCCGTATGAAAAAATCGTGAGGAAGGATGGAAGAAGTAAGTTTGCAACCGTGCGCGCTATCACCGACGCCCAGACCTTTAAATCTCTATAACTTTTACAGTTTCTCTTTGGGGGCACATTCTCACAGAATAGAGATTGAACAACTGTAAAAAAAAATCGCTTCGTTTTTCGGCCCTTTAAATCAGAAGACCCGCTTTACGCACGTATCGGTTTCGCAAGCGTAAAGCGGGACACCTGCTGTGACAAAAAGTGCCGACTTATTCTTTGATCTTTTCGTCACGAAGTTTGAATTTACTCCATTTTCTTTGTACGCATTCTTCTAGGAAATAATGATCGACAAAGTATTGAGCTTTGACAATACATAGAGGCAGCTTAACGACGATAGTCAAAGATCTCCGATGCATCTATCAGAAGACTTACGGAAACATAAATAATGAAACTAGGGAAATTTCTACTATATAGTAATTAGTAGACTGCGGATCTTTATGCAAAATAAAAAATGTTCGCATTGATTGCAAGACACAGGAGCCAAATAGAAATTGCATTATTCTTTTGCATTGACGTTCTTAAATATTTTTAACATGTCCACTGCTTTAAATTGTACGTGGCCATTTTTGTCATAAATGCATAAAATCCGCGGTCTAGTAATTAGTAATTGAATATTCACGGCACTGTAGAATTTCAGACCATATTCCGTTAATGTTCAATGCTTCATAAAATTGTTTCGGTATTTAAACATTTCGGATACCATAAATAATGCGTTTGCTAACTACATCGTTTATTTTAAGTACTGTCACGTTAACCTTTTTCCGACGAGCGGTTTGACTCGCGGAAGCCGGTCAACTTCGGGCCTTGCAGGCGCTGAGACCAGGCCGCGTGCAAGCCGAGTACACGCGGTCCGCCCGAGACAAACGAGACTCGAGGATTCGACGATTTCCTCACGACAAACGAAAGGTTCGGGCGCCAGGCACCGCAAGGATGCCACACGAAACGCGGAACAAGGCTCGAGCTCGGAGAAGCCGAGGTCGAGAGTCGAATCTTCGAGATACGCGGATCGAAAACGACGTCGCGACTGGGCCAGATGGCTCGAACACGGGATGACTAGGACAGCCCTCTCGGCAGGACGGATCTCACAGGGAATCGAGTAATTCGACTACGATATGGTCTCGAGCTATTTATTGTAGCAGTCGTTAAATTACAAAATCTGCGGCCACGTGACCGCGACCCGAGAGCCCGCGCTCTTCATACAAGATAGCGAGAAGATGGTCGTTCGCCGCGCGGTTGTCTTACCGATTTTGCTCGCACGATACCGCTGACAATTACCGTGATTTCGTTCGCAACGAACTTCGGAAACGCGAGGCGCAGATGACCGGCGAACTGCGAGACTGTCGCGATGACTTCCGCCCGTGATTCGCCCCGACGCGTACGCTAACATTTACGCGATCGAACGCCGACGAAAACCCTACGATGTTCGGCGAGAGACACAGGATTCGAGAAACACGAAGAGACCGAAAAGATTTACTCGCACGAAACGCGACTCCTCTTAGGACACTCTTTCGCACGTAATTTAAAGACGAAAACTCTCAAAATAATCTCGAAATCTCAAAGCATTCCCGAAACGAACGCGAGCGAATTATCGAGGACGGAATGGGAAGCATTCGTCCTCTCGCGACGAAGGTCGAGCCGTCGCGCAACGAAATACCGAATGGATCACAAGTGCGGCTTACCGTTTCTCGTTTTCGATGCCCTTTTTCGGAACTGCTCTCGATAGAGCGTGAGGCACGGCCGGAGCGTAGGTGGACTTCATCCTAGACACCACGAAAACCTCCAACGGGCACTTCTCGGTTTCCCGACGCTAAGTTACAATTAGTTCGCAACGCGAGTGCAGAACGCACGACATGCGATAACGAGAGCCAGCGCGACAGTGATCCATCGATTTTCGGCAATCTAGCGGATCGAACTCGGTTCCCCCCACTCGACCGCTTTTCCGAATTGCCTATGGCGTGTTTCCACGGCGTAACTCTGCGGCACAGGAGCGTTCCCTCTTCGCGCCCTAGGGCCCCGGGCAATCACGAAATTGGTCAAGGAGCCTATCGCTCGACTTGACCAGCGGAGGGGCTTCCTCTTCTTGGCTACGAGGGCACCGACCCCGGGGTAGCTCTCCCTTGCCGGGGCGAGACGGCGTCAGGTCTTCCAGTGCGTCACCTTGGACGAGATGTTTAAGAGAGCTTCTGTCCTGGCGGCGCCTCCGGTTTGTTGGCCGAGTGTCCTCGCACCAAGCTCTAATTTCTCGAAACGGCCATTCGCTTTTCCGTCGGGAGCTTCCTGGCCTTGGGGCGATTGTTCATTTCCCGTGACAATTCGGACGATCGGTGGTTCCTTCTGCGCGTTCCATATACGGCCCTGAAACTTGCCGTTCTCGGCACGCGCGACAGATGTCATTAGGAGGTCCTCGATAATATCGGAATCTCTTAGAGGAGCGCTCTCGAATCCTGTATCGGTAACGTGTCCCGTTAGAGGGCGGTCCGGTCCCTTATCGCTCTCAAATATGCGCGGAATTAACGGAGAAGGGACGTCGCAAAGGTTGCAACGTCACAGTACATACTTAAAGACCCTTCGTCACGGTCGCTATCGAATAAGAAGCTTTGGAGACTGTTGTAAATCGAAAAGCGTCTTAAAGAATTATTATTCTACGCAATGGGTGTAATAACACAAATCTAAAGAGAAACATCTTTTATTATTAGTTTATTAGTTCTCGTGGTTCTCGAAATTATTTCTATATTTATCACGTTTGATACATTTTTCAGAACCCTGTTAACAGAGTTTCCTGTTTCGATTTTTCAGCACGATCTATTGCACGGGTCCTTTGCTACAAACGGTGCAGCTCGCCGGAATCTATCCTGACAGCAAGACCTTCGTCGATCTTCGTCAGATACACGATCCCGAACAAACCCTTGCGAAGTAAGTATCAATCCATCATCTCTCCGAACGTATAAAACGTATATTTTTCCTCCCCTTAAATTTCATAACAATCCCCGTATCTTGTTTGCCTGAGCCATGGAGAGCAACGAAGCTATTCAATCTGCATAACGATTTTATTGTTGAAACAAAGAACAACTACTTTCTATAAATTTTTCTCATAAACTTAATAATTCTGACTGTATCATAACTTTTCTCACAGTTGTGTATTTTTAAATCCATTTCGGCTTGTTCAAGCAGTGGACGGAATTATCAATGTTTATAAACGAATATGTATTTAACAAAACATATTACTAATGTTCACACAAACGCTCCTTCATGCACACTCATTTCTTTATTTCACACTACCAAATTCACTCCAGACATTTTTGCCTCTCACTCATTGTGTTTCTTTCTCATTGTCACCACACATTATCCACAGGGCTAACATAAATTCATAAAGTAGTTAAAATGTTTCTATTTTAACGATTTAATTGTGACTCATTGCACATGCAAAAACAACTTATAAAGTAATTGTTCCAATAGTCAACCATCTTAAGCATTGCTATTACGAATGTAACTGGTTTCTCAACTCTTTATATGAAGACATGGAGCTATACATTGGCAGCGAGGAATAAGCTGATCATTATGTTCATTCAAATGTATACGAATTTGTTAGTAAATATTTCTTATTTTCAATTTATTTTCTGAAATGAGGCACAATTACCCTAGTCAACAATTTTATAATTGATCGATTGTAATTCTCTACTTTTGTATCTCTATATATGATGGAATAAATTTTTATTATGATCCAACTCAATTGGTCTACTACAATCAATATAAATTAAACGACTTCGATCAAAAGCAATTTTCACAAATTTAATTTTACTTTGACGACACATTTACTGTATTTGCATTGTGAATTTACTTTATGACACCTGTTGTTCCTTTGGTATAAACAATTATTGTAGAATGAAGACAGACTATTGTTACGTATCATCTGAATTTATAGAAAAAAGTGGCTTATATAATTTCTGGCTACAGTTTAGGGAAAAGATGAACGTTGAACCATTTCACTTAGAGATACCAGCGCGTCGCAGGAAACAGCTGCAATATATACCGGTAGCGAAAATATCAAATATTAAAGTCTACGGAAACGTCTCGCTGACTTTCAATTTTTGAATGTATATACTTTTCCCAGTCACGTATCTCTCATTGTTGAGATTTTCCAGGATCTGTAATGTCCTGAGGAAACTTACCCCGACGTTTCGCCAACATTGCAGCTTGTCGAACGACATACACTTACATTGTTATGACACACTCGATAGTGCACGTATACTACGTTCCTTACCATTTTTTTAGCATGCTAATTATTTATAAACCGTGCCAATTGATATTTTTTTCAAACTGGAGACAGTGATATAATTTTTGTTGTGGATTATCTAAAATCAAATTTGTTATGTCCCACTTTGTATTTGACAAATATTCAATTTTCACGTACATAACTTCTTATTTTAAATTACGCATGCGAAATGCCTCGTTTTAATTCAATCATAGATTATTTTTCTTATTGTTCAATTTTTAAATAAGTGACTTTCTAATGTAACTGTTGCTCACGAAATTTTTGTAGACGTCATCTTTCACGTAATCTTGAAAACTGATTTCATAGGTTAAATAAACTTCGATTCTACTTGCAAAAAAGAATGAAATATGTATGCCGATTCATGATGTAAGCAAACAGTGGCATAATATTTATAAAATGTACGTATGTTAAGGTTCATGGCGACAGCGTTAAAAAAATTGGCACGTGGAATAGATTAGAATGTATGTATAACTATGAACATAATAACTGAAAATGGATACTATGATTATAATAAATTAAAATGCATACCCCAGTTTCTACGATTATAATATCTACACTACTGACGTGTTTATACGATTTCCAATTTTCATAGATAATTTTCTAGAAGTCAACAGACAAAGAAATATTTTCTTGAAAGAGAATTTCAACGTACTGCTCGAGTTTTTTCTTTCCAGTCTTTCCTTTCTCTTCCTTTCTAGATGATGTTTCCTTTTCTGCAACATTATACCAGATGCTAAATGTGAATTACATAATTATATTACATTTTCTTACATTTTACTTGAAATTGAATCATGTCATTTTATTGTATAATGTTCTATAAACGTATGCGCTCTCTCTTTCTAAAGTTTAACAGATTGACTGCCTTATCGGTTCTAATTGGGTGACATAATTTCGAGACATTAACAATAATCACTACGATAAACATCAATCTTTGAGGTGCAGTTTTGTTTAATAAAATAATGGGATTTCGTGAACATTTCTAGATAGTTCGTTCAGTAATTAATAATCACAGTAAAAAGCCGTAGACTTTGTAAAATCGAAACAATTACAATACATACATTACACTGTTACCGTCACCACGCATCCACGTTCTAGATCAATGTTTACATACCATTTTCGAGTCAACCGAAAGCCTCGGAAATGAGAATTGTATAATGTATTAAATCATTGGCTATGAAAGCTTTTCTCGTTCTTGTTTACTCGGAACCAGGTTGGCGTATAAGAGAAGCAACGACCGGTTTGATATTATTCCCGTCGTTTCGTTTCCTCACTACACCGGAAACGGGGGCCACGTTCGCCGCTGAAAACAGCTGGAGTTTACGATCACAGCGAAACGAAATCACGGTTGCCTCCACTAGTTTTTAAACTGACCTATGCGATCACCGGGAACCACCATGCGTTAAATCACCCGACCCGTCAGGACATTTACGGTTCCCGTTTTACGGCACCGTGTTACGTTCACTTTCATCCACCATCGTTGAGCCGAATTAGGATTCCTAGCGTTCGCACCGGATGTCTCCGAACGTTTTACAATTAGATCCGACGAACGCACATTGAATTGTCACCTTGGATCCAGTATACAGTGTCTATTAAACAATTCAGGGCTAACAGAAAACAATTCAGAACCTACAAAATAATTTAGTACACTTACAGTACCTTCAACATATTCCATAGTGCAACATAATAATAATATTCTGCCATATTTAAGAGACACAGTTGACACAGTGTCTATTAAATGTGTCTATTAAACACGATCTAGAGCCTGCAAAATACAATTTAGAACCTACAAAAATAATTTAGTGCTCCTACAGAACATAAGAATTCATTTATTTGACACTTTGATCATACAGTTGAAGCAATTTATTTAACACTAAACCTACCGAGCCTTAAGGGTGCCGGTGCGGCCGTGCAAGAGTGTGCGGGCACACGCACACATCGCTAAATCCGTATATACGTATATGAAAATACAAGGTTTACGAGAATAGCGTTCAGAAGCGGTCAATTGTGATTCCTAAAAGTCAAATCTATATGCGTCCGGTGCCCAAGATGCATATTTTTGCGCTATAGAGTAATTTGTAATATTCGGCAGACACCGCCTATCACGAGGTATCCGAAGCAAGCATTTACATGCTACATCCGTGTTTACATGCTGTCCTTTTCTACCTTCGGCTTTCTTTGTACTTTCGGCGTGGTCGGCGCGGTCGGCGCGACAGACTCACAATCAGTCATAAAAAATAGTGTCCCTACACGATATTTCTCCATGCAGAATACAGCCCTTTGCAAAATAACGCGACTTTACTGTATAATACGTGCTCTACTAAAGATATTTATACAATCAATTCTTATAAAATCATTTTTATTATTCCAATAATTGTAAAATAATAAATCTGGAACCGGTCATTGTGACCGGTAGTGGTAGGTTTAGTGTTAATATAATAAAAAGTGACAGCTTAAGATCTATCATGTTAATGACTCTTTCAGTCCAGTTGCATTTTGTAGATCGTAAGCAGATCGAATTTACGTCTAGCTTTTGTGCGTAGTGGTTTCAAAAATCCTATGACTGAGATAAAAGTATCGAAAATGAAGAGGTTGGCGGACGTCCCTCTGAAATTGATGATGATAAACTAAGGGTTATTGTCAATGCGAGTCCAAGCAAAATATGAACAGAACAGTTATTCGAGATTTAGCTCAAATTGACAAATAAAGCAAAATAACTTTAAAATTCCGGGACACAAACCGCAATTATTTTTGTGCATCGACCTAATACTACAGGTGAACCTGTGATACCACGAGATGGGCAGAGTTGTCATGCGAATCTCACGACCCACATTACCCGTGATCGTTTCGGGAAGATTGCGTTGTTTCGTGGCGACCAATTTGCTCGGACGCTTATGTACAACTCGTAATGGCCGCTGGCATAAAGTAAGCATCGACTCGCTAGCGGCCACACCGTCCCGTTCGGATTCTAGAACCGGCGGCAGTGCAGACCATTTCGTGTGAAATGTCGGAATTTGGCCGTGGTTTACGAGCATTGTGGGACGATCGAGGAAATTCGAGGGGGCGGAGAGACTCTCTGGCGGAGCACCAATCGTCCAGATCGGCTACGAATATTGATCCTGCCTGTTGTGTCCGATTGTTTAGTGAGCCTTCACATATTTCTCTATCCGTATTGCAACGGGACTGTCCCGGTACGGTAGTGGGCTTCATACTAGATCTACGGAGTACTAAAAGTGTCTATTTTATACTGCTTTATACAAATAGTAGAAATAAAATGATTCGGATCTGTAGCAATTTTTATCATAATATTTGTACTAGGTCATTCAGAAAGTTCGTAGCCTAACAATGAAATGACTTGAAATAGTGAGTCAAAATACATTTATTCTTCAGTATATTCTCCCTTAATCTCAATACATTTTTTCCAGCAATTTGTAATTCATTTACCCCATCTCTGAAATGATTTTCCTCGAGACCTCTAAAATACTCATCTACGGCTGCTATAACTTCTTCATTTGATGAAAAACGCCTGCCACGTAGAATTTTTTGAGGTTTAGGAACAAATGTAAGTCTGAGGGGGACAGGTCTGGTGAATATGGTGGATGCTTCAACAATTCATAGCGTAACTCCTTCAATTTGGCCACTGCAAGAACACCTTTGTGAGCCGGTGCATTGCCCTGGTGAAAAATGACTTTTTCTTCGCTAAGTCAGGTCTTTTCTCCCGAATTTATGCATCCAGTTGATCCAAAAGATTTCAGTAATACTCTCCTGTTATCGTTTTCCTGGTTTGAAGGTAATCAATTAACAAAATTCCTTTTGCATCCCAAAAAACGGATGCCATGACATTCTTTATCGATTTTGACCACTTTGGCTGCGTTGGAGCTGAATAACCGGGCTCAGTCAACTCTGCGGTTTGTTGTCGCAATGCACGATGATAGTGGTAAACCCAAGTCTCATCCATGGTTAAAAATCGACGCACAAAGTCAGTTTTAGTTTTTTGCAAACGATCCAAATGTTGTTGAGAACATTTCACGCGAATGCGCTTTTGATCCCAATTTAACGAATGCGGCGCCCATTTTGTCAATAGCTCCTTCATACCTAATTCATTAGTTAAGATCTCATGAACTGATCCAGTTGAGGTGCCTGTGGCCTCAGCTAAATCAACCACAGTTAGTCGGCGATCTTTCAAAACCAAATCATGAACATGATCAATCATTTTTGAAGTAGTTGCAGTTCTTGAACGTCCTGAACGTGGATCATCATTACTGTCTGTTTAAAAGAGCAACCCATTTTTTTACCATTGCATATAAAGGAGCACTGTCCCCTAACACATTCACCATATAATCAAAAATTTCTTCTCCGCTTAATCATTTTTTTATGTATATATATTCAATGGCTGCACGATTTTTCAAGTTTTCCATTCTTCTAACCAAAGCAAACACGTCCACTTAATCAGCTGCCTGAAGCAAGCTATTTGACAGATCGATTTGGAGTGTATGGTATGTTCACGTCAAGGACGGATGTTTTCAACAACGATATGTTTTTGCTGCTACCAATATCAACTTTCTGAATGACTGAATGACGCATTACAATCTCGACACATCACCTCTGATATGTATACACGAGCTCACTGCCTGTTTATCGTTATTTTATTCAATAAATAACTACAAATGATATAAATTCTCAAATATTTATCACGTAATATATTTCTGTTGCTCACGATCTTATACAACTACAAACACAATATTTTCAACAAACTGAAAGAGTACAATATAAATTTCCAGAATAATTAAACGTACAGGTTAAAAGAACACTCCACATATATTATTGTATATTTAAAGTGGGAAATTAATTTAAAAATTGTGCTAAATTTATCAAGTAAAAGAGTATACTCGTTTGAAGGTAATTGAGGAAAATGAAAGTCTTGTACAAAAAGCTCGATTATCAGATATATCAGACCTTTAATTGATCGTTTGTGTAACAGTTCCTTTTGATATGATCCCAAAATAAATTAAAACAAATGTATAGGCAATGATAGTTTGTTAGCTAAACATTTGAAAGAAAATAAGTGATGTCACACACTGTGTTCCAACGACGCGCACTAAAAATAACGGGATACTCAATCACGCAATCACAGAAACGTCTGAAATGAGAGAGCACGATACAATTTTATTTTTCTGCGGAACGTTGTGCAGTTTAGAACTCGGGCAAGGTTGTTTGCAATTAATTAATTCGTGAGACGATTTCTATTAGCACTCTGACAGCTCGAAATGCATCGTGAAGCGGTGCAACGTAAACGTTCCGCTGTTTGATATGTCATGATTGATTAACTGACCAATCGGTTCTATTTGTGCTTGGACAGCTTCCGCAACCTGATGAATACAACAAAAAACAAGCCGACTCGAAGCGAGGTGGAAGTTTTCGTCAAGAAAAACTTCGTCGAGGCGAATGAACTTCGAAACTGGACGTTGCCCGATTGGAAAGCGAACCCCACGATCCTGAGACGCGTGCAGGACCCGAAGTATCGCGAATGGCTGTCGCACCTCAATGGCATTTGGAAGAGTTTGGCGAAGAAGATGGACAAAGACGTGGCCGAGAATCCTTTGAGGCACAGCTTGATCTACGTGAAGAACGGATTCATTATTCCTGGAGGAAGGTTCAAAGGTGAGATGCTTGAAAGTTTGGTGAATGCCTGCTTACGGTTCAGACTATACGAGATGTCCCAAAAATGGAATCACCCTTTTCAAGGAAGTACAACATTTTTGGGACACCCTGTATATCAGGTTGCTGTTTCTTAAAATAATCCATGCATTAATTCAAATTGAAAGGTTCAATCATATAGTTCGATGTATTCTTAACATTTAATGACAAAAATTGTAGATATTTCATAGTTACTTAATTCTCTTTTAGTTTTGTTACATGTGCTAGATCTAAGATTTTATTATACTTCTTTGTTATTATATTACTTCTCAAATCGAGATTAAAAATTGTCGTCTACTCGAGAAACAATTCACAAATGAAGTTGCTATTTCTGTAAATCTTATAACCCTAATTTGTTATAAATTGAACATATAATTGTAAGTTCATCTACATTAACGTTATTATCTGTTGTTATTTCAATGACGTAATATTTAAATGTAGTTGATAAAGGGACGTGCTTTTGTGTACTTATATTTTAGAAAACGAATTAATACTAAATTTCGAATTTTTACTACTAAACTTTCTCATTACTATTTTAATCGGCAATAAAAATATAATAACATTTTACTTAAATGGTAATCAAGTAATTAAAATCCATATTCAACATCAATATTATCGTAATTGATTACTAGACTGCGGATCTTGATACAAAATAAAAAATGTTCGCATTGAATGCAGGACACAAGAGCCAAATAGAAATTGCTTTCTTCTTTTAATTATTCTACTAACAATAAGCTGAAACTAATACATTGACGTTCATAAATATTTTTAACATGTCCACTGCTTCAAATTGAAGATCAGAATTATTTTGTTCCATGTAAAACCGAATTCACGTCTCTGTAATTCGATAACCATTCAATATAATCTTAACGAGCAACCGTAGACGACCACGTTTTACGTAAATGGTGATTAAGCAGTATCGTCCGGATCGTAAATTCCGACTTCTCGCTTACATCAATTTGTAGTAACGAAGATAAATGCCGTTTACGCCCGATTAAGTGTTAAATGACAAAAACATGCAGCGCGGGGATTGACGTAGAGGGCATTTATCAATGGCGATTTGACTGATAGAAGTTGAGCGTGTGCCTAGCATCTGGTTATAGAATTGAAACGTCACTTGAATGTTTGTTTCTCTCCCACAGAGTTCTACTATTGGGACAGCTACTGGGTGATCGAAGGGCTGCTGTTATCGGACATGCATCAAACTGCCAAAGGAATGATAGACAATTTCTTGTCCATGGTGGAGAAATACGGATTCATACCCAACGGTGGTAGAATTTATTACCTCATGAGGAGCCAACCGCCCCTGTTACATCTCATGGTGCGTCGTACTTTTCAGATATTAATTTTTGGGGATCTGTTCCCCAGTTTATTTACGTCGCCGACGGATATGGCACTTCGCGGAGAAAATTGCTCGCTATATTGAGCGTGCTCGAAACATCACATCTTTTAAAACACTCAATTTTAAATGGCTGTCTCGAGATTTACACTTTATGTACTGAGCTATATTTATTGTTGGTAGGATTTTAGAATTTAGATTTTAGAGACACTGTACTGTATTATTTTTGCTATTGACAGGTTCTTTTTGCACTAAAAAATATTTTAAATACTTGATTTCAATACTTGAAACCCTTGACAATTGCAGATACTGCTAGTAACACATCATCTCAACACAAACTTGTTCTACTTAACATTATTTCGCTCCAAAAAAGTTTATCATTTAATCAATGTATAATATTTATGTTACTAAGCACATTATAATTTTTTGTTAAAGTTCGTAGTAATTTTTTCATTGGCCTCGAGTTAATTAATGAGAATAGTTTATATTTTCTTCAATAGAATTGCACATTAATGTTCTCCCGAATCGGATATCAATTTAGACCAAAAATGTAAACCAAGAAGGATTTCGGACTATGAGAAAACAGGAGCACTATTATTACAGACAGGGGTCCATTCGGACCTTACAAATATATCAATTCGATTCCATTCAGAAAGTAAATTACTAGTAATGGATAGTAATGGACTAGAATTACGACGACGAGACCGGGTTGGGATTCGTAAATAATCGCGTTAGTTGCAATTCCATTTATCAGCCGTGTCCCCGAAAGTTCGATGACGGCTCAGTTTCCGAATCAACTTCATCGAATCTCGTCGCGCACCGATACCGAACACTTATCGCGTAACCTAGAAATTCCAACCAGCATCGTCGCAGGTACGGCGAAATTTCGATTTCAGAAATGGAACTAGATTCTTCAGCTTTGTTCCGAGCTTTGCCGACGAACTTTTCGTGTTTCCCTTTCTCCGGGCACAGTGCTTTCTTCCGCCACTCGAAGATTTCCGCGCGATTTAGCTGACAAGTTCAATAGTCGGAAAATGCTCGTAATTTAGAAAAGAAATGGGATTCCTGTGGTTGCTGAGAAAACCCTGTTAACAGAGCTTTACACAAGAAAGCGTATCACTTTTGAAGATAAGAACTTTCTTTTCGATGTCGGCGATTGGACGCGCTCGACGATTTTTAGAGAGCATTTTTCCTATAGGAGGGGAAGGAGCACGAATTGAGGGGACAGAAGTTATCCCCTCTCGTGGCACGAGCGCGTCACGTGACCGGACGGAAGCGTGGGGAATAGCGTCGTAGAAGGGGAAGCTAGAGTGGGAACACTGTTTGAGTGTCATACAGTTAGACAATGGATTTTATGCATTGAAAATTCTGGGATATTATTTGCAATTTATTCAAACTATCAAGAGGAAAAATTAATTTTTATATAGCTCTTATCTTTCACAATAGATTTTGAAAATTGTTATGTTGCATAGAAATCCGTAGTCTAGATATAATAATAATTATATCGTTAATTTTGGATATTTATAGTACACGAGGGTGTGCACGATATAAAAAAATAAATAGTTTATAAACCATTTCATGGTTTCAAGAACATTAACGAGACAAAGGATTATTTTCACAGTATAATATTGCTTAATATATCACTTGTACAATCATCTAAATTGTTTGAAACATCTTGGTGCTGTTTCAGTAAATAGAGACATTCAAGAAAGGAAAAAACAGAAATTAATAAAGAAATTTATTATTTTTCATATAATTTTTAACCTTTTGAAATTATTAATGACCAGTGCTCATTGTTGTTATTTGTATGTGTTTGGCATATTATATTTTGTGATAGAAGTTAATCTTTTGAGAATTAATGATGTCTCTTGCGTGCTCCTGGATCTTAATTAGAGTTTTGTGCATTAGTATAAGATGTGATCAATTATAAGGATGTAATGAGTGCAATAAGGTTTGTCACTTTTTAAGATTAGGTGTTCTGGGTGATTTTAGTGTAGTCTGTCCTGAATCGGTCCATTATTGTTCCTTCCTGTTTACATCATAGAGACGGATGGATTGTTAGAAATTTTGTATCACATTGTCTATTTTTGTTCTCTCTGTCGTCGTCCAGATTGCACTCCATTCTTCCTTTATACTTACTTTTATACATATAATAAGATCCTAGTATAGTATTGGAGTTATTCCGGATGCTGGTAAAGTTGTTGATTCTTTCGTTGCAGCATCTGCGTCCTCGTTTCCTGTTATGCCTTTCTATGAAAGGCACTGTCTACACGATATTTATATCGAAGCTATTGTTGTTACGTAGTCTTCCATATATTTTCAATTTTCATGTTATGACTTCTCTCATAGCTGTTTGGATTCGCTAAGGCTTTTAATTCAATTTCATTTCGCTCTAGATTTTCTATAATCGATTATGAAATTTAAGATTAAATTGCAGTTCCATATAATTTCATCGAATTATAAATAACTGCCGCAGGCATCGCACATTTGTGAAATGAGTATAAAGTGGCATCAATGATGATAAAACAGCAATTATTAAATCTAATAATAATTGCGAATGTGAGCTCGACGAATGCTACTTATTAAACTCTCTGTGCTGATATAAATTTAACAATCATTTGTCTTAAAAATAATTACACAGAAGAGAAAAATAAAATCTATTTAGTTATTATATTTTGTTTTATCAAAAATTGTAATATTCATTAGTATGTTTATAAACTTCTTTTTTTTATCTCAGAAACCTAATGTGAAAGTAAATATTTTTGCACCTCTTAAGAAGTTTCTTATCGAGCTTAATAAAAGAAAATTCTGTTTGGTTCCTATGACGTACAATTAATGCAATCAATATTGGACACAATAGACTACATTGAATTAAATTAAAAATTAAATTTTTAGTATTCTATAAATAATAATTTGCAACACGGCCTACAAATATCGTATCAAAATCTTAGAACCATTAACACGTTGAACACAGAGCTACTTTATCCAATTTTCCATTTAGGTAGCTCGTAAGTACATGTGTGCACAAGCAGAAAACTTGTTAGCCTTATTTTTGTTAAACTAAAAAAGGTGTAAATATAGTTTTTAATATTACACTGTCGGTCCACAGGGACCAACAAACAGTTTAACGTGTTAACATTTTATATAATTATTAAAATTACAATGATGCTACCACCATTAAATTTCTTCATGCCAGCACCTTGTAATTTTTATACATTCTGTGCTAAGGTTAGTGACAAACATAAAATATAACTGTAGAAAAAGTTCAGTGAAAAATCTTGTAACAGCTAAAAATTTCACGCACCAGAGATTCAATAAAGAAACGTGTGTGTCGCGTGTAGATTGCCGGAAACGTCGAGGGGGAAAGTGACAATTTGCGAAGTCGAAGTTGCAAGAATTCGGAATGGCGGTCTCGATCTCTCGTTTGAATAAACCCGGTGGTGAACAGCGACGGAAATCGTTACCGTACGAACTCCGTGCACGCGCGCGGAGTAAAATACGTTTTACGGTATATGTATACACGAAAATCTCCGTGATACCAAAAATGTTTCGGGAAATGCCGGGAGTGTGTACACAGAGGCTTGGGAACCAGTTCTTTGACAAATCTCAGAATAATCTCGAGCCCTCCCGCAAACTCTCGACTGCCTTTCCACCGTAAATCGCATTTCAAAAGTTTCTTCCCTCTGTATTCCGATCTGCCCGTTTTCGCGGAGTCTTGCCAGTCGATTGAGATAAAAGAAATATTCCGAAGAAACCTTGCAGAAGCTATTTATTTCAATGGCCGAACAGAACGCGAAATCGAACTGACAACTAGAAACTAAACCACGAAGACAAATTGATCCATTGAACCCCGCCGGTCGACTTTGTTATCGCTACCAACGTTCTCCAATAGGACCGTGTCGCGGTACATTGAATTCTCGTTCGTTTAACCATTAACCCCTCAGGGATGACGTCACTATACGTCGCCACAGTGGGGTATTTGGCCAAAAACCGGAAGTTTATTTCAAAAGTTTAAGTTGTTGTAGTTTTTTATCAAACAAGAAGTTTCTGTACAGTGTGTTGTCATATAATTGTGGCACCGCCTCACCATACCAACCACTCATACCCAACCCAATCATACCAACCACTTTTAAAGCTTGGCAAGTGTAGTGTTAATAATAACAGAATAGAAAAGGCAAAGTTAGAAATAGAAAAGACACACATCTCATAGATCCTAATGAAACTTGGTTTACTTAATAGATTGTAATAGAAATGAATTCTTTTTCAAGTTGGTGCAAAAATACTCGTAAAAATATTAAGAACGATGATAAACAAAATTTCTAATTAATTAAAATTCATAAGATCTGTATCGATTATCTTGAAATAATTCCTAACAAATGAAGATTGAACACAGTGGCCAATTGTCATGTGAAAATAATCTTCTCTTATTTAAGAATGAATATAAATTTGAAAGCATGTTATTTAAAAGTAAGAATAATTGTGAAAATCCAAGGTAAATTATTCGTGGATAACACGATAATTTATCTCATCTTTACCAGGGCGAAGCGCCATTAAAGGAGACGATTTCTTTGACCCGATGTTATTCATCTTGAGCTTCTCACTGTGACATCATTTCTATGCTCCGTTTTCTTCAGGAAGTCTGTTATTTTTGCTCGTTTACCCCTTCGTGGGAGATGTTTACAAACGTAGTGTGATTCAAGCCCTCTCTTGAATTCTATGCTTCTTTCAATGTACTAGTGCGGTGTCATGCCGAAGCAGCCTTACTTCTTTCCTACTATACAAGCAAAACATGTTAGAAATGTTGTTTTGCACAGAAATTACCAATATTCATCAACTATTAGAATGTCGAAGAAATTTAGAAAATCTTCTTTTAAATTCTAAAATATATATTTTATCGTACAAGTTACGGTAACACAATTAAAACATAATGTAATAATAATACAGTACAGCAATCTACACGTAATATAAATAGGTTTCAGATTTTTAGACAAAAATGTGTAAAAGTGGAGCTGCCTCTTTATTGTTGCAACATGTTCAACTATGTCGAGGATGAACACTTGACCATTTGTATCGGCGCTCCTGAAATTTGCGATATGCGTTATACGATATGGGACGATCGAGTTGATCGCACTATGTATTTTGTTTCTCTCCCTTTTATCTCCTCGTTCGATTCGTTCGCCGTGTCCCAGCCTTCTCTGTTCTGTTCGGAACATAATGTAGAGTCTACATTGTAGTCCTAACCCAGATGTGATCTACAGTAAGTGTACAAAGTATTCGTACACCCTTTAAAATAGGATACCTTTTTATATAATTGTGTTACGAGCCAGGGCCGCGAGCAGCACGAGTGGCCGGCGGAGGGTTGTTACTAGGGATTGCAATCCCGCGTCATTAGTCCAGTCAACGAAAAATCGTAGAGGAAAATGGAAGGAACACAATTTTTAATTTTGGGACTTTGTTTGGACTAGTTAGGAGGTAAACATACTAAAAGTCCCCACTCCTAGGAGGTGAGCGGGGTGCAGGGGGCACATAGTTTCCGAAATATAAGCGGAAAACCAAAAAAGGGATCTTCTACGTGCCCCCTGCACCCGCTCACCTCCTAGGAGTGGGGACTTTTAGTATGTTTACCTCCTAACTAGTCCAAACAAAGTCCCAAAGTTGAAAATTGTGTTCCTTCCATTTTCCTCTACGATTTTTCGTTGACTGGACTAATGACGCGGGATCCCGCATCGCGGGATTGCAATCCCTAGTTGTTACCCTAGGAATATGGTATCAATTTGTTAGTTAAGGAACGCGGACGAACCCAATGCGAAATTGGGGAGCCGCTAGGATTATAGACAGCGAGGATGAACCTGACGCGAAGTCAGGAAGCCTCTAGGAATGGAGTCAAACGCAGACGAACCCGATGCAAAACCGGGGAGCTGCTAGGAGGTTGTGTAATAGCACAGACGAACCTGATGCGAAATCGGCGAGCTGTTAGGATGCGGACAAACCCAATGCGAAACTGGGGAGCCGCTAGGTTCGATAAATCTCTGTTTGGACAATTGGAATGTCGCGAAAGAACCTGATGCTTAATCAGGGAATCGTTAGGATAATTAGTAAGTCTCGTAACTAGTATAATTTGGATGTTCAATTACTTGATTAGTATATTGGACAATAGTTATGGGTTTAATGAATTTGAGATAATTATCAAAGAACACAAATATATTCTTACTATAGAATTCGTGTTACAATTGTGTGATTGTCGCGAATGAATTGAATTTAGAATAGAAAGAAATTGAAAGGTGATATTACCTAAACTAATTGTAAGATGCACGGTGTTGACGCACTGGCAATGCGGGGGACTCGCAGCAACCTTATCACTGCCTAACAGATTTTACACCGAACTCGCGGAATCGGTACGGTTAAACTTTGATTCAAAAGGAACGAACGTCCGATCTCACTGGTAGTTGACTTCCGAGATGCAGCACGACGCGACACTATTCGTGATTACGACAGTACTAGCCCACGAGAGTAGAAATGTAAGGGCTTATGTAGCCCTGCAATGACGGGTGGTACTTGTCAGTACCCTTCAATTGAACATTCGTATTTTGTCAACGACCAGTTGGTCGTGCGTATGTTTGGGCCCTAAACTAAACTAAATAGTTATGTAGATTTATCTAGGGTAGCTCTGTTCGTTTATCTAGGACGGTTCCTGCCAGAGATGATATTGAACATCTGTTCGTCATCCGTAACAATTGTACCAAACGACCTGATTTTTTATAATCAATTAGAAGCATTGTAGCCAAAGAACCGCAGTTTGCCGAACACTGTCATGAACTAAGGCCGACTGACGAAATCTTTAAGGGAAATGTTATTCAGAATGGCAACTTTGACAAAACATACTTCAAGGACATTGAAATCTGAGGGGAGGATCCTTTTCTACAACAAGTTTACTCGTATTTTAACGTACTGAATCCATCTCTGAGGAGATCCAAATTTGAAAGTCGAAAATCTCATTTTCGCAAAGCTTTCGATTGCGAAATGAAAGATCCGAAATGGATTGTTTAAGTCCCTCGGTGATGCCGGTGGCGAAATCGGCGTCTACAAAATGGAAGCGAACAGATTCGTGTTATCGAGAAACTCCGGCTCGACGCTGAAACTTTCTTTCCGCGTTTCTCCTTAAAAGTTCGATACGCGAGCGCCTACTTGCCGATGCAACGAGCCCTTTAATGCGTTTCCAGTAAGGACATTCGCTTACAAGCCCGTGTGGTCCTGCTGTTTGTTGATTCCGCGGTTATTGGAGTTTCCGAGGCAGGATTGAGGATATCGCGGAAGTTTGCGCCCCGTTACATTATGCTCAGTGTTCACCGATTCGTTGTTTGCTTGACGCAGGTCTCGAGGTACTTGGATTTTACGGGAGATTACGCTTACCTGCGTTCGATCATATCCACCTTGGAAGAAGAATTCGCTTTCTGGCAGAACGAGAGGATGGTCAGTGTCAATAAAAACGGGAAGATCTACAAGATGGCGCACTACATGGTTCGCAGCAACGGACCCAGACCGGAGAGTTACAAGTAATGTTCCATTCCTGTTTACGCTTTTGAATATTTACCAGATAAGGTAATAGCAAACGCGAGAAAATTTCTAAGAAGGGGGAACTCATTTATGGTGGTTGGACCGCGGAATTTTATGCTAATTAGCACTTCCAAGGAAAAATTTGAGAAAGCAAGTGCGAGGTAGAATTTTAGATTCTTTAATTTCATCTCCAGTGCAATAAAAGCTTAATGAAATCGTAAACTAGGAGGCACGTTCCGTGCGTGTTTGTGCATTTTCCTTCGTTTATATTATAAAGTTATCTAAATAATGAAATTTGTGTTCCTTAAGTCCCCAAAGATTTTTGCAATCAACGAATGTCTAATGTAATGTTCTGCATCGTTAAATATTTAGTGCAATTTCTTTAAATATTTGTAGATTGCTGCAACATTGACCGATGTTGATGAAATTTTTAGAATATGTATAATTGACACAGATAAAAAAGTTGTAAACAACATCTAGTATTTTCTTTGTAATTCCGACGAATTTCAATTTTTTCAAAAATTCTTTTCTAACTTAAAAAAAAGTCCAAATCGTATGGTCCGATGTTAAAAAGTTATCGTCCTCTCAAAAGTGTCCGAGTATGCGTTTCAGATTTTCAATAGACATCGAGTTCTTGACTATATGATACGTTTGAAAACAATCCTTTCAAACTGAATGAATGTAAACATTTGTGGAACGTAGCATCGTCAGACAATCTAATATTTACTGATGATTATCGTCTCGACTGGCCAGTTCGAACAATCGAAGTTCCACTACATTATCCCGTTTGACAAGCTAAACGGCAAATGGAGTGGAATCTCGCCTAAAGCCATCCATCACAATAATCTTCACCGGTCATCGTGGCCTCTTCTTTACAATACTTCAAACGTTCGTAAATAATACCAAACCCACAATACGAATACTTTCACATAAAAATTGGAATGACATTGCCGTCGATTGTAAAATTAGAAACACTAACAAAAGCTATATTTCTTAAGAAGGAAAAAGCCGTTGTGACATTATTATTAATAAAACAAAAGTACAAATTGAAAGAATGTCTCCTTAGCAAATATTGTAAAAGTAACACTTGTTCCTTCATCGAGCAAATATAAACAATTTTTGGTCCGAAAAATGATCACATATATTTGGAATTATGAAGTAAAAAGGTTGTCGATGTACATGATATTGTGCGGCGCAATTGCCGTGCACATGGTTCGTTTAAACATTAATAACTGTTGTCAAATTTTTATTTAGTACAATAAAAGTACAAATTAAATATAGAATGTGTCTCCCCATAATTTCAATCGACAAGCAATAACAAATATTATAAAAATAACACTCGGTCCTTCATCGAGCAAATACAGACGATTTTTGGTTCGAAAATGATCAGATATTTGGAATTATGAAGTAAAAAGGTTATCGTTGTACATGATATTGTGCGGCGCAATTGCCGCGCACATGGTTCGTTTAAATGTTAATTACTGTCGTCAAAGATAAACTGACCATTAAACTGTGGTCAACGCGCGACAAATTAAGCTACGCCGGTAGTATTATGTTGCACTCGCATACATGAAATTGAGTTCGCCGTTGTTCGAAGCAAATATTTATATGTGCCCCCCTACTGAAACTCCTTAGAAGCGTTAATATGCAGCGTAGACGTGATTAAATGCAGGCGCACGTGCATTCCCGCCTTACACCTACGTTCACGGTTCGACAGTGTATTCAAATCCGTTCGTAATGAAATTTCATTGCGCTGTTGTTTGCAGTTCCTTTCATGATGTTTTAATGGTATTAAAGTCTGACACGGTTTCCGCGTGAATTTCGATTGAAATTACATCGGACGAGAAATACCTCGTTATCTGATTAAATGCGATTAACCATAATTTATCGCGAAATAATATTTAATTACTGAAAAGCATAAATGTGCTTTATCCAGTTAGCCGAAATGTAGTGCTGTTTGATCATAAACGGTTTCGAATGGATCGTTCAATTTTTCCTTGATTAAATCACGAAAATAATGAACATTCTATTCACGATGAAGATGACAAAACGCGATACGCGGTTCTCCTTATTTGGCAACGACTTTAATCAGTCGATTTCGAATCTTTATGCAATTGCCTGCATCGTTTGCGTGTTGCTGAGATTGAATAACAATATATTTCTAACAATTTTAATTGGATAAAAATAACACAACAGTATCCGTTAATTCTGGAATTTTCACTGTTTTTCCAGGAATGCACAAAATCTGCAGTCTATTAATCAGCTTTAAAAATGGTTAAAATATAACTGTTTTATTAGTCCAGTCAATTATATTGCTTTTTAAATGTACAAACACGTAGACGATTGTAATACAATTTATTGATTGGAGGAATAATGCCGTAGAAAATTAGTTTGCTTGTGCCTTTAACGCTTTTATCGCAATGAACAAATAGTTTTCGAGGTGTAAAGTTCACACCTCTGTAAACTGTAAACGACAATTGTGGTAATTGTAAATTTCTATTTTAGGGAGGACTACGAGATAGCGCAGAAGCTGCCCCAAAAATCGCGGGAGTTCTTTTACAACAACATAAAAGCCGGTGCCGAAAGTGGTTGGGACTTTTCCAACAGGTGGTTTAATGGAAATACCGCAGGCGGAAAGCTCAGTTTAATGAACATCTCGACCGAGTATATTATACCTGTCGACCTGAATGCAATTTTGCAACAAAACGCACGACTTCTGGGCCAATTTCATAGGTCCCTAGGAAACTTGAGGGTGAGTAGTCTGTGAAACTATCAAACAACCTTTGTCAAAATCTTATTCGCAAACTTGTTGCTTCTGTTACTCGGCACAGTTAAAAAAGAAATTAACCTTCTACAGCCTGAATGTTTTTCATGAACGTAGACTTTCTGTGACTTGGAAACAGCAAATATCGTCCTCTAAATACAAATTAATTCAAGGTTTAACAAAAAATTGAATTTGTTCATTGGTTAAAACGGGGACACAAGAGAACAAGGTACTTTTGTATCTAGAACAAAAATATTGATAAAGTTACACGGAGCTGTAGAGGGTTACACGTATTTATGTATACATGTGTATATATTTTAAAAAATAATCTGAAAAGTAGAGAAAGCGGAAAATATTGCTAACAGTTCAATTGATAGAATAAAATAATGTTTTCTTATTAGACACAATATTACATTGAGAAATAATCACACGAATCAATAAAATTCTTCCCTATGTTACAAAACATTCTTTCTCTTTATCTCTTATAGTAAGTGTAAATCTTCTCTTAAAGTTGACTAGAGGGATTTTTAATTTTTCATAAATGATCTGCATTGTTTAATACTATCTAATACATTTCCTTTTAATATTTGTGCAGGGAATTATTCGAGAACTCGCGAAACATATATTAAGTGTACAAATTAATTCGTAGTTCTCACTCTTAATCAATCAAGCTATTATCGATGACGAAATTCGTTGTTGGTTACGACTAACCATTATTGCTGACAAAAATTAGTTTTTGGTTACCGGTAAACTTTATCAATGACAGGAGTTTTGTTTTGGCTGCGAATCGTAATTTACGAATAATCAATATCGATCGTATGCAAAAAATTTCATAGTACATACTAACAAGAGCACCTTTCTATTAATATTAATATTGGATAGAAATAAAAAAAATAGTGACAACAGCACGTGGTGTTCCCAAGCGGTCACCCATCCAAGTACTAACCACGCTCAACAATGTTTAACTTCGATGATCGGACGAGAATCGGTTCTTTGCAATGTGAAATGACCGTTGCCTTTAGAATTATTTTTAGCAATGAATGATATAGAATTTATTTTTCACAATAGTAAATGCATAGTATAATATGTATAATATATTTTAAGTAGTACATCAGCGAAGAAAGAGCTTGGAATTAATTTGTACATTTAATGCTTATTAGCCTGTTACAACGGAATGAAATTTGCAGAATCAATTTATTAGGTTACCTCCACACAGTTCTTCTCGTTTTTCATGAAATATTAAGTGTACAAATTTTTATGGAAGCCAGTGGAAATCTGTACGTCCCTTCCGCTGCCTCAAACAAGTTGTTCAAATATAATTAGGATGTTCCCCCTATCTTCCCTATTTTCCATTTATTACTCGCCCGTTCGTTACAAAATTTTGTTTGTGACAAGATTGACACTCTGTACATAATTATCTTTATTAATATTCTGAAAGTGTAAACAATTTTAGAAAAAGGGAACGATGGAGAAGACATTTATCGCTTAATGTCTAAAAGGAATATAAGTAATGAAATAAGTCATTATAAGACAGGGTATTCATTAAAGATTTTATTTCCCAATTTTGTACAATTTTCTTTTGCATTAACTACCAACTAATACGAATTATGAATAACAATATTTTATACGAATTATTCTTGTTTCATTTGGATAAGAGGTGCAAGAGTTCTCGCATTTTCCTAGTTCGTTTATAGAAAGACCGGTTATCGAACTTCTGAATGTTAGTGTACACGGTATGTATACAATATGGCTCACTAAATCGAGAAATTTATAGAAAGTATAGTTAGTTTGGTTCCTGAGAGGTTCCATTTAAAAGTTGCGTGGCAGGAGAGTGATGAACGAGCTCTGCGAGTCTGTGATTAAAACTTTTATAAATCATTGATTTCAAGCGTGACTAGCTTTGTCAAAAGTGAAATATCCCCGTATAAAACTTTTCACAGGAAACCGGCTTTCCTCGGTCACAGTGATGATCAGAGTTCCGTACAATATCTCACTGCCTTAAGTCATTAAAGTGCCTGAATTGTAGTCAGTGTTCCGCCGTTGTACTTGTTTAATCCGGGTTTCCTTGTTCGTGTATCCAAACGACGACGTCTCCCTTCTGGGTGGATAAATGAAGGCACGCGAGCACGTGCAACAAATCGGAATGACAAAAGATAAGCCCGGATTGCTCGTCTGCCTTCAGAGAAGCCATTATGCCTAACGATCAGTAATTCTATATACATTTCTTCGGCCACTATATAACTTTCGTTCCGCGCCGCGTAAAAAGAAACAATAAGCGAATCACGCGATTCGACCGTTAATGAAGCTTGTCTGTCGGCGCGCAACCGACGCAAGAACACGCGCAGAGATTCTCTGGCAGAGAATGCGTGCACCCTTCTCGCAAAAGTGCATACGTTCGCGTCTTAGAGCTCGGAAATTATTTAAGGATGTTCTGGAGGTATATAAAAAAGCAACAAAATTTTGGAAAATTTGACAAGATATAATTCTTACTAAATTAATGCAATTACCAAAGTTTGGGTTCGAGTCACTGCACCGTTTAAGAATTACAACTTAAAGTTTGCACATTTTAACACGTCTTCTTATGGAGAATTCATAAAGTTCCACTTCAAACCCTATTTAAACCTTGAAAAAACGCAACTAGAAACTCCAGTTTTTTTGTATATAGTAAAAATTATGTAATTAATTATGTTCAAAATTTATTAGGATTCACTAAACAGTTACAGAGCAAAAAATGATAAACTGTTACAAAACAGTATCTAGTATCTAGGCATTGGCTTAAATAAAACTTGAAATGTGTAACGTATCAAAATCGCCATTTAATTCCTATACATATTTCTGGCCATTAAATTAAATGGACACCTACTACTTTGGGAACATCACAAAGATGTGCCTACAAAAAATGTTTTAAAAAATTTATAAATACAGCAGTGAATGGTCCTAAACATTATCAATGATATTCTTGTAAGAATGGTACGTCGTCCGCGGGTTAAGTGTGAAAATAGATGTTGGCATATGCAATAAATACAAATTCTTTTTTGAATACCTTTCACTAAGGGGAGCATTTTTCTAATCAAAGAGAAAATAGATATTCACTCTGTAAAAACTATATCGTGTCAATACTTTTGTGCTGCACTGTGTACGAGTAACTATTAGCTTGCCCCAAAAGTTTCTTTCGGAATGTATTGCTTTAATACAATGCTGAATAAGTATTAGGTTGTCCCAAAAATTGGTTTTCGATTCATGCACATAATGCAAATTCGTGTTAGGAAGTGCTAAAAAATTAACATAAAAATTATGGCATTGTTTGTATTTATTTAGCAACATTAAAGGAACACATTCCGGAAGGAACTTCCGGGACAACCTAATATCACAACAGACGTTTGACATATTTGATCGAATGTTTACTAGGGACAGTAATTTTCGAAGAGTGCCATTTTATTTCTAAAATTCATGTGTTTAATTTGCAGAAAGCTGCGTCTTACGAGAAGCTAGCGGTTCAAATTCAGCAAGCAATCGACAACGTCCTATGGAACCAAGCGGCCGGTATCTGGCTGGACTACAATCTGAAAACTAATCAGCCCAGAAACACCTTTTATCCGACGAACCTCGCGCCGCTGTACACAATGAGCTACAATCCCGTGCACCGCAGGGAGTACGCGTTATCAGCCGTGAAATATCTGCAATCGCAAGGCATCGATAGATTCCTAGGTGAGTCAACGGAAATTAACAATAATTTCAACGAGAGGAATCCAAGACAAGGGCCACCACCCGGCTCGAGTTTTAATTTCTTCGGTCTTGTCTTTCTCTTCATCACCGCGATTCAATTTAAACTTTTGCCAGCCTCGAAGAAACCTTTCGCCCCGAAAGTTATTCCTATAAGAATGAAATCGAATGGAATCGAGATAAGAGACGAATGGTCACCTCTATATTCCGTCGGCTGCTTGAAAGAGCGGCGTTTATCGGTCCAAGAATATGTAGCGGCGCTATACGTCGTTCGACTTGGTCAGCCGAATAGGCTGTATTAAAAATTCGATGCGACGTGACTGAATATGCTTGCAGAAAATGCTTTTTATCAAACAGCCTTTCGTTATTTATGATTATCATATTCATTGTGGAAAAACAGTTGATTGCTTACTTTGTCCAATGAATCTTTATGCAACACGAAAATTGTCCTAGGCAATTGTAACAAACCGAAGTTAAATGAAACTGTCTTTCCTCTTTGAATCATCTTAGAAGGTCTGAAGTAATATCACAATATCCTCAAATTCTTCTAATAATACATATTAATTTCGTGTTCGACCTATTTTTGTCATAAATTAATAAAATCTACAATTTACATAATCAAACATAATTTTACAGTGGTTTGAACTATAAGCGTAAAAGCATACATAGCAGAGATGTAACATTCTTTGTTAATATTGCATTTTATAGTATTTTTACTTCATTCTTCATTTTCCAATAACATGCTGTCTCACTTTTCCTTAATAGATAGAGTAAAACTACATTAAAAATGAAAAACCCGATACGGAAAATCTCGTCATTGTTTCACTTTCGCATTGCTTGCAGTAAGTACACATAGACAGCAATTAACAGACGTGTGAAGCACATTCTACATATGTGTAGAACACGTTGCCAGACAAAGCTGGAAGTCAATTATTTCGAAAACGAGATCAGCTGCGCCTTTTAACTAATAAATGAATTAGTATGCATAAAATATCTAAAAGCCCTGCCATTTTCTAATATTTGAAATTCGACAAGCTCTTGTGGACTTTTCACCGAAAAATGACAGGAGCGTAGTGAACTGCAGCCGCAAACCAAAAAATGTCGCGACCTAGTTCTTTTTCGCGGAAATACGCACGTCTACTCGTAGTAGTAGTAGCAGTAAAAGGCTGGCTGAGTCAGCCAACCGTCATTGACCACCGCACAGGTGCAAAGCGTGGGCAGACCAGTGTGTCAGTGGGCGTCAGAGAGATCCGAGGGTGTGGAGAAACAAAACGACAATGACATATTCCGAAATTATGCATCGCTTTAGGCGATGATACCTCGGCAACGAAAAGTCCTATCGGAATGAGAAGTACAAGCCGCGTTTTAACGGGCAAAATTTTCTGCCTCCGTTGACGTAACTCCCATGGGAATCTCTTTTATATCGGCGCCAGTGCCCCAATTTTAATACTCGCACCTTTTTCGTGCGTACTATTTGTTACATGTTTTATCTCTTATTCGCTTAGTCCATTCGTACCAGAAATAACATTTTAACAAAAATTTTAATGTACATACTGTTCAGTAATCTAATGATTTAATCAACTATATCGTCAGTTGTTTATTGCAATTTTATTCCAAAGGAATTATTGGGTTCAGTAAAAAAAAATTAGTGAACTATTTAGTAAATTAGGATAACTACAATATGTATAGACGAAACAGAAAAGATTTAAAGAAACTAATCATTTTACCGTATTCCTTTCAGCTGATTAAAATTATTGGAAAAATAAATGAATGTCTGAAGTTCTTTTCATTCTAATCAGCAGTTTAATCATAAGACTCGTCACTGTGCTCACTTTTATACTATTTTCACCAAGTTCTACTATAATAAAGTGACATAAGCCATGTAAATATTTTAATATGATAGAATCAGGTTAATTACAACTGTTTAATAGTCCATATTATCTCGCGGTACGGTGCGCGACAAACTTTGTCACAATGGAATTACGAGACCCTGTAATAATACCTGTCACTATATATAATTCACACCATTTCATGCCAGTTTCATCAAGCTCTATGACAATAAAGTTACAGTGATGTAAACTGTATTAGCGACTTATTAGGAAAATTTTGGCTTACCCTAATAACTGAGATTAATGTCGTATAGTTACGTTTTGTTTCCAGATTTATGTCTGCAGAAAGTTTAATGCGTTACACATAGCAGTAAATGGGATTGTGTTAGCAAGTATTTTATGGTACATGTGAACGCAATCCGTTCAACATTAAATTGCTTTATGCGAGTGGGAAGCTGTGAAAACGTTAAACTACAAATGTCCAAAACAAAAAAAATAAAAGAATGCAGGTTTTTCTGAATAATTTCACAAAATCAAAAATGAGCCGTTCATGTTCATCGAATGTCCTCAATAATTCGTATCATTGAATGATAAAAATTCAAAGAGTTTTTAAAAATAAATACATACTATTTCATCAATTCTCTCTGCTCTTTATTTTAAGGAGTTAATAATAATAATATTTCTGGTGACGTTGAAGAGAGGTCACATTAGTCGCCTTTAATGAGGTAAACGATTTCTTGTGTTTTACGAATTGGCGAGAGACATTAATGATATATTAGTTATCTGTTATCTATATTTGTTTTGTTTTGTCGCTTTCAAGATTATTTTCAATGTTCGGTCGTCATTTTTGTCGCAGGTGGCACACCCTCGTCCTTAAATTACACGGGCGAACAATGGGACTATCCGAACGCATGGCCGCCATTGCAATCATTTATTATAATAGGTCTGTACAAGACTGGTGTTCCAAAAGCGACGTCTTTCGCCCAAATGTTGGCAGACAGATGGATCAGCTCTAATTACATTGGTTTCGCCGCCACTGGGAGCATGTTTGAAAAGGTAAGCCGCACGAATTTCCATATTTTTTATATTCCTCACCCTTCGAAAAAATTACCTTCGTCGTATCATTATTACGCGTTAGAAAACCATATTTTTATCCGGAGTAGTTTCCAAGATAGATTACCAATTTCAGAGGGTGGTTTCACCCGTAAAACTCGAATATCCATCGATAAAAAAAGTATATGTCTCTTATTTTTTGCCATTCGACAAACCTATAAAATTTTATTAAAGCCGGAGAGGCTGGTTGTAAAAGAAATTGAAAATTCAAGAAATTTCGTGGATCTCAAGATTTGTTAAACGAAAGAAGAACGAAGGAGAAGGACTCTATCTGTTAATCAGTCTTGAAGATAACAGAAAATCGATATTTCGTTCGGTAAATACTGGAATGCTGGAGCAAGCTATCAATTTTTAAAGAGATTTCTCGAAATACTTCCGAACGTACTACTCTTAGTATTGTCAAGGGACAAATGCCTTCAGTAAACAGATTTCGTATGCTATCCAATCGAAGCAACCATGAATGCTTTCGAAACCGTTTCTTCAAGATCGTGTATCGATTGGAAGGAAAGATGCATTGAAGGCTATCGGCAATTATGCTCAACTAGAATCTTTCACTAATTCGTCAGGTTTCTTCCGGTTATCTGTTCGTCGTAGAAATGTATATTCCTAGGTTATGACTAGACTGCGGATCTTTATGCATTTATAGCAAAATTGAGTACATGAAATTCAAAATTGTTGGAAAATTTAAAAAATTGTAGATGTCAATACACGATTCTGCTCTATTAAAATCATTAAGCGAAGAAATAACATTCAATTCAGTTTCTATTTCTTGCAATCGATGCAGACAATTTTTACATTGCATGAAGATCCGCAGTCTAGTTATGACAAATATTTTGAAATTTAACACTTTAATAATGGTTACGAAAGAATTATTGAATTTATTACTGCTATTGGAAAATTGATTACGAAATCCTATAACAGGCCCGGGCAACTTGTTTTATTTCAATTATTGGGTTGACAAGAAAGTAACCTCGGTATTTTAAGGTGAAATAGAGCCCAATTTTTTTATTCAAGCAATGAATTTTAATGAGTAAGATATTTTCCCTTTTGTTCACTGATCTTTTGCCAAAGAGAATACATAAAAAAATATTTTAGTGATTGAAGTTCATCGCTTGAATAAAGAAATTCGGTTTTATTTCACCTTAAAATACCGAAATTACTTTCTTACCAACCCAATAGATTATTTATTATATGAATATTAAGAACGGAACAATTGGATGAAAACGCTAAATTTGTAAAATATTTACGTGGAAACGCCGTACCTCATTTTTGCCGTGGAAGATAGTCTCGTCTACAGTACATATCGTAAGAGCGTTATAAAAGCAGCGAAGATGTTGATCTGATACTCTTTCTAACAGAAATAAAATTTTCATATATCGCTCCGAGGAACCTAATGATCCTTTTCTGTTATAAACCATAGGGGTGACGTTATCCGCGTTGTAAAAATGCGAAGGCACTTTTATGGCCGAAATTATGTTCGAAATCGAAGATCTCTTGGTCGAACTGTCTTAAGTATCCTTCAGAATTCGTTTTATTGATGGCATGTGTAGAAGCGATCATAAAAGATGGGTCTCTCACGGGAGTAAAGTAGTACGAGTCAATACTAAACTGATCCTTGAATTCATGAGTAATTTTACAGCGAGTTAATAGTACTAAATGTATGAGGCGATATTCCTGACTTATGCAGAAGAAATGTTAATACAGACTTACTAATTCTGTGTACTCTATCATTATCATCCATAATTGTTGCATTAAAAACAAGTAATTTGCGGTCGATTAATGATAGAATGACAAGATGCATGAATCAGTGTTGGACTCATGGTCAATTTTGATTTATGGCGAATATGATTATGCTCGAGACCGTGTATGTACTGTATTATTATCCTTCGTAATCGTAGTATTACAAACGAGTCATTTTGTGACGAGTTAATAATGGTATAATAATATAGGAACAGAATATTATGAACGTCAAGTAGTATAGCTCAATGTTAAGCTATTTATTCTAATTCATAAACACCACAACTTGAATACACAAATGAAATAATCATTAAATATAATTTAAATCGCTGTTTTAACAAACATTAACGAAATAACTTTTTAGTTCTAATTTTATTAACTACTAGAGGGGAGTTGTTGCTCGCTCGCTTCGCGAGCTTCGCATTTTCGTACGTAACGAAATAAATTGTAATCGAAATTAACTAACTGGCGAATGTTTATAATGTCGATAATGCAAACAGACGTCGATAATGTAAATTTCTATTGAAATATTGATTAAAAGCTGCGACGTTCTATTGAAATATTGATTAAAAGCTACGACGTTCGCGTTTTTTTGTTGTATTGAAATATGATTCTAAAAGCACTTTTAGTTTTCCCGAATTTTTCATTTTTCCGTGATACTTTCCCAATTTTTCTTATCCTATAACCTGGTTCGGACTAATACGAACATTTTAAAGAAAGAATTAGCCAAATCGGTCCAGCCGTTCTCAAATGATGCGCTTACCAACGAACAGCATTTGATTTTTATTTATACATATAGATTAGGAGGATTTGAAAGTAACACAGTAGTATAGATCACTATCAAATTGCTAATCAATTTTCTTCGAAGATATTGCTTAAACAGTCCTTTTATAATCTCATTATTTACATTTCCACACAATTATTTACTAAAGAACTGCGAAATAATTGTTTATACTGTAATTTAACATAGAAGAAGTAGCTTTTATGTACACAACAATTTTGTAAGTCGTGAATGATCACATTCTTATTTTTGATTACTTTTTTTATTTCAAGTGAACTTTATATGAAACTTTTCGAAGGCATATATGTGAGTTGTTTTCTACAATCATCAGGACTCCGTACAACAGTGCTTCAGAATGACATAAATAGTCTAAGAGTTTAATTAAAAATATTGTAGTGTCCTGTTATGTCGTTTTACAATTAGAAAAACAAACATAAGGAACATCTCTTACGAGCACTGTTAATTTCTGTCATGCTATTGTACAAGATCCTGGTTTCCAAAGATCTACAAACGATGGTAGAGTGGGGACACAAGTCTTGATCTGGCGACACTGCGTTGCAATGAACTTCAAGCACCTTTGGAGCACAAAGGATTAAATATCCCTTACATGTAAAATGAAAAAATCAGGATTTTGGTGCACGTATAATGACTCTCATCCCTTGACATTGGCATTAGCTGGAACAAATGAGTGATTTTCCCAGTTCTATTTCGGAAAGTGAACAGGGCTTACGTAGGTATAGTGACTGACATATGTTCGCCTGGGGGCAAAGAGGGCGGCGAGATGGATCCGTAAAATCTCCGTAAAAATATTCCCCCATGAACAGAAGGGAACCGAATCCGTTCGAGACGGAAAGAATCAGTGTTCGCCATTTTTCAGCCGTCTATGAATTTTCAGCGCAGTCGAAATCTTTCGATCCGGCTTCGTTTACGTTTCTTATACGGCGCGTTTTTACGGTCACGACGATGCGCAGACACTTGAACGTTGCTGGGTGTTTTATACTTCATCTCGGGCTACGGCACAGCGGTGACGAAAAAGAGAATTTATGAAGCTCCCTCGCTGCCGCGCGAGTAGCTTACGGGGGAAAAATGTCAGCACGGATTCCCTGTTTTCCTTTTTTCCCCGTCTTCTTCGGCTCGCAACCCTTTTCTTCCGCCTCGGCGAGGACACAGCCGCCGATGGTGTATTTCAGGATGCAGTTTGTTTTTCAAGGGTGCCACCCCTCCGCGGATTTCCATATTCTTCGTCCCGCGAAATTGAAAGTTATTATACTCTTCGAGCCTCATCGCCCACGGTATTTTTGCAAGTGCGACGCACCGATCGCGCCGCCAGAGGATCATTCTCTAAGAGAAAATACATACACTCTTCGTCGAAATTATGGCACACGTCTCGGAGATTAAGTACACAGCATTTCTTCATGATATGTCCGATTCGTAGCAGTAGCTTTAAACAAACATCAGTTTCTCTAAATACAACTTATTGACTACTGTAAGCATCATTGTAATCGTTATATACTGTCAAAAATTACGAGTGTTTGGTCTTTCACCTTCCGCATTTATTAGATTGTGATGTATTGAATTAATCTTACTGTTTAGAGCGTTCTCGAGTACAGAATTGCTGCTGGTTCAGGAGAAATCAAACGCTCTGGTTCGCACAAACATTTGTGTATTTCACAGTCGTAAACGAAGCGCCCACGTATTGTGAACTCTTGGAACGCCCAAGGTTCAAAAGTACGAAGTTCAAAGTTCGGAGTAAAGGTTCAAAGATAATGTGCAAGATAGTTCTGAAGAGAAGTTTATTGTAAAACTTCTCGATAAACGTTCATGATAAAAATTCATAATTAAAGTTCATAATATGGTTCGTAATGAAGTTCGTAACAATGTTTCGTAACAAAGTCCGTACTAAAGTTTGCTATGATATTTCGTATCAAAGTTCATAATGATGATTTGTATCAAAGTTCATAATAAAGTTCATGAGACGGTTCGTAAGAAAGTTCATAAGACGGTTCGTAAGAAAAGTTCATAAGAAAGATCGAAAGAAAGTTCAGAAGAAAGTTCACAATCCACTTCACAGTTTAACTTCGCAACTCCCGTTCACAATTCAAGTTCGAATCCGAATTAATACTTTCTAACAAGACGCTTTGTAACGTTCCACTAATTAATATGCCAATGTACCAGGTTCGTACGATTCTCTTGAAAGCTCGTAAAGTTCTGAATCCTATTTCTCCTGCAATTCTCTACCAAAGCTCGGGAAAGGATCATTTCTTTGGCAGGGATAGAAAGGGAACCAATCACCAGTTCGGAATGTAATCCAACTGTCCAATGTTTTTACATCACTTTTCCAGTTAAATGAATTTTTAATCAGTGAACAGAACGGTTGACTGCGTCATGCTCGACAACGCCAAGAATTTCCATAGTGAAGTCTTTAAGTTCGCTTTGCGTGTTTAATGCAATCTGTGATCCAACGTTGTCTTGATGAAATATGTAACAGTGCTAAAGCTGCATAACATATAGGGTGTCTCGATAAGCTTCTCGTATGCAATTCAAGCCGTATATCGATGTACGGATACGCGCTACAAACAGTATTGCTGTCATAGAATAATTTTACCTATCCAAGTATATCTTGACTAGTCCCTAGATCATCAATACCAAATTTCAAACTTTTATATGTATACAAATATACAGGGTGTTCGACTACAGTACAGATGGGAGATAATTCAAGGGGTGGTTGTCCATGACGTTATAAGACGGAAATAAAGAATAAAACAATTACGATTTCAGCTTCCTTTTTTTAGTTATTAACTGGATCTACTTTAACTGGAAAATTAAACATTTCTTTCGACCTAGACTAGTTCCATTCTGTATTAATTCTTTTCTTTGTATGAACATGTAATTGATATAATAACTCGCATAGTACTTGAGTGTTTAGTAATTGATTAGATGCTAACATATTTAGTAATGTAAGCAATATTTTGAATAATGGTGCACAGCAATTTTTAATGGCGTCTCAGAGTCGCCGCTCGAGTGCTAAGGGTTAACAATTAAAAAGTCACCTAAAATGAGGCAACCCGATCAACAGATGTGTACGTTGCGCACGTCATGGAGGCGCGCGACAGTCTCGTATGAAGCGACAGAAACATGCTTACCTTGGTTCTCATTTGGGGCCCTAGGGAGGTGAAAATGTTTTAAGGATTCACAAATTAATCAGGGACACAAGGACACAAGGAAATTTGTATGTATCCTCCCTATGGAATTATCGAGGAGAAGGGGTCAATGCCCTTTCATTTTACAATCGGCTCATAGAAATAATTTATTCGTGATCACTAAACTGCGGATCTTTATGAATAATAAAAATATTCTGCATTGATTATGGGAAGCAGGAACAAAATAAAAATAGATTTCATCCCTTAACGCGTTCGCTACCAGCATTTCTACCATCGTTCTCTGTAAAATATATGAAATGAAATTGACATATAGTCACACTTCACACTGCATATAAAATATCATTTATATGACCATATCAGAAAAAATATTTATGTGGTTTATTTTTAACGGGACACCCTGTATACTGATTTCTAAGTACATCCAGGAGCCAGGAGTGTTTTATAAACATAGAACTCCAACCAGATAAAATGAATTTATTGCGACCGGTGACGTGTGAGTTATTTGAAACCGTTTACCTTAACGCCGGAACCCAGAAGCGTTACTTCCCGCTGAACTCAATAAAATGTTGGATAATTTTCAGCTGGAAGTTGCATTAAGAATGTTCCTCTTGCGGTTCTAATTCAGAGCTCCAGACGTCGAACTAAATAGATTCCCACACACAGGTACATGAGGAATTTAAAATTCAAATGCGTATTTCGCCGTTTCACCCTGGCTTCCGTTTCACCATCAAATACATCAGGCTTCATACATACATACATACATACATGCTTCAAGAAACAAATAAAAATACGGTAAAAACAGTTGACCCCTTTGAAAATACGCACAGACACACGGAGACTTTAAAATTCAATCTAATTAGCACGAGCGTCCCTCATCTACTTTAATTGAAGACAAATTTCTAACAAAATTTTTGCATATATGTATAACCAAAATGAGTAGACGCAAGTTTAAATACAAGAAAGATTAAAACAATTCTAGATTATTAGTTTTGGTTCATTCACAACAAAGAAAGAAGTTCCTATTTGGTTCTTGTTCCTCGATGCATAACATTGTTATTTTGTATGACTTAAATAAATTTTTCATATAATATTCTCGTGTGAAATGAAAGAGGAATGATAATTAAAAATGTGCACGAACTAATGCATCTATTAAAAATTAAATATCTTGTATTACTTTGCTCACAATTTTGTTTTCTGCTTAGTTAAATTTAATTATGAAACATGAACTTAAATCATTTGGTATAAATTCATCAAAGTCGCTTAAATATTATTTTAATGCACAGTAATTCCAGTTCGCCAGGTTTTTAAAAATGTTACGTTACGAATATTTGGGTCATTTTAAAGTTACAAATGTTGGCACCATTGCAGACAAATATATTGGTGAAGATAGCACAAAGATTGATGAACGATTTAAATCGCGAGGTACTATCTTGTCGAGGTTGGCAACAGAATTTGCGAGGAAGAAAAATCAGACCGAACAGCAAGTTTTTCTCTGCGTTCCGAAAAGAGTAGATAGTAGATATCGATTCGACGAGACGATGCAATAATTCAATGCTGTCCGCATTGTTCGACCAAGAGCCAAAAGTCGCAGCAGGAATCAAGACACGGTCCCTGAACTGTCGCAAACGCCATTGAATGCGCTGACGCTTAATCAATGATAATTTAAGACCGTCATTGCCGCAATTAAACAGGTGAAGCATGTCGCGGTGCTGGGGTCTTTGTTGTTCTCTACGGGAAAGGAGCGCGTGAAGTATTTCACGTGTCGAGGATTTATGCCAATCGATACTCGCCTCTATGAAAGATGGTGGTTATCACGTGAGATTTAAGCCGCCACCGAGGCCAATAGGAAATTAAAAATCGTTTTATCGATACCATTTCGGTGAAATATTCGCGCTGCCGGAAAATATCGAGCTGGCAGGAACAAAATTGAGGATTGCTCCAGCCAACGACTGATAACTTCACTAGCCCGGAGGGTTTTATGAATTATCAATTATCGCGACGGTTTTAGGGAAATGCCCCGAAGAAGGTAGATTATTTTCTCCCTGCCGACGAGTTTTATAAATCGCTCAGAACTTCAATATCCGGCGATATCGAGAAAATAATATTGTTATCAAAATAGTGAAAATTGTTACGAATTAGTTTATCACTATAAATTAGGGATTTTATGCATCTATGATAAACACGAGCAAATGAAGTACTAAATAATAAGAACATCAGAAAAATTTAATTATTTTATTAAGAGAAGAAATCCAATTTTTATATATCTTCTATTTCTATTAATTGATACAGAAAATTGTTATTTTGCAAGTTTAAGCAGCAAATACACCCCTGTTCGAAAGCTGGCACACAATTAAACAATATTTATGAAGAGATTAGGTTCTCTATTGCACTAACAATGGGCACTTACTTTTAATGTAACTTGTTCATCTAAAATTATTATTTTATTTCATTCGTAGAAAATTTTCAAAGCTTACTAAGACTTTGTTCAATTCTATTTTGCTTATGGTATGTAAAGTTGCAGACTTGATTAAAATCTTTATTTTACCGAGTTTGAAAATTAACCATTCAACAGCAGTGGCAGGGTACGTTGTGACCCTGTCTGTCACAAAGAAATACATGCAAAATTTATTAGTGGTTAATAGGGGTTACTGGCGATTTTATTTTCCTCGCGATAAAATCTGTATTCTACCGACGCGACGTTTGCAAATTAAGTATTGAACGACGCTGGTCGGATTCATCATGGCATTTATATTTCAGAGGCTTTATCTGATCACTTAGCCTTTTGCAAACAATTTAACCTCCTAACTAGATTGCGGATCTTTATGTAAAGTAAACACTTTCTGCACCGATTGAAAGACGTGGAAGCCAAATACAAACTACTTTTCTTCGACGATGATTTCGATCAGTTAGAAATAATACATTATTAAGTTCTTTTAATGTTCCTTCACTTATACATTTTTCTCGTAAACGCATCTAAACCGCAATTCGTAGATGAAATGTAAAACTGTACAAGAATTTAAAAATATTGTATTATATTATTTTCATTTCGTTAAAAATTATGAAGGAATATTTGATATATTATTTGATATTTTATGGTATTTTATAATGAATGCAAATAATTTTAATTTTGCATAACGATCTGCGGTCTGTTGACACGAAAACAGATGCTCCTCATTAAATGTAATGTTGAAAGTTCGAGAAGAAAATATCGGCGGGGAAAATTATTATCATTAGAAATGTTGCTTCAAAAAACAAATTAACAATCGTTTTACATATTAATATTACATACCACCGACAAAGATATTAAATTTAAGGCCCTATGTCCACGATGCGTCGCGTCAGAGACGCGTACGCGACAAAATATCGATTGCTGTACGTTTCAGTGCTGCAACCAATGTAAAATAATTGACGCGTGTCCACGAAGCGTCATCGTCGCGTAATCGTCGCTACATTCAGTCGTCATTATGATTAGCGTACGATGCCGCAATCGTCTATACACGAAGCGTAGAGCAAACTTCACGTGATTTACGAAAAGCGAACAAAGATGTCGAGTGACGAGGAGAATGTGATTTTTTATAATTATATTCGACGGAGAAGAAGAAGAACAAGAAAATTCTGGGTGCACCCTTACATTCGCAATAATATTAACTGCAGAATATTTGTGGCTGCAAGAGAATTAGCAGAAGACGATGCTAAATTTCAAGCATTGTACAGAATGCGCAAGGCTACGTACAAGAATCTTGTACGAATAGTGGGGCCAAGCATAGCAAGACAAAATACAAATATGCGAGAATGTGTGAGTCCTGAAGAAAGGATTTTGATAACGTTAAGGTAGGCAAATAAAATTAAATTGTTTATAATAAATTATTAATATTATCAATATAAGTAAAGGACTGAGTTTCGAATTCAGGTTTCAGGATAAGTGTAAATTATATACTATACTATACTATACAAAGACAAGGTCAAAGATATTTCGTTTGCAGATACCTGGCAACAGGTTGTACTTTCGTATCACTGGGACTCTACTTTGCAAGAGGAGTATCTACTATAGCGAGAGTTGTAGCGGAAACTACAGAAGCAATCTGGACTGCCCTAAAAGATTTATATATGCCCATTCCTAGTATGGAAAAGTGGAAAGGAATTGCAGAAAAATATTCGGAATTGTGGAATTTACCAAATTGTTTGGGAGCTATTGATGGAAAGCATATTAGAATTCAGAAATTTCCAAATTCGGGATCCACAAACTTTAATTACAAAGGATATCATTCCGTAATTTTATTGGGTTGCAGTGATGCAGATGGCTGCTTTATATCCATCGAATGTGGTTTCGCAGGGAGAAATAGCGATGGAGGTATATTCCGCACATCGGCATTAGGTCGTTGGTTGGAAAGAGATGGCATCAATATTCCTATGTCGTCGCGATTACCACATGATGAAGAAAACAACCCATTTCCATATTATTTCGTTGCCGATAACGCTTTTCCTTTGCGAAAAAATTTAATGAGACCGTATGCCCAGAGAGGCCTCAATAACAAAAAAAGGATTTTTAATTACAGGTTAAGCCGAGGCAGAAAGAACATAGAATGCACATTTGGCATGTTAACGCAAAAATTTCAAGTATTTTTGACTCCTATTCGATGCCGTAAATATGAAACTATAGTTTCTATAATAAAATGTGCTTGTGTACTTCACAATTACATTCGAAGAAATGATGGACTCCCATACGGAATTAATTCAAATAATCCAACAGTTTCTTCTGCAACGCGTAGAAATATTCCCAATTTACGGGAAAATATTAACATTTCTGGGCGACCTTCTGCGCTAATTTTACGCGACTACTTAGCGAATTATTTTTTAAAACCACAGGTTGCTGTGCCATGGCAGTGGAATGTCTGTATTAATTGAAGAATACGCACCTGAAACGATAAGATTCTTGTACGTAGTCTTGCGCATTCTGTAAAATGCTTGAAATTTAACATCGTCTTCTGCTAACTCTCTTGTAGCCACAAATATTCGGCAGTTAATATTATTGCGAATGTAAGGGTGCACCCAGAATTTTCTTGTTCTTCTTCTTGTCCGTCGAATGTAATTATAAAAATTGAAAATATATTAAATAAAAAAGTCTTAAAAATGCCTTTTTTATTTTTGCATGTAACCTTGTAAATTATAATTTTTGGAAAATCTTTTTTTCATATCATTTCATAAACCAATGCTTCGAATTGATTATAAAAAATCAGGTTGTTTGGTACAATTATAAAAACGTTATTGTGTTTCAAGTGGCGTTCGAATACTTTCGTGGCTCACTGTATACATATGTATGTAGAATGTAGATATACGGCGATGTACGCCTAGCGTACGACACTGTCGTACGGCAGGCGTCATGATGAATGAAGATTGCTACCAATATCGAGATATCGCTTCACGAGCGGGTTTTCATTGTTTTACATTAACCTATAGATGTTTTTTCACCTACGCGTTGCATAGATACAATTATTTTTCATTATTGTTCAACATATTATTCATTGTTTTTATTGGTTCAGTTAATATTTAATTATTGTTAATTGTTATTTGTTTATTGTTTGTTTCTTGTTGAATTTTGCTACTATTTGTACAAAAGCAAACATGTGTGAAATTACATCGTTTGTACAATTGATAGAAAGGTATCCTTGTTTGTATAACCATACATTATCGGAGTATGCAAAGAAGGATATTACGGAAAAGGCGTGGAATGAAGTGGCGAACGAAATAAAGTGGCCTGGTAAATATTATTATACAAAAGCACATCCCGTTGCTAAATATGTACAGTGACTCAGAAAAATATTCGGACGTTCTAAAAAAGACGATAACTTTTTTAATATTGTACTATACGATTTGAACTTTTTTGGGAAGCTACAGCAATTAGTTTTTACTACAGAATGTGAACAAATTTTTTTTCAAAAATATCAATTGATCGGAATTATATAAAAAATACTAAAAGTTGCATTTTACAACTTTTTTATGTGGTCTATATTGAAAATTTAAAAAATAATTTTTGTTGATCTATGTCAACTGTAGTTGCCGATTGTAAAGAAAAATGGAGAAATATTCGGAACGGATTTGTAAGAAGTTTAAAACCAGGAGCTAGTGGTTCTTCCGCAAAACAAAGGAGGCAGTATTACTTGCATGATATTATGCAATTTGTTCTCCCGTTCGTAAAGCCCACAATGCACGTAGAAAATTGTGGAAACATTCTACCTCCACCAATTGAGGAAATCTCAGGAACTGAAGAACGGGATGATAGTTTTATTGAGACAGTTGCAGAAGTCCATCAAGAGGATACAAGGCGAAAAAAAAAAAATGTTCCAATGAGGTGGACAAGATGTTCATGAAGTATTTGGAACATAAAACAAAAACTTCGACTGAGGACCACCGGAAAATGTTTCTGCTGAGTTTGCTCCCTGATGTCCAGAAATTGACAAATAGTGAGACACGGGAGTTTAAAATGAAAACCATGATGCTACTCGATGAAATTTTAAGCCGCTCTCATCATCAAGCCACAAATACATTTCCCTTTTCACCAACTCCACCATCAATCATTACACCCCATTCACCCACATTTATATGTATATCCCCCACTCCTCTATCAAACTCTACAGAATGTCATCGGGACAACAATATGTAAACATTAAAAAATAATTAAAGAAACGGTCTGGGTTTAATGTTGTAATGTTATGTTGTTTGACACAATTAAAGTTTTTATTGTTTATTTTGTGTGGAATACTCCAAAACATGGTGAATTGCATAGTGTGACGGATTTGGTTTCCTCCCGTCGACCATTTTTTTTTGCAAACTACACATTATCTCGTTGGATGAGATCTTTTTCTGTGAGTTGCATTTTTGTATATTAGATCTTCTACATCGATTACAATTATCCCTCTTTATTCCATATAAAATAAACAATAAAAACTCTAATTGTGTAAAATATGGAATATTTTATATTTATCATCTTTAAAGCACCTTCCACCAACGATGACATGTCGAAATATCTCGACCATAGTATTGTACGTACAGTATCATGGTGACGAGATATCTCGTCCATAGTATCGTTTCGTCGACATCGTGGAAACGAAATATCTCATTTAGCATCATCTTCTGATCAATCTTTTGCAGCTATAAACGTTCTGCAATCAATATTTCCTGTATAAGGGGTCCACCTAGAATTTCCTTCTGTTTCGATTATAGAGCGCGTCCTCATCGTCACTCAACATTCTCGAAATGATGGAAAACTTGCTGTACGTTTCGTGAATGAAACAAAGCGTCCACATCTCATACGCCATGCGTACGTGTACGCGTCTCTGACGCGACGCATCGTAGACAGAAACAAATCGCGGCCCGCACGCTACGCGTACGCTACGCGTACGCTACGCGTACGCTACGCGTACGCCTCTCTGACGCGACGCATCGTGGACATAGGGCCTTATTGAAGTAGACTGTCTTATTTATTGACAGACTGTTTACAATATTAATAATTCGTTAACCTGTTTTTATGAGAATTTTATTTACGTTTGCATCAATCACAATTGGTTATTAGTAGACTGTTATTTTTTAGTATTAGTAGACTGCTATTAGTAGACTATTGTGCATCGATTATAGGAACCAGTAGTTAAAAAGTAATTTCATCTCTTGACAGTCTTATTTTTACGTTGAGAACAACGTAACGATATTCTTCGATTTTTCATATTCTTCACTGTTTTATATTTCATTCTGTTAATTTCTTCATGAATGCATAAAGATCCACCGTGTAGTTATTAGCAATCATTTTAACAATTCTGCGTTATATTCTCTCTTTTTATTTTTCCAATCTTAAGATGTTAAAAAGATTGGATATATTCTATGTCTACTGTTTTGCATACTCTTGAACAAATGTAAGTATCATTCTTTAATTATAACGGGTGCAGGTTTTCATGATAACGCAATTAGGATGCAATTCTTTCATAGAAGCGTTCCAGCATAACCATCTACATTTTAGGCAAATGTGCTGAATTATGTCGATGTAATGAGATTTACGATGTATGATTTATGGATGGAGCAATGGAGCATGCATAAGTACCGTACATTGTTGAACTGTAAATTTACATCTTAATTCAGTCTCGTCGTCTCCAGCACGATCTCTCGTTAATTAATTACATTCATTTGCTTTCAAACAAGGGAACTAATGCAAAGAGATGCAAATAATGGACGGCTGGATAATGAATTTCTAAGTGGTGTTCTTATAGTAACTTCAAGCTCCCGCCGCGTCGCCGTTGATCGCGAAACCAAGTCGTCGTAGTCAAATTCTTCGAGCTGTCCCATTATTTAGCGCTGACTTGAAAAAGTTAGTAACATTTCAAGGAAAGTTACATTCCAGAATTTTGTTCATATGTAAAATTGTTTTGCAAATTGTTACCTTAATTTTCAAAACTGCGACTTTACAACTTCGAGAACTAGCGAGTTCCTTTTGTGCAATGTACATTTTTCTAAACCAACATTTCCGATGGACATACCTCTGTCAATATTCACTCGAATAAAACAAATAAAATGATCTTGTGAAGAAGGCGAGCAAAGCTATTGGTTATAGTGAAAAATTCCGGCGAACTGAAAATGTTTTTTCACGAGTTTCTCTTTCATTCCGAACTGTGAAAAAGTTTTACGCAAAATGTCTGCAAAATTTCAGTTAATGTAAAGGAACCGATAATTAAAATGAAATCTAATCTGAATATAATCTAACTGAGATTACATTGCATTTTAAATGCACAGTTTATTGTGTTAGTTAACACTAAGTTGACCACTGCCGGTCAAATGACTGGTTTTATTATTTTTTTATCTTGGAATTATGCGGGGTCTCGGAGCAACTTCGCAAATGCGTAATAGATCTTATACCAAACTCGCGGAATCTATATGGTTAACTTTGATATGAAGGGGAGCATTAGCCCGATCTCACTAACAAGTCGACTCTACGAGATGCAGCACGACGTGACACGATTCGTGACTACGGAAGTGCTAGCCCACGAGAGTAAAAATGTAAGGGTTTATATACCCCTACAATGAATGGGATGCTCTGTTCATAATCTGAGGTCACGTAGAGCCACACTCTCGTTTTTGTCACTTCCGATTAAATCGGGCCAGAGCTCGGTCTTCGTTAGAAGGTTCAACTATGATACGAAAGGTTATCTAGGACGCTTCCTGCCAGAGACGATCTTGAAGAGATTCCTGTGAGAAAAGAATCTCAGATTCCGTTCGAAGGAATCTGTTCTTTATCCGTAACACTCTCGAGTGGGTAGAGAAAGAGAGAGATCTCGGAGCAGAATAAAATATGTCGAGTGAACGGCTTCAAAAGGAGAGGGGATAGCGATTTCCTTATATCGGAACAAAAGTATATCGGTCGATGGACATGAACAGTTTCTCTCGTTCTCACTGTCTCACTTACTTCGTCTTTGTCTTCCCTTCACGTCGCGCGTCACATATAATTAGGTGCGTGCATAAGGCGTCCCCCCACCACTGTACACAGTACTGTCCACAGTAAAAGTTAACATATTGGGCGATCCTGACGGTCGCCGCGTGACTTAATTACTTCTACGGGGCGGCCGCTTTGGAACAAGAACGTGTGATTACTTACTTTAATTACTCTTTTAATTACAGTACGACGCAATTACGCCTGGCCGAGGAGGCGGCGGCGGGGAGTACAACGTTCAGACGGGTTTCGGTTGGACGAACGGTGTGATCTTCGAGTTCCTTAATACTTTCCCGCGGTTACGGTACAACGTGACGACGTCTATACTGGATGCTTCGGACTATGGACAGTAGCAGGTACGAGATTATAAAATAGATCACTCTTACGATAAGAATCCCTAAACAGGAGTTGGGAGAATTCCCCTAACGCCACACAGTGGGGTATTTGTCCCGAAAAATCACGTTTGGCGTAAGTCATACAATTTTTGATGTCCGACGTAGTTAAAGGTCTGAAGAATAAGGTTCCAGTATTGTTTCTTTTTCATTTGTACGCCCGTGAAGTACTCTACTTCATCGAAAGTCAAGAGATTTTCAAGTGTTTTAAGGAAATCGTGTAAATTCTTACATTGCAGAAGCGTTTGAAGTAGGTGTACAGAGCACTTTCACACAGACCTCATTTCGTTATCGTCTAAATTAGTATAATTATTAATATTTGAACACAATCATTCTGTAAGTTTTTTTGCGATTACGAAACTTCATTGACGATTGTTTTATACTACAGGGTGACAAGAAATAACGGAGTTAATCATTTCTTATTATTATATAATTCTGTCAAATTGACGAAGTTTGAAAAACCAAATAATAAAAACCATAACATGGACCTTTAGTATTCATATATTTAAGAAGTTTCGAAATGGCCACCCTTTGCGCCGATACAGAAGCTCAAACGTGTCTTGAAATTTTCGGCAATGGGCCGCAGCTCTTCTGGCGTCATTCGGTCCCACTCCTGGTACAGAGATTTTTTCAACGACTCCAAATTTTTATGGGGCCGAGCACATATAAATACTAAAGGTCTATGTTATGGTTGTTATCATTTGGTTTTTCAAAATTCGTCGATTTGACAGAATTATAATAAGAAATGTTTAACTTCGTTATTTCTTGTTACCCTGTATTGAGTTATAGCCGGTACTCTTTCTGGTATCATTACATTCGATAAAGGCTTGTGATCATAATGCAAAAGAAATTAGTCACAGAGATTTGCACAGATTGAAGATTCGTTTCGTATTTTTCATTTCACAATTATTGAAACTGTGAAGTTGGTTACATGAAAATTAATTCGATAGATTTTTTTACTCGGGCACATATTGTAATAAAAATTGCACAAAATCTAAATAAATAGAGCCTTGTAATTATTGTAAAGCTAAGACATCTTAGTCGCTTTTAGTGCTCGGCAGGTTTAGCGTTGAGCTTTGAAGTAAGTGTAGCCGCAAATAAAATGGCATAGCAAGGAATTAACTTCAACTCGAAGTAAACTCGATTAGAGTTCTACCTCAGCTTATTGGAATCGGAGATTCCACAGGTGTGTAGGACTTGCATCCTCCTCGTGACTGGGAGCAAACAGAATATTCGGTAAATTGATAGTGGTTTGGCAGCACTTATTGGATCTAGATACATTCCGCACATATCCGCTATGTTCCGGTTGTGATTACTGAGCAATGTCATTACACACAGTCTATTGGCCATTGGAAATCGTGGAATGATGATAACGGAATATTTCCATGGAAACTTTTTATTGTGTTCCACTGTAAGATTTTAATGAACTGAATGATTTTATTTTGTGTTCCAGGTTTTATTGACGACAATGCAGCGCGTATTTTCCAACGAATCTAGTCTACACGGAAAAACAGGGCAGCGCATTTTATTAAACCCCACCGTCGTGTCACGTCGATTCGATGCGAGTCGATCTATATTTTAAGGAAGTTACTGTGCCTTGGTGTGCCTACAGATTGTGATCATCCCTTCGGGGAATCGGAATTCTTGTCCGTATTATTAACAAATATTTCTACTTCCATCAATTACGCAGAGGGTTTCAATTAACGTGTACGAGATTCTTCACGGGTCTCCGAAAATCGCGTTGGCTGTGTCAAGTATCGATTACGACATTTTAGGTAGCTATTTCCTTACTGCATTCTTACCAGGCTCTGAGATGATTAAAAAGCATGATGACATTTTTTAAATTGACACAATAATAAATGAAAAGTTTTCATTTTGATTGGATATCGACGTCGTCCATGTTTAATTTCCCAAAATATTAATGCAACAATTAATTTACAGTAAATTCAATCCTGATGTTCTATTCACATTCACACTTTTCTTATGAAATTGCGTCAGAATGGAAACCAGTGGGTAAATTGTATTTACAGGAAAACCTCGATTATCTGAACTCTCCTTTGTCCCAGCAACAGTGCTAATTGTAAAAATACAGATTAATGCTAGCAATTTAATTAAGTTACTGTATAATGTATAATTAACTCTTAGGTATCTTTTAGTTCGGATAATCGACGTTCCACTGTATTTCCTACCAAAATATTCAAATCATCCATTTAATCGTTTAATGCAAAAATGGTGCAAGTCAAACTAATCATTGGATCCTGAATCCTGAGCCGCCGGATTAAGACTTGTCTCCCACTCTACGTCACTCTTGTAACGTGAGGCCTTTCATCTCTTTCGTGCATGTGTCAGAATGTCACGTGACTAATCTAGTACTGGCAGAGAGAGAGAGAGAAAGAGAGGGTAACTTTCTCCCCTCAATTCGAATTAATTCGAGTCAATTCTCCTGATCTGGCGACTCTAATAGGATCACGAGGAATTAAGTAAACGCTCCGTAAACCACAATAATATCGAAGGATGTTACGTTTGTTTTATGCGCGACAAAATTATATAACAATTACCTTTTTTTAAATGGCGATTCAATCCTTGAGATGTGGTGTTAAACCGAAACAGACAAATCCATGGGTCACTTTTGCATTAAACGGCTCAAATTCTACTAAAAGTGACTGTATAAAATTTATTTTTAAAATTTCATTTTAACCCGGCGTTGGTAAGGTGGGAAAATGTATCGTAAGTGGTGAGGTGGGGTCTCACAGACCCACCGAAATAATATATTGTATTATATTATATAAAAATAAATACCTTTTTCATAAATATAAGATTAGGTATTGCTTAAGAGGCTTGTAATTTATCAGAGTAAAAACGCAGATCCACGAAAGTAAATTTTTATTATTAAAAATACTTAACAACTGTCGCGCGTTGTTACAATGTTACAATCAATCGAAAATCTCTGGGGTCTGTGAGACCGGGTGATGCCGGGTTAACAAAAACGCGCTTCGCATTCGGTGTGAAATGCTATGCCGAAAAGTGTACAAGGTTTATAGCAGTTATTTCGTTATATGATCGGATCCAGCAGAACTTTCTTACACATCGTAATTTATGGAGGTATTAATATGTTGAAATATTGAATCGCTGTCAGTCTGTGTTTGCCATAGTAGCGTAAGCAGTCCATAGTCGTCGATTCTATGTATAATCCACTTTTTTTCGAGCCCCCTTCTAGCAGAATATTTGGAGTACTTCTTTAGCATAGTCGAGGAATAATCGGATCGAGATGCGTGTATGTATCGGAATCATGTTCAACGACGTTCTGTCGTTCGGTCGTACACGTTCGTGTACGAACAGCGAGCACAAAGTATAATTTTGCGTGTAACTCGTCAGTATTCTAATTTTAATGCTAGTTTTTAACGGTGTGTTAGTGCGACTAAGGGAGAGACTAGCATACGTTTTCGGTCATTTCGTGGGAAGAATGACGCTGGCGACGAACCTCCGATTAGGCTGTTGCGTAATTTCTGTCGTATGCTTCGTCACAATTCATATATTTTAATCTAACACATATTTAAACAAACATATATAGAAATTTCTACAGTACGTGAGCTTTGTAAGGACACCTACGTGTACTATGCATTCAACTCTTAAGTAGATTAGGGTCGCCAAACCCTGTTCGAATGTAGTCTAATGATTAGACTGCGAATTTTATGCATTTATGACAAAAACGAACAGACGAATCTTGAAACGCTAAAACTATTTAAAAAGTAAATATATCCATGTACCTTCTGTAGCTTGTAATTAATGTAGCCAATTATTATTTTGCATAAAAATCTGCAGTCTACTAATAATTGTTTAATGTGCGTTAATGTAACCGTTTAAATTTAAATTACCTTTTATTATGTCACTAGGTCTCCTATATTGGAAAGCAAAGTCCACTTAATCTAGCTATTAAGTCACAACAAGTAAATTTATTATTAATTTATTCCATGCTGGGTTTAATTCCATACGATTAAAATAATGCAACAACCTCATTCTTTGTTTATCCGTCATCACGTGCGTTCTCAAGGAAACGTTGTTGTCGAGTATCATCGAAACCAACTAATGATTCAAAATGGAAACGATTTGGGAAAAAACTATTGTAAACAAATTGATATATATATATATATGTATATATATATATATATATATATATAAATATTGTACGTATATTTTTATTATACTGTTAAAGTGAATTTAAAAAGGATAATTAAAAAAAACCATGTGTGTATTACAATAAAGAAGAATGTATTTTATCAGATTAAAAAAGTTTCTGTTTTCGTGCCCAAAAGAATGTCCATTAAAATGCCTAGAAATTTTTTCAGAAATCATTGAAGAGCAACAAGATGCTTATCGGAAGCAGCACGAATTTATTTAGAGTATTTATCGCACGAATAAAATTGCGCCAGTTCTGAACAACAATGATACTTACGAGTTTAGAGTGGCGGAACAGAACGACGCCGAAAACTTCGATTCTGGCCTCTCTTCCACTTCAACCCCCGAAGAGCTCCGTTTTCCGAAGTTCCTACCGCATCCGAACAGAGAGAAGTTTCAATGCACGCATAGAGCAGTCGGTATCCGTGTAGTGGCGTTCAAATTGAACTTTCTTACGGTGTACCGAAATTGTAAGCGTATCTACACTCAAAACAGTTGTCCACTCAACTTCGACAATCCGAAAATCACCAAGGAAATGGGGGCTTTCTCCTACGTCTCGTATTGTGTAATCAATTTTATGTATCAGGTGTCTGACAGAAAATTTGTACACTCTATACGACAATTAACATGTTAATCCTCTATGGGGCTACTTTTTGTTATGAATGTGAAAACATTTGTGTAGCTTATAAAACAGCAAACACCATTTATTGGATAATAATTTATAATGAATTCGCAGTTTAGACAAAAATTGATATACATATCAGTACGTTACGCTATACATATAAACTTTATATAGTTTAAAGTAATAAATTAATAATACATCAGTACGTGATTTCAAAATTGCACGGAACTGTAGAGGATTAAATTCTGGAATCTGTTTAAACTATTTACAACTTTCGTGAACATGCTGCTGACCACGTTACATAGATTTGACAAGCCCCATGTGTTTAAAACTTTATCAGTAATGTTATTTCAGTTTATATAGTAGTGCACGTAGTTATGCTTTAACCCTTTGCACTCGGAACTATTTTAACTCGAAAATTAAACATTTCTTCCGACCCCGATGATTTTTATAATTTTTCTTCATACATTACCTAAATGTTTAGTAATTGTTTAGATACCGATATATTTCATAATGTAAACAATATTTTAAATAATGGTACAGCAATCTTTAGTGGCGGCTCAGAGTCGCCATTTAAGGGTTAATTATTGCTATATGTATTTAGACTAGAAGCATATATGTATACGTTTTTACTAGGAGTGTGCGAGTACTCGAATTTCGAGTCAAGTCAGCGTTTGAATTTTTCAAGCTACTTGAAATCGACGAACTGTTTGAAAAAACTTTGAGAAACTTCGTCACTAATTAAGTGTTAATGCATGTTCTAGAATGGTATCGATCAACATCTTTTAATGAGAATGGAAGATACGAAACACGAGGATGAACAAAGTCGAGGTCCTTGCACGTTGCTTGCATAAAGAAGATTGGCAACGTCACTTTATGAAGAAGGGATGTTAAGTCAGTATCTGAGCCGTGTCAAAGGAACTTCGTCGCCGTTACTAACTGATATACGTGCTTTTCATAGAAGAGGAATTTTAATAGCCTCCTCTATTGTTTACTTTCTTTTCCCAACCTCCGGCAAATTGCAGCGGAACTATGCCTTTATGCTGCAAATTCAAAGACTCGTTAGATGATCGGTTTAGAGTGTATTGTGCTTAAAACATTAAGAGCTGGTTGTCATTCATAAAGATTAAAACGAGAAGTATATTAACTTCAAGAAATTATAAAAATACAGTGGATGTGAAAGGTATTTCAATGCTAAATTTCGAATTTTTCAAAAGTCCTCTGGAGGGACAATTTCGTTAAAAAGTCGTTGTATTATATAAACCTGGACTCAGCTTAAAGCTTGAAGCCTTTCCGAGAGCATCGTTCATCTTTTCCTAAAATATTTTTTCGTTTTATTTTGCCTCGCGTGACTGCGAGGACTGCCTTGAAAGGGGCGGTTTCTGAGGTCATTTAAAGTGACGTTTTCATTTGCAAATATATCCGCCTCAGCTTCGTTATTTATTTAATTGTACAAAAAGATAACAATAAGTTATAAATAATCGTAGCATGATCTTCAGAGTGTTTCCCACACACTGTATCATGCTGAAGTATTTTTGGCAAAAATGAGCGACGGATTGTAAAAGTAGAATCTTCAAGATCTGAAGTGACTTCAGGTTTACTATTGTAGTATTTCTTTTAGCAAAAATTACTACAGTTTTTAAATTCATTTATATTTGTTCGACACTAGAAAAATTAATGTATCATTCCGTTATATGACTGGGTATTCAGTTTTCGTTTTAATTAATCTGTGAAATTCGATACTAAGCATTGCTCAAAGAAAACACTCGATGGGATGCTGCTGAAAAATCAATTTTCCCGATACGACATTCGAGTCCCAGCGGCGCCGTCGCAATAAATTACGATTTCACTGTATAACCCGAACTTCTTCAGCGGCTACTTATCGATGTTTGATCTAAGTTTATTGAGTTTTAAATCCTGTGCTTGAAGATGAAAACGCTCGAGGAAATATTATTATTAACAATAGAAAATATTATAACAAGTTCATTCAGATCAGTGAATATTTTCATAATGCGTTATATTCCTTGCTTGTATTATATTATCTTATTCAAATTTTATTTTATTTAAACGAATTTAATATGTTTTTGAATTCTCATTTATAATAACTTACGATAAATTTCGCATGAAATATATGACGAAGAATAACATTTTCGTATAAATATAACAAAAGCATGCCAGATTGAACTACTTTGTAATTAGAAAACATTCCATTAGCAGTAAATTGTTAAGCGTAATGTTCTGTGGTACTATTACACACCAAAAACCATTAGGACCGAGCGCTAATTAATTGTTTAGCGTAATAGCGAAGACGCAAGAAATGTCAGTAGTAACGTCATCTCAAACTGTTGAAACAGTTTTCGTTGTTAGAGGCAATTGGAGATAATTTAGCTTTATTAATTATGTGATAGAATAATAATAAGCAGTATCTTAAATTTCAGTATAATAAATGGTAATGCACACTCGCATGGAGACTACCCAGAACGAACTCACAGTGTAAAGGGGATTCACAATACGCATCTCCAAGAGAGGCCGAGCTGTCACGTGAGTATGCCCACCTCCGCCAGTCTAGCCAATATTGCAGATTGGGAGATTTATTTTGAATGTCTCAACATATTTCAATACGAAATTGGGCACAAACTTTTGCACTGACCTAATACATACATTATACAGTATGTCCGTTCGAAATGTTCGCATTTGATTATTTCTGTAAGTATTAGTGACAGGGTTGCCAGAAATGTTTTATCCAAATATACATAGAAGAAGTAGTGAAACGAAAACTGCAATTATGTATATATGAGATAGGCTCAAAATATAGGAGTTCAAGTAAAAGAGGTACACCGCACATTTTAAACTTTTTTATTCAAACACAGATTTTTGAAAATTCAAATATGATATAGGAGAGATCAATTTCAAATATAGAAGATTCATATCAAATATAGAAGATCTGGCAACCCTAATTAGAGATATACAAAAATATTCCAAACGAAAGTTGTATGGCATCGTAGGGGACATATTGTGATGATAATTATTTGATCTTGAGATAGTGTCGGTGCGTCCAATGAACGCTACACTTTTTATTGCACGTTCTCGTAGTTGTACAGTTAATAATTCTCAAAGTTTTCGTGCCGCCGCGCCGCGCCGGCAGAAGTGTTACCTTTTTACCACGTTTTTAATATAAGTATCCCTATGACAAAGTGTTATCCTCCACCTTCAATTTAAGTCCTCTTTGTCAAAATTCTTGCTAGAAACATCGTAAAATTTTCTCGAAGAATTCTATCAGAATCGAGTAAATTGTGTTCAAGTTGGTGGCCGAGTTTCATTGATTTTTCCATATTCTCTCGTCTTTCTTTTAAACCCAAATGCTCCTATCATAAAAGTGCGATCCCCACCTCTAATATGAGCCCTCAAACGTTCGAAAATTCCAATAAGAATGCATACTAAAATTGACTTGAAAATTACATGTGAAAGTGACAGTTCTCGGAACGTGACGTCATGTATTGTTTCGAAGGGGAGTTATGGTGCAACGCAGGTATGAACCCCGCATTTTCGATCGTGCGCAAGGTCCCCGTCATATTTAATCGACGGGGCGATGGACCAATCGCCAAGCCTTCCCTCCGCTCCGGTCCCACAATTCGGGTGCAATCGCCGATCGGTGGGGCTCTGTTCGGGTCCCTCGCCCCTCTCCCCACCAATGAAAAATATATATTCGCGAGGGTAGCCACCCCACTACCGCGCCGTACCTGCGACCTTCGCGGACCCAAGTGTACGGCTGCGGTGTCATTAGTATAATGAGAGTGAAAGTGAACACATGTGAGTTTTGTTGTTTCCAAGTGTAAACGTGTCAACCGCGTCATTTGTTATCAAGACGCAGGAAGTATACAAGTGTACGACCCAATACGATGAGCGTTACGTGGTGAGTATCGTTTTTATGTTTCATTCTCTGGATAGGAATTCTGATTATTTATTTGTGTGTGTGTGGGGATATACATTATTTTAAAAATTAATTCTGAGTTTAAGTGAACTGTTTGTTTTCCATCGATTTCAATTTTTTCTCATGTCGTGTCGTTGCGTTCCCGCGATAATCTCCTCTTGTGTCAAGACGATTGATTGAAGTTAAACGAATTTATTATTTCTGTTTTATCATAGAATAGAAATATAGTTTGTTTAATTTTAGTTCAAATAATTTTGGTTTTACATTCAACCTGAATGATTCATTTCCTATTTTTTTTTACTTGGATGATTTATTTTCTATTTTTTAATACTTGAATGATTCATTTTCTATTTTGTATGACTTGAACGATTCATTTTCTATTTTTTATTACTTGAATGATTCATTTTCTATTTTCTATTACTTGAATGATTCATTTTCTATTTTCTATTACTTGAATTTTCTAGTTTTCTAGTTTTTATTGCTTACAGACTTTTTTGTAATTTTTTAATTTTCCGTCTGTGGGACGATAAGGAAATATTAAGTCAATAATGTTCGAGCTGATGATAGCATTCTATTGTTTTGTCCATGTGCTCCCGTGTTCCTTTTAAATCAAAGTGCCCCTATGACAAAGCATCATCCTCTACCTGTATAATTTGAGTCTTCAAACGTTTAAAATTTCTCACGGGAGTACCATTCTAAGATCCAGAAATTCGTCTCAAGTTCGTGCGAATTTTATGATTGGTGCAGATTGTGCTTTTTCGATTTTTCAGTTCGATCTAATATTTCTTTCCAAGATTGAGTGCCTCTACGAGGTATAATAATTGTCCGTGTCTTTTAAAATCTAGCTTCCTCAGACACACACCTTTTGTGTTGTAGTTGTAACTTCATGTAGTTGACTAGCTGACCGTTGCATTTTGATAGAGTCCACTACCGTACAAGAGCATTTTCGACAGTGTTGGTAATTCAGAACTCTAGACAGAATAGTAAAAATAGAGTATGACGCCATCTTCTAACAAGGACTGGAAGTTGAATACCCAAAAACTTGCAAGTTTTACCGCTTATAGATGCTTTTAGTCAAGTTTTTAATCAAGTCTTTGTTTCAATTTTGCTGGAGGAGAGTTTTTGTAATTTTTTAATTATACTCAATTTTCATAGTCAGTATACAATGTAGACAGCGGATGTTTATGAATTTATAACAAAATCGAGTAGCTGAAATTCAAAATTGTTGAAAAATTTTACAAATTGAAGACGTTAATATATGATTTCTCCTCTATTAAAATCATTAAGGGAAGAAATAACATTCAATCTAGTTTCTATTTCTTGCAATCCATGCAGACAATTTTTATTTTGCATAAAGATCCGCAGTCTAATAATTATTCAGGGTGTTAATTTTAACTCGAGCACCTAAATTATTTCCGCTCATTTTGAAAGTAAGAAAAAATGACCAAATAGGATGTCCATGGTGTTAAGGCGTTTGTGAGTGCATCTGATAGTGATAAAAAATAAATTATTACCTTTGTCCATCTTATGTAGTCATTTTTTCTTACTTTCAATAGTAGCGAACATAATTTTGGGTGCTCGAGTTAAAATTAACACTGTATATTATTGCATTATTTCATTATTGTATATTATTTACTTTAATCAACGTATTAGGAGTCGAAATAAATTATTATTTATATTTTGCGTAAAGATCGACAGTTTAATAATAACTTTCAGCCACAGAGTCTACATCCGGCGAAGTTATTAACGTCTGGAAAAGTATATGGGTTTGAAGACAATTATGAAAAAAAATTTGATCCGATATGAGTTGCTACGTGACAGGAAGGCTTTGCGAATATTGAGCGTAATAGAATTTTCGCGTTCGCTATAATCCCTTCGCCAACTGCGGTTAAATCCTGTACAATTTAATACTCGGGAAAATCTCGGCTGATGATCGAAATCATAGGAAAACGCCGCGTCGCGTTGCGTTGCCATGCGACTATAATTACATATATTAGGTTGTCCCAAAAGTTTCTTCCGGAATGTGATCCCTTAATATTGCTAAATAAATATTAGGTTGTCCCAAAAGTTGATTTTCGATGCATGCACATAATGCAAATTCATATTAAGAAGTACTAAAATATTAATATAAACATTATCGTATTGTTTGTATTTATTTAGCGACATTAAAGGAACACATTCCGGAAGAAACTTTTGGGACAACCTAATATTATGATTGTTAATAAACGAACCATGCATTTAACATAACATGCAACACAAACAATGATCGCTCAATGACGGACAAATTTTCAAACAAGCGCTCCTTCATACGTTTTTGTCTCTCATTCATTGCGTTTCTTTCTTATTCTCACCACACATATCCACACATTCGTCACCTTTGTTTCTATTGCATTCATATCTCTCATTCCCAATAAGAATACCCAATTAGAATTTCGATTTTTAAAAATGTTTTGAAATTCATTTTAAAATTTATATGTTTGTAAGAAGATTGAATTCAAAGTAAAATTTAAATTTATTACGTATGAGACTAACACATGAAAAACAAATAAAAAAACATTCCATGTTTTTTCTTAAAATTCATTCAAATCTTGAAACGTATTTTGAATAGTAAATAATAGTAAATATTTGCTGTTTATTAATTAGCTACGATTTTTATAGACGCGTACCTATCTATCATTATTTGTTATTACCAAACAATGTATTCGATGAAATAAAAATTAATACGATGAACGAATGATAGTAATTCATTGAGCACAATTTAGCATATAATGAATGAACATGATAATCGAATAAAGTAAATTTACTGGACGAAATCTAAAAAGATCTAACAATACGAATTTTTAGTAATTCATTAAAACGGTGAACTTATTAGAATAGTTCGAAATTCTCCATAAATCGAAATTGTATGTACGTACAATGACGTTGCAGTCCATTGTATGTTCAACGGTATCAAATAATTCTCGCCACAAGTACGTATGTATTACGTCAGTATTTCATCAAACATCAACTTATGTGACTAAACAGTTCGATCCATCCGGGGGCAAATAAAACGTAACGACGTAACTAATACCGGCTGTTCCCTTTTCAGTCGGACAAAAACGAAAGGAGAGACTCTTGACGACAAATTCCGTGCAGACGCCAATATCCTCAACAATTTTTCTTTCTCCGATCGACACGAAACGCGTCCCGCGACGCCGCGACTTGAATCGAACATTAAATTACCAGCCCTTATCGGTTCCGCTTCCATATCGCTATTTAAACTTGTCTTTGTTCAATCGGCGCGTTCCAGCAAGCACGTCGTTCCACGGATTTTATTACGCAGTTAAGGATCGAAGTGAAATTGCGAAACGCGCGAATAACTTCCAATTCGCTCGTCGGCATCCACCTATGACACCGGGGACAAGTAAAACTCCTGTTTGCGTACACGCGCATAAACAACGAATTGCTCTGCAATGCTACTTTTATTACTGTTGCAACCTTTTAAAAATATTGCATATGGTGCTAGCGTCTATTTATAGAAAAGGATATACATTAACACCTTACCTTAAAATGATCTCTCGGATATGTGACGGGTTTCGGACACCAAACTTGATTAATTTTATCTTTCTATTATAAACTAACATACAGTGCTGTGAATAATTATAAACTCAACCATATTTCTATGTTTCTCATACGTACTGAAACAAAAATTGACGAAATCGTTTATGCATTTTTATATTCTAATACAAAACAAAAGTGAGCAAACAACTTGTTTTGAAACATTCGGCTACTACATTGCACGAAGAAGCAAGGAACTGTTAACATAGAAAATATCGTACTATCTCATCATAAATGTAGTAAAACTTACTTAGTGGATTCTTGGAAATAATAACGAAATATACAGGAAACAAGTGTGAGTTTATAATTATTCACAGCACTGTATACAGGGTTTGACCACAGGTGAGAGAAAAGTTAAGGGGTGGTTCTCTGTGACGATATAAGACGAAAATAATGATTAAAAAGTTGCGATTTCAGCTTCATTTCAGCTTCATTTCTCAACAACGAAGCTGAAATCGCAATTTTTAGAATTCTGTCTTGTCGTCTTATACTGTCATGGAGAACCACCCCTTAAATTTTCTCCCATCTGTTGTTGAACACCCTTGTTAATGTAAAAACATTAACATCCGTTGACAGATCATCGTTCTCTGTAAAATATTATGTATCAAACGAAATTGACATGTAAAATATTATTTACTAGCTTTTGCCCGCGGCTTCGCTCGCACAGAAAACCGTTTAATGCCCTCGGAAATTAATATTGTTTCTCCATATAAAACCTTCTAACCCCCCATTCACCCCTATAGAGTTTTAATTTTATGTCATGCCGCAATCTTAGATTTCAAAACCCCTTTTCACCCCCTTAGGGGATCAATTTTTTTAAATGCCGAAATAGGTGTTTGATTAATTATATCAAAGAGCATTAAGACCAAGTACGAAGTAAATCCGACCACGAACAAAATATTCCTCATACAAACGTTGCAATCCCTTTTCACCCCCCTAGGGGTTCAATTTTTTAAAATGCCGAAATAGGTGTTTGATTAATTATATCAAAGAGCATTAAGACCAAGTATGAAGTAAATCGGACCACGAACAAAATATTCCTCATACAAACGTTGCAACCCCTTTTCACCCCCTTGGGGATTGAATTTCGAAATATCCTTTCTTATCCCTTGTATAGATCATAAAGGAAACCTCTGTGCAAAATTTCAGCTTTCTAAGTCCAAGGGTTTAGCCTGGGCGTTGATAGGTGAGTCAGGACTTCGCTTTTATATATATAGATATATGACCACATTAAATACTTAAATTTTCTTCCCCCTGTAGTCGAACACCCTGTATAGTAGCTACCTAACTATTTTATATTGAATTTCAAATTATTTTATTTTCCGCCAATGCGTACCTATACATATATTTAAGGTGTTAGACGAAATGAAACAGTACGTTTCAATCTGAAACCTTCTGGAATTAAATTGTCAAGTAGAAAGTGTTAGTAAATTTACAAAAAACGTAAGAGCAATGTGCCTTGTTTTAATTATTTAAAAGGAATTTTAAAACAGTGGAACGCGAATAAAAGAATTTAGGAATGTTGATTATACAGTTTTCAACGTATTAAAATTACCAATGAAGTTTTCTATTTAATCTCTACATACATAATATAAATACATATAATCTCTACAACTGATGCATAACATTTTTACTGATACACGATACATTCGTCTTCGTCTAATCCTTCGAAACATTTGCAAAGAGCTCAATCTTTACATTCGAAGCACTTAATCCACCCGTCTGTCGATTCGGTAACAAATGACCACAAAAGATACATTGGGCATCGTTGATGTCTAAACAGGTTTTGTTCTCTTCCTAGAAAACATAGGTTTTTCTTCTCTTCCATTCCTCGGAGTTAACATTACCGAAGACTGAAACTGACTGCTTTTTGTTACTTTAGACAAATAACGAGTTCTTTCTGTCTTGTGTTTCAAAATGATTTTACGTGATATAAATATTGGGTTGGAACGAAAGTTCGTAGCGTTTGTAAATTAAAATTGAAAGCTAAAATTCATATATTTATTCATAGATTTATTCAATAACATATTTTCCATTCTGTTGTATTATCTTTTGCCATTTTCGAGGTAACTTAATTTTACCTTCGATTCTTAATTTGAAAACGCGACGAACTTTATTTCCAACCCAATAAAAATGTCAATAATCTAGTTTTGTTATACACTCAGTTTTATAACAAAAATTAGTTTTTCATTCTTCAATTTTATTCTAGGAGATGTAACGATCATTTTTATAATAATTCATTCCCGTTATACTCTCAATTTTCAAATAAGATAATAGTGGTGCCTTTCAAACTTTTATTTTTTGGCTTTCTGAATTAGAAAATGTCAACAATAATTTTTATAAAAATTCATCTTTGTTGCGCACTTAATTTATAATAAAAAAGAATGAAGATTTAAAATGGGGACGAAATGGAGATAATCTTTAATAATTAGACATATTAATATGGAGAATATAATTTTTTAAAAATATCCAGTGTAGATTAAAATACAACCTTAATAGCATGGCTTTTTAAATATGTAAATAAAGATTGCCAGTTTTTTCAATAGAAGCGTAGACACCAGTTTACAGGATGGATTTATTTCTTTACTATAAATAGAAATAGCCTACCAAAATATTTTAATGGTCTTAATTAACCTGCGGATCTTGATGCATTTATGGCTTCCGAAAATTTTCAAAAAAAGCGTAGAATATAAAATTCGACAGAAGTTAATAGAATTTTTATTTATTTAAGATCCGCAAAGGCTACCACCACCGGAAATCAGATTCTATTTTATTCCACTTTCTTAAAATTCGTTTGCAAAAATTGCATAATTATCCGCAGTCTAGTCTTAGTAAGTTGGACCTCATAAATATTTTTAATAACTGGTTTTAATAAATTGGACCTGAATCATATTTTTGTATTTAACGTAAAAGTGGTCCAGTAGTGTATAATGTAAATTCTGAGAAAAAACATTTAGCAGAATTACCTTTATGTTATTCTCAATGTATATTGCCCTTACTTTCAATATTACACGAGGTTATTGTAAGCCACCGTTGCCACAACATCTTTTAATGTAACTATTTGCTCCGAAAATATGAAACTGCTCGCGCAGCATCCGCCGTAGTCACGATAGCTGTGTAGGAAATGGAGGATTACCGGGAACAGTTGATACAAACGATGTCATAAAATCTGTACGGCCTGCACAGAAATTTTTTAATATAAGAGGGTGAAGGTCTTAAGCATAATATCAGTTGAATTTTTCATTTATTCTTCCTTCACAAGTGGGTTCCCATGTTTCAGTCCATTTTTACAGAAAGATAACGTTGCAGAACTGTCAAACTTTTAATTTAGAGGAAACACTTTATATTACTCTCTTTGACACGTTTTACCAAAATTGTAAGATCTCAGTATTTATGAAAAAGTATAGTCGAATGAGTGTCAAAAGTGACTTTGAATCAAATTAACAGATTGTGTACAATTTTAATAATACACAATCAATTTTTATGTCTCGACTGGAGGGGTGGTTATTTCATTAAAAATCCATATAAAAATGTTCCTAAGGGCAATTAAAAATAAAATAGACACACACCGTAAAAGTGATTAACTTTTATTCAGATATTTATATTATATTTACAGATTCATTCGCAATCCAGTCTGTTTGTGTTTTGTACTGTTATACAATAATAGATTAAAGCATTCATTTACTGATTATAAATGCAAGGCACTCATTTATCGAAGCACTCTGTCTTTGTCGGTCGTATGGGTATTAACAATAACAATTGTTACAGGCAAATCCAACTACTTGTCCGGTTATTCGCCATTCTTATAGCCCAACTTGAAGAAATCCTTTAGAACCACGTTGAACGTTACGGTGACTGTACCCTCTACTCTCATGCGCGTCACTGCAATTACAAAAAGGTATTAAAAATAATTTGAATTAAATATTGGATTGGAGCGAAAGTTCCTAGCGTTTTTAAATTAAAACTCAAAGATAAAATTAGGATATTTATACATAGAGAGATTTGTTCAATAACATATTTTCCATTCTCTTCTATTAATTTTCGCCATGTAGGTTATTCAATAAACCTTTGAATAAATATAAATAGTAATATAAAAATTTTATCTTTGAATTTTGATTTAAAAACGCTATGAACTTTCGTTCTAACCTAATAATTCCACAATCTCAAAATATAATAATATATTCGGTTGGCCCAAAAATCTTTTCATCTTTTTGTTCATTTATTTGAAGTCGCGTGAATCTTCTTTTTCAAAACAGGCTCCCAAATAATTTGCAATAAATAAATGACTCTCTCATAAACATTAACGAATGGTAAAATCTGAACAGGATTTACAAATGCTATAACAGTAATTTTAGCCCGTTAAAATGATTAAGGAGGTGAATAAACTATTTTAAACCTGTCTATATTGTCATTGAGGTAGAAAATTTTAATTTTGCGTAAATATTCATAGCTTATTTCTAAGTTTTGTGTAGCATTGCAAAATAAAATAGAATTATAATGCTATTTTAATCATCATGACTAGACTGCGGATGTTTATGCAATTTTCAAGTTTTGTAGACAAACTTTAAGAAAATGGGACCAAATAAAATCCTTTGGTAATAGTATTTGTAGATCCAAAATAAATAAAAATCGTACTAAATTCTGTCGAATTTATTAATACTCCAGCATTTTTTAAAAATTTTTATAAGCCAGAAATGAATAAAGATCTCCGCAGTCTAATCATGATTATTTAGCATTATGATGTGATAAGATTTTGAAGATCAAGAAATTCTCTTGTAGTTTTATTAAGAAAATAGCGGATTCCTAAACCGGTCTGCGTGGTTGCTAACAGGCTACATGAAACGTATCAATTGATTTGTGCTCGCGATTTTGACAGGCAGAATTGTTTAATTCGGTTAGTCGAGCATACGGAATGTGCATGTTAATAGAGCCGACATATCAGGCGTCCTAAATACGTTGAAAGCCCGCGAGTTCAATTAATTTAATGTCAGTAGTACGTCACCACAGGCCCACGTGAAATCGTTCCAAGTATTGCCTTACGTTCTCTTCCGCCGTTTGAGGCCAATATCGCTGGATCAATCAGTTCTGGTCTTCGACCGGTCAACCAGGCTGTAAATCGTTGCAATGTCGATGAGGATTCTAGCATGTACACCGCTACCCTACGAAATCACCGTGGTTTGTTTATTAATTCTTCTCCAACCATTGGAAAATTTTATACAGTCGAATCTCGATAATATTATCCGCCAGGGATACTATTCTTTGACTTTTGCCGAACGTAGAAAAGGACAGCGGAGCTCGAGAGGCCTCGGTCGCCGAGAAGTATAAACATAACTAATCCAATAACAAAACTTCTTTATTTTTCATTATTTAAGTCTGTTAAGATTGTAATTGTTTTTAAATTAAATTGAGCGGTTTTTTTAAAAAGAAAATATGTGGTTTCCTTTACCCGTCAATTTAACGGGTGTCCGTAAAGATAGGTATACAAAAACGTCCGTAAACCTAGTGTTAAATTCACTTATTAAAGTTCAAATTGTTTGTAGCGAAGATAGATACCTCTTTTCGTGGTAACCTGTTTTCAAAGGTAAATGACATACTCCATACCCCTGGATAACGTCATGGCCGAAGATGTCCAAACCGTAAATTGACATTATCAGTTGCGGCCCTGCGATATTAATTTTTTTATAACGTATCGCGTAAACAATCCAAGAATTGTGACAATATAGCATTTTTAATATATCTTGTACTATATCTTGTTCTAGGTCTATCTGACCTAGAATATTTCCAAGCCTTATGAAATTTTAAATAGTATGGATATGAAATTGGTATAATACCTCATACAATACCTAAATGTTTAGTAATTTGATTAGATACCGACATATTTTTAATAATGTGAACAATATTTTGAATAATGTCACAGCAATTTTTAGTAACGTCTCAGAGTCACCATTCGAGTACTAAGGCCTAAAACAATGTTTACTATGCTTGTATCAAAGAAATTGATAAAAATTTAACGTGTTGTAATAAACTCCATATGTATAAAAGGAAATAAATCATGTAGAAATGGAGATATTCTATGCCAGAAGAAATTTTGGAGTTAAAACAACTTCTTCGAGAGTGCGAAGGGTTAAATTTCGAAACACTTGAAACGTAAAGTAAACTCGTTCTACTTCCGAATAAAATCTGCAAAATATCAATATTATTCATCCGTCCTTTGGTAATCATCATTTACCGAGTACCAGTGAAAAAGACTCGCATGAAAAAGTTGGTTCTCTTAAAAGCGATGACAGAATTGTTCCACTTACATCCGTGCGGATTGGTGCTTTTAAACGTGATTTCTAGAGGGAAATTCCAAACGGCAAGGTTTCGCGGGTCACTGCTGCACTTGCACATCTGCGTCAAGCCCTCTTCGATGCCCTGATAGAATTTTATAAGCCGATACCGGTCGACGTGAGGTTAAAATTCACGGTGGACAGCGTACATGCATTGGATGCAACGTTAACAGCACATTGGCTTGCAAAATGTACAAAAAAAAAAGAATGAACAACTCACAGCGACTACGGTCCATTCCGGTCCGAAGTGAAATCCATACTTGCAGTAGACGTTATTCGCGTCGTAAAATTCTGCGTGCTCGATGGAGCCTGTGATCGAGAGAAAGAATTCACCGTCGACCGCCATCGCGGTATTTCGAAAAGCACGCGAACTGAAATGTCGAAGAAAAAAGGGACAATTCTATTTCGAAATGAAGGTTCTTGAGCCATACATTTGTTCAGACTGTCGGGTCGCTTTGTGTACGTTTACGCGAATATACGTTGTCCTGGTAACGAAGCATGCGCCCCCCAGTTTTATGGAACATATGGTGGTGGCTTGAATGGAAAGGAGAATGAAGTATTTACCTCAACAAGAGTATTTTACACCTCTTCTTTTAGATAGGTGTATCTTTAGAAAATATTATATCTATCTTATTGTTAGTTACTCGTTTACTGTACCTTTAATAATAATTTTACTACGGTTCCATAAGAATAGAATGGAAAATATGTTATTGAATAAATCTATGAATAAATATCTGAATTTTACCTTTCGATTTTAATTTACAAACGCATTTCGTTCCAACCCAATACATATTCATTTTAAACATTCGACGAATTATGAATTAAACGAAATGTTCGTTTTTAAACAATTTATTGAGGTTCTTAATGGCTCGATTTTAAATTGCTAGGAAACTGTCGCAAAATAAAAAAATTGCAATTTTTCAAGATTTTAGGCCTTTTTATCACTTTTGATCGTTTATAACTAGTAAACCAATTAACCAATTTCGATGAAATTTTCAGAGCATATACATATAATTTATACAAGTTGAACAAATCAGTTGACCAAAGAAAAAGTCTTAAAAATCAATTTTTGCTATTGTTTTCACAATTCCTACCAAATGCAGTTTTTCAACATATTTTTTAGACGTCATTTACTAAACTAATTCTAGCCTTACAGGGAAAATGGAAGTCGTTTAGTCCATTCATAAACAAGTTATTCTGATTTAAAGTGTGTGTGATCGAGTTTGCTCCTAACTGTATATTTAAACATTTATTTTGTGTCTAGTAGATTCTCTACTATAAGAATGTAGTAAAAATATCATTAATATTTGTTCACGTACACATTCTCTTATATTTTAGAGAGCGAATATTATCCCCTTTGGTTTAGCCGTTTATTTGGACCAATTAAAATTAATTTAATCTCAGAATGAATAAATTTTCAATTTATACGTTATAAATTTGTATATAAAGGGTGTCTTTTGCAAAGTTATATATAAACTATAATGGCGGTGAATAAAATCATTGAAGCATTAACTGTTGGACAAACATTGCCAAGATTACGTGTTCTAATTAAAGAACTGCTACTTTTATAATAAATAAAACTTAGCTTGCTTGCCACAGTCTTTCATTTCAAAAGAAAAGCAAGTATATGAATAGTTAATTCGAATATTTTAAATAAATCACTGAAAAACAATAATTTGTAACTTTATGATCGTCACAATGTCATTAATATAATTTATTATCACAGTTTTATTTATAACTAAAACAAATACAATCAAAATATCCTGCTCTACAAATTAAGAAAAGAAGAAACATTTATTTTCAAAGTTCATATCCGTTTGCATACCGAAGAATTTAGATCGGCGTAATAATATACTTTATTGTCAATTTAATTATTCCTACTAAATAATAACTTATAGTTTCTTTTCTGATCATCGCGAAATGATAAAGCCATTTTAAGATTGGTAGATATAGCGCCACAGGTTACGAAACCATAATTTCCCGTGTATTTTTATCATCAAATATCGCGTTTCTGGTTACCCGCCAAGTATCGATACAAACAGTCAAAATAATTTCTTTTCCGGAAATAATCCAGACCAATAAATTCCACTTCGCTAAATAAACAAACAATAAAAGCGTCGCAATTTCCTGCGACTAAACGTATAGCGTTCTGCCTTAACATCAGCCAATAACACGTAAACAACCCACTCATCACAGAAAAGAATTTCCACTTATCTTATCGTGATCATAAATGGTACTCCATAAACGAGAATAAGCGTAACCTCATCGATTACGATAAAAAGAAAATTGTATTGCACAACTCCCGAAGAGTTTATGGATTCTATGATTCACAATAGAAATGGGTAAATGGCATGCAAAGCTACAAAGAGATTCGAAGAACTTGAGAAAACGTTATTTTCGAGTTACTAAAACGTCATTTTCGAGTTACTAAAACGTCTAAGAGAAGAAATTCATTTTTAATTTGTGCTCTTCCATTCATTTAACTCGTTAAATGTTTAGAATATTTTTATTTTGCATACAAATCCGCGTAGAAATTGCACTTCTCCCCGTTGACAGTTCTTAAGCAAATAAGGAACAACCAGGAACGATTAGCTCGCTGCTCAACCTTTTATTTGTTCTTCGAGTAACAACAACGATCTTACAATGTATTTCATCAGTCGTATCTAGAAAATCGCATTGTCAGAACTTCGTTCTACTCTGCAAACGATATAATATATATATATATATACACAAGATTGAATCGATCGGAAGTGAGGTACGATGGCGTGTAGAGGTGCGGGCAAGTGTGTGTGTGTGTGTGTGTGTGTACCTTGTACAGTCTCGACGTGCCATCGGCGGGTTGTGACACGTACTTTCAAAATTAACACGTTTGGCACGTCAAGTCCGCACATCCGGTCCTCCCCCTCTCGCTTATTCAATGGAAATTTCCGGTCTGGATCATCGAATTTTATTCGAACAGACCAATAGCCAATCGCGACATCTACATTCGATTATTTAATTAATCCATCCTACGGTTAACATGTACTAGAATCTTTGTTAAATTACAATCTGCACCCGGTACGGCTCATTATTGTTCGACGATATGGATGGTGTACATGTTGGCGACTATTTTCGTGAAATGAACATGGAGCTATCGTCGATCAGCGGGCAGATCGGACGCTCTCTATCAGTTATTATCACCAATCGCAACATTTTCCTGGCCAGTTCGCACCCTTCACGAGTTACTTAACGAGTATCTAACTGGAAAATCGGGGTGCAATGTTGATCATATTCCCCATTCGCATTTCCCTAGTGTACACGCTAGCTAGCTACAGTCGCGCATTTCTCTTTTATTTTCGAACGATGACGGTGTTCTGTTGCGTCGACACGCGCGCTTATTTTGTACTCGCGATCTCCTTCATTCGGTTCAGAGCGGAACCCGCCTTGAACCACGTGATCTGCTGCTCGTTGAGGGTGTGGTTCAGAGTGATCGAGTCGACCTTGCCGTCCTTGTGCTTGATCTCCGCCTTCACCGGCTGCAAATGAAACGAATAGTCGAGTTAGATGGCTTGGCTGGTCCGAATACTTTTATCTCTATTTTTGGCGGGACAGAGTGCGTGCCTTGACTCTGTCTTGCGGTACAATTTTACGGGCTTGCGAAACAAAGCTATAATTGAGACGCAAACGAGGATCAATTTAAGCTATCACTTGATGACATTGTGTCTATAAAATTGCCTTTCTAGAATTATTGAGTGTCATGTAGCTGTTGTAAGATAGGTGGCAAGGTTTATTTTATACTTCTGTTAGAAAGTTCATCTTATGTCACGTCGTTAAGTATGAAACTTGACAATTGTGTTTGTTTGTGTTTTAATTGTCAAGTTTCATACTTAACGACCTGATACTTGCAATGATTTTTTGGAGAATGTAAAAGAGACTGTAATTTTATTTCGCACAATCTGTTGTTCCGTTCTGCTTTTATTTTTGATAACATTCAACATGGAGTAGATTGACAATACTACTCGAGTATTGCCTGTATAGCGAAAATTGCCAAAAATATTTTCAATGTGTATCGGACGATTGCAAAAGTTCGTGCCCAATTTGAAAATTAGAAATTTGATGATTAAATTTTAAAGAATAAAGCTTTATTAATCAATTATATTCTAATTGTAGAAAAGAATGGGGACTATATAATTTTTGTTTATCAGTCCGCCGGTAGTACAGTTTGCGACATTTATGAAAATCATACAATCATCTAACAATTTGAGTTTTAGATTAATATTTAGAACAGTCTCAGATTATATGTATTTAGATGTTATGTGTACTAATTTCCAACAGTCAAATCTTTGGTAACCATACCAATCGCATTGCACGATTGAGTTTTTGTGCATATACAGGGTGTCGTCCGCGGCTTTGTTAAGGAGTTATTAACGAAAAACACGGACCAATCAGAGCGCCACCTAGACGCGAGTTGGCACAGTCGGCGCAATTGACAGTTGGCGCGCAGGGCCAACTGATTGGTCCGTGTTTTTCGTTAATAACTCCTTAACAAAGCCGCGGACGTCATTTTTGCAGAGGGAAATGTCGCTTCAAATGACCTCCGGAACCTCCCATTTTCCGAGTTCTGCAGGAGTTTTGGGACACCCTGTATAGGAATGTAGACATTCCACTTCCCGTCTCATTGAATGACCTCGACCTCGCATGACTTTAGCCAGTGTGTTAATTGGGGGATAGATCGAAGCGATGGTTTAATTTAAAGGACACGTACCTTGCCAGGTGCAAGATCCTTCAGTCCCAAAAGGGTGATCTTATCAGTGGGCTGGACTTTGTCATAGTCGCTGGCATTGGCGAAGGTCAAGGGCAGCAGACCTTGCTTTTTAAGATTGGTTTCGTGGATACGGGCGAAACTCTTTACAATAATGGCACGGCCACCAAGATGTCTCGGTTCCAAGGCGGCATGCTCCCGAGACGAACCCTCTCCGTAGTTCTCGTCACCAACAGCTACCCATCTGACGCCATTTTTCTTGTAGTGTCGCGCTACGTCCGGTACTGCTCCCCATTCACCAGTAAGTTGGTTCTTGATCTTGTTCACCTCACTATTTTCAGAGTTGACGGCACTGAAAAGTTGCGAGAACATTTTATATATCTTTCTTGTGATGCAGCACAAAACATGGCTATAAATAATCACAGACCGAACATTGTCTACGGATAAGATTTATGGTGAAAGAAACGGGAAATTATACGAAATTAAATAAGTCTATAAGAAAATTAGCTTTCAAATGATAGAAAGTTGTGTGGTAGGTTACTGTTATCAGGGCAACCATATTCCTGATGTAATCGTTAATGTACGTTCTTTTTGTTGCTAAATTTCATAGCTTCAACTTTCTACTCTCTCCTGAAATACTTTCCTGTCTACTTATCTACGGAAGTATTTATTTTTATGATTTTATGTAAGTAAAAATCTTGAACACGTATGCAACAATAATTTTCTAAACATATTCTCCTTTGTTTTGTCTTTTCTTCGTTTATTTTCAAGATCAGGTTTAAAATTCTCTAGTATAAATCTTGAACATATAATGAACAAAAACAAATTTGTAAAACGCGTTCTCTTTTCTTTTGTCAAATTGTACACTTTCAATTTTCCCCTCTTTTCTGAAATTCTTTTCTGTCCTTTTATTTCCAAAGTTATTTACTTTGAAAATTAGGTTTATAATTTTCTATTGGCACTGTTAAGCACATAAGCAACACAATGATGCTTCCTTAAAAATATTTTAAATGAGGAAGATACTATTAACCCCTACAATGTGCCAGATTCGTGATCAAAACTCGAATCAGATGCTCGAAATCTGCTCGATTTTGGACAGCACGCCCTTCCAGCATGAAGCGATACTTATTCGGACGCAGAAGTATCACTTTATGCTGGCCCAGTCTGGGTTAGGGCCTAATATGGCGGATGTGGATCATGTATATCCCTTGTGTAGTCAACCGGGCATCCACCTATACATTTACTGTATTTCTTTCAACAATTTGGCAATGTTCCTCTAAAATATATTACAAAATTTCTCTGAATGTCTATTCTTTACTCGCTAATATATTAATTTATAGTCTTATAATGAGAATTTGTGCAGACATGCTAAATATAGAATGCTTTTAAATAATCTATACATTTAGGTTAACTACACAAGAGATATTATCCGACGTCCGCAACATCAGTGCGACCGTGCTGCCCTCTTAAACGAAGGACAGAGCTGCCTTCATTCTGCTCTCAGTTTGTGCCGGTAGACCGTGCCAGCATATAAAGCGAAACTTATTCTTCTGTCCAAAATCCAGCACGTTTGCTTACTGGGTACAGGCATACAATAGCTATAAATGTCCTTTTTTAGAAAATTACGATCTACTCGAAAGTTCTAGTCACTGAAACCGTAAAATAAATCGTAGGACAAGGGTCTTATTTTTGGTCTTTGAAATTGTATAATTTTCCGGACTTACCCAATGAACATGTTGTTGGAGATGTTGTCCAAGTGTCCACGATACTTGAGCCATGGGCCAGCAGCAGAGATGTGATCAGTTGTGCACTTGCCCTTGACTTTGATTAGAACTGTCATGTCGGCCAGATCTTTGCCGTCCCACTTATCGAACGCTTCCAAGAGCTGTAATCTCTGGCTTTTCGGGTCCACGTCGACCCTGACTTTGGAACCATCGGATGGCGGAGCGTCGTAAGTCTCCATGCCAGCGTCGAAGCCGCGGCTTGGGAGCTCATCGCCTATAACATTCATACTATTTATTCGAACTTCTTTAAAATCACAAGTTTTATAAACAATTATGTCCAAACATTGCAGATAAAATTTAATTTTCTGCATACACTACCGTCCATAAGTATTTGAGCAGCTTCCGTCTATCCTCTATCAACGCAAAAGCCTCGGGGAGGTTCGTTTGCATCGATCGTAGAGGGACACTATTTTTTGAGCTTCAAAGGCCGAGCCGAACGTAGAGAAGGACAGCGCGTGTAAAAAGAGACCGCGCGTGGCCGAAGCGACTGCGACTCTCTGCGTCTCTTTTTTTTCCATACGCTGTCCTTCCTTGCGCCCGAAACGTTCATCGTCAATTAATCGCATGGGCCTTTGAACTTTTACTGCGACTCTCCGCGTCGCATTAGTTGTGGTTTACACCGATATACACGAGCCAAGATCAGATTACTGATTACTAGATTATCAGATTACAGTGGAGGGTTTTTTTGCGTCCATCGTGTAGCACCTTTTTGCGTCGATAGAGGATTTACTGCATATTTAAAACCAGGCATCTTAATGTAACTTTTGCCATAGTATTTTTTAATATACACTCATATAAAATTAATAATTAATGATACAGATAATATTCAACATCAATTACTGTGAATGAAAAGATAACAAGAAAAATTGAACGGAAGCTGGTCGAGCAAACACACTTAAGTATGGTGGTTTCAAGTGTCTTTCCTTTACTTATTATTTACTTATTATTACTCTGTTGACTATTTCCAAGGAGAAACATTAAAAAAGCTTGTTGCTAGATTGCCTCGAATTGTAAACGCCGCCATTTCCTAGCGAGGTGGATATATTGATGAACGAAGTATGTAATAACTTTCATCTATTTACTGGTAAAATCCTTAACATATAATGCATTATAATGCTTCTCTGTCAATCATATACATTTATATTCATTCTACTTCAAAGTAATTTAACACTTTACCTACCGGAAGCCTATTAATGGATTTTCAATAATTGTGCTGTACCAAAAGAAAGCATAGAAATTTTCTTTTACATTGCAATCTTAAATGAAACTATTAGATGACGTTATCGAGGGTGACTTGTTAGTACACAATAGAAATTGCTGTTGCTATTGAAGGTTCCATTAAAAAGTGTTTCGCCATGTACCATAGATTCAATAAAATTATGCAATAATAACCGGTCGGTTATTATGCAATAATCACATTTGTTAAGTTATAACGTTGATATAAACTTTTAGATTCGATTCCGCCAAGTAGTCAAATACTTATGGACGGTAGCGTAAATACTTTTTTGATAAATTAAAGGTAAACAGCAGCCGTATGTAAATTGTCATTATCTGTAGTTTACTAGCTTCAACAAAGATTTATTACGCCTCAACGCGAGAACGTAAAGCTGATATTTACATAAAAAAAAAGAACAAACAAGTTGTTAGCTATACAAATCAGACATCGCTAATGTAATTTTATGGTAACGAATTCAAGAGGAGACCGTGTCTCGGAAATTTTTTACTAACGAAAAAAGCGTGGAACTACAAGTTCATTTGTGTCTTCACGTATGCATAGTAACTAATTTCAAATCAAATTACTACATATTCAGTATCAGAACGACAAAAATTTTAAAAAACTGCAAATAGGCTGTTGAGTATTACAAGTTGAGTCGTTGACGAGCGGCTCGAAATAGAAACAGCTGATTAGCCTTCCAACAGAGTATTCAGTTTTATTTTTGACGTCCCGAAGACTCGTTGAACAGCGCGTAGACGACGCAGACGTGTTACGAAAGAGGAGTCGTGAACTATGACTCATCCATAATTATTCAGAAATTAACGTAGCGGCGGGAGCCATTACACAGTTATCATTCCCGACGATTTGCATCGAATTACTATCTGAATTCCCACGACAATTAGCGACGTTATCGGACTCACCGAAGGGATCTTTCAGTTGGAACTCCTTGCCATCTTTGCCTTTTAGTTTATCGGTGACTGGATTGAAGTCTAATCGGCCAGCGATTGAAAGAGCTGTGACCAGTTCGGGGCTTGTGACGAAAGCGTGGGTCGCTGGGTTCGCGTCATTACGTCCAGTGAAGTTTCGGTTGTATGATGTCACGATTGTGTTCTTGTCGCCTTTCTTGATGTCCTGACGATCCCATTGACCGATGCAAGGTCCGCACGCGTTTGCCAATACGGTACCTCCGAAATCTCTCAGGATTTTCGCCTGGACAATATAGAAACATGTTTTAATCGTTTGCAATCGGAAATAGTTCAGATAATTCAGAATATATTTAACCCCTTGCCGTATTTTAACAAAGTCTAACAAATATGAATGTTATGTGCTTCTTTTTAGATGAAATATAATTTCATTCGTTTGTAATCAATTTGTAAGCATTCAAATAAATTTTCTTTTCCCTTCTACGATATTTTTTTGGGGATAAAGGAGTTTTAATCACTGTAATTGTGAACAAAATGGTACGGCAAGGGGTTAACAAGAGTTTACAATTTTTAAATGGACTTTGAAATTGACTCGTAAAAGTATAACAACTCGCTTGACTTGTTTAATGAATTTACAGATTCTTTTGTAATGTTAGGAAGACTGTTACATAAATTTACGGTTGCATTTACGCTCGTTAAGTCATTAATAGTTTCGCCTACTGCCTGTTCAAGAAATTGCGTTGACACTTTGCAGGTTTTACGATGCTTTGTTATTTGTTTCTATAAATATTGACATTTTGATCGAAAAGAAATATGTGAGTTATTATGCTAAGGATAAGCAACCTTAAGTTAGTATGCTATAATTGTTAATTGTAAATTGAACCAAAATTGACATTCAATAAACGGAATATGTCTTTCGGTTTTAATATTTGTCAGCTAGTAACAAAGAAGGCTGTAATTAAAAATTAATTTTTTAAATGGTACAAGAAAATTAAATTATTTCAGTCATTATGAAAAGTTCCAGAATTAATTTATAAAATTAATTGATATAAGAATTGCTTTATCAAAAAGGAATATTATTGTTGTCCCTATAAACATTGAAGTCCTCGAGGTTTCTAGTGCTTATCTTCTAAAACAATTTCAATTTCAAACTCATCACTGTCATTCATTGCGTCATACATAAATCACTGACGCACTGAAACATTTATCGCCTTTGTCACTAAAAGTATTTATCATAATCATGACTTTGATAAGAGATTCGAGGCTGACTCGTTATAGATTGCAATTGACTCATATTCAGATTAGACTTCGACCTTAGTCATTGAAAATTATACAAATAATGGACGTATTTCATCACAAAATTCACAATCGATCATGTTTTCCTAATCAAAGATGTATCGCAAGAAAAGATATATAATAATAGTTGCTAAAACTAATTCTTAATATCGTAAAAAGTGGCGTAAGAAAATTCCTCAATACTATATCATCCGAGAGAATAACACAAGAAAAAGCTAATGATAAAAAACTCTCGAGTAATTTATGTTAACCGTATTCAAAAGACGTTTAATTATCGGCAGAAATCTTTAAACACTTCGTGAAACTTTGTCATAATAAAATAATACACGACGACATTAAAAGTCTTTAAATTAATCCAGATAGCATTGTCCCGATAAAAAATACATATACATATACTAACGCATTCCGAGACTGACAACAATCTTCAATGTCACACAAAGTAACAAAAGAAAATTCCCAAGAGTTACGTCACCGAAGAAAACAACAGATCTAATAATCCTCCGAGCAATTTCTATCGAGTATAAAAGCGGAAGCTCGCGGCGCAATTACAATTCGCGAAAGTAAACAGAACAATATAGCGCGAGTAGTTTTCTCGAGATGGTTCCGTGCAATTTCTCGAGCGTCTATTTTTCCATTTCACATTGTCAAAATACATCGATCCGATCCAAATTAAGAATTTGGCGTGGGTCGGCCGGTGGCTGCAAAGGAACATGTACCAACGCTTGGCAGCGAATCAGGCACAGTGGCGAAAACTCGAATTGTCTACGAGCTTTCTAACACAGCTACCTATTGGCATACTAAAAAGGAACTCACGATTCCGTCACGTTCGATGGTAGCGCGGATCTGTTCGGATCCCGGTGTAACGTTGAACGCCGATTTCGCCTTCAATCCGTGTTCCAGAGCTTGCTTCGCGATGTTTGCGCAGCGACCCATGTCTTCGTACGAGCTGTTCGTGCAGGAACCGATTAGACCGACCTTGATATCGTTGGGCCAACCATTCTGTTTGGCATTTGCACCTATACGTAATCATTAATGAATTAATTGTATCGCTTCTACAAATCTTCTCAGTAATTCATGAATTTTCATTAAGAGAGTGTGAGCAGCTGCAACTAAGTCTGCACTCGAATACTATACTTTCATATAAGTTAGGCGTCTTTCATTTTTGTCTTCAAGACCCGGCTATAGCCAAGGTTATTTCAAGATCACTTCGATTCTTTTGTCTTAGACATTACAATTTCTATTAAGAGAGTGTGAGCATCTGTAATTAAGTCTGCACTTGAATACTATACTTTCACATCAGTTAGGCGTCTTTCATTTTTGTTTTCAAGACCCGCCTAGCCAAGGTTATTTCAAGATCACTTAAATTCTCTTGTTTTAGATGTTACAATTAATCTCGTATAGGAAGAAGTGTACCAAGTTCTACTTGATTAATTTCAACGTTAATTTATAATTGTATTCAGTTCGCCAAACAATGTCCATTGAGAAGATTTAATTTCTTGCATGAAGTACTTACTTCATCTTCTTTGGCTTGAAGCAGAAGGTCACTTCAAGATCAGTTATATATTTTTCTTAAATTACGCTTGCTGTTCTATAAGCGTAAATTTGCTTGATTGCACGTTTCAAACATTAATTCTAAGTAGTCTTCGGTTTCTCAATTAGTTATGATATAAATAAGGTGCGGATTATGTTTAATAGGCTGAAAATTATACAACAGTATTTTTAACTTCCTCTAATGTTTTAACTGTTTTAAATTGCACCTCTTCATTTTTTATCATAAATGCATAATATCCGCTGTCTAGTTACAAATTACTAGAGTTGAATTTTCTACATGAAGGCCACGTGTTCAAGTTTGCCAGCAAGATTAAGCAAATTAATGTTACCACATTTTTCTAAACGTCTGTTTTGCTTCAAATAATTGTCATCGATAAGATTTCATTTCCTACAAAAAATACTTATATATTCGAGAATATCTCTGAATTGAAGCAAGATCAAGTAGTTTGTTTAAATGCCTACAACTCGACAGACAATGCCGAACCAAATGTAAAGTATAGTATCAAAGTCAGTGCTAGTTTCATATATTCCTTGTGCCCGTTTCGAAATGCAAATGCACCGTCGCAGAGAAACCGGTTGTCAACTAATTCCGAGATACCGTTCTGTCGCAAGTCATGCATGCTGTTTAGCAATATTAACAAAGGAATCACGTCTTTCACCTTTCCTTCCTCGATTGGTTACGAATAACTGATTATCTTAGTCGTTCAAGAATACACGGTGTTTGCTCAATAGATGTATGTGTTGATTGCAACACTGTTGCGGTGCAAGCAAACAACACCGACGCGACGCGACGTCACAAATATAATTTTCGAGTGCACGCCGAAAGACAGCCCTTGATCACTCACCTAATTTCGAGATCGGATGCGCGAGATCGGGAGTGAATGGTCCGTTGACATGAGGTTCGAGGGTGGAGAGGTCCAGTTCGATGACCTGGTCATATTTAGCATTTTTGTCCGCTGTCAAGAGACTAGTTCTGTGGAGGTCGGCAGCGGCAGCGATGTCAGCACGACCGGTAGCTCTCAGATAGTCTTGCATACGGAAGTTGTAGGGGAAGATTGAGGTGGTAGCGCCGATTTCAGCACCCATGTTGCAGATGGTGGCCATGCCGGTACAGCTGATGCTGTCGACACCAGGCCCGAAGTATTCGACAATGGCTCCGGTACCTCCCTTGACAGTGAGGATGCCAGCTACCTTCAGGATGATGTCCTTGGGACTTGTCCAGCCCTTCAACTCGCCGGTGAGCTTGACTCCGATCACCTTCGGGCACTTCAACTCCCATGGGATGCTGGCCATCACGTCGACAGCGTCAGCACCACCAACACCGATACACAGACAGCCCAAACCACCGCCATTAGGCGTGTGGGAGTCGGTACCGATCATTAGAAGACCAGGGAATGCGTAGTTTTCGAGGATGATCTGGTGAATGATACCGGAGCCGGGGTTCCAGAAACCGACACCATATTTCGCGCCCGCGGTCTTCAAGAAGTTGTACACTTCCTTGTTGATGTCCTTCGCACGCTTCAAGTCCTGTTCTCCGCCCACCTGTGCTTCGATCAAGTGATCGCAGTGGATGGTGGAGGGTACGGCGACCTTTGGCAGTCCTGTGGACGTTATTTGCTTATTAGGGAAATTGGTTCAGATATTTTTTAACTCTTCGGATCTAGTTTTTATCAATTTTAGTTTTACGGTTTTACACTAAACCTACCGAGCCGTAAAAGTAACTGGTACGTGTTTCGTTATAAAAATGACAATGTTGATTTTATTTAGACTTTGTGCGGCTCCTATTATAATGCGTGCTCTACTAAAGATATTTACACAATCGATTCTTCTAAAATCATTTTTAATATTTCAATAATTGTAAAATAATAAATCTGGAACCGGTTATTTTGACCGGTGGTGGTAGGTTTAGTGTTAACTCGACCAACTGTGTTCAGATATAGCAAGTTGCAACATAATCATACCGAAATAAAAGATTCTGTAGTGTTTAACACTAGGTTTACGGGGCCCGTCAAAATGACGGGTTCTAATATTCTTAATTTGCGATTACTAAGATTGTAAACATGCTTCCGTGAGGAATTATTTACCTTTATTTCTTTGGGAACATATTATTGGAAAATGGCCAAAAATTTGGATAGACACATGCTTGTTATGTTTATAAAATAATGTGAAATAGTTATTTCTAGAGGTCCGTAAACCTAGTGTTAATATAGACAATAGGTGAATTTTCGCCTGAAGAATGTATGCGAGTTAAGCGAAACGATAGGAGATAACATGCCTGAGCTGATAAACTGCAACATGGCCATTTGAGCTGTGGCATCTTGCATAGCCACACGGTCTGGCCGTAATCTGAGATAGCTTGTGCCTCTGACAATTTCTTGTTTGCCGGGTTCATCGAGATGGGAGTACAAAACTTTTTCGGAGAGCGTTAATGGTCGGGTTAACCTGAAACAATTCAAGACACATTGTGAATCTCTATTTTATTATACCATTGAATTATAATTTAATGCTTGCAGACGTTTCCAGTAAATTTTCAGTGAAGAAGGAAGACAGGTATGTATTGTAGCTACCTTTTTTTCACAACCTTCAGGTTCTGCTCCAATTTGTCGTAGGGTAGGTAAGTAGTTTGGTCAAATTTGGACATCGCCACCTTCGCGGCGGCGAAGCTCAGCGGACTTACACTGAAGCATCTTTGCTGGATGTCTGCTGCGCAGACAGCGAGCCTCTGGAAATATATACCAATTATTATTAATTAACTCGGTCATGAAGTAAGCGCGGAGATAAAATTCCGACGATCGCGAGCATTCGCTAATTCATCTTCTAGAGAATTAGTGAAGTTTGAGAGTTACTAAAGAACTAGAGAGTTTGTGAAGAACTGTATTTGATATTTACATAGTGTATAAATATTTCGTATATACATATGTACTTTAAAGTAATTTATATAAATATTCAGTTATATTGGATAGTTTTAGCATACGGAATTATTGAATACATTAAGAGTATTCAATTTAGAAGAATGTTAGAAGAAAATCTAAGATATGTTGAGGAAAATAATTCATTATTTTGAGACAATTATAATTGACGAATTAATGGACGATTGTATTTGGAGCAATTACAGTAGTATATGAAACTGTCCAATGTGATTTTCAATTTTTTATAACTTTTGAGACAATTGTAATTAAAGAATGAATTCGTTATGAATTTGGGGCTTGAGTTTCAATTTGTACAACTTTTGAGGCAGTTATAATTTAAGAATTAATTGATTATGAATTTGGAGCTTGAATTTCAATTTGTATAACTTTTGAGACAATTGTAATTGAAGAATTAATTAATTATAAAATTGGAGCAATTGAGACAATTTTATTTGGCATTATTCACACAACACGAAATAGTATTTTCAATTTATATAACTTTTGAGACAGTTGTAATTAAAGAATTAATTGAATATAGATTTGGAGCAATTGTAATTAAAGAATTAATTGATTATAAATTTGGAGCAATTGAAACAATTTTATTTGGCACTATTCAACACGAAATAGTATTTTAAATTTGTATAACTTTTGAGACAATCACAACAGCGTTTTAATTGATTATAGATTTGGAGCAATTATAATATTTTTATTTGGTACTATTCAACACGTGAGAAATAGTATTTTCAATTTATATTGAAATATAATTATTTATAGTGAAATATAATTGCAATTCTATCTGACACTATCAAACTTAAAATATTATTTTCAAATCCCATAACAAATGAAACAGCGACAGTTGAAAAGCCGAGTGTAAATTAGAAAGACAGTAATAAATTTTCGTTCGTGGAAAGCGTACTTGAATAAACATTGTCCGCGCATGGAGCAATATTTATGAAGTCAATTATTTATGAAGCTGTTTTTCAAAATCGCTTATCTCCGGCGATGTTTAACCTGACTCTATTTTGGCACGCATGTATCGCGTTGCAAGTGACAAGGGAATATACGAAACGCAAATAGAAATATCTTAAGAGCGGAATTAATCTGCGAGAATCGGCGGCGAACAAAAATGTAAACACAATTATAATAATCAGCAATTCCATTCCTAAATAAACGGATCTCTAAATAAAACCAACGCGAAAGATACGTAAATTAATCAATGAACTTGCATTTTGGAGTCAGCTTATCTGGAACGAGCGTCGCACCGTCCCGATTAAGTTTAATCGCGCAGCGAGACCGAGGAATTCGTGCATACAAACATCGACCACAAATAAATCCGAATTGAGACTTTAATTTTATTTATAGTTACATAAGACAATCGAGGGCGTAGTAAAGAAACAATAGGAATAATCAATTATCAACATCCCGAGGAGAAAAATAGACACGGCTGTATCTACATTCTATCATGTGCTGAACGCGCTTGTGTGCGCGCTCGCATTACGAAATAATGCAGGCTCATCTGTACACATCGACAGTTATGTAATTCGATAATTCGCGAGCATGAAAATATCAAGCTGCTCCAATTTCTCGGCAAGATCAAGAGTAAGATCTCTGCGAAAACGAGACTAGACTGGCGCGTGCGTTCAAGGAAAAAGAGAATTCCACAAGGTTATTCGTAAATTTCGATTATCATGTTCGTTGAAATGTTCGCTCGTTATCTCGCCTAATCGACGCTGTTATCGCTTGTTTTCTCAGTGTCAATCGGCTAGCAGAAAGCAGGATGCGAGCAGCTGCACGTTTCGCGTTCGTTCGCACGCGCCACGAGCTCCACTCCTGCGCAATGCTCGACCACATAACCTCGAAGTATTCCAAAAATGAACACGATATATACAACGGATGCTCGGATACTGATTATGTAACGAGCAAAAAAGCATTTGGCAAATTCCTACGCTCGCCGAAACGCTCCTAAATGACTAATCGTTGCGACATTCCGTGTCGTTCACTGGAACGCCATTGACGTCCTTAATCTACACGAAAATAGACACCATATGAGAATCAGGTGTTCGCTCGGACACCGAGCACTCGGAATCCGTTCTGACAGTGCTCGTCTGACAAACAAAAGACGTAACGGAACGTTCAATCAACGTAACATGCGAAACGGCACTTGCTGCGCTCGAAAATGCCCGTTTTATCTCAAACAAGTGGATTCGACGAGTTCGCCGCCACGAGGCTAGTTAGAGGAAAATCAATAATCCACTGGAACGGTACGAATTAGTTGAGACAGCGTTTTAACATTCAAATAACACGGTTGACCTTGATAACTGGGTCAAGAGGTCGAATTTAAATTGGAGCGGAGCGGACGGAGCACCGGTTCGTAAATTAACGGACTCGTCGGCGAGACAGGCTCGTTTTAAAAATGATTCGAAAATCGCGTGCATACCTGGCCGCTAAGAATTCGAGTGCAGTACAACATTGTCGACGAACGAAGCCTCCCGTGACGTTCTGATCGGTGCCGAATTGGGTTTTGCGGCCGAGGGGAAGCGCAGGCGCGTGACCAAAAGGTGAGAGAAGGAAGTTTTTCTCTTGTGGCAGCCCTTCTCAAACCGGCCACTCGAGAACTGAGGGATATTCGGCTTGTCTTCCTCGTGTCAATGCTGAAGGGACACGCATGCGCCCCATCGGCCGTTGAAATGATTCAACGAGAGTTTAGCGGGACCGCTGTAATGGCGCCCCCTCGTTAAGTATTTCCTCAGGAGAGCCTCGACGGCGGCGGCGGTCGTTGCTAAGTCTGCCAGAGTTCCGCAGTTGTGATAGCAGGGCTCTGCAAAGTGGCATTGCGCAGCGATCGCCGATAAAGTGGTAGACTGGTTTCCAGAGTTGCAAGGGTGCGGCATGCGCGTTCTCATTTCTCGATAATACAAAGATGGGATATTTTAGTAGTCAATAGCGCTAGATAAAAGATCAATCTAGGCCGCACTCGCCCTTGAAAGCTCTATTTTTACGTTTATGAGGCGTTATTTATCTTATTCGGCAGTATGTAGATGTCACAGCTGTATGAAAATAGCTACATCGCAGTTGCATGCTTCCGAATAATGCATATTACGCCTCGTAAACGAAAATATACGACTTTTCAGAGCGATAGCGGCCTAGATCGATCTTTTATCTAGCGTTTTTGATTTGTTCTTTTGTTTGCTTTTGACTTATTCTTTTTTTGTCTAGGTCGCAGGTGGCCGTGACGTTTAGACGTCGCGTCCCATGTTACCAACAATCGCGGACTTAGGCGTATTAGCAAGAACTGAATATTCTATATACTTAATTTCTGCTACGGGTACTTAATATGATTTGTAGGTTAGGCCACAGACCAGATATAGGAATAAATCTGACACCCAATGTATTTTGGTGTCCGTCCGTTTTGGGGCGCTAGCGCCCCAGAGTAAACCCATTACCATTCAGTGTTAACACGCAACGTTACCGATAAAACACGATTTCTCTCAGAGCATTATTAGCACGAAGAAAAAATTCTATACTCCATTCGTGCGCATTGCGTGTGTTTAATATAATTTGGCAGAGGACGCTTCGGTTTAAATGACATTTATAAAACCTTTTTTTACTTATCGGAAAAATTATTTATTTCTATATGCATCGTTAACGGACAATTTAGTAATGTTACATTTTCGCCTTCCATTTTTCCTCTGTTTTTAACATCACTAAATAAATGTTTATATATTTATATATGGTAGTAATGGAACAATATAAGAAAAAAAGGCACTTTCTCCATTTTGTTAACTTAATAAGACTAATGTTATGCATTTGTATTGTTGGAGAATACAGGTTAGCCATCGCCAAATACTGTTTTGGTGTTGGTTTTTAATATTCTATTTTGTTCTATGTTGCATATGTGACGTTGTGATGGGAAGATTAACAACGCGAAGGCACAGGAACAAGACGAGTCTAAGACGAGGTCCACCTATCCCCACTTCTAACTTCTACGTCACCGTGTTCTTGCCAGGGACCATCTTCTCAGCTCAGCACAATACACGTTTAATATTGTAATAATTTTGGTGAAAAATAAAGAGTATTAGTTACAACAGTTAATGTGTTCTTATTTTCCCACCCTGTACCTCCATATGGATGCGATATGAATAGAGAGAACTTGCTCAAATTACACAAAAATGAAGTTTTGTATTAGAAGAATATCCGTTTTCGATATTCGCAAAATTTTGGCCGTCTGACATAACGTTGAGTTGTACTACTGAAATTCGTGCCACCTCCATCGCTATCATGTTCTCCTAATACAAAGTTCAATTTTCGCGGTTTTGTAAAAATTTTCGGGGTCTGTCTTGTGGTTGACTTGTACTACTGAAATTTCGGATACCTCCTCTGATATCATGTTCTCCTAATACAAAGTCCGATTTTTCGAAAAATTTTCGAAATCCTCGAAAATTGAATGTTGTATTAGGAGAACATGATATCGGAGGAGGTATCCGAAATTTCAGTAGTACAAGTCAACGTCAAGCCAGACGGTCGAAAATCTCGAAAATTGGACTTTGTATTAGGAGAACATGATGTCGCAGAAGGTGGCACGAAATTTAGTAGTATAAGTCAACGACAAGTCGGACGGTCGAAAATTTCGGAAATCTCGAAAATTGAGAAAGTATTAGGAGAACATGATGTCGCAGGAGGTGGCACGAAATTCAGTAGTATAAGTCAACGACAAGTCAGACGGCCGAAAATTGGCGAAAATTTTCGAAAATCTCGAAAAATGAGTTTTGTATTAGGAGAACATGATATCGAAGGAGGTGGCACGAAATTCAGTAGTATAAGTCAACGACAAGTCGGACGGTCGAAAATTTCGGAAATCTCGAAAATTGAGAAAGTATTAGGAGAACATGATGTCGCAGGAGGTGGCACGAAATTCAGTAGTATAAGTCAACGACAAGTCAGACGGCCGGAAATTGGCGAAAATTTTCGAAAATCTCGAAAATTTAACTTTGTATTAGGAGAACATGATATCGAAGGAGGTGGCACGAAATTCAGTAGTATAAGTCAACGACAAGTCGGACGGTCGAAAATTTCGGAAATCTCGAAAATTGAGAAAGTATTAGGAGAACATGATGTCGCAGGAGGTGGCACGAAATTCAGTAGTATAAGTCAACGACAAGTCGGACGATCGAAAATTTCGGAAATCTCGAAAATTGAGAAAGTATTAGGAGAACATGATGTCGCAGGAGGTGGCACGAAATTCAGTAGTATAAGTCAACGACAAGTCAGACGGCCGAAAATTGGCGAAAATTTTCGAAAATCTCGAAAAATGAGTTTTGTATTAGGAGACCATGATATCGAAGGAGGTGGCACGAAATTCAGTAGTATAAGTCAACGACAAGTCGGACGGTCGAAAATTTCGGAAATCTCGAAAATTGAGAAAGTATTAGGAGAACATGATGTCGCAGGAGGTGGCACGAAATTCAGTAGTATAAGTCAACGACAAGTCAGACGGCCGAAAATTGGCGAAAATTTTCGAAAATCTCGAAAAATGAGTTTTGTATTAGGAGAACATGATATCGAAGGAGGTGGCACGAAATTCAGTAGTATAAGTCAACGACAAGTCGGACGGTCGAAAATTTCGGAAATCTCGAAAATTGAGAAAGTATTAGGAGAACATGATGTCGCAGGAGGTGGCACGAAATTCAGTAGTATAAGTCAACGACAAGTCAGACGGCCGGAAATTGGCGAAAATTTTCGAAAATCTCGAAAATTTAACTTTGTATTAGGAGAACATGATATCGAAGGAGGTGGCACGAAATTCAGTAGTATAAGTCAACGACAAGTCGGACGCTCGAAAATTTTCGAAAATCTCGAAAATTGAGAAAGTATTAGGAGAACATGATGTCGCAGGAGGTGGCACGAAATTCAGTAGTATAAGTCAACGACAAGTCAGACGGCCGGAAATTGGCGAAAATTTTCGAAAATCTCGAAAATTTAACTTTGTATTAGGAGAACATGATATCGAAGGAGGTGGCACGAAATTCAGTAGTATAAGTCAACGACAAGTCGGACGGTCGAAAATTTCGAAAATCTCGAAAATTGAGAAAGTATTAGGAGAACATGATGTCGCAGGAGGTGGCACGAAATTCAGTAGTATAAGTCAACGACAAGTCGGACGATCGAAAATTTCGGAAATCTCGAAAATTGAGAAAGTATTAGGAGAACATGATGTCGCAGGAGGTGGCACGAAATTCAGTAGTATAAGTCAACGACAAGTCAGACGGCCGAAAATTGGCGAAAATTTTCGAAAATCTCGAAAAATGAGTTTTGTATTAGGAGACCATGATATCGAAGGAGGTGGCACGAAATTCAGTAGTATAAGTCAACGACAAGTCGGACGGTCGAAAATTTCGGAAATCTCGAAAATTGAGAAAGTATTAGGAGAACATGATGTCGCAGGAGGTGGCACGAAATTCAGTAGTATAAGTCAACGACAAGTCAGACGGCCGAAAATTGGCGAAAATTTTCGAAAATATCGAAAAATGAGTTTTGTATTAGGAGAACATGATATCGAAGGAGGTGGCACGAAATTCAGTAGTATAAGTCAACGACAAGTCGGACGCTCGAAAATTTTCGAAAATCTCGAAAATTGAGAAAGTATTAGGAGAACATGATGTCGCAGGAGGTGGCACGAAATTCAGTAGTATAAGTCAACGACAAGTCAGACGGCCGGAAATTGGCGAAAATTTTCGAAAATCTCGAAAATTTAACTTTGTATTAGGAGAACATGATATCGAAGGAGGTGGCACGAAATTCAGTAGTATAAGTCAACGACAAGTCGGACGGTCGAAAATTTCGAAAATCTCGAAAATTGAGAAAGTATTAGGAGAACATGATGTCGCAGGAGGTGGCACGAAATTCAGTAGTATAAGTCAACGACAAGTCGGACGATCGAAAATTTCGGAAATCTCGAAAATTGAGAAAGTATTAGGAGAACATGATGTCGCAGGAGGTGGCACGAAATTCAGTAGTATAAGTCAACGACAAGTCAGACGGCCGAAAATTGGCGAAAATTTTCGAAAATCTCGAAAAATGAGTTTTGTATTAGGAGACCATGATATCGAAGGAGGTGGCACGAAATTCAGTAGTATAAGTCAACGACAAGTCGGACGGTCGAAAATTTCGGAAATCTCGAAAATTGAGAAAGTATTAGGAGAACATGATGTCGCAGGAGGTGGCACGAAATTCAGTAGTATAAGTCAACGACAAGTCAGACGGCCGAAAATTGGCGAAAATTTTCGAAAATATCGAAAAATGAGTTTTGTATTAGGAGAACATGATATCGAAGGAGGTGGCACGAAATTCAGTAGTATAAGTCAACGACAAGTCGGACGGTCGAAAATTTCGGAAATCTCGAAAATTGAGAAAGTATTAGGAGAACATGATGTCGCAGGAGGTGGCACGAAATTCAGTAGTATAAGTCAACGACAAGTCAGACGGCCGAAAATTGGCGAAAATTTTCGAAAATCTCGAAAAATGAGTTTTGTATTAGGAGAACATGATATCGAAGGAGGTGGCACGAAATTCAGTAGTATAAGTCAACGACAAGTCGGACGCTCGAAAATTTTCGAAAATCTCGAAAATTGAGAAAGTATTAGGAGAACATGATGTCGCAGGAGGTGGCACGAAATTCAGTAGTATAAGTCAACGACAAGTCAGACGGCCGGAAATTGGCGAAAATTTTCGAAAATCTCGAAAATTTAACTTTGTATTAGGAGAACATGATATCGAAGGAGGTGGCACGAAATTCAGTAGTATAAGTCAACGACAAGTCGGACGGTCGAAAATTTCGAAAATCTCGAAAATTGAGAAAGTATTAGGAGAACATGATGTCGCAGGAGGTGGCACGAAATTCAGTAGTATAAGTCAACGACAAGTCGGACGATCGAAAATTTCGGAAATCTCGAAAATTGAGAAAGTATTAGGAGAACATGATGTCGCAGGAGGTGGCACGAAATTCAGTAGTATAAGTCAACGACAAGTCAGACGGCCGAAAATTGGCGAAAATTTTCGAAAATCTCGAAAAATGAGTTTTGTATTAGGAGACCATGATATCGAAGGAGGTGGCACGAAATTCAGTAGTATAAGTCAACGACAAGTCGGACGGTCGAAAATTTCGGAAATCTCGAAAATTGAGAAAGTATTAGGAGAACATGATGTCGCAGGAGGTGGCACGAAATTCAGTAGTATAAGTCAACGACAAGTCAGACGGCCGAAAATTGGCGAAAATTTTCGAAAATCTCGAAAAATGAGTTTTGTATTAGGAGAACATGATATCGAAGGAGGTGGCACGAAATTCAGTAGTATAAGTCAACGACAAGTCGGACGGTCGAAAATTTCGGAAATCTCGAAAATTGAGAAAGTATTAGGAGAACATGATGTCGCAGGAGGTGGCACGAAATTCAGTAGTATAAGTCAACGACAAGTCAGACGGCCGGAAATTGGCGAAAATTTTCGAAAATCTCGAAAATTTAACTTTGTATTAGGAGAACATGATATCGAAGGAGGTGGCACGAAATTCAGTAGTATAAGTCAACGACAAGTCGGACGCTCGAAAATTTTCGAAAATCTCGAAAATTGAGAAAGTATTAGGAGAACATGATGTCGCAGGAGGTGGCACGAAATTCAGTAGTATAAGTCAACGACAAGTCAGACGGCCGGAAATTGGCGAAAATTTTCGAAAATCTCGAAAATTTAACTTTGTATTAGGAGAACATGATATCGAAGGAGGTGGCACGAAATTCAGTAGTATAAGTCAACGACAAGTCGGACGGTCGAAAATTTCGAAAATCTCGAAAATTGAGAAAGTATTAGGAGAACATGATGTCGCAGGAGGTGGCACGAAATTCAGTAGTATAAGTCAACGACAAGTCGGACGATCGAAAATTTCGGAAATCTCGAAAATTGAGAAAGTATTAGGAGAACATGATGTCGCAGGAGGTGGCACGAAATTCAGTAGTATAAGTCAACGACAAGTCAGACGGCCGAAAATTGGCGAAAATTTTCGAAAATCTCGAAAAATGAGTTTTGTATTAGGAGACCATGATATCGAAGGAGGTGGCACGAAATTCAGTAGTATAAGTCAACGACAAGTCGGACGGTCGAAAATTTCGGAAATCTCGAAAATTGAGAAAGTATTAGGAGAACATGATGTCGCAGGAGGTGGCACGAAATTCAGTAGTATAAGTCAACGACAAGTCAGACGGCCGGAAATTGGCGAAAATTTTCGAAAATCTCGAAAATTTAACTTTGTATTAGGAGAACATGATATCGAAGGAGGTGGCACGAAATTCAGTAGTATAAGTCAACGACAAGTCGGACGGTCGAAAATTTCGAAAATCTCGAAAATTGAGAAAGTATTAGGAGAACATGATGTCGCAGGAGGTGGCACGAAATTCAGTAGTATAAGTCAACGACAAGTCGGACGATCGAAAATTTCGGAAATCTCGAAAATTGAGAAAGTATTAGGAGAACATGATGTCGCAGGAGGTGGCACGAAATTCAGTAGTATAAGTCAACGACAAGTCAGACGGCCGAAAATTGGCGAAAATTTTCGAAAATCTCGAAAAATGAGTTTTGTATTAGGAGACCATGATATCGAAGGAGGTGGCACGAAATTCAGTAGTATAAGTCAACGACAAGTCGGACGGTCGAAAATTTCGGAAATCTCGAAAATTGAGAAAGTATTAGGAGAACATGATGTCGCAGGAGGTGGCACGAAATTCAGTAGTATAAGTCAACGACAAGTCAGACGGCCGAAAATTGGCGAAAATTTTCGAAAATATCGAAAAATGAGTTTTGTATTAGGAGAACATGATATCGAAGGAGGTGGCACGAAATTCAGTAGTATAAGTCAACGACAAGTCGGACGGTCGAAAATTTCGGAAATCTCGAAAATTGAGAAAGTATTAGGAGAACATGATGTCGCAGGAGGTGGCACGAAATTCAGTAGTATAAGTCAACGACAAGTCAGACGGCCGAAAATTGGCGAAAATTTTCGAAAATCTCGAAAAATGAGTTTTGTATTAGGAGAACATGATATCGAAGGAGGTGGCACGAAATTCAGTAGTATAAGTCAACGACAAGTCGGACGCTCGAAAATTTTCGAAAATCTCGAAAATTGAGAAAGTATTAGGAGAACATGATGTCGCAGGAGGTGGCACGAAATTCAGTAGTATAAGTCAACGACAAGTCAGACGGCCGGAAATTGGCGAAAATTTTCGAAAATCTCGAAAATTTAACTTTGTATTAGGAGAACATGATATCGAAGGAGGTGGCACGAAATTCAGTAGTATAAGTCAACGACAAGTCGGACGGTCGAAAATTTCGAAAATCTCGAAAATTGAGAAAGTATTAGGAGAACATGATGTCGCAGGAGGTGGCACGAAATTCAGTAGTATAAGTCAACGACAAGTCGGACGATCGAAAATTTCGGAAATCTCGAAAATTGAGAAAGTATTAGGAGAACATGATGTCGCAGGAGGTGGCACGAAATTCAGTAGTATAAGTCAACGACAAGTCAGACGGCCGAAAATTGGCGAAAATTTTCGAAAATCTCGAAAAATGAGTTTTGTATTAGGAGACCATGATATCGAAGGAGGTGGCACGAAATTCAGTAGTATAAGTCAACGACAAGTCGGACGGTCGAAAATTTCGGAAATCTCGAAAATTGAGAAAGTATTAGGAGAACATGATGTCGCAGGAGGTGGCACGAAATTCAGTAGTATAAGTCAACGACAAGTCAGACGGCCGAAAATTGGCGAAAATTTTCGAAAATATCGAAAAATGAGTTTTGTATTAGGAGAACATGATATCGAAGGAGGTGGCACGAAATTCAGTAGTATAAGTCAACGACAAGTCGGACGGTCGAAAATTTCGGAAATCTCGAAAATTGAGAAAGTATTAGGAGAACATGATGTCGCAGGAGGTGGCACGAAATTCAGTAGTATAAGTCAACGACAAGTCAGACGGCCGAAAATTGGCGAAAATTTTCGAAAATCTCGAAAAATGAGTTTTGTATTAGGAGAACATGATATCGAAGGAGGTGGCACGAAATTCAGTAGTATAAGTCAACGACAAGTCGGACGCTCGAAAATTTTCGAAAATCTCGAAAATTGAGAAAGTATTAGGAGAACATGATGTCGCAGGAGGTGGCACGAAATTCAGTAGTATAAGTCAACGACAAGTCAGACGGCCGGAAATTGGCGAAAATTTTCGAAAATCTCGAAAATTTAACTTTGTATTAGGAGAACATGATATCGAAGGAGGTGGCACGAAATTCAGTAGTATAAGTCAACGACAAGTCGGACGGTCGAAAATTTCGAAAATCTCGAAAATTGAGAAAGTATTAGGAGAACATGATGTCGCAGGAGGTGGCACGAAATTCAGTAGTATAAGTCAACGACAAGTCGGACGATCGAAAATTTCGGAAATCTCGAAAATTGAGAAAGTATTAGGAGAACATGATGTCGCAGGAGGTGGCACGAAATTCAGTAGTATAAGTCAACGACAAGTCAGACGGCCGAAAATTGGCGAAAATTTTCGAAAATCTCGAAAAATGAGTTTTGTATTAGGAGACCATGATATCGAAGGAGGTGGCACGAAATTCAGTAGTATAAGTCAACGACAAGTCGGACGGTCGAAAATTTCGGAAATCTCGAAAATTGAGAAAGTATTAGGAGAACATGATGTCGCAGGAGGTGGCACGAAATTCAGTAGTATAAGTCAACGACAAGTCAGACGGCCGAAAATTGGCGAAAATTTTCGAAAATATCGAAAAATGAGTTTTGTATTAGGAGAACATGATATCGAAGGAGGTGGCACGAAATTCAGTAGTATAAGTCAACGACAAGTCGGACGGTCGAAAATTTCGGAAATCTCGAAAATTGAGAAAGTATTAGGAGAACATGATGTCGCAGGAGGTGGCACGAAATTCAGTAGTATAAGTCAACGACAAGTCAGACGGCCGAAAATTGGCGAAAATTTTCGAAAATCTCGAAAAATGAGTTTTGTATTAGGAGACCATGATATCGAAGGAGGTGGCACGAAATTCAGTAGTATAAGTCAACGACAAGTCGGACGGTCGAAAATTTCGGAAATCTCGAAAATTGAGAAAGTATTAGGAGAACATGATGTCGCAGGAGGTGGCACGAAATTCAGTAGTATAAGTCAACGACAAGTCAGACGGCCGAAAATTGGCGAAAATTTTCGAAAATCTCGAAAAATGAGTTTTGTATTAGGAGAACATGATATCGAAGGAGGTGGCACGAAATTCAGTAGTATAAGTCAACGACAAGTCGGACGCTCGAAAATTTTCGAAAATCTCGAAAATTGAGAAAGTATTAGGAGAACATGATGTCGCAGGAGGTGGCACGAAATTCAGTAGTATAAGTCAACGACAAGTCAGACGGCCGGAAATTGGCGAAAATTTTCGAAAATCTCGAAAATTTAACTTTGTATTAGGAGAACATGATATCGAAGGAGGTGGCACGAAATTCAGTAGTATAAGTCAACGACAAGTCGGACGGTCGAAAATTTCGAAAATCTCGAAAATTGAGAAAGTATTAGGAGAACATGATGTCGCAGGAGGTGGCACGAAATTCAGTAGTATAAGTCAACGACAAGTCGGACGATCGAAAATTTCGGAAATCTCGAAAATTGAGAAAGTATTAGGAGAACATGATGTCGCAGGAGGTGGCACGAAATTCAGTAGTATAAGTCAACGACAAGTCAGACGGCCGAAAATTGGCGAAAATTTTCGAAAATCTCGAAAAATGAGTTTTGTATTAGGAGACCATGATATCGAAGGAGGTGGCACGAAATTCAGTAGTATAAGTCAACGACAAGTCGGACGGTCGAAAATTTCGGAAATCTCGAAAATTGAGAAAGTATTAGGAGAACATGATGTCGCAGGAGGTGGCACGAAATTCAGTAGTATAAGTCAACGACAAGTCAGACGGCCGAAAATTGGCGAAAATTTTCGAAAATATCGAAAAATGAGTTTTGTATTAGGAGAACATGATATCGAAGGAGGTGGCACGAAATTCAGTAGTATAAGTCAACGACAAGTCGGACGGTCGAAAATTTCGGAAATCTCGAAAATTGAGAAAGTATTAGGAGAACATGATGTCGCAGGAGGTGGCACGAAATTCAGTAGTATAAGTCAACGACAAGTCAGACGGCCGAAAATTGGCGAAAATTTTCGAAAATCTCGAAAAATGAGTTTTGTATTAGGAGAACATGATATCGAAGGAGGTGGCACGAAATTCAGTAGTATAAGTCAACGACAAGTCGGACGCTCGAAAATTTTCGAAAATCTCGAAAATTGAGAAAGTATTAGGAGAACATGATGTCGCAGGAGGTGGCACGAAATTCAGTAGTATAAGTCAACGACAAGTCAGACGGCCGGAAATTGGCGAAAATTTTCGAAAATCTCGAAAATTTAACTTTGTATTAGGAGAACATGATATCGAAGGAGGTGGCACGAAATTCAGTAGTATAAGTCAACGACAAGTCGGACGGTCGAAAATTTCGAAAATCTCGAAAATTGAGAAAGTATTAGGAGAACATGATGTCGCAGGAGGTGGCACGAAATTCAGTAGTATAAGTCAACGACAAGTCGGACGATCGAAAATTTCGGAAATCTCGAAAATTGAGAAAGTATTAGGAGAACATGATGTCGCAGGAGGTGGCACGAAATTCAGTAGTATAAGTCAACGACAAGTCAGACGGCCGAAAATTGGCGAAAATTTTCGAAAATCTCGAAAAATGAGTTTTGTATTAGGAGACCATGATATCGAAGGAGGTGGCACGAAATTCAGTAGTATAAGTCAACGACAAGTCGGACGGTCGAAAATTTCGGAAATCTCGAAAATTGAGAAAGTATTAGGAGAACATGATGTCGCAGGAGGTGGCACGAAATTCAGTAGTATAAGTCAACGACAAGTCAGACGGCCGAAAATTGGCGAAAATTTTCGAAAATCTCGAAAAATGAGTTTTGTATTAGGAGAACATGATATCGAAGGAGGTGGCACGAAATTCAGTAGTATAAGTCAACGACAAGTCGGACGCTCGAAAATTTTCGAAAATCTCGAAAATTGAGAAAGTATTAGGAGAACATGATGTCGCAGGAGGTGGCACGAAATTCAGTAGTATAAGTCAACGACAAGTCAGACGGCCGGAAATTGGCGAAAATTTTCGAAAATCTCGAAAATTTAACTTTGTATTAGGAGAACATGATATCGAAGGAGGTGGCACGAAATTCAGTAGTATAAGTCAACGACAAGTCGGACGGTCGAAAATTTCGAAAATCTCGAAAATTGAGAAAGTATTAGGAGAACATGATGTCGCAGGAGGTGGCACGAAATTCAGTAGTATAAGTCAACGACAAGTCGGACGATCGAAAATTTCGGAAATCTCGAAAATTGAGAAAGTATTAGGAGAACATGATGTCGCAGGAGGTGGCACGAAATTCAGTAGTATAAGTCAACGACAAGTCAGACGGCCGAAAATTGGCGAAAATTTTCGAAAATCTCGAAAAATGAGTTTTGTATTAGGAGACCATGATATCGAAGGAGGTGGCACGAAATTCAGTAGTATAAGTCAACGACAAGTCGGACGGTCGAAAATTTCGGAAATCTCGAAAATTGAGAAAGTATTAGGAGAACATGATGTCGCAGGAGGTGGCACGAAATTCAGTAGTATAAGTCAACGACAAGTCAGACGGCCGAAAATTGGCGAAAATTTTCGAAAATATCGAAAAATGAGTTTTGTATTAGGAGAACATGATATCGAAGGAGGTGGCACGAAATTCAGTAGTATAAGTCAACGACAAGTCGGACGGTCGAAAATTTCGGAAATCTCGAAAATTGAGAAAGTATTAGGAGAACATGATGTCGCAGGAGGTGGCACGAAATTCAGTAGTATAAGTCAACGACAAGTCAGACGGCCGAAAATTGGCGAAAATTTTCGAAAATCTCGAAAAATGAGTTTTGTATTAGGAGACCATGATATCGAAGGAGGTGGCACGAAATTCAGTAGTATAAGTCAACGACAAGTCGGACGGTCGAAAATTTCGGAAATCTCGAAAATTGAGAAAGTATTAGGAGAACATGATGTCGCAGGAGGTGGCACGAAATTCAGTAGTATAAGTCAACGACAAGTCAGACGGCCGAAAATTGGCGAAAATTTTCGAAAATCTCGAAAAATGAGTTTTGTATTAGGAGAACATGATATCGAAGGAGGTGGCACGAAATTCAGTAGTATAAGTCAACGACAAGTCGGACGCTCGAAAATTTTCGAAAATCTCGAAAATTGAGAAAGTATTAGGAGAACATGATGTCGCAGGAGGTGGCACGAAATTCAGTAGTATAAGTCAACGACAAGTCAGACGGCCGGAAATTGGCGAAAATTTTCGAAAATCTCGAAAATTTAACTTTGTATTAGGAGAACATGATATCGAAGGAGGTGGCACGAAATTCAGTAGTATAAGTCAACGACAAGTCGGACGGTCGAAAATTTCGAAAATCTCGAAAATTGAGAAAGTATTAGGAGAACATGATGTCGCAGGAGGTGGCACGAAATTCAGTAGTATAAGTCAACGACAAGTCGGACGATCGAAAATTTCGGAAATCTCGAAAATTGAGAAAGTATTAGGAGAACATGATGTCGCAGGAGGTGGCACGAAATTCAGTAGTATAAGTCAACGACAAGTCAGACGGCCGAAAATTGGCGAAAATTTTCGAAAATCTCGAAAAATGAGTTTTGTATTAGGAGACCATGATATCGAAGGAGGTGGCACGAAATTCAGTAGTATAAGTCAACGACAAGTCGGACGGTCGAAAATTTCGGAAATCTCGAAAATTGAGAAAGTATTAGGAGAACATGATGTCGCAGGAGGTGGCACGAAATTCAGTAGTATAAGTCAACGACAAGTCAGACGGCCGAAAATTGGCGAAAATTTTCGAAAATATCGAAAAATGAGTTTTGTATTAGGAGAACATGATATCGAAGGAGGTGGCACGAAATTCAGTAGTATAAGTCAACGACAAGTCGGACGGTCGAAAATTTCGGAAATCTCGAAAATTGAGAAAGTATTAGGAGAACATGATGTCGCAGGAGGTGGCACGAAATTCAGTAGTATAAGTCAACGACAAGTCAGACGGCCGAAAATTGGCGAAAATTTTCGAAAATCTCGAAAAATGAGTTTTGTATTAGGAGAACATGATATCGAAGGAGGTGGCACGAAATTCAGTAGTATAAGTCAACGACAAGTCGGACGCTCGAAAATTTTCGAAAATCTCGAAAATTGAGAAAGTATTAGGAGAACATGATGTCGCAGGAGGTGGCACGAAATTCAGTAGTATAAGTCAACGACAAGTCAGACGGCCGGAAATTGGCGAAAATTTTCGAAAATCTCGAAAATTTAACTTTGTATTAGGAGAACATGATATCGAAGGAGGTGGCACGAAATTCAGTAGTATAAGTCAACGACAAGTCGGACGGTCGAAAATTTCGAAAATCTCGAAAATTGAGAAAGTATTAGGAGAACATGATGTCGCAGGAGGTGGCACGAAATTCAGTAGTATAAGTCAACGACAAGTCGGACGATCGAAAATTTCGGAAATCTCGAAAATTGAGAAAGTATTAGGAGAACATGATGTCGCAGGAGGTGGCACGAAATTCAGTAGTATAAGTCAACGACAAGTCAGACGGCCGAAAATTGGCGAAAATTTTCGAAAATCTCGAAAAATGAGTTTTGTATTAGGAGACCATGATATCGAAGGAGGTGGCACGAAATTCAGTAGTATAAGTCAACGACAAGTCGGACGGTCGAAAATTTCGGAAATCTCGAAAATTGAGAAAGTATTAGGAGAACATGATGTCGCAGGAGGTGGCACGAAATTCAGTAGTATAAGTCAACGACAAGTCAGACGGCCGAAAATTGGCGAAAATTTTCGAAAATCTCGAAAAATGAGTTTTGTATTAGGAGAACATGATATCGAAGGAGGTGGCACGAAATTCAGTAGTATAAGTCAACGACAAGTCGGACGCTCGAAAATTTTCGAAAATCTCGAAAATTGAGAAAGTATTAGGAGAACATGATGTCGCAGGAGGTGGCACGAAATTCAGTAGTATAAGTCAACGACAAGTCAGACGGCCGGAAATTGGCGAAAATTTTCGAAAATCTCGAAAATTTAACTTTGTATTAGGAGAACATGATATCGAAGGAGGTGGCACGAAATTCAGTAGTATAAGTCAACGACAAGTCGGACGGTCGAAAATTTCGAAAATCTCGAAAATTGAGAAAGTATTAGGAGAACATGATGTCGCAGGAGGTGGCACGAAATTCAGTAGTATAAGTCAACGACAAGTCGGACGATCGAAAATTTCGGAAATCTCGAAAATTGAGAAAGTATTAGGAGAACATGATGTCGCAGGAGGTGGCACGAAATTCAGTAGTATAAGTCAACGACAAGTCAGACGGCCGAAAATTGGCGAAAATTTTCGAAAATCTCGAAAAATGAGTTTTGTATTAGGAGACCATGATATCGAAGGAGGTGGCACGAAATTCAGTAGTATAAGTCAACGACAAGTCGGACGGTCGAAAATTTCGGAAATCTCGAAAATTGAGAAAGTATTAGGAGAACATGATGTCGCAGGAGGTGGCACGAAATTCAGTAGTATAAGTCAACGACAAGTCAGACGGCCGAAAATTGGCGAAAATTTTCGAAAATATCGAAAAATGAGTTTTGTATTAGGAGAACATGATATCGAAGGAGGTGGCACGAAATTCAGTAGTATAAGTCAACGACAAGTCGGACGGTCGAAAATTTCGGAAATCTCGAAAATTGAGAAAGTATTAGGAGAACATGATGTCGCAGGAGGTGGCACGAAATTCAGTAGTATAAGTCAACGACAAGTCAGACGGCCGAAAATTGGCGAAAATTTTCGAAAATCTCGAAAAATGAGTTTTGTATTAGGAGACCATGATATCGAAGGAGGTGGCACGAAATTCAGTAGTATAAGTCAACGACAAGTCGGACGGTCGAAAATTTCGGAAATCTCGAAAATTGAGAAAGTATTAGGAGAACATGATGTCGCAGGAGGTGGCACGAAATTCAGTAGTATAAGTCAACGACAAGTCAGACGGCCGAAAATTGGCGAAAATTTTCGAAAATATCGAAAAATGAGTTTTGTATTAGGAGAACATGATATCGAAGGAGGTGGCACGAAATTCAGTAGTATAAGTCAACGACAAGTCGGACGGTCGAAAATTTCGGAAATCTCGAAAATTGAGAAAGTATTAGGAGAACATGATGTCGCAGGAGGTGGCACGAAATTCAGTAGTATAAGTCAACGACAAGTCAGACGGCCGAAAATTGGCGAAAATTTTCGAAAATCTCGAAAAATGAGTTTTGTATTAGGAGAACATGATATCGAAGGAGGTGGCACGAAATTCAGTAGTATAAGTCAACGACAAGTCGGACGCTCGAAAATTTTCGAAAATCTCGAAAATTGAGAAAGTATTAGGAGAACATGATGTCGCAGGAGGTGGCACGAAATTCAGTAGTATAAGTCAACGACAAGTCAGACGGCCGGAAATTGGCGAAAATTTTCGAAAATCTCGAAAATTTAACTTTGTATTAGGAGAACATGATATCGAAGGAGGTGGCACGAAATTCAGTAGTGCAAGTCAACGACAAGCCAGACGATCGATATTTTGCGAAAAACGCGTAAATTGAACTTTGTATTAGGAGAACATGATATCGAAGGAGGTATCCAAAATTTCAGTAGTACAAGTCAACGTCAAGCCAGGCGGTCGAAAATTTTGCAAGAACCGCGAAAATTGAGTTTTGTATTAGGAGAACATGATATCGAAGGAGGTGGCACGAAATTCAGTAGTACAACTAAAAGACAGGTCGGATATTCAGGAAAAATTGGAGGTTCAATAAATATATACGCAGATTCAGGTTTTTATTACAATGTCTTTATTTATTCATCGTAGATCCATACATAAAACATTGGTACATATTTTGTATGTGCATAAATTTTATTCTAAGCATTCATAAGAAGAACACCTATTTTACCACGTTTTTATTATTGATTTTTTGGTCATCCAGAAGTTCAGGCTTGCTGAAGTAGACTCGGTACACCGTCGTACGTCTACTGCAATGCTCCTGCGGACTGCGTTCACAGGCGAGGTACAGACAATTATGTTAGATGGTCACTATGGTCAGTTCACTGCTATACTGCATCGTGACTGTTGTAGTTCTCGTGCTAGCTCAGACGCGTACAATATGAACTGCGTGTGGCGTACCAGAGCGACTCTTCAATAGGTTTCCACATCACCCATGAGGTACTATTGTCAATGCGTTTTTTTTTTTTGGTCAGTGGTATCCCCTGTAGGCCTATTCCACTGCGTCGTATGATGATTTCGAGAAAATTCATAATCATAACCATAACATATGGCGTTGATCAGAATTTCGCGAAACAAATGGCGTTTGTTCGCGCGATTGGACACTCGCGAGTGGCGGGCGGATGAATGTCACGCTCATAGTTGAAAGGCGGACGCGTCAGCTCGCGAATGTGTCGCTTGGATTTTCTACTTAATAAATTAATATTGGGCAGCCGTCAAAAGCGTTTATCGGGAAGTATCGGGGCGCGAGATATCTCGCCAAAGGCGTTTATCGGGAAGTATAGGGGCGCGAGATATCTCGTCCGGGGTAATCAAAGGGTTAACAGAATCTCGTCGGTGCTCTACATTATATGGTGATTGGTCTACGTCTACTCTTATACCTTGTTTGTGCTCCTATCACTCCTATAGAATCCGCTGTCGTACCAGGGCATTTCCTACAGAGTCGGTAATTCAGAACCGTAGACAGAGAAATGTACAGGTGAGCAGGTGAGCACCTAACCGCGAGCAGATTCGATGAGCGGTCTGAAGGGGGCATCATACTTGCCAGATTCTATTGATCTTGCCGGCACGGTGGCTGTGGTACGCTCGACGTTTCTACTTTTCTAACTAGCTGTCTACTGGTGGGAAGTTTGTATTTTTATAAATCCTTCGTAGCTCCAAAATAAATAAAAATTGTACTAAATTCTATCGAATTCGATATTCTACTATTGTTGAACATTTTCATAAACCACAAATGCATAAAGTGAACAAAAGATCATTTACAAAGTGTTCGTTCCTTCACGAACGATAAGTATACATATTGTACAACATTAAATATTTAACGATACATAAGAAATGAATGTTTTAGTTCCTTAAGAAAATTTTTAATCATGAAGTTTATATGAACGATATAACAGGAATTATCACAATACTTCAAAATGAATAAAAGCATTGGACAGATAACAGCAATATACATATATTAACACTTTCACTGCCACGCCAGCCGTATATGGGAGACATCATTTTTTATCAAGCTTGAAAATAAATTTTTATTGCTATTTATTAAGTAAGGTAACCTTATTTAGCATTTACGTGGTGTAAGAATGTCACAAAAGTAATTGCTATTTTTATATTATTGAATGAAGTACCTTGACGTGGTGTGGAGTGTATGAGCACTCGTGTGACAGTGGATATTGTTCGAGCGAATTTACTAATTTTTATAAATACATAAGTACTTTTCGAAAAATGGAAATTACAAGTAATCATTTCCGTAATTTACAAATAAATAATTACAGTAATACAAGTCTATATTAAACATCAATTTGTTGCATTAAAGTTAATGTTGCATTGAAGTTAAATAGTTGTTGCATTAAAACTTCGTAGTGTATTTCTCGAAAAGCTAAGTTTTTCTAAGAAATGCCTTCCTTTCATATTCTTGCGAGATAAAATATGAAGACATAATGACAATTTCCAGTATTTTATACGTCTTCCCTTATTTTCCATGAAATACAAAGTACTACAAATAGAGGAATAGATTAAAATGATATTTTTATACATCGTCTTCCAAAACTGCGATAAGAAATTCGTACAAGACAGCTTTAAGGAAACGGACCTGGGTCAAACATACATATAGTGTAACATTTCTTAAAACCTACAAAAAATATTCGATAAGAGTCTTCCTGAATGGACGAAGAGGTTACATCATCTTACGAGAACATTACGCGCATCAAATGGTGCGTATCAATTATCAGAAAACTGCGCAGTCGACTATATCGTCAGATTAGGCTTATCTTTGGTGTATATGTATTTGGGGCAGAGTAGATATTTTTATAGTCGAGAACACAGGAGTAATGTTTCCCAATGGTTTAATCAGATAGAAAATTATTTGCCGCGAATTACGTGACAGTATTTCCTTCGTGAAACGCTGATCCGCGATTTCTGTCTAATCTGATCGGCAGCCACGACAGGTTCGAAAAATGGCCGCGTTTTCGACCTTCGTGACCTCTGACTCCGAGTCATGGAACACGCCTGTCTACACTGGCTGAAACCGAATCTGCCAGATAAAGGAATAAAAATGAAAGTGGAGTAAGCTGGTCGCATACAGTGGCGGTAGAGAATGTGTTGGCACAGTACGAAATTCTACGTACAAACATTTATCGGGTCGTTCTATATGAAATGTCCGGTTTCTGAATGCAAATGTTATGAACTTTTAATCAACAAATACTATTATAATCTACAGGTTATTATATGTCATTTGAAGGTACAAAGCTGATCTTTAAAATAAATCAGGTTTGTACTATTAAATAATGTTTATTACAATATCAGTCGACGTGATCGTCGCTTGTTCTTTTTATGTGAGTGAGAAAATAAACATATTTAAAATGTTTCTCATAAGTGCAGTATAAACATTTTAATAGAACTTATAATTATTACAAGTGTGCGTATATTTTTGTCCAGGCGTAAGATGTTTAGTCTGCGAATTTTATGCATTTATAACAAAAATGAATTGGTTAAATACAAACTTGAGAATTGAATAATGTTATTATAGTGTTCTCAACCTACTAAAATTAATATAAGAGGAAATTATGCATTGTTACCTATCTGTGTTTTAAAATTGATTTGGACAATTTTTATTTTGCATAAAAATCCACAATCTAGTTCAAATCTTTGTCCTTGAAATTTCGTATATTTATGACAAAAATGAATAGGTTGAATACAAACTTGTAAAGACTATAAGAATTGACAAATGTTGTGATACTGTTCTCAAATTATTAAAATTATTAAAATTATTAAAACTATTAAAATTATTAAAAGAGGAATTTCGTACTTTTACCTATCTGTGTTTTAAAATTGGCTTGGACAATTTTTATTTTGCATAAAAATCCAGAGTCTAGTTTAAGTGTTCGTACGAATTTTCGTACATTTATGACAAAAATGAAATTGTTAAATACAATCCTGTAAAAACTATAAGAATTGAATAATGTTGTTATAGTGTTCCCAACTTACTAAAATTAATAAAAGACGAAGTTATATATTTTTACCTATCTGTGTATTAAAATTGACTTGGACAATTTTTATTTTGCATAAAAATTCGCAGTATAATTTAACCGTTTATATGTATATGCAATTTCCTACTGTGCCAATACTTTTGCCCACCACTGGCGCAACAGCAGCTTCGCACGCCGATCTCGAGGAATAAAGTTTGCAAATCGTCGCTGCGGAATTTCGCGCTGTCGATCGTCCCGATAACCAGCTGGCGTTTGCCATAAGCCGCATTATCTCGACAACGATACCGTAAAGCGATTACGTCGAGCCTTGTATCATCGAGGAGGTCTCATTCGCGATGAACGAGATCCCTCTGTGCGAGCTATTGGCGACCTCCGATGATGAAAGTTTGATCAAATAACTCTCTTCGCGATCTTTTGAAAGACCCCATGATTCATTTGCATTGTGTAACCCGTGGCAGCATGAATTTAGACTCTGAATATAAGAATCGGTGCGTAGTTAGCTCCGTTTTCCTTTTCAGTGAGTTATGTCCGATTACCTTCGTAACGCACGCGGTAAAAATGAACGTCGAAGGTCTGAGCATTGATCCTTGCATCCTTTCGACACATCCTGATGTTGATTGCATTTAATATGAATTCGATCACTGTGTACGGCCGACTGGAGTATTTTTACTGGCGCAATTTATCGACGTACTTGTTAACGTTCTCGTTAGCTGATATCGTTAGATGATATCCTGTTCCTGTTGGAGTTTTATTATTCCAATAACGCGAACCCGGATTGAATAAAATTAACCGGTGCTGTTCTTCAAGTGAAAATCAGCTCTGAATTAGAACGTCTACTTTGATCGTTTTGAAATCGTATGGCACAGAACCTCAAACTTCTAAACAATATAATACATAGTATTTTTGACAGCTGCTTTTAATTAAAAATTTCTGTTTTTTGTTTTCCATTCTTTGAGAACGTGAGTAGCAAAATGTCATCGAATATAAAATAAAATTAAACATACTATGGTACTGCTCTCAATTTAATAAAATTATTAAGCGAAAAAACAAGTGTCTATGTAGCTACTGTTTTTTTTGCAATTAATATAGACAATGTTTATATTGCATAAAAATGCGCAATCGCAGACCTAAGCAAGGACTTTATGGACCCTCTTCGCGGTCAAAAACTAAATACAATATAAAAACAATTTCAATTAAAAACTGGAGACAAAATATAAATTAAACAAAAATGTTTGGAACTTAAGTTAATTTGGGTTAATTCGATAGAACCCCAAACAGTGTGTTAGGTTAGGTTAGCCCAGGGCTCTGTTCAGTCAAACGGCCCCCTTCACTGTGAACAAAATAAGAACAATCTAAATTAAGAACTCGAGACAAAATAAGTTACATTAAAATTTTTGGTACCTGCGTTAATTTGGGTTAATTGATATGACCTACAAACAGTGTTAGCCCAGAGCCCTGTTCAGTCAAAGGGCTCCCTTGGCTGTCAACGAAATAAAAACAATTTAAACTAAAAACTTGAGACAAAATAAATCACACAAACAGTTTTGGAACTTTTTGGAGTTAATTTTGGTTAACTGGGTAGGCCCCCAAACAGTGTTAGATCAGGACCCCTTTCAGTCAAAGGGCCCCTTCGCTGTCAACAAAAGAAGAACAATTTTAAATTAAAAACTTCAAACAAAAAAAAATTACAGAAACATTGTAGGAACTTGAGTTAATTTGGGTTAAATGGGTAGACCCCCAAAAAGTATTAGCCCAGGGCCCCTTCGCGGTCAAAAAAATAAAAACAATTAAAATGAAAACTTAAGAAAAAATAAATTATACAAAAATTTATGGTACTCGAGTTAATTTTTGTTAATTGGGCAGGCCCCCAAACAGTGTTAGCTCAGGGCCCCGTTCAGTCAAAGGGCCCCTTCGCTGTCAACAAAATAAAAACAATTTTAAATTAAAAACTTGGGAAAAAATAAATTACACAAAAATGTTTGAAACTTCAGTTAATTTACGTTAATTAGGACCCCCCAACAGTGTTAGCCTAAGGCCCCAGAATGAACGGTTCGCCGCTGAAAATGCGCAATCATCGAGTGTCTCCTACCTTGAGGAAAACTGGGAAACCCGCCGGAAAATGGATCAAACAGGTGAAGGTGTCTCGTTATACAGAAACAGACGATTAAAGTCGTCTCGCGTGCGTGTTTAATTACTTTAATGAAGCGAGGTTAATTGTTTCTCTTCGAGAGAGATTACCGGGTGATTCATCGTCGGTGGAAGGATCGATGAAAAAGTTTCGTCCTCTTGGATCCCTGGAAAATTACGATGATGCTCGAGTTTCTTAATCAAAGTCTTACGAACTGAGCTAAGAGACATAGTCACTGTTTCACATTACACTGTCACGGGTGAAATAACGTTACGACCGAACTGAGCTAATCGACTGTCGATCGCCGATTATTTCTACCCCATTACGCGATCCGAGAGAATCGGGTGATACTTCATTGGCGCGGTACTTGTTCCATAGGCGATTCGATTATAACCGATGATCTAAATATCGAAGTTGGCAGCGGTACAGCCGTCTCATATTGGAGAATGTAATTGTTTTCCGGGAATGCGTGGGACAATAAAGAATTCTGTTCCAGGTACGATGAAGTCAATAATCTGAATCACGAACGCTGTCGATTGTTCCATATTCTTTGAAGACAAATTACATGCTGTAGAATCAAAATGAAATTACGCTTCGATAATCAATTTCGCATGCAACGAGTAGATGTCATTCTTGTTGAATGCAACTGGCAACGTTGATCATAAAAACGTTTGCTATGGTCTTATCCATTAGTTGATTAGCTACCGGTAGCCTATTAACCCCTTGCCCTACGATTTATTTTACGGTTTCAGTAATTAGAACTCTTTTTGTAGATCGTAATTTCCTAAAAACGGAGAATATTGATATAAATCGTAATCCTATATGTTGTCTAATAGCTGTATATCAACAAAACCAAAATAGAATTTTATTTCGGCTTAAAGGAAATTATTAACATACATTTTTATCAGAGTCTGTTTAGAATCTTCATCACGGGTCAGACACGATATTGTAAGGCAAGGGGTTAATAGGCTTTTTAATAACTGTACTGCAACAAATGGAAGCTTAAAAATCTTCTTTCACACAATAATCCCGAAGGAAGTTATTGGATTTTGTGTTATTGGATTAAGGGTGAGTTGTTGGTTTATGATTAAAATTGCTGTTGCTATTGAAGGATTCTTTTAAAAAAACATCAGCCATCAACCATAGATTTTCAACAATTATGGAATAATCGCCGGTAGGTAATGTGTTAATATTTTTTTAACTGTTTTAGTATACGGTAATTTTTCAATGTACTACCAGTCACAGAAGTCTATAGCCAAAAATTGAAGTTGGTTCATTTGACGATTGAAATTAGGCAGATTCTAAAATATAACTGCGATGGTTTTTATGTTTATTTACTGGAAAATGTAAATAACTTCGTACACAAAGTCGTAAAAGATACTATCGTTTCCCGTTTTGGATATTATGCAATGTTTGTGGGTCCTTTTTGACCCAGAGTATTAAGCTTTCCATTTAAATTCTAATTTGTCAGCAGCAATTATCAGCTATTTATATTAAGCCGAATAAATTGTATTCTAATTTATATTACATTTGGAAAAACAAATAGAAGCAACAATTCACTATGGACCATTAAAATATGAATTAAATGAAATACAAATTGTTCAAGTAAATTGTAAAACAAAAATGGGTGAAGTATTATACCAAGATTTTTATGCAATCATTGTTGAGGATCATACATTGGTTAAAAAAATTTAGAGTGATAAATAAACATCACCAGACCAATGGAGGGTTAAAATGTCACGCTGTCGCGTATCTAATCACTATAAATAACAATCTAGATATTGCAAAAGAGTTATGAATAGCCGAGGGATTAAATTCGTCATACTTCAAATGAAGTCGAGGGTCGAAGATCACTCTCTATAACCTTGAAGCTTCGAAATATGACTATTGGTGTTGGAACGCCGATCTGGATTCCTGTACACGCTTTGTCATCAAACGAATGATCGAGGAGTGAATAACATTGATTCGATTGTATATACGTAGGGTTAAGAGGGTATCATACGGGCCAGAGAGAAGGCTCGTTGTGTCCTTGACATAATTAACTCAAGTTGTAGGTGGACCATGTTTCGACACGGTCACAGTCCTGTTTATTGTCTCACGCACGTGTCCTTTGGTGTCCGATCCTGCCCTGATCTATATATTTTTCAGAGCCGTGATCGTTAGTATACCGTGGAAAGAATACGGCGGAAAGGTAAATGATACTTCGCTTCGAACCAGCAACAGATAAACACAATTTAGTATTGATACATACAAATATATTGGGTTGGCAAACAAGTTCGTTCGGTTTTTTAGAGTGGAATAAATTACAAAAACCGAACGAACTTATTTGCCAATCCAATATAGTATAAATAAATAAGTATGATATAATATAATTATAATTATAATCTATAATATATTTTTTAGATCATAATACATTTGTAATAATAATAAATATTAATGAATATTTGTAAATATAATTAATAATATATTATGATTATATATATATATGATGATATATTAAATTATAATTATATTATATTTATGTTAATAAATAAATAGAATTTAGTAGCTACCAGTGTTAGCCCAGGGCTCCATTCAGTCAAAGGGCCTCCTTCGCGGTAAAAAAAAATAAAAACAAGTTAAATTAAAAACTTAAGACAGAATAAATGATACATTTTTGGTACTTGAGTTAATTTCGGTTAATTGGTATAGCCCTCAAACAGTGTAGCCCAGGGCCCTGTCCAGTCAAAGGACCCCCTTTACTGTCAACAAAATAAGAACAATTTAAATTAAAAACTTAAAACAGAATAAATGATACGAACATGTTTGGTTTCTTGCGTTAATTTGGGTTAATTGGTATGGCCCTAAAACAGTGTTAGACCAGGGCCCCAAAATTAGCAACAACGGAAGAATTATTTATTAGGATTGTTTCACGTATTCGAAATAGAGACGTTTTCCAAAAATGTTAGTGATTCAAAAGACACTATTATTAACCATGCACCAACATTTTTGTGAATTTCAAGAACTGTACGAGTCAGTATTCTCTATTTGGTTGGTCGTTTCCATTAGAAAGTATAATGTTTTCTTAGTTTTCCTTCTAGGTTCCTTGTCATCGAAATAACAGCTCGGTCGTATCATTCCCCAACGATTAATGGATAGGAAGAATTCCCAACGTCCGAAGGACTTTCGCTGAATGGCCAGTTACTTGCAATAGAAAATTGCGAAATGCGTGGTTTCAAGGGTGGGAATAAGCTTCGTTTCTTCCACAGATGGAAGTGGGTGTCACCGACGCCCGAAAAGGGAATCGACGGTGAGTAATTACAGTCGTACATATTAGATGCTTTAAATTCAATGAATTTTACTGTTTTCAGAACAGCGTATCAACCTCGACGACTTACTATAATGGACCAGATCTTCTTTCCGAAAATACTTCTCAATTTTTGTGTCACAGGAAGTATTTAAAAGTATCGTTCCATAGGATAATTGAATAAAATGCCTGATTATAAAATGAAATAGGCTATTACATTTTGAAATAAACAGCTTCATTAATCAGTTACATAGTCACCATTTTTTACCATTGTCTTCCAACGTTCCACGAGCTGATGGATTCGTTTTCATAAAAACTGTTCTTCAACTCTGTTCTTCAAGTCTGTTCTTCAAGCTCTTCATGACTCTGAAAATTAGACACGAACGTTAAAATTATCCAATACATATAACAAAATAAATAAAAAAGAAGACTATATGAACAATTTATACACGTAATATTTTTTAAAACTCTGTGCAGTAAAATGTATCTCAATTTAGTCAAATTTTCTTTTACAATGGTGGTTTTCAACCTTCAGTTAGTCGCGTAACTTTCTAAATAACTGGTTAAATGAACATCTTCGTTAATTAATTACATAGTCACCTATTTATGCCATTGTCTCCCAACGTTCCTCAAGCTGGTGAATTCTTTTTCATAAAAACTGCGTACCTGTTCTTCAAGCTCTTGATGTCTCTGAAAAATATAGACACGAACATTTCCAATTATCCAAAATAAATAAAATAGCATGCGGCGACTCTATGAACAATTTATACACGTAATATTTTTTAGAATTCTGTACAGTAAAATAATGTATCTCGATTTAGTAAAATTTCCTTTTACACAATCGTCTTTGACTTTCAGTTAGTCGCATAATATATGTTTATTGAATAAAATAGCTATCTCAATGCAAAATAAATATTCACTAGTGTAGTCGACACCTTCGTTTATGCTTGAAACACTAAACTCAAAGTTTTGACATTGTAAATACTTCATGCGAGTAAATAAAAGTTGAAGAATCACTCGCACAACAAGGATTGCCGTGCAGGAATACCAAGATTAATAATTGATGAACGAAAGGCCTGCTATAAAGTCAAGGATCTATCTCAATCTATATCATTCTTCCTGCAGTTAACGAAAGGAATAAACATCGATTTCTACTCGTGTGGGAGTGCGGCAATTCGCGTTTAATTAGCTTCCACAGCGCGTCCTTCGACAATCAAAGGAAACGCGCTGATTAAAAAAGTAGAAACGGAAGCTGTCGGCCATTATGACTTGCGTGTTTCGTTCGCCACCGTTCGAGGTACCGGAAGCAAAGAAGAGCCTTCGAATTTCTGAATAACACTGATCCTCACGGTGAAAAGTGTGTTGCTGCGATTCTCACGGTTCGCCCAGCCGTAGCGACGCGACGCGAGGCTCGTAGAACTTTCTTGGAGGGAGCAAACGGGTTTCAACTTATCTGTCGAAGGTCTGGGTTAGGTCTCACCGAGAGGGCGGCCTTGCTGATTTGACAATGTCGATACAATGCGATCAATCGGGTTACTGAAACGAGGACACATTTAAGAATCTGGCGCCAGCGAGCATTGCATCACCAGACGCCCGTTCCGGCTTTGCATGTAGTCAGACGCGCTGAGTAGACAGCTTCAATTCCGCTACAATAGTTCCGAAATACTAATCCTAATCGATTGGTCCCGACCGATCTATTGTTCGGTTCAATCGCGCTATTCAGTCGGAGATTCAAAGTTCGTTACGATCGATGATCGCATTGTTACTGTTGCGTTACCAAAATCATCTTACCGCTGCTTTTTTCTTTCCCCATCTGTTATAATACTGTATTATGATGTAACACATGAATGATTTAGATAATCTCCCTTATACTGGTACATAATATATTGTACTGGTTGAAATAGGATAGGTATACAGTCCCTGGCCATCGAATTAGGACCAGAATTGAATGATGTTTTATAGTGTTCTCAACTTGCTAAATTTAATAAAAGAGGAAATTATGTACTTTTACCTATCTGTGTTTTAAAATTGACTTGGACAATTTTTATTTTGCACAAACATCCACAGCCTAGTTAAAGTGTTTGTACGAGAAATTTCGTACATTTCAGACAAAAATGAACTTGTTAAATACAAACTGTAAAGACTATAAGAATTGAATAATGTTGTTATAGTGTTCTCTGTTATAATACTGTATTATGATGTAACACATGAATGATTTAGATAATCTCTCTTACACTGGTACATAGTATATTGTATTGGTTGAAATAGGATAGGTATACAGTCCCTGGTCATCGAATTAGGACCACGTACAAAAATATCACTTTTATGGTTATAAGTTATAATCATACAATATTGTTACATCGTACATGGGAAATTGTCTTTGGTCATTCAAATTATTACTAAATATGTTGATAACCAGGTATACACATAGCAATAGATTTGTTACTAACGTGATAATTAGACTGCGGATCTTGATGCAAAATAAAAATTGTCTGCGTCGATTGAAAGAAATAGAAACAAAATTGAATATTATTTCTTCCCTTAATGATTTTAATAGAGGGAAAATCATATACATATTGGTATTTTCAATTTGTTTAATTTCCCAACAATTTTGAATTTCATCTACTCAATTTTGCTATAAATGCATCCGCACTCTAGTGATAATGATGTTACTTTCATCGAAAAACATCCCTATGCTTCCATGGCCAGGCAATTCTCCCGACTTGAATGCCATAGAAAATGTGTGCAGCCTACTCGAAAGACTTGGGAACAGATACTTGGGAAAATAACGAAGATATAAAGCATATGATAAATCAATGCATACGAAGCATGTCGGAAAGGATACGAGCTGTCATCAAGGCAAAGGGTGGAAATACGAGATATTAACACCTGTTAATAGTGTTATATACAGTAGTAGCGTATTATGCTCTTTGTTAATAAACTATATCATTATAATTTCAACCTGCCTTTTAATTTTACGGAAAACATGAAAAATGCTGAAAATTTGGAGTGATCCTAATTCGATGACCAGGAACTGTACTTAATAGAATTCCCAGAAATCTTGTAAGGGGTGATTTGAAGAATCCTTTTCCTTTGCGAAAATGGATGTAAAAATGGAAATGCTCTGATTTTGGTCCACATTTTTCTAGATCTACATTTTTCTATAATACAAACTCCTTAACTAAGCTGCGGAGAACATTTTCGTAAACGGAAAAGTTATTTCAAATCACCTCTAGAATCACCCTCTTTTCGAGGAAATACATTTTTGGGACACTCTGTATAAACAATACACTGTGTACGTTACTAGAAATTGTGTAATCGAAGAAAGTAATGCTAGAAACAAATTCACATGCTAAGAAACGACGAAAATTGTTCTCAACAATGCACACAATTTAATAACGTTCATTATTAATTAATTTTTCGTTCATGCAGCTTATTGAAGATATTGTAATCAGTAGATTGTGCATGTTTGTGTAAAATATCATGCCATATTTTAATATATTATTTAGAATCGAACACTGAATTTGCTTTGCCTTAACAATTTCAAAGAATTTTATAATTCTGTTATATTTTTTTCATATACAATGTCGCAGGATTGTGTATCAATTCATATGTGTTGCAAAAGAAAGATGGTAATGAGTAGACTGCGGATCTTTATATTCTTCATGCATTTATAGCAAAATTGAATAGATGAAATTGAAAATTGTAACAAAATTTTAAAAATTGAAGATGTCAATATGATTTCTCATCTATTAAAAAATTATTGAGGAACAAATAACATTCTGTTTGGTTTCTACTCCATGTAATCGATACAGACAGTCTTTATTTTGCATAAGGATCCGCAGTCTAGTAATGAGTGAATGTGTATCATTTCAATACATCACCTATTTATTTACTTACGGCACATGCTAATTTTCAAAGTACAAGAAAACATGAGTAAAAATTCTTAATATACATATTTATGTTACATCTACCATAAAATATATTTTAGAAAGTAATTTTTCCCTAATCTTCACGAGATCGAATATAGAAATGAAGAATTGCATTAAAATCTGCAGTCTAATTATGACCCAACACAGTTACTGTATAGTTAAAATTACAAAGTTCTGGACACAGGCCTAGAAATTCTAAGCGAATTTTTCTTTTCACTTTGATGAACGTGTTAAAAGAATATTAATTGGTTGTGGTAACATGGAACAGCGATTAAAGAGTCTAGACACTGTCTGTTACCTATAATTTTATGCTTCACGTCATACAAATTTTTCGTACTAAACTGTCCCGCTCCGGTAAACGACAGGAACGGTAATTTTCGAACTATAGTACGCATTCTCCTTTCATATGTCATTTCGCTTCATTGCTTCCACTTTTTGTGATACGCCGACTATTACCTCCGGCTGTTTTGTTACATTCGTTGCCCGCAGCATCGCCGAACTCGAACGGTAATTAAAAGCTTGAAAAATAGCGTGCAACGAAGCCAATTTACCTATAGCCATGGCTCCTTTCGTACAATTGAAGGAATAATAATATTTATCATTAGACTGCAGATGTTTATGCAATTTACAATTTTTGTAAACGAATTTTAAGAAACTCGGAACGAATAGAATTTTATTTTCCGTGGTAGTTACATTTTTAGATATGAAATAAATTAAAATTGTACTAAATTCTGTTGTATTTAATATCCTAGCAGCTAGCATTTTTTGAAAATTTTATTCATCATTTTATCTGAATTATATGAATAATTTTATTCATAAGGAATTACTCTGTTATTGAACATTTGATGATCCCACCTGAATTAATAAAGTTACCAAATAGATATTTATAACAACAATAAACTTATTTAAAAGTGTAAATACCACTAATTAATTTGTAATTATAATAATGGGTTGCAACAAAAGTTTGTAGCGTGTTTAAATTAAAATTCAAAAATAAAATTAAGATATTTATTCATAGATTTATTCAATAACATATTTTCAATTCTTTTCTATTACTTTTTGCCAGTTTGAGGTAACTTATAATATTATTAAATATAAACATACGAATTTATAATATTATTATTAATATTACAGTTTGCTAATAACCAACTTCATTATCGACTGGTTACGTATGTCGTGTATAAATTGAAGGAAATTATATATATATAAAATTAAAATGAATAGTGTCTCAATTTAATTGATACATAAAGGAATCAGCTATTTCAATTTAATATTTTTGTTGAAGACACAATCAGTATCTTAATCTTTTCCATTGAGAATCAGTAACATAATTTGTATTTGTTACGTGATAAGTAGACTGCGGATATTTATGCAAATTAAATGATTCGACCTTTTGTTCGAATAATTACAATTATTTAGTAAGAAATCATTTTGAATCTTACGGTGCAATTACAACATAGAATTTGTCCAATCGAGCTTAATATCGATTTTACTTTAATTACGCAGTTATAGGTACCAAAACAAATTTCCGTCGTTGGAAAATCAGCTGAGAAACGTCGGAAGGCGGGGGTGTAACGTCTTGAACTGCCCCCAGGCAAGCTTTACTTTCGCTACGGTGGCCAGCGGCACTGTTAGGCCAATTCGTGTTATAACAGGATAAAGAGAATCGACGTGTACACACGTCTAACGTGCCAACGTTCCCGCTCGAAACTGTGTCTTGGGCCAAGAAATTAACGACCGCTTAAGCAAGACTAATTTTAACTCTCCTAAGTGTAATAAACAACTTTCTGCGACGGCGATGTTGATTATTTTTATGTAATCTGGAAAGTCGCTCTAGGAAATTGCTACCACTAGCTCATGCTTGTTGACTCAGCGCTAAACTGTTCTAGTCACCTATTTTTTTGTTAAGTCTCACTCTTGTGGACTTTAAAATTGTTTCTGTAAAATATTTAGCTCCCATACGTTCCTCAGGAATGGTTACAAAAAGATACTAGAATAATATGTGACTCAGAGTCACACCCCTAAAAATTGCTGTACCATCGTTCAAAATATTGTTTAATCTACTATTTCAATTTTATATGTATAAAATGAAAAAAATCATATAGAATGGAATTATTCTAGATCAGAAACAATATTTCATTTTCGTGTTAAAATAGATCCGAGTGCAAAGGGTTAAATCAACAAGTTGTGTTTCATTTATATCATATTTTCAAGAAATACATTTTACAACCTGGGAGCTGGGGTTGCCGACCGTCCGGGGTTGACCAGGATTGTCCCGGAATTGTCGTGGAGTTGATCCAGGATTGTCCCGGAATTGTCGTGGAGTTGATCCAGAATTGTCTACGAGCTGATCCAGAATTGTCATGGAATTGTCATGGAATGAAAGCTATACTACTGGAAAAACTCATAACTAGATTGCGAATCTCTATGCAAAATAAAATTTTCTTACCTGAATTGCTACAAATTGGAGTGAAATAGAAATTTATTTTCTTCCCTACCATGTTTAATATTATAGGTTGAAAATAATATTAAATTTTCCTAATGTTTTTGCTATTTTAAATTACCTTCTCATTTTTGTAATAAATGCATAACAATAATAATATAATTTTAGATTTATTATTGTATCCTACAATCATAAAAGGTTGATAACCCTACCTACAATGCAAACAGAAAGGCATTGAGCATTTTGCAATATCTAAAACAAGAAAATGAGCGAATTTTCACTCTGAAAAATTGACAAAGATTAAACTAACGATAACACGCTTATATGCACAATGAATAAAATTATAGTGTTGTTATGTACGATTGAAGTGAGTATAATATAGCACGTAAACAGGAAGAAATTAAAGATCTTATGCACAATGTATGAGGGTTAAAGATACTCGAGAGCGGACATCCTTATTGCTTACACAGCAGAAGCAAGATCACCTCGGCTGAATAAACTCATTGTAAGATGACGGTGCAGATCATGCGACTTGCCCTCCACGGAGGCCATTTGCTCAATTTTTATTATTTCGCAGAACAGAGATGCAAAAGAAATCTGAAATTGTACCAGGAAATACTATACAGTCCAGACTAAATGCGCCTAAGGTGTCTATTGAATAAGTCACCTGAATCGCATGCTGGTCGGATCCATAACGACTGGCGCATAGTTGACGGCGCCGGTGCTCTGCCAAGCATGCAGCCTGACCGTGGTGATGGTTGAACCATGACGATCAAGTGTACCGCACTGGATCAGGGAAATGCAGATCGTACACGACGTAGACTGTAACCTAATGATCCATTTGATCCAGCATTCGTTCACCATGAATCGTTCATTGTCATGGAAATCTACATTGACTATTCACGAGTGTTGTATTTGTTTTTAAAAATCTAGAGGGCAAAGCTAAGAATTTCTGAAACAATTTCTCATTTTTAATCGAAAAGCAGAGCACCCTTAATTACGCGTCATCTAATTACTTATATTATATACATTTAATAATTGATATCCATTGTAAGAAATAAAGATGAAATCAATATTGTGTTTCTTTTGTAATCATTTTAATAAATTGCTAAGAATGTGACAATATTCTTACTTTCTATTAACAATCTCACAGTTTATTGAATAAATAGATAAAATCATAGTCGAATTATTATATAACAAAAATTTTTGATCTCTATATGTATATCATAATAATAGACTTTATATAATTAAAGTTGACTTTAAACATATTAGGAACTATTGTCATTGAAATTTTATCAAAATTAATTGATTTTGATGTTTCTCAATTGCGTTAGTTTTTAAGATAATTTTACGAATATGTTCGGGTGATTTAGTTCAAATATAAATATTGTAATAATTTGTAGTGTTCAATTTCACGCTTTCTTCACTTTTAAATTCAAGATTAGGTTTTTACAACAGAGTGAAGTCTACAACATTTCGATTAAGGTAAGACAAAAATCCATTACACTTTTTCAAAAGACTAATCTAATTAACTAAGAAAATAATGGTCTGTATATACAGGTTCAACATTGTTCTTGTAAATGCTAACAAGTACCTTTGCAATTCGTTATCCGGCTTTCACCAATTTTCCGCAAACATTGTCCTCGGTGACTCCTCTGTGAAATAATCGATACTTTACTTGTGCATCTACCTCATGAATTATGCAAATCCACGAATCTTGCTGTGTACCGTTTCAAGGGAACTGTTTGATTAATTATATATATATATCCCCCACAAGTATAAATTATTCCATTAACCCTCTGTGTACTGAATTGTTTTATATGTATTTTTTATATTGTAAATGATTAATTAAAAACTGTTTAAACTGTGCATAGGGCAAGCGTTCAGATTTTTAATTACTTCCTTATCCTATTAGATTTTTAATTCCTATCCTTTTGATTAAAAAGTGATTACTTCTGACTGATATTTATAATTTCATAGTATTTTAGCCACATAGATATTAAACAAATTAAAAAAAGCAACCATTTTAGGTATTAAATAAATTTTGCATAGAAAGTTAGCAAACATAGAATTGTAGGTTTCTACAGAACTTTAGATCACATTATTAACATCACTCATATAAATTGATGAGTTCAAATAAAAATTTTACTGAAATAAAATTGTTACTGAAACATATTTGAGAGAATTAATTTTTACTGTAATATATCAGAGAAAATTAATTTTTATTTGGTTTGTGGCATGCAAAACTTTATTTTTCCAATTTTGGTTTAATTAACCAAATTGCATCGATTTTGCTGGATTTTCTAAAAGTTGTAATTTACAATATAATAAATATATTTGTCGTATTGTAGTTCTAATAATTTATTTAACAAAAATAAATTACCTTCATCAAAAATACATTTTGCTTTTCCTGCTTCCTAATGTATGACATTACTAATATAGTCAACAAAATCGTTATATGTATACAGAAATTCCAAGCTATCGATCACCATATAAAGTGTATAGAATATTCCCAAGAAGTAAGATGCAAATTGATTTCGAGCAACATTGTTTCATAAGGTTCCATTTTGGGGTGAAGATAAATTCCGACGGCGTGGAAGAGAAAGAACAGGATTTCCAGACGATCGATTCACGAAGAGATACTTGTGACTTACTAGGGAATGATTCACAACACCGTTTGCACTAGACTTTGGACAAGTTTACGGATAAGGACAGCGAACTCGCCGAGTGTCTCAGCTGATACACTGATTTGTAAATGGCATGTACCGACGTGCTTGCTGCGCGCAAGTTCGCAATACAGGTTCGTATAGAACGTGAGTTCGTAATGTAGAGGTTGCGTTGCGGGATCGACACGTGTTTTAACAGTTTGCGAAACGATTTGTGCGGGTTTCGTTTTACTTCCTCAAGCTTCATAACTACCGCTAATTATTACTCTCTCTCTTGCTTAGATGCTAAAATTTGATTTTGTTTGTTACAAATACAATTTTAGTGGTATTATTCAGTATACAGGGAGTCTCAAAAATGTATTTCCTTGAAAGGGGCGATTCCTGACGTTATTTGAAGTAACTATTTCTTTTACGAAATTATTCTCCGCGGCTTTGTAAAAGAGTTATCAACGAAAAACACGGACCAATCAGAGCGCGATTGCAGCAAACGAATTCCAGCTCCGCCAATGGCAACGCCAGGCTCAGCACGAGCTGAGGTAGCCGCGCTCTGATTGGACTGTGTTTTTCGTTAATAATAATGTAGACAGCGGATTTTATGCATTTATGACAAAAATGACAAAAAATTTTAAAATATACTGTTACATTACTTTCAATCTATTAAACATATTAAGAAAGAAAATATACTTCAACTTCACTCGAGTTTGTTGCAATTCAGGTGCAAAGTTTTTATTTCACATAAAGATTTGCTGTGTAATAATGTATGTACAGTTAGGAGCATAACTGATCACACACACTTTAAATCAGAATAACTTTTTTATGAATGGGCTAAACGACTTGAATTTCTCTGTAAGGTTAGAAAAATTAGATTAGTAAATAACGTCTAAAAAATATGTTGTAGAAATACATTTGGTCGGAATTGTGAAAAACAATAGTAAAAATTGATTTTTACAATCTTTTTAGCTGGGCCTTGTTATTGGTTTACGAGTTATAAACGATAAAAATGCCGAAAATCATGAAAAATTGCAATTTTTACTACTTTTGATCGTTTATAACTCGTAAACCAGTTAACCAATTTCAATGAAACTTTCGATGCATTTTTTCAACATATTTATTAGACGTCATTCACTAAACTAATTCTTCTAGCCTTTCAGAAAAATTGAAATCGTTTGATCCATTCGTAAAAAAGTTATTTAAAGTGTGTGATCAGTTATGCTCCTAACTGTATAATTTTGCTTTCAATATTTTGACTGTTTATATTTGATCTACTTATTTGTTTCTGTTACAAACGCATAAAATCCGCAGTCCAATTACAATATATGCTTGTTTCCCATGGGAAGTGTCTTGACAATTTCAATAGTTGCAAAGAAAAATCTATTGACCGTGATAAGTATGTTGGAACAATCTCTGGAATGTGAATGATCAAAAACATGATTCGCTGCAGGTTGCAAAACGGTAGAAACAAGTGTAAGTCCAGCAGAACCAGTTTTCCTAAGGAAGAAATTGTAAAGGGTAGAAATTGCTATCCGCTCGTATAACAATTTCGAACACGATTACATTATCAATTACTTGTCACCACCGGATCCTGGAAAGTCCAAGAGAGATCCTCCTCCGATACATCAACCAGACACGGCACTGCGTCATTTTGACCGTTGGCTACAAGTTCAATCTCGTTCCAGGACGTTCATTCTTTCTAAGCGGACCAAAGGCGAACGGGTGACGCGAGCCAACTTTCTTTCCTGCCTATTTCGCTCATTGAAAACTGGACTCTTTCCGCGTTGCTTTATTTTATTTTCATTTCCTTTGTGCCGGACTCGAACCCGGACCACGCCGACTCGGCTCGGGCTGACGTCAATTAAGTGCGCGGGAGCGTGCTCTTGGGCTTCCCACTCGGATGTCTTTCACGTAATGCCTGGCGAACCAGGTGATTTATAAAAGTAGTCAGAATTGAAACTGATCGCGCGAAGAAAAAGCGGCATCAGGCAGTGCTGAAAGAATTGCTCGTGATAGATTGTATCGGGCCACGACCGCTTTGAAATATGACACATAAGATAAAACGCAAGTACTCATTCAGTTCCAAGAGATGCTGTTGAACTTTGCGTTTATCTTCGATACATTAAATACTTTAGATCAGGGTTGGACACATTTAACACGGGCTTAACACATCTTATTTGGTCACAAGTAAGGTGACAAATGATCATTTGAAATAAGGTGACAAATAATCATTTGAAATAAGATAACAAATAATCATTTGAAATAAGATAACAAATAATCATTTGAAATAAGATAACAAATAATCATTTGAAATATAATAAGATAACAAATAATCATTTGAAATATAATAAGATAACAAATAATCATTTGAAATATAATAAGATAACAAATAATCATTTGAAATATAATAAGATAACAAATAATCATTTATAGCTAACAGCTAATCATTTATAGCTAACAAATAATCATTTATAGCTAACATCAAATCATTTATAGCTAACATCAAATTATTTATAGCTAGCATCCAATATTATAATATGCAACATTCAATGTCGCTACCGGAACCAGTACTGAATGTTGAATAATCATTGCTGAGATATTCTTTAATTGATTTTTAATTTACATGACGCGTTGTATGCAATACAAGTCTGTTAAGAATCAATGAGAACTAGTGACGCAAATTCAAGTATTTCCGGAGTTGTATCATTGCAGGTTCTAACAATACGATTCTTTATGTCTTCAGATATTGCAGATGGTATGCAGAATACATAAATTTTTTATTCAGCGTTGTTTTCTTTTAATTTCCGATTCAAACTATTCTACGAAATGATACGGGAACTCGCGATCACCTTCGTATCTCGAAAGAAAATATTAAATAAATGCCAAACAATCTTATCTACTATTTTTCACATAACTTATTTGAACAATGCACAGGTTTGCATTAAAAGTTCTTTCTTCAATAATTTCTACAATAGATTGGGTTGAGGTCTAGAGCCTAGAGAATGCCCAGGCCAATCAAGAACGTCGACTTTTTTTCTATGAGGAATTTAGAAACACCTTTTCGTCTTCAATACAGTGTGCAGAATCGTTCATGAAAATAATAATGAGAATTTAGAGTAATTAACTCTAGTTATTTCAAGTGTCCCAATAATTTTTGCATCTCGTTGTAAAATGAAAAACATCATTGTCGTCGTATAAAGCTGGCTTGGGCATTATCGAAATAAATTATTTCAAAAATAATTGTTAAGATAAAGTTAAGAGTTATATTAATATCACTGTAAAGAACCGGAATTTTTCACTGATTAATTATCCTTAAAAAAATCCTGTATGCGTAGCACATTGTGATGGAATATTTCATAAAAAAGAAAGAAAATCCTATTCGCGGCGCGATGGGGACCCGTGGATTCGGATATGGTGAGAACGTTGCCGTGAAATTTATGCGCGTGCTCGTGGTACCGCCGAAACCATCCCGCAGCTGTAGAAATGGGGTGTCGTGGCGCACGTGTGACGCAATTCTGGAGAAAGTACGGGCAGAACATGGTCCTACGAACCGACCTGCCCGGGTGCTACCAGCCCGGCCCGGTATTGAAACGCGAAAAAAGGCGAGCTGTGTTCGAAGGTGGATCACGAATCGATTACGTAAAACGGTTTCAAACGAACTGCGGCGGACAAAGATTTATAATAAGGCGGAGTTATGCCGGATCGTAAATGGAGCTGTCCTGACGAGTAATTGAACCCCGAAAGCATACAGAAAATGATACAGATATTATGTATACGTGCTTTCCTGAGTGGTCCGATAACCTGTAAGTATTACGTGCCTCCTCTCAACTACAAGCTGCAGACATGGGCAGCTTTGTATTTTTTATAGTTGCACAAATCGACAGGTTATTTATTTATTCAAGTTACACAAATTGGTAGCTTACTATTTATTAAGTCTGCGCAAATCGGCAGCGTAATATTTCTTAAATCTGCACAAATCGGCAGCGTAATATTTATTAAATCTGCAGAAATCGGTAGCTTACTATTTATTAAGACTGCACAAATCGGCAGTGTAATATTTCTTAAATCTGCACAAATCGGCAGTGTAATATTTCTTAAATCTGCACAAATCGACATCGTAATATTTCTTTAATGTGCACAAATCGACAGCGTAATATTTCTTAAATCTACACAAATCGGTAGCTTACTATTTATTCAAGCTGATCACCTCGTGATCATCAGTGCTACATTATTATATTTATAATGAATGATACGAGAATACTGCTGCAGTGGTGAATTCATTTAATTGCCTCTGTTGAATAAAAATTACATTACAAGTTAGCAAATATACTCTTATAATTTTTTTGATAAATTGTATATATACATATATATGACACTAACTAATATACATCTAGTGTTAGTACAATTTTATTTTAGCTGAAACAATTAACCTTCTTGTGTCCATTTTGAGCCATAGATACATTTTCCACCTACATTATATTATTTTTTTCGTAGCCATTATATTGGTATTTATTTCTTTGGTGTAAATTGTTTAATATAATATAATTATATCTTGAATGTTTTTACTATCTTACACTTGATCTGTTTGTTATAAATATATAAAATCTGCAATATAGACATAATAAAGTGGTTTACAGCAATGATCCTCTAACATTTTGTTTAATAAAATTATGGATCAATAGAGAATGTTAAATATTTCATTTTGAACGAACAAATTTCTATTTCTGCGTCATTTTATTTAATAGACACTAAGTATAATGCATTGTAAAAATAATGAGCGCACCACTAGAATTAATAAATAATTATTATCGGTCACGTGCCATGAACCACAATTTCATTGTCAAGTCTACACACGTGAATAAAATGAATATGTATCAGTATTCTCGATCTTCTTAAACTACAATGGAATGACTCACAATTATCGAGTCCCCATAGAAAAACTTGACAATAGAAAAATGTACATTTCTCACCAGGCGTTTTTGCTGCATTAAATGCTTGAAATTCGCGCGATAATATCGAATGGCATTACTATAATAACTGTGAAAGCGTTGCCGCGTTTTCTTCTTCCTTCTTCGCGCAGAGCCAATGAAAGAAGAAATTCTCGGCGTTACATCAGGACATTCTGCGATGATGAGACCGAATAATTTCGCAACATCGTCCTTCGAGTACCGGAGCACCGTTATGAAAAAAAATGACTGATTAAAAATACCGTTGTCCTTCCTCTTCAAATCTAATTGCTTCCTTTTAGCCGGCGACCTTGCACAAATGAAATTGCAACGACGACCTGTTCGAATTGCGAAACCGCGAGGTTGCTTTTAATGCGTACCTGTCTACGAATTCGCAATCATCTATAAGTGCGAGTACAGGAGGCCCTCTCTTCTTCTCGATTTGACTAATTAGATTTCCCGTTCGAGCACCGTGTTAGCTTACCAAGATACTGATGGATCATCTTCGATCAGCGATTAGGTAAACGTGCCGCAGGCTCTCGGAGGAGTTTAATTTCAAAGTATTCCTTTTCAGTTTTCTCTGGTGAATGCAATTAACCTTCATACACGTTCCGCAAAGTGGTACGTAATGCGTGACATTTCAGAAATTCCCATACCAATTGTGCCCGAAAGCTGATGTATACATTCGAATTTAACGCGTGTTCCAAAATTCTATGATTTTTAATTGGATTTTTAATTAGGCACAGTTCTCTGTAGAAGTGTTCGATATTCCATAGTACACCAGCAGAAAAGTGAAGAAACATCGAAAATAAGAAATCGATATTTTATTTTATTCACACTACGATGAACTTTATAAAAAAATTGAGGACATTGCCTTCGACAATTCACTATTGAATTTATATAAAACTGGTACCACTGAAACTTTGATGAGAGATATTCATTTATCCAGATTGTTGGAGATTCTCAATCTGTTTAAGCATGTTTGCCAAATCCAAAAATGATAAGACACAACTTCCGTAACAATATGAACGCGCTCGTCTGATAAATTCAATATGAAATCAGCAATTTCGAGTTTCTAGAATTTTCTTAAAATCGATTTTGCAGTCGATAAATAATTCGGACAAAATTCACAATCGTGTGTATTATCAGGTGAAATGAATTTCAGTGTTCATGAATTTCTTTGTAATTTTTTGCAGAACAGTTACTCACCCTATAACTACCCTTGTGGCGGGGTTTCCGACTTGAATACCGACTTGAAACTTGTTACAGAAGGTTTCCTTTAAGGGGCCATTTGACCTCCTTATCCGACTATACTCTTTGGTGTCCTTTTGCACCATCCGACATAAACACAGACATTCATGAGTATTTTAAACTTTACGTAATTAATCCCTCGCCTTAAAACGACGTTTCAGAGACCTCGTGGTGTTCAGACCTCAAGTAACTTGATTATGTTTAACTTTCCATTATAAACTAACATGTGCAATACGTTAACCATTTTACATTGATTTTAGAGCGATATAAATAATTTTATTTTGTACATCTAATAAATCTAGAATTAATTGCAAGGTAAATAGTTATGGACACAACAAGCACTGCAAATAAGATTAATCCCTGTTTGAAATTTGTAGAACATAAGAAAATTGCTGGCCATAGGAACGTCATTACGGTAATGTCTCCGTAACTGTCGCATGTTCGAGTCTGCCGAGCGACAGTTCTATTTAGTGGAGATGCTACATTCATTATAGTATGCCGAACGTAGAAAAGGATAGCGCTAGAAAAGGAAACAAGGAGCGAGGCTCTGGCGTTCGGTAAACATCAAAGGACTCATGGCAGCGCAGCCTTACAGATTCACAAATCAAAATTCTTTATTTTTGGTTTTTCATTAATGAAAGTACCATCGTACTCATCTCGTTTTTATTAACACGCTTATATTATTATAACTTGCCGTGTTGTTGTATGCGTCAAATCTTGTAAACGAATTTTAAACCTCTTCCCATAGTCCAATCTTGCTAGAATTTTGCACCCGACGGCAATGACAGTAGAAAATAAAATATATAAAACAAACTTTTTAAAAACCACCCATTTTTTAAAAATAATTTTTCCCCAAAATTTTAAGCAATTACTACGAAATTTCTTCTGTTATAAAATTAGTGTCGGAATAGATAAAAAAATTTAATATAAATTTAAATAAAATCATGACATCAGTGACTATAAAAATAAAAGCGTGGAGCGCTAAACTATATTGACGTCATCTCCGTGGGCGCTCCACGCATTTATTTATAGTCACTGATGTCATGATTTCATTTAAATTTATATTAAATTTTTCTATCTATCCCGACACTAATTTTATAACAGAAGAAATTTTGAACTAATTGCTTAAAATTTTGGGGAAGAATACTATTAATCATTTAACTGTGGATTTGGTATTTTATGGAGAACCAGGAAAAAAATGATTTTCTCCTTTTTAGTGCATTTTAATATAAGTGTCGTTTTTAGAGAAAGTTTTTTTCTAATTAAAATGACACCAATTAAATGCGATATAGTTACAATCATAATTACTTGTGTAACAAAGCAGAAGTTGTGGACTTGACAATTACGGTAAATATGTATAAAACGAGTAATTATAACCGTAATTATATCATATTTGATATCCTTTTAATGAGAAAAACGAGTCGAATACGATAGTAAAAGTTTCATTTAGAATTTTCCTAGCATTAGTATGAGTCTCACCGATGCTTAACTGGTTCCAAGGAGGATCCCCTCCAGGGGTGGGGATAAAATTTCAACAGTTACGGTAGACACCTCTGTGACAATTACAGAGATGTTACTGTATCTTTCTATATGTATATTCGAGCTTAGGAGGTCGGACAGTGAACGCGTTAAACGATTAATTAAAACTCGTTGCGTAATCGCGTTTGGCGCCGCGGTTTAATGAATGTGTTGCACGTAAACGGTTGAATAATGATCCTCGCTTAACCAGATTCACTTTACCTAGTTATTCCATTCATTGCTCAATGATCCAGTTGTAAAATAATTTGCAACCATATCTAGACTTTGAAAACAAGGATCACGCGGCGCCTGATATGGTCTCGTGCATAGGATCGAGCGTGCATAATCGTTGCGTGCATTGCGCGGCGAGTAAATTATCCTGTGAAATTCTTCTCTGATCGCATCACCGAAGGAGCTGTCTGGACCTTGGCAATGCGGGGTCGTCGAGGGTGCTGCTAGTTTGAAAGGTTGACTCGTTTACTTAATAGTGCAATTATTAAATATCGTAATAATAAATACGATGATTAAATATACATATATGTATGAGAATAGCACCTTATTTATTAACACTAAATCTACCGATCACTAAAAGAAATTCAAATGTTTTACTTTACAAAGATGACAAGGCTCTATTTATTTAGATTTTGTGCAATTTTTATCGCAATATCTGCTTGGACAAAGGAATTTATCGAATCACAGTTTCCATGTAAGTAACTTTATAATTTCAATAACTGTGAAATGAAAAATATAAAACCGGTCATTTGGCTGGCAGTGGTAGGTTTAGTGTTAATGCCATTCCATAATTATCCTAACAGATAAGTAGTGAATGTGGGTAATTAGTAATTACTAGACAGCGGATTTTATGCATTTACGACAAAAATGAGTAGGCGTAATTTAAAACAGTAAATAAATTAGAAGAATTTAATATTATATTATTTTCAACCTATTAAACATATCAAGAGAAACAACAAATTTCTATTTCACTTCAGGTTGTTGCAATTCAGTTGCAATTCACGTTGTTGCAATTACTACTGATTTTATGCATTTGTGACAAAAATCGGTACGTACAATTTAACACAGTGGACATGTTAAAAATATTTAAGGACATCAATGTATTAATTTATTAGCTTAATAGGATCATTAAAAGAAAAATACAATTTTTATTTAGCTCCTGTGTCTTGCAATCAATGCAAACATTTTTTATTTTGCATAAAGATTCGCAATCTAGTAATGACTAATTACTTTCTGGCAGTAAAGATAAATGTCCTCGACTCTCTAAACTTGCACAGACGAAATATTAATTACCAGCGAGTACTATCCATGTATTAAATTGATTTAGCACTATTTAATCGTTATATATTCCTCAAAAAATGGTCACGTACTATATTTTTCCTTAGTTATCATCCGATTTGCTATTACACTTTGATTCAACCAGTAGTGTCGTTGCAAAGTGACTTCAATCTCTTGCTTTGTTCAGCCACGAAAAAAATTTTTCTCAGCTCACGAAAAATGCAAACATTCTGCAAAAATGTATTAGAAGGAAATGTGCAACATCCTTTGGAAATAAAAGCTTCAATCTTTAACACTAAACCTACCGACCATTAAAAGTGTTACAGTTACAAAAATGTGTGTACAGTATTATAACAATAACAAGATTAAATTTATTTATATTTTGTGCTATTTTTACTATAATATTGAATTGGCAAGAAAGTATAATTTCGGTATTTTAAGGTGAAATAGAGCCTAATTTTTTTATTCAGGCAATGAACTTTAATGAATAAGTTATTTTCCCTTCTGTTTGATGCCAACAACCGTAGTCCCGTTGAAAGCACCGGTTCTCGTTAGATCACCGAAGTTAAACAACGTGGAACGTGACCGGCACTAGGATGGGTGACCGTCTGGTCAAAAACCGGAAAGTGACCCACCCGGGGTGTTTTTCACGTGTTGTTGGCAAAAGGTGGTTCGGAACCCACCATAAACAGTAGGTCCCGCTGAAAAGGCGATGGTGAGAGTGGAAAAAGGAGAGGATTGGTAAATGAATTTGAAACCCTGAGGGGACCAAATATCATGTCCATACCATACCATACCCTTCTGTTTGATGATCTTTCGGCAGAAAGAATAATTAAGAAAATATTTTATTGATTAAAGTTCATCGCTTGGATAAAGAAATTCGGTTTAATTTCACCTTAAAATACCGAAATTACTTTCTTACCAATCCAATATATACTGGAGTCAAAATATATATTCAATAAATTCCCATGAAAACACCATTACAATTTCAATAATTGTCAAATAAAAAATCTAAAATGGGTCATTTGACTCTTCGTAGTAGGTTTAGTGTTAAAATAAGTTCAAACTTATGGTTGTACTATTCGTGTTTACGAAATTACCACAAGTTAAATGTCCAAACTTTTTCCAGATACCTTTTGGATCCACTGCACATCGGTTTCATTAATTACTCGGTAGTTCCAGTGTTGAAAACAGTGTATGTATAAACAGAGTCGCCAGATTAAGACTTGTGTCCCCACACTACCTTCCCCCTCTGCGATACTATTCCCCCACGCTTCCACCGCGGCCGGGTCACGTGACTAATCTTGCACTGGCAGAGAGAGGGTAATATTTTCCCCTTAGTTCGCGATCCTTCATCTACCGACTCTGTATACAAATACAAAATGGAAAGTATAGTCGTAGAAACCAAGCAGGGTCACTGGAATGGTCATGAGAGGGCTATCGAACGTTTCGCAAAGATCTGATCTCGTTTCAGCTATTTAATCGAGCTGCTATCGAATGTAAATAAGCTCTCTCCTGGCGAGAACTTTCATATCATCGAGATATCGACACGTCAGTAATCCACTTGCCTGAAATAAGTAGTTCGAAGCCCTCGGGGTTATCTCTCACTTGCCTTTGTCGTCATCTCAAGTCTATCTCGCCGTTTCCAGTTAAGAGCTCTAAATTGGATATATTTAGACTAGAGATATAAAACAGTCATGCTTTTAAATGGTTAATATAAATTCGCTGCTCACTTCCTTATTTACAGGAAAATTCACTTTTCTAGATTCTCCGTGAAGATATTATTCTCTATGTACACACAACAATTCTGAACTTTCCATTTAAAGAAAGGATCTGAGGAGATTGTAAGGTTCAAGGCTAAGGAAAATATTCCACTAATGATCACGTTAAAATTATCGCGTTGAAATAATAGCACCAATATGAGATTGTCAGGCAGGATAGGTCTTTCTTTATGGCTTGCACTTTTCCTTATGGCTTTATTGTTCTGCTAAATAAAAAGCTGAGAGCGCGTTATCTCGCGACACGATTACTGCTTTTTCTCACTTCCGCGTCGAATCAATCATTATTAATAGACTGCGGATCTTTATGCAAAATTCAATGTTATTTCTTCCTTTATGATTTTAATAGAGGAGAGAAATCATATGTTGACATCTACAATTTTTAAAATTTTCCAACGATTTTGAATTTTATGTACTCAATTTTGCTATAAATGCATAAATATCCGCAGTCTAGTCCGTATTATCAACAATTTACTTTCAGGTTTATAATCAGGTTTATGTTGTAATATGAGCACGAATATATTTTATTTAGTAATGTCCCACAGGAGAAATTTTTATAATTTCAGTCATTTTTAAATAAATATAAAATTCACCATTTCCCTATTAGATTCCGCATTGCGGATCTAATCCCTATGAGACTGCGGATCTTTATGTCAAATAAAAATTGTCTGCATCGATTGCAAGAAAAAATGCAATGAGTCAATTAAATTATATTTAAATATTCATATTTAGTATCCATCAATATCGAAATGGTAAATGAAGACGTAGTAAGATAGTAAAATTTCATCAAATGCAAAAACAAAAATCGGGCTTAGTTCACTTAAGAAATAAAGAAGTATGGAAGAAGTCGTAAGGGATTTATTTACTTATGTTAGAATTACAAAGAAGCTAACTATTAACACTAAATCTACCGTGCACTAAAAGCGATTAACATGTTAGAGTTTGCGAAAATAACGAAGCTCTAATTATTTAGATTTGCTGCAATTTTTACGACAATATGTGCTTGGATACAGAATTTTATCGAATCAATTTCCACGTAAGCAACTTCATCATTTCAATGATTATGAAATGAAAAATATAGAACCGGCAGTGGTAGGTTTAGTGTTCAAATTCCATAAATTTCAACTGCAACAAACTGGAGTGAAAAAATTTATTTTGTTTCTTAATGTACTTAATAAGTTGAAAATTATTTAACAGTATTTTTATATTCTTTCGATGTTCTTGCTATTTTAAATTGCATAAAATCTGTCTAATAATTATCAATTATTAAATGTGATGAGCACGAGCAAAGTCTTTCAATCAAAATAAGAAAGTAAAGAAAAAATAAACAAGAATACATGAAGACTTAAAATCCCTAAAATTATAAAGAAGTAAAGTAAAATGTAACAATTTCAGAATTTTTATATTTTCGACAGAATATAAACGACAATAAAGTTGATAAATCAAAATGATTAAAAATGATGTGCTGACGAAGTGTTTGTTATTAAAATTGTGTGAATATGTAAATGAATGAAGTGAATACAAAATCAGAAATAACGTGGACAATCGTTCATGTTGCGCTCGGTTGAAGTACGGTTTAAAATATGGTTTATGGTGTGCCTTTGTCGCGCCTTACGTAACTGCGGTAACTTTATACATGGCTGGCATGGCCCTCAGGTACTTGGGCGTGGTCCTTTTTCCACATAAGTTTCATTTATCGAATGATCGTTGCTGATCGATCGGTCTACACGTCCCGGCGTACATATATAGACGTATTTCTTCGCGAAACGGAACAGGAACAAGCACTTGTCGTTTCCTTTACAGATTTTAATCCACAGACAATGCGATAAATTGAATATTTATGTCCTTTCGATACTCGCGTTGCACGCTCCAAATAAATATTCCGTTTAGGTTGATACGTAACGCTCTCCGTGGAATGTTTTTCAAACAGCTACACATATTTGTTTCTATTCCCAAGGAAAAGCTGATTTCAAACCAGCATTCATCAACGATAAAACACGTTTTCTACTTTTAAGTGTCAAGAATGTGTCTGACAGTGTGAGAGTGTATGTCAAGATATTCACAAATAATTTGTGCAAAAATTATAAAAAGAATTGCTATAATTAATATTTGTATACCAGTTTACATTTATTGATATAAACGTATTATTATCAATCGTAATGTGCATTGAAATTTTACATTTTCCTATTTATTACTTGATAATCCTAATATTTATTTTTATATTTTTCTAACGACATCAGAGTGTCTGATATAATTTCACATTCGAACAACCAAGCACTAATAGTAACTAATATACATTGCCTTTTAAAAATAACAAGACTGAATTCATCGAGACATTACACGATCATTTTTATAAAATACATTGGAATAAATAAATATGTCTAGTAATCGCCCACGAAGATTACTATTCGAATAATTATAAAATAAAGAATCCGAAATCCGTCATTTTGATTAAAATATTCAACAAATTGTTTAATGACAACTAATAAGATGTACGTTCATAAATCAAGCCATAGATAATATAATTAATAGACTGCGGATTTTATGCATTTATGATAAAAATTGGTAGCTGCAATTTAAAACAGAGGATAAATAAATAAAATAAATAAGTAAAATAAATAAAAGATTTGAGAACATCAATGTATTAGTTGCAGCTTATAAACATTATTAAAGAATGAATGAAATTATTACTTGGACCTCGTTTGTTGCAGTTGATGCATACAATTTTTATTTTGCATAAAGTTCCGCAGTCTAATAATTAATGAAGGGTTTCTAAATCGTATAAAAATTTTAATAATTAATAGCTGATTAATAATTCGAAAGTTTAATTGAACAATTAAGGGTATCAATAGACGACGAATCTTCAAGCAAAATAAAAATTTTCTACCTAAATTTCAACAAACTGGAGTGAAATAGAAAAATTCATTTTCTTACTTAATATGTTCAATGTATTTTTAAATACTTTAATAATCTTACCGTTTCAAATTGCACCTACTCATTTTTGTCACAAACCCATAACGTCCGCCGTCTAATTGTCACCATCTCCGATGTCGACGTGGTTTGATAAAAACATGTCCGCTTTCCTGTCAGAAAAGATGAGATCAGTATGGACGATAAAAATTGTGTTCATGTTTCTTTACGTGCGTGGTAATGGAATGCGATGCGCGTTGCACGTATTCCTGTAATTTAACCAGCCGTACGTCCGCTTTCCTGGCCTTGCGTGTCTCAGAAATCCTTTTATTGTTCGGGTATGATATTTTGGCAAGTGACTCGGTGGTGCACGAAGGTCGGCCCGACGTGTAAATTACGAAGACGTGGTTACGACCGCGATACGAAACCGGGGATCCATTGTCGCGCTTTGTGTTTTGACAGATCATTGGTATGATAAGAACGGTCTTCCCTTTATTTGCAAGTACAACCTCTTGCGATGGAATAAATTTGCGCGATGACTGAAAATTTCCTATGACCCACTAACCCGCCCTGTGAACTGTCAATTTAAGTCTCGATCGACAAATGCTTTGTGTTAAGAATATTGAAGAATGTCTTATATTTAATATTGAATTGTTTTTTCATATTTAATATCAATTTCATCGTGCACGTGGATAGTGTTCTCATTAGAACAATTAAATCAAACTGAAGGTTTAATTCAATTCTTGTTAAGTTGAATTGATTGTTAAGATTATTAGCTTTTGGCATGCAATGCCAATTTTATCATGCACGTGAAAGGTGTTCTCATTAAACATATTATATTAAATTTTAATTTCAATTCTATTCTCATTAAATTCAATTGATAGACAGATCACATCATTGTCATATAAATATGAAGGTAATACGTTGAAAGCAGAAACATACCCTAAGGGTGAGATTTTAAATATTTTAGTTGATTGGCTAGTATTGCAATTCCAATTTTTTAAAAAGAAGCTGCAGCTTCACTCCTTCAGATGGGCATATTTAGTGAAGACGTAGGTCTTCGGAGACCCTCTGACCTTCCGAAAAAGATGAAATTACCTCTCTCCAACGGCCTACTATCCCTGCGTCACGGGTCTTCTTTATTAAAATATTGCTTTAAAAACTACTTTGAAAAAGAAAGTTGTTGAAAGAGGTGAACCATTTTTTAGTATACTATATTATCATTTGCAATGAGTCGTAACTAAATCGTTGAAATCAAAACATGACCACATTTGCAACCGAAGGAATTTATGTTACAATATTTTTAATTTATTAATTTTATTGATACAAGTTTGAATCTTCGCTTTTACTATACAGATACGTATGCATAGTAAGTTTGCTATTACCATGTAGATCGATACGGTGCATATTCCGTATGCAGCATGTTCAGCATGTTGCAAATGCAAGCTATCAAAGAATTGCGTAAGTCACGTTGTACTATACACGTATATTATGTCAACATTCAGAGAGTTAATATTAATTAAAAGGTGTCAGAATTTCCCTTCGACACAAGGCAATATTGAAATATTTTATCAACAATTACAAGCCGTACCTACGTTAATACAACCAGAGTTGGGCATTAATCAATTAAAATTTTAACCAAGATTAATTGATTAATGTGTACAATTAAAAAAGGTAATCATTGGAAAATGGACGATTGATTCTATCGATTGTTGAAGTTAATCGTCAATCGTTGATTAAAAAAACGGTCTATCTATAAATTGTAATAAAGAGGTAGAGAGAGACAGAGAGCGGAGCTGGAGAATTGACAGAAAAATATCTCAACAAAAACTCAGTTTACAATTTTTCCAGTATGCATACAGTTTTGATTCCGTTTTTCATTTCGAAATTTCAGCAGTTGATCGTCCGATTGACGATTACAATTGAAAAGAATGTAATCGTTAACCGCAATTAACGACTAAAGTAGGAGTTTAATTGTCAATTGCGATTAACGATTAGAGATTTAAATTTTCGTCCAACTCTGAATACAACTAAACACATTACATTGTCGTTCAACGTCTCCTTTTTATACAAAATTTATACAAGCTTTAAACAGCCCTGTGTGCATCCTTAAAATGCACCGCGACTTAGGATCAATAATAGCGTCTGCAGATTCATGTTTCCGTGAATCGTTGCCGGTGAAATTCATTAACTCGTGGGAGATTGGAGCGTCTATCGAGGCGGGAGAAAATCGTGGATGGTCCAGAGAGCGGAAAAAAATATTTTCCCAGTCACGTAATCGGACTTTTCCATCGCGGAACATGCTACCGGTGCGTCACACACGTCAACGAAGCCCACGGCACAGTTTAAAAGGCGTACTCGGCCAGTTAGACGCCTACCACGAGGCAACCGGTGTCTCCTTTTCAAGTGGCCGCGGTCTTTTTACCGGCGGTAATTTTCTAAAAGGTTCCTTTCCCTTGTGGTGCGTCTGTGCGCGCATTGTTGCAATTGCACCAGAACGCTCGGAGCGTGCGAATGATGGACGCGCAGCTTTTCTTTCCTCGTCCCCGAGGATCTAGAGTGGCCTACGGTCGAACGACGATCGATATCTGTCTGGTAATTGGGATTTTATTGCCAGAAGGGAAATTATATTACGTCTCGACCCGTACTGCACCTGATGAAAGTATGACACGTCTGATGAAACCTATACGTTTCGAAGCTTCGCACACTCGGGATATTAATATGCATCCGAACATTTTTGTTTTCATTACATTATCAATGATAGATTCTATATTTAAATTATCCGAATTGATATTTAATGATATTTAATGCTTGTACAATTTACATGATTAATTTTGCTTTGTTACAGAATGAACATCGGAGAAAGAGAATACGATCTTGTAAATTTTAGGTCCTTGTGAAATCTGTTTTATTTATTTAACATGATGCTTGAAGTCTCCAGAGTTTGCATTCAATTAAAAATTGTATCATTGACTTTTATTATGCTTTTAGGTAACTGAGACTTGATGATCATAATCATATGAAACTGGGCAATTTTGTAAATAAAAATTAATTTCTACTAGTTTCATAATTTCGTTGATATAATTGATGTAACATATTTCATTTTATTCGGGAATAAAATAAGTATAAGTTACAGGATCAAACTTGATCCCCATTTTTGTTCCATAAAATGGTCAAGACAAATCGTACATCAATCTTTAAGGAGTCGTTCTAAAAAGGTGGCTTCAATCTTCAAATCTATTGCAGTTTCTTTTACGAGAACAATTTTTGGAGGTTTCTGGAGTCGCTTGAATTTGCAGTATTTTGAGAAAAAATTTAGTTTCTCACCTGTTACGTCATGTAAAAATATGTTAGAGAAAAATGATCACTACTTTGCTAAGTAGAGGCTTCAAGATTTCAAATGAATCTAGGTTTGTGGTTGTACTCAATGTACAATTTAAATTTCGACAATTACATATTTTTTGGATCCACTGTAAAACATTATTGACAACGAAATCATTCCAGTAGTTGTGACAGAAATCATAAGGCGAGTGGTTAAAATTAAATCTCTTAGTGCTCAGCAGCCTGTCTCTTCCAAATTAAATTTATGAAGTAAATAATAAATTATTGATGAAAAAATGGATTAAATATGTAGGTGAACAAGATATTTCTTGTTACTGTATTTTAGCAGTCAAATCTTCTCAGTCTACAAATAATAATTAATAAAAAGAACCAGATGTAAATGCCGAAGATACAAACATATTACAGATTCATTAAGACCAATTAATTTTCTTCTTCATCAGCTTGTAATATTCGAACCGCGAAGCAGAGATTTATGTAACCAGAATCGTCGAGAAGTCCGCATCGAACTCGGATTAACGATAAGTTAAATATATTTTTTGCAGCTCTCTTTGTCTAATTTTTATATTTCTTTCTCCCTTTTCGTGGGTCATAAATAAACGTAATTACGGGTGGAAATGAATTCTTGTTGAAAGCTACAAGCCGGCGAAAAAAGGTCGCGGGCGCTGTGAGAGGGCATTCTTTCGACAGAGTGCAATATCTCATTCAAAATTTATTGCGTATGAGTGTCGATTCTATGTGGCAATCACGAACACTGCCACGGAAATCGCTGTGCGCGCGACAGGACGATCGCTTTGTCGTTCTTCTCGACAGTGACGTAATTCGTAGGAAGAAACTGCAACGGCGTGAAATATATACGCAGACCTGGATATTCGCGCCACGACCTTATTGACGATGATTCACCTGATCATCCGTCTTGTTTTCAGTGTGGGCCCTGAGATATTTGTTGGCACGGAGCAGTTCCACATGACTCCAGCGAAACGTAAATAGGCTGAGATTATCGTCGCTAGACTGTGGATTTTTTACCACGCTTATATTAACTTGCCGCGTTGTTGTATTCGTCGAATCTTGTAATCGAATTTTAAACCTCTTCCCATAGTCCAATCTTGCTGAAATTTTGTATACACGCTTGCTTCCGATGACAATAAAAGTAGAAAATAAAATATATAAAAAAAAATTTTTAAATGCACTAAAAAGGAGAAAATAATTTTTTTCCTAGTTCTCCATAAAATACCGAATCCAGTTAAATAATCAATGCTATATTTTCCCAAAATTTTAAGCAATTACTTCAAAATTTCTTCTGTTATAAAATTAGTGTCGGAATAGATAGAAAAATTAAATATAAATTCAAATAAAATTTATACTGACAGAGAGGGGTAACTTTTTCCCCCCTGAATTCGTGCTCCCTTCGCTCATCTGGTGACTCTGACTTGATGCATCATTTTATTTTAGTTGTGTAATAACTGGACAGCGAATCTTTATGCAAAATAAACATTTTCAATCTGATTTACAACAAACTGGAGTGAAAAGGAAATGTATAGGTTGAAATTAATATAACAGTACTTTTAAATTCTTCTAATAAGAGAGGAAAATAAAATAATCTAAGGACGTCGTTTACGATTAATAAATACAACAAGTAATTTAAATATATCTTCTGAATGTTATATCTTTTATTTCATTCAAAAATAGCTAAATTCGTTGATTACCAAACGAGTTATTAAATAATTTATAAGTCTCTCTATGGACTAGTTTATAATATTGTTAGCAATGAAAAAATGTTGAAAAAATAACTTAATAAAATGTACTACGTGGATATTTTTTAGCAGAAAAATAGCAAGAAACATTACGTAAAATGATTGTCAATTTGTAAGTAAAAATATATGGCAAATTATTGAAAATGAGTTATTTTTGCTGCGAATCCGTCAGAAAAATTGAAATTGATAACTCGATTGCAGCGTCCCTTTCTTATAAGAAAATGTCAAGGTCCTGAGACGTCAACTGAGATGTCAACAAATAGTATAGAATTGACAAAAGGAAATTAAATCTTTCAGATAACGTAACAGTAATTTCTTCGCCGTTACTGTGAGAAACACGTCTTCTAAGAATAAAATATATCCAGTTATTCTCACTAAGGAACTGTTCTCACGATCATTTAGTGGCGTTGATGACGATCTCTTTCCAGTGATCCATCGATATCTATGTAGGTGCTCAGGTATCGACCCTTTTTTGGTTATCACCTTGATCAATCTATCAACACGATTTAGCGAATTTCTGAACCATCGCAACGTTTGATCTTTAAACCGCTATTGTATTACAGTATTGATAAGTACCTAGCCAACGCTGTTTCCTTCACGTTACTACCAAACAATGCCGGCAGGGTTTTACGTTCGCTGATATAGACACAATAATTTAGAGCACCTACTCCTCTGCAACATACTCAAAATGCATACAAAAACTTACGGTATGTTACATAAAACTCGATTATTTGCATTAAATAGTATACAGAGTGGTCATTTTATCTGAAGACATTGAAATATCTCGAGAACTATGCATCAGATCAAAACAAGTGGGTAATGAAAGTTGTTCGTCGCGAAGGGGACATCCAATGATACCAAACTCGACCCCCACCGCCACCCCCTGGGGGTGGGAGTGGGAGAAGATAAAAAACTTAAATGGGAAGCCCATTTTTCATTGCAGATTTGGATTCTCCAGAAAAAATACACAAATTTGACCTAGGAGTTTTTGCATTTTGGTTCACAGATGGCGCTGTAATGGACAAAAATCAAAATGGGTAAAAAAATCGTTGATAATTGGGGATATCTCGAGAAATACACATCAGATCAGAAAAATAAAAGTAGACGTATTTGATATTTTTAAAAATGCTATTCAATAATACCATAATTGACGCCCCACCCCCACCTCCTGAGGGCGTCTTTAGGTGAATGTAAAAGTATAAAACAATATAAATTTTCATCGAAAATTTATAATATTAATATACAATACATAAAGTTAATAGAGCTGAACATAAAAATATAAAGCAATAAGATCCTTCACAAAAAATATGCAGTCTTATCCTCAACGGAATGTATTGGGTTGGAAAGTTCGTAGCGTTTTCAAATTAAGAATCGAAGATAAAATTAAGGTATTTATCCATATGTTTATTCAGTAACACGAGGAGTTACCTCAAAAATGGCAATAAGTAATAGAACAGTATGGAAAATATGTTATTGAATAAATCTACGAATAAGTATCTGAATTTGAGCTTTCAATTTTAATCTACAAACGCTACGAACTTTCATTCCAACCCAACAAAAGCATAGTTCACGCTGTGCGATTCGTAAAATAAAATGAACGTTCAAAGAAGCTAAAAAATGTTGCAATCACTTTGCAATCCACTGCACTCACTTCTAATCAATTCCAACGTTCTCTCGGAATTCCCGGAAGGAAGAAGAAAAAATGTCTTCCGCGAATACCAAAAATTCAGGAACGTCAGCGGCGGCAAGTCCGCTTCTTCCAGGGTCGATCGTCAAACGCAAACACCTGCGTGATCAATAATTAACAATGACCAATCGCAGCCAGTCGAGGGTGGGTGCGGACCATTCGAAAGACCGGCGCGGCGTGCATAAATTCGTAATATCTTCACCGTGACAATAATACGCGAAACGTACGGTGACGTAACGTCGCATCGTGCAACGGTGATCGTTGTCGATTAGCATACGTCGGTGATTAATCCAACGGCAGTCGAGTTTATCCTGGATACCGGACAAACGGGTAAACACGTACTGTATCATGCGAATGAGAATTCGAATTGTTTATGGTAGTTTGAATCAGTCGGTCGTGGCGCGTGGTTCTGATCAGTCATGATCCAGGTACGATCATCGCCTTCGTTTTTGTGGATCCTCTGTACAAAAACCCCAACGAACAAACGAAAAAGTTACGCCAAGCCATTGACTGTCAGTATGCCTAAAATTTGTCATACCCTTTTAACTCTTTATCTTCCGAATGATCAGATTTTATTTAATACTGTTACACGTATTGCAACTTTTAACCCTGTAAGAACGAATGACGACATTTTAACGACCTCAGGATTGTATATTCCATTCCTGAAGTTGCAAACATAATTTAAATATGCACGTTGGGAAAGATCAGTTCTTATTCTTCATTTTTCCTGTTGTTTATCACTAATCGTGCCACGACCGGTTGAATGACCAATTTCATATTTATTTCGTAATTATTGAAATTACAACGATGCTTCGATTAGAAATTATTGCATTTCCTTCGTTGAAAAAATTATTAAATTTTCTTCATTCAAAAAATTATTGGATTTTCTTCGTTCAGGAAATTATTAAATTTTCTTCGTTCAAGAAATTATTAAATTATCTTCGTTCAAGAAATCATTAAATTTTCTTCGTTCAGGAAATTATCTTCGTTCAAGAAATTATTAAATTATCTTCGTTCAAGAAATCATTAAATTTTCTTCGTTCAGGAAATTATTAAATTTTCTTCGTTCAAGAAATTATTAAATTATCTTCGTTCAAGAAATTATTAAATTATCTTCGTTCAAGAAATTATTAAACAAATTTCTACATTCATATTCCAATAAAAATTGCAAGAAAATAAAACAATGTATACCAGTCAGCTGATACAAAACTTAATACAGAACACAAGGGGTTAACGTGCTATAGAACTCCAAACAACAACATTGGTGAATCAGAAAAGATTTGGTAATATATGACGACATTTATAAAAAATGAAACCGTAGGGAAATGTGCGAATAATTTATTCACTTTTGTACTTCTCCGAACACTTCCGACGTACGTGACGCAAACTGTTTGCAGCCCGTAGTCCTCTGAAGTCCTCTTGATCCCTGAACTCCTCAGGCAGCTTATAGTACTTCATATAGCGCGTCGACTATGTTAACGAGATCATTTTTCTTGCGAGACAACGAGTAAATTAATGACAAAATAAACACTGTGTCAGAGAAAGTGTTGAATATGTCTTGCCAGCGTCGCGACGGAATGGGAATTCTCGTGCGGTGGCTGACCTAACGTCACGTAAAGAATACTTGCATTATGGTAAATTAATTGTGATATTAGAGACACGTAATGACATTCTATGTAGACACGTAGTTATCGTAATAACATAGTTTGTGTAGTACTTGTTTAAATAGCGAATATCTTCTATTACGTGTATAAATTAAATTAATATAGTCGTTATGTATTTTTGCATTTGCGATCATAACAGTTTTAAGAGTCTTCCAATATCTTTCAATGCATCGAAGCACATTTAAAAAGTTTAGCTCGGACGTCAAGCTATGTGCAATAATATAGGTCAAAAAGGTAGTTATGACAGAATGATTTTGTTGAGAGCTGACCAAAGGTTCAAGCCAGGTGCCTAGATCGTTAAAAGTGAAAACGATGGCTTAAGATGGCAGACATTCACTTTTTTAAACGTCAGATAATATGACATTGTCTTGGCTGTGATGGATTCAGCCTGGAAACGAGTTTGATCTTTTTAGTTCTTACTCGCCTTCACCTAAATCTTAGAAGCTTATCTCCTGAATTTCATGAATTCTTTAATGTTTATAGGGCATATCAATCGTATTCTTACGTAATTTATTGTGTCCACCGATCTCCACAATCTAGACTTCAATCTAATGATTAAATGCATTTACAGTGTGAAGGATTTGAAGAATACCTCGATAATATAGAATTTCAGATTCTTTAACCCTTCCTCGAATGGTGACACAGGGTTATCACTAAAAATTGCTATACCTTTCTTCAAAATATTGTTTAGCTTATTTAATATGTTGGTATCTAATCAATTACTAAACATTAAAGTATTGTATAAAGTGTTATGTGTTTTATTTATGATAAACATAGAATATTTCTTGAAAATTAAGGAGAAAATATTCTGTTTCTAACATTAAATAAAGATTCATTTTATATTGAGAAAGAAATATTTTTCTAATAATATAAAATAAATATTACCTGTACATTAGGAAAAAATATTCCATTCCCAATATTACATAAACATTCATTTTACATTTGGAAAAGAAATATTTTTCTCGTAACATGATATACATATTTACTGTATACTTGAAAAAAATATATTTTTTACTTAATGTAAAATAAATATTGTACGTATATGTGAATGTTAAAAACAGATTGGATCTCTTTTTAACATCATATGAATGTCTATGCAATATTTTGTGCTACTAGGGATCTTTGCCTTTTTTATAAATAGAAAAATAATAATTTCTAGAGATTCATAGATCCAGTATTGCATAAAACGTATAAGTTCGCAGAGAATGTTCATATCGATTCCTGGTACGACCACTTTTATGGGCCAAGTGAGTCAGTGCAACCCTACCTTTATCTCGTTACCATGTCTACGTAACCCTCCCGTAGCTGCATATCCTGATGCATCAACGAAATCGCGAAGGAGTGCGAGTCATCCTATTTTTAACTTGGTGGCGTACGTGTAACACGGAAAGTGTCCCGATCTGGGCCAGTCCGGTACCCCACCCGGGTATCCGGTAATCCGCTGGTCCCAGAGAAACACGGTGATGCCCAATCTCTCTCTCTCTCTCTCTCTTTCTCTTTCTCTTTCTCTCTCTCCTATCCCGTAGCTCCATCTCCCTCGGACCTTGTTCCTCGGCCGTGCTACCATCTGATCGGTAGGGTTTACTAAGACAGCGACGAATCCTCCGAAGGTTCAGTGCGAAACGCGCTCTCGAACTCGAAGGATCCTTCGCCTCCTTTGATCCCCCACTCGGCAGAACAGTGAACGAAAGACAAAGAGAGAAACACTTTCCCTAGTGTTGCGAGTCGCTCGAACTTCGCTACTACCGGTCGCACAACAACCGATCCGGCACTCGTCGATCGTTCCTTTAATCTCGATGAACGCCGGTCTCGGGGCTCGAGTGTCACTTCTTCGGCCAGCACGCGCGGACCAGCTGCTCATCTAGCGGAGCTTCGCACCTGACAACACCGGAGGATCGATCGCCGGCAGCATGATCGACAGGATGATCGTCGCGGTCCTTCTTGGACTGCTAGGATTCGCGCATGGCTTATGTGAGTTTTTCACTTTTCGCGTTTTCAATTCAGTCATTAGTAGACTGCGGATCTTTGCGAAATAAAAATTGTTGCATTTACATGGAAATTGATTTTTACCTTTCATCACTTTAATAGTAAATAATGCACCAGTGATATTAAATGTTTTCACTTTGTAAATGCAAAAAATTCGCAGTCTAGTCATGCTGTAGAATTGTTTGAATTTTGAATATTTCTATTCCATTGGCTAGCAATTTGATAACTTACAGTCATTGATATGGTTTTGTTGAGCTTGTAAGTTGGGTCTGATTTGTTACATTAGCCTCTGAATTGAACAAACAAATTGTTCGCGTACTGACGGTTCCTGTTTGTCTAACACGCGTGAGTGATTGATGCTTGTACAGTATAGCTTATATTGTCAGAAAATTTTCGCCATTTGATATCATAGGCAATCAATCAAAATGTGGAATTAAATTTAAAGCTTCAGTGTTGCGAGTTGTTCATGTAAGTTTTCATTTTAAAAGTTTGAATTGTTGTAACTAGTGACCAAAGAATACGCGTTGGAATCAGCATCGAAAGATTTTTTAGCGACACATACCAGAATAAAACTTTCGATTTCATTTTGTAAAGTTGCATAAAATTTTAAAGATAAAGGCAGTACTCTGTTACATGTTCTCTTCACATTATTTAATGAGATGTAAAAACAAATGTTTTGTTACTTTAACATCCAAAAATAATTTTCGTTGCAAAATTAGGGACAATTTATGATTAATTTCTATAGAGATCTGTTGTCTTGATTTTATAGTTATTCGTGCTAAATATTTGGCGAATTGACTTGACACGTATTTGTTAAATAATTGAAAATTGATAGTCTAATCATGGTTTAAAAATGGTTTAAAAACAATATCGACAAGTTTCATTATTGTGAATGATTGCTTAGCTCTGATAGTGCACTAGGTCAAAACCGAAGATTTCTGTTGTGTTCGAACGTTAGACTTTCTGCAATATTTCAAGAGTGCTAATTACTTTCATCAATCGCTTTCAATTAGGTAACTTTCATCTACCATGTTTATGCAAATCGTTGGAAGTAAGCAACAGAGAATTTGTACTTTTACTACATAATTTCAATGAAATCATTGTATATTTTATAGACAGTCAAAGACAACATTTTAATTAATACGTATCATTCTACTATGTTTAATACGTATCATTCTACTATGTTTAACACGTTCCTATTACGTCCAAAACAACAAGGTTAGAGTTTATGAATGAGAGTGATGAATGGACAGAGTCTAAACAAGTGCTGCACGCTACTAGGCCACTCCATTTTACGATAATAACCACAGTTTTCCCATATACGTACATAGTTTCAACGTAATTGCACTCTCCATCTTATAAATTATATATTTAAATCTGGTTTACTCAATTCATTCTTATTTTCTGTATAATAATATTGTATTCTGTATAATAATATTGTATTCTGTAAAATATTATATTATATTCTACAAAATAATATTACTTATATCCCGTAAAATTTAGCTAGTCAATTAGCTAATCATTAGCTAACCAAAATCATTTGAAATTCCAAATTTCAATTTTTACTCTACCTACTTCAACATTTTTAAGCGTCTTCATCCAAAACGAAAAATTCAGTAGATTAATTCAGAAGACCAAAACACTTTTGGTTTCTAAATTCGAAAATTTGCACCCACCAGTTTTCTTATCTTCCGGGATGCACTCGCCGCGATTTTCAGAAGAAACGAAGGCGTCAATTAGCCAGTTACGTTAAATTAGCTAACAGAGTTAAAAATACGGCGTAGCACTTTAGTCTCTCGAGGATCGCGTGAAAATTTGAATGAGTGAAGCATGTTTACCGAATTTAAAACGCAGTCGATCGTATGACGTGAGTTCTAAGATGACGATCAATTGAAAGGAGGGGTTTACGAGCGCGATTATCACCTCACCAGGTATTCTTCTTCTTCCCTCCACACGCTTTCACGATCGTTTCACCGGTATCGGGAGCGTCCTGTCCTCTAAGGTTAGATTGCGCCATCGGCAACTAGAGCAACGGTCCTTGCTCGCTCGCTCGCAAGCAAGGACGGTACCATTTGCGTCACGAAACACGAAACCCGGTCGATCTTCGGCTCGGAACGCGTGCAAGAACCTGAAGAAGACATTCCATTCTCGGGCTGGTGCTTCGCTACATCAGTTGCCGCGAGTTTCGCCAGACAATCGGTAAACAGACTTTCCATTTCGAACAGCAGTCGAGGATCCCACGATTTCAGAAAATAAACGTGTTCGAGCTGTGTTTACGCTTTCTCGGATGTACCGTTTCTTATCAAATCGCGCGATAAGAGCCTAATATAAAATTGCACCACTGAAAAAATGTTGCTCTGTCATATATAATTTGACTGCGGATTTGATGCATTTATGACAAAAATGGGATGTAATTTAGAACAGTAAAAACATTAAGACGATTTAAGAACATCCATATGTTATTTTCAATTTATTACAATTGTTGAAGATAGGAAGAAATTTTGATATGGTTCCTGTATCTTGTAATGTAATTGAAGAAGAAAATTTTTATTTTGCATAAAGATCAGCAGTCTATGTATGTATATAACAATCATACGATAACAAATTTGGACTCATTCTAAAGCTAGAAACTTCTAGTTCCATAAACCATCGTTCATTTTGAAAAATCGTTTATTTCTGAAAGCTTCGAACAATTTTTTCCGTGACTGGAACAACCATAGATTTCATGATTGAAATTTCCTCTTTACAACGACACCTTAAAAATGTATATGTACGAGTTTAATAATTTTTTTATCGAGTTTTGAATGAGAGAAAGGGGTGTGTCGCCAACTTTATAGTAGCATAAGTTACACCATGAGGGCTTTACAAGACCGAACTTGTTTCATATTTTTGTTCCACAAAACGGTGGAAAAAGATCGTACAACATTTTTGAAGGAGTTCTTGTAAAGGCCAATAGCTGTTTTATCGATGAGAAAAATTTTTAACAGTTTTTGGGAACGTTTGAATTTACAGAATTTTAAAAATAATATACATAGTACAGGGAAATGAACACTGTTTTGCGAAAGTAAAGGCTTCAAGCTTTAAAATGAGTCCAGGCTTATGGTTGTACTCCTTGTTTTGACGAAACTTAGTTATTTCAGAGGGTGTTTATTTTTATTTAGCTCACGATCAGATTTATGTTGTAATATGTGCACGAATATATTTTATTTAGTAATGTCCCATAGGAGAATTTTTATAATTTCACGTCTTTTTGAAATAAATATTAAAAAATTCAACAATTGGCCCATTTGTGATACCGTTTACAACAATTCCATAGTCTCTAGTAGACTGCGGATCTTTATGTCAAATAAAAATTGTCTGCATCGATTGCAAGAAATAGAAACTAAATTGAATGTTATTTCTTCTCTTAATGATTTTAATAGAGGAGAAATAATATATTGACATTCTCAATTTTTTCAATTTTTCAACAAATTTGAATTTCATCGTCTCAATTTTGCTATAAATGCACAAAGAACCACAGTCTAGACCCTATTATCAACAATTTACTTTCCATACTCAATTAGCACGAGTAAGCTTGATTAATGTCAGTACGTAAATTAAAAAATTTTTGCGTTACGTCTCACTGAATGATTCATGTTTGTCCATCGCTATAAAATGTTAAAACGGTTTTAACGCGTCTGACAATAGACACAAAATTTATCGTTAATAAAAGTCGCGGCCAATCCGCGTCTCATTTTCACGTTCAGAGCATCTTTGCTGCATGATTCTTCTATTTCTCGTCGGGGAATAGAAAGGCTGCGCATGAGTATGTAAACGATTATTATAGCAACAGTTGCATAGCGTACTGACGATGATGTCAACGACAAGGTTCAATCAATGTGCATTTCAAACGGATCCACGAGGACATTAATTTTTGGTTTGTTTTTATGACACTTCATGCTCAGGGCCGTGAAAAATTGCTGTCCTGTACCGTTATGTCTGCTCGGTTTCTGAATGGTCAATTTTCTTAGTTAGACGTGTCCATTAACGGGTTATCAAGTAGGCATTAATATCAAGCGGAAACTTAGTTATGAAACGATCCTGCACTATAATACACTGGCATACAATCGCTACTTTATGCTGTATTGCAACATTATTAATGGTCGGATCTTTATGCGTTTATGGCTTTCATTGAATTTTTAGTTTTCTTTTATTATTTTTCAACTATCAGAACTATTTATGCACACAATTAAATTGTATTTGACCCGATTTTCCTGACACCTGACTAAACGTATGTGTATTTTGCAATTACGCGTACTAAGCTAAACTGTGTTGTATATTAAATTATATTCCACATTATTTATTGACGACTATTTGACATTAGAAGTGCCAGATAGGACAAAATTACTTTTTACTGACTTTTTTTCACACAGGTACTGAAATTTTAAAAATACTTCCATGAGAACTTTTCGAATGAACTATGGCGCACATATTATTTTAAAATTTGGACGATGTCTGAATAAATGCAATCTAGTCATTGTAATAAAGCAATGTGAAAAATTAGGATTTACAGTTAAGGATTTCTGAATAAACTTTTTGGTAGCAATATTAATTTTGTCTTTGTAGATTTAGAAAGGCATCTTCTAAATTTTCAAAAAAATTAAAAATCGTGACCTTTACTTTAAGAAAAAACAATTTTTAAAAAATATTACATACACATTACCTGGTAAACTAATCCTTCTAACATCTAAAAAAACAAATCGTTTGTTGCGATTTTAAAAAATGTATTCGTGTTTAAAAGGTGAACGAATATTTTTAATACCCACTATATGCTGTATTTATTTTATTGGATGCAGGAATGCTTATAAAATCGAACATTATTTAATTTATGTCGTAGTGTTTTGGGTCTGAATGATTCGAAGGTTAAATAATTTTTAATGGAACATGAATGGCAATCAAACACAAGTCCCTTAAATTAAAAATTAAGGAAAAATTTGGCAAAAATTAAGAACTTTCAATTGAATCAATTTGACGTATTTCAGTACAAATAATTATACACAAACACCAACATAACATATCATTTGCCGGAAACGTATTAGTACGTATATGTATATTTATAAATATAAAACTTTATAAAATAAAAATATAAAAACTTTCATTGCTATCAAATAATTTTTTAAACAATTGTTAGCTGTATATTATAAATGTTTAAAATCTGTTAAATAGCCGCCAGTAAATAATGTGTTAAGGACTTTAATAAAATTTCATAACTAAACTACGTATGTTTATTAGAAATAAAAAGTCTCGTCTTAAATTCTTTTCCTCATTCTAATGTTTCAAATTACAACTACTTACTAATTTTTGCCGTAAATGCATAAAATCCACAGTATATTAACCCCTTGCCTTACTATTTTCTTTACAGTTACAGTAATTAAAACGTCTTTATCCCCAAAAATGTCGTTGAAGGGAAAAGAAAATTTATATTTTTTGTATGGCTACACTTATAACTAGACTGCGAAGAAATTGATTGGGTGGAATATAGAACAGTAAAGGATTTTAAAAATTCAAGAATGTTGTAATGTTGCTTTTAATATAACAAAGTCGTTAAAGGATGAAATCAATTTTTATGTAGTTCCTGCTTCCCTCAAGCAATGCAAAACATTTTTATTTTGCATAAAAATCCGCTGTCTACTTATAATATTCATATTTGTTAGCCCTTAGCACTCGAATTGCGACTCTGAGGCGCCACTAAAAATTGCTATATCATTATTCAAAATATTCTTTACATTATTAAATATTGTTTAACGTATTATATCAATTTCACATGCATAAAATTTCCAAAATCATAGGGAATGGAACTATTCTTGGTCAGAAGATATGTTTCATTTTCGTGTTAAAATAACTCCGAGTGCAAAGGGTTAGACTTTGTTAAAATCTTCATGGCGAGTCTGACTCGTTAAAATACAGCAAGGGGCTAATAATAAACATTTCCAAGATATTAATTATAAGATCTGCCAACAGGTAATTCAAATGAGATTTAAGATAATAATTGATCTCTTTAATTATCGCAGATTGCCCGAAACAAAAGACATCGCCAGGAAGGGAGGTCGTCTGTTACACTTCCGTTTCCGACATCGAACAACTGACCAACGCTGTCTGCAGGTGCACCACGCTGGTACACCAAGGATACGACGTGCGAAATCTCTCGACTTCCGGTAAGTTCTTGCGGCATATTCAATTCGAAATACTTGTCAATAATCGCACGCAACACTGCCTGATGGGTTGCTTTTAACAGAAAACGATACTCGTTTAGCAGACGATTCGCGCTAATCGCGAGAATCGACGGTAAACGATTATGTCATTCGATGTCTTATTCGTTGCGATCGGATGCGCGGGAAAATTATTACTGGATTGCAGGGAAACAACGGTGAGCCTTCATGGAAAAACTATAATGATACAAAATTGAAGAGCATCAATCAAGTTTCGTCATGGGATTATGATTTTAATAATTCATGTAGCTTCTACTATTTGCATTTACACCGGATGCAATTTGTGTGGGTATTTATATTGCTCTTCAGCTTTTATTAGAGCTGGTTTTTGGTAGAATGAAGAAATTAATACACTGAGAATATAAAAATAATGTCACGAGGTTTGCTCCGTTATAAAAATAATAGGCGAATAAATGAATGTAATTGGTAAAGTGACTACGAAACCACAAAAACATAAAAATATTTTTTTGCAAATTTGAGTTTACGCTTCGCTTATCTGTAATCGAGAATGGTATGTAGTATTTAAATTTTTCCATAGTGGACGTAGTTAGTACTATAAAGAGTGATTGCATAAACACTGCATCCATAAAGATGCAACCACATCCTTGAACTTGCAACAGGATATCGAAACCTAACCACAACGTATGTTGTTACGTTCAGGCATTTGTTATACTATACTGAAGAAGTCTCACTCTCACTTTCTGTCTGTTATGCGTGTCTGGTCTATTTTAGTCATTCTGCGAAGTATGAAAAAATATTTTCTGACAGTCTGTAGAATTTTATTTCGAGATAATATAAACATTTTATAACGGTAACTGATTAATTCACGGCGTACTACTTGAAACGTGTTATAGGAACTTTTATATTGCTTGACTGTGTCAATGACTACTCGTAATTATGTCATCAGCTACAGTCACGAAAACTATCTTTATCACGGTGATTAATGATTCGTCATCACCGATTTCATTAATGATATCAAACCAGTTTCAGTAGTATTTTGAAATGTTAACTGCTGTACGACCGTAGATGCGACTGTCAATTGAGAATTAGTGTCAACATTGTGGCAAACAGATTGCTTTTCAATTACGCCGATTTGAACTGCAAACCAAGAACAACACAGCATTTACAATTCATATTACGTGTCATCGTAAGACGATTTAATAATGGTTTAATATGGTTGGTTGCAAATTCATAGAACAGCACTAAAGCCTGTGACATCTCGTCATTTATAAAAATGACGGTCTAGAAAAAATACAAGGAGTTGCAGACTATTAAAAGCTAGTTAAGTCAACATTATTCATTTAATACATCTATTAACCTTTACTATATGTATACGAAACATTTAGGCATCCCACGTTATTCAATAGAAAAGCAAAAATTGGGTATCCAACAAGAACATATTTTTCAATGGCAACGTATTTCCTAAATGTAATTTTTTTGTAATAGTATTATGTTATATTATGATATTAATATTATATTATATTATAATTAGACTGCGAATGTGTAGGAAATTTTCGATGTTTATAGACAAATTTTAAGAAAGCGGTATGGAATAAAATTCTATTTTTCATGAGAACAGCCTTTGTAGATCCAAAACAAATAAAAATCATACTAAATTCCATCGAATTTTATATTGAAGCATTTTTTGAAAATTTTCATAAGCCATAAATGCATGAAGATCTGTAGTCTAATTATAATTTTATATTATATCATAATATAATATTATGCTATTAACTTTATGGTAATATTATTCTACAAATATGTCACAGATGAAAGATCAACACAAACTTTCACACAATATAACGTCCCCTGAAAATTCTTCATTTCATACGCAACAATCTAACAATGGCGGCTACAATACAAAATGCACTTGCTGCAACAATTCTTCTTGCATCCTGAACCAGATGTACTCTGCATTTATGCAACCTTATCTGTCTTCGCCCATTCATTCATAATCTCAACTATAAACTATACTGTAATTGTTGCATACTCCGAGTGCAAAAATAGTTTTCAGAATTTCTTAACCCCGTGACGTATTTTAAGGAGTCACACTCGTGATGAAGATTTTAAACAAAGTCTAACAAATATGAATGTCACGCCTTTCTTCTTAAATGAAATAAAATTTGATTCGTTTGTAATCAATATTTAATCATTAAAATAAATGTAGCCATACAAAAAATATAAATTTTTTCTTCTCTTCTACGACATTTTTGGGGATAAAGACGACATTTTAATCACTGTAACTATAAAGAAAATGATACGGCAAGGGGTTAAATAAATAAAATATAATTGAAATAATATTATTTTTTGTATACAGAGTTGGGGCAAACTTGGCGAAATAAATGTTTCAAATAATATTTAATATTTTAGAGGTGAATCAACATGTGGGCCTATATTGAAAATTTAAAAAGTATGTTTTGTAGATCTGTGTCAATTATATACACTGTGAAAATTTAATCGAAATCTGTTGATGCAGGAAAAAACGACAGCCATTGAAATATGTAAGAATTCTTAGATTTACTGCCGTTAGGCCGAAAATCGTGAAAATCTGCAATTTGTACAATCTTTAAACGTCTGTAGCTCATTGCAAAGTCTACCGATTTTGACGAACTTTCCAGAATATGTTTATTGACACAAATTTACAAAACGTATTTGTTAAATTTTCAATATAGGCCCACATAAAGAAGTTGTAAAACGCAACTTTTAATATTTTTTCTACAATTCCGATCAATTGCTATTTTTGAAAAAACTTTTTTAATTGCTCTAACTTCCCAAAAAGTTCAAATCGTATAGTATAATATTAAAAAAGTTATCGTCTTTTTTAGAGCGTCCGAATATTTTTCCGAGTCACTATACACTGAATAAAACTAGGATTGAATTTGAATTTAAATATAACTATTTCGTATTTTATATGGCTATTTGAATTTGGATATAACACACTGACTGATTGGAAATTGCATTAAAATACTATTCAATTGAAATAAATTAAACGAAATTTAAATGGACAATGAACGTAAATTTGAAATTGCAAAATATGAAAGAATACCTTATATCCATTGTTATCCACAAGAATATTAATCCTACATTAATGTAAAGTATAGGTACTCACGAATTTTCTGTTCCTCCGTTAGTTCTACGGGACAGTGCCATTTACGCGAACACGTCTTAATAAAACACCAAATTTCCACACAATCACTAAATACATACGCAACACAATTTCCGAAATTGTGACAGCAAACGAGAAGAACTTACTCAGACCACGATCAAAATAGTACTGCGAATGTCACCTCGAATTTTAAGGGTGGACTTAGGTGGGGAAATGTACCGTTGTTTAATTGGACGCCGGTATGTCGGAAGGACTTTAGGTTGAGGAGTGGGAAACTGTAAGGAAGTTTTTTCCGTATTGCCTTCGATCGTGATATCACGATTTATGAGTTTATGACCGCTCGTCGCTGGGTGTGTCGCACGTGTTGTCCTCTGACAGGGTTAAAGTCAGAGCGCGGTGGTTGTAAGCTATTGTGAGCCGATTCTCATGCGTTTTTTGCCTACTATGACGTCCTTTTCAGGTAAACGCCTAATCCGCTGGAGGAACGGTGACGTACGCTTGACCTTCCGTGTTGCCGTCATAACAGCGATCTTAGGCCCGCTACACACATCCGTTTTTCTATCTTGCGGTACCGGAATTGCAGTCTGAAATACAGTAGGACTTCGATTAACCGGATCCCGATTATAAACACATATGCGTTTAACCCTTTAGCTACTGGTATATATTCACAAATGTGTCTGTCTAAACAAAAACAAAAAATAAGAAAACCCCGTTCCTGATATAATTCATCAAATCGCTTATTGACGACGGCCGTATCTCACAAAAGTTTCGTACCGTCGTCTGTTAACGACAGCCGTAGTTAAAGGGTTAAATATGATTATATTATGAAGGGAAATCAAAAATAAAACATTTATTTTGGAATATAATATACATGTGTATTTTAATTATTTCCCTCGGGTCTCGATTATCCATCGGGCCTTAATTTATCCGGGCTGTTTGTCTCCCGATCAAGGTTAATCGAGGTCCTACTGTACTATGGATTCAATTAGGCGCTGCACATTTCACATTTAGCGAAAATTGAATAGATATAACTTAAAACAGAGTGAACACAATGGAAAAATTTAAAAGTATTCTTATGTTATTTTCAACCTATTAAGGGGTTATGATGCCACCCTGAGGCGGCCGAAATGACATCAAGTTTACAAATTTTATTCTCCAAAAGTATGAATGCGACAATTTTTTGTTATGATATATGGTTAGGGCATACATTGAAGGTTATTCTGTAAAAATTTCATAAAAAAATATTTAAAAATGACCGAGTTATCCGTTTTCTTGCATAGCTCCTCCGTCAAAACACGTGTAGACGGTGTCACGGATTGTGATGCCCACAGAGTTATGTGAAATTAAGAAACTCATAATTTTCTTGTTTCTGGATAAATTATCTATCGTGTAGCATAGGATTTTTTTGATACGATATCCCAATTGTTTATAACAGTCGTTTAAATATTGATTTTTTGGGTAAAAATTGAATTTTCATTTTCATTTTCCTCGCATTTGTACAAAAATGGTTTTTTCTTAAAATCCCTATGCTACACGATCGATAGTTTATCCAGGAACAAGAAAATCATGAGTTTTTAAGTCTCACCTCAGGGTGGCGTAACCCCGTAAATCTATTAAGAAAAAAAATTAATTTCTATTTCACTCCAGTTTGTTACATTTTAGGTTGAAAATTTTTATTTTGCATAAATATTCGCTGTCTATTTATTGATTACTTACCTTTGTTGCAGATCTCTATGAACACTTCTATGAAGGTTCTAAATACGAACATGAAAGTAGGTTTTTGGATCCTTGTTCATTGGCAACGAACTGTGCGTCGTCGTAAACCGTAAAATTTATAAGATTTAAAATTGAGGTAGATTTTACTATTTCATGTTTTTTTCTGTCCTGATTTCGTAGCACTTATCCCGCGTCATACGCGCGAACGCAATAAAAGTATTCGTTATTACGTATGTCATTAAAGACAACCGGTTGTGCAAGGAAAAAAATTTTCGCGGCAAAGTCGGGTGGGGATCGGTTGCGCAACATCGCCGAAATCAATTCGTTATGCATAAGAGAGAGGCGGTCCGGTCCGGCCCGGGCTGATTACGGTATGTCACGCGTAAAATTCGATATCCACCGTACTTGCGTCGGATCACCGGATCGTGGAGGCCCAGACGTGAAAAAAGACGAGAGAAATGCACACCGAGACGAGGACAGATGCGCCTACGTATGCCGCGTTTGTGACATAATCACGCGAAAACGAGCTCCAGCCCGATTCCTCTTTTTCCCGCCCTCGTTTCGCGACTGTGAATGGTGGCTGCGGCTCGGACACCAGTTTTCGAGAAAAAAGTCTTCCTTCGACGTGAAGGCTGACATACTTGATTAAAAGTAAGTCACTGGGGGTACGTTGAACTGATTCGTTCGAAAAATCGGTTTGCGAGGATTTTCATATTTTTTTCCGAGATTCGAACGGTTTTTCTATCTATTGTACGCAAGTGCAGAAAATTATTCTTTATAATTAAGTTTAGTGATTCACTGCATCTTGAAGATAGAACTATTACTAGAACCCATTTTGTCGAGTCTCTTTTGTAATTTACTGTTTGATTGAGATCACAAAATTGCATTTGTTGGGAATTCATTCAATTATTTCTTTGGATATATATTCATTGAATTTTCATTCATGAACATCAATCATTTTTATTGTTCAAGACTCAGGATTTTTCTGAAACTTAGGTATATTGTTGATCCAAATGATCTAATTATGTACGTGATGAAGAGTCACTGCATTGTTACAGTATACATTAGCAAAGAAATGTATATTTCCTCATTTTAGTAGTTGGAAATTTTAAACTGTATTTAACGCTAGAACTGCCGAGCATTAAACATGAGTATGTATGCAGTTTTGCAATAATTAGACTGCGGATCTTTATGCATTTATAGGAAAAGTAAGTAGACGAAATTAAAAATTGTAGGAAAATTTTGAAAAATGAAAATGTCAATATATGTTATCTGATCTATTAAAATTATTAAAAGAGGAAATAGCATTCTATTTGGTTTCTACTTCTTGCAATCGACGTAGACAATTTTTATTTTGCATAAAGATCCGCAGTCTAACAATAATAAATTGAAAAATTTCCTGTGAAGACATTTACCATTTCAACAATTATAGAAGGAATCGTAAACATTTTGACCCATCTGGTAGTTTCAGCGTTGATAAATTAATTTTGTTGAATCGCAAACGAAATGATACACTGATTACCAATTTTCAAGATGGAGCTCCATTTCTCTGTGAAAACTTGTTAAAAGATAAGCTATCTGCGATAGTATCAGTTGCGAAAGGCAAGGGTTTAAATGGATTTTCTATTCCATTCACTTTCATAAAGTAGTTTCGAAAAAATGGCCCCGCTTCCATAACCAAATCCGAGCATGGGTGCGGCTAATGGGACGCCATCGCAGTCGAAAGTGGTTCCTACAGATGCTCCAGATGCGAGAGTGTAGCAAATGTATCACTTTCCCCAGCTCGCGCCTAAATTGTATTTAGTTGTATAGTGGCCATTCTTCTCGCCCAACGTCGAGATTTAATCTCGCCATTGGCAGTGAACGTTCACAAAAATGCCACGGTCTGATTTCACATTTTTTTTTCTACCGGCGAACAGACTGGTCAACTGTTCTCGATGAGTGTCAGTGGATCGGTGAAGTAATTGCGACCGATAGAGTGACTGGGAGAGAGATCTTTGGTGTTTTCGGTTGTCGAATTCCACGTGATGTATCCTTGAACAGAAATAATTGCCTGCAGTCGAAGTTTTGTGGAAAAATATGCACCGATATGATCGTTGAAGACACAGATTTGGCGCAAACCTGTTCTCCTGCGTGCCATTTACAGACGTAACAGCAGAAGAACGTGTTGCGTATCTTGCAATCCTCTGCATCGTCGGATTATGCAGTTTTGCCGCGCGATTATACTTTCTCGGTGCTTAAAAGCAAAAAGAAATTAAACGAGATGAAGTAAATAGTTGGGGACGATGATCGAATCGACTGTTCAAGTTTATTTCCTCTTTGATTTACTGAGCTAAAATAAAAATGAATGAAGACATTTATATTAGAAAATGGTTTAGTAGGACTATTTTTAATTTTCTACTGAAAAAACGTACGCATTTTTATCATAAATGAGAATAAAATCCGTAATCTCTTAATAAAAAATCAATAAATTATTCAGACAAAGTTTGAAGACATCGATATTAGAAAATGGAGCATCAATCTCGTAATTCATGTCCAGATCCAATAATTCATGAAACTATTATTACAAGTATTACCAAATTGTTTTATGAGAGAGAGAGAAAGAAAAAAAAGTAGTATCATATTTATAATAATTAGGAATATCACACATTAGACTTCGGATTTTATGAAGCGAAAAATTGATCTTTTCCTATATTTTTATTGTTAATCTCCAAGGAATTGGTTTAACTATGAAAGTGTGATCGTTATTAAAAAATTTATTATGCAATCCTTGGTTTTGAATGATTAATTGAATGAGAACTACAGTAGAACCTCGATTATCCAAACCAGTGAACGAGAGATCTCGAAAAGACAGTCTCCGATGGTAAAAAAAGAATAAAGATTTCTCTAACAAATAAGTTTTGTTAACATTAACTGTATCTGTTTAATTACTATGTATCCTTTGCACACATGTACATATACTGTATATTTTGAGTAATATACATATATCACGTTTCTAATTACAGTAATAGTACTTTTTATAATGTATAATAAGTAATTTTAAAACTACTATATTAAGTATTTCACGGTATGTAAAGTGTTAAGAATGATTTGGCAAGATCAAGGCGTGAATCTTCGCAATTGAAGCGTGTGTCAAACACGGCCGATCAATTACTTAATTAGCTAGGCCGTATTTGAATCAGGTCGTTCCTACTTGGCAAAGTAAGTTGATCTCGTATACAATTTCCTGTCTAATCCAACCAAACGGGAGAGCAATTAAAAAGTAAATAAATTCGATGGAACCATTGTTGTTCCGTTGATAGACGATCACTAATGGGAAATAATGCTTTGTAATTTTTCGTAATGATCACTGTCGCGACCAATTACGCGAATGCGTGAAAGTTCATGATTAATTGTTCGAAGACTGTGATTTCGTTTCACCAAACAGCTTCTTGTGTCGTGTTGACTGGCGTTGCGAGATTGACAATCATGTGGAAAGGAAGGCGGAACTAGGTACTTGGGAGAACTTTTTACCCGCTGCTGGTTTTAACGTTGCTATCCTGAATTTTATGTCGCGTTTAAATTAACAATGAGAGGGAAGTCCGCATTTTTATCTTTATCCAAGTTCTGAATGAACCAAGATGTAACGTCAGGAAAAGATCGTAACCATTAATGTGGAATACAATTAATTGGCACGTAATTATGCAATCATAGTTACCTAACAAGAATCTTAATTATAGGATTAAAACGAGTGAAGCTGATTGAATTAATGAATGAATTACCAGAATGAATGGACCCACTAGAACAAACAAGAATATGCTATGAATGCTCACCGAAAAAATGAAAAATTCTCGTTTCTTTTAATTTTATCGTATTTTTGCGATTTCAGAAATGATTTTAAGAAACTTCAACCTTCTGAGGTCCTACGTGAAGAACATACCATATAAAACTTTCAATAAATCCAATACTGTTTCTTATTTTCGATTTAGGGCAGTATCCATTTATGCTAAATGTATAAGAAAATGAAATATTGCTGAAAATATCATATTTTCCATTGAATACTAATGTATTAATATTTCTCAGTTATATAAACAGCTAGTAAACGAGTATACTACGTATTCAGTCCGTAAGATTACCTAATTGTGTTTTAATAAATTAATAATTATTATTAAGAAAGGGAAAAGGAGAGGAATAATTAAAGTAAAAAAAATAGTAGTAACTAAGAATGGATGAATGAGTCAGAGTAATTAGTGTAAACCGAGTTTTTTTACGACCAGGAGGATAAAAAATAAATGACGTATCTGTCTATATCTATTTAATAGTAGATACTAAATTGTTGTAAGTTTTATAGTATAAGCAAATTTTTTTCTTCAGATTTTGCAAGTTTCCGGAAGTCACTGAAAGAGATCAAGCCACCCCTACAATTCATGATTTCTATCGATGATCCCGCAATGACGTTGAACACTTCCGGCACCGTACGTCGGGAGACCACCGCACGTCTGCTTGGAATATTAAAAGATGTAATTCAAATATTTCTCTTATTATACAATGGGTGATTAAAATATTGTAACCACTCGCATTAAAACAATCAATTTTTACATGCAAGTCTAGCTACATTCTTATTATTTTTCTATGAAGTATTTATATGTTTGCAAAATACAAGTTCACATTTAGCAGCTGCGTCGACAACATTAATCATCACAGGGTTAAAAGATATCTCTGTCGTACTGTGGCTCCAATAATTTGATCACTCGCTGCAATAGAAATAGGATTTTACCTATTCATAGCATTTACAATTACTATCATTTTAGAATAGAATAATCCTCGAAAAAGTCTAATGCCATCCTCCTTTAATTTTTGATTTACAAAGTGAACTAAATACTTAATTAATTTTAACTTAATTTTATAGACTGCGGATCTTTATGCACAATAGAAAATGTCTGCGTCGATCCCAAGAACACAGAAGCTAAATAAAAATTTCTTTCCTCTTTTAATTACGTTAGTAAATGAAACTAATACGTTGATGTTCTTAAATTGTTTAAATATTATATATCCACTGCTTTAAATTGTACGTACCAATTATCGTTATAAATGCATAAAATCCGCAGTCTAGTAATATACAATAATCTATTTAATTCAATAATCTATGTAATAGGTCGACGGAGTGGAATTGAACATGACAGCAGGCACGAAGGACCGATTAGTAGACTTTGTAAAGGACTTGAAGGATGGGCTAGCGAAAAAGTCATTGGACAGAAGGGTCTTCCTGGTTCTACCAACCGAACCCGAAAATTTGGCGAAGCAGTTCGACCTGAAAGGGCTCTCGAAGTAAGTTCCGTTTCGTTCACACTAGAAACGTGTGAAACCGATGATTATCCTCGAGAATGCTGCGACACGTAACTAGCCGTCAGCTGAATTGTCCCATGAATTATGGACTGAGTACGGGACGAGCAGACAATTCAGCAAAAACTACTCATCCATGTACGGTCTATCTGCTTAACCTTGTGCCAGTTCTAGACTCGGTAGCGAGTCAAGAATGCTGCAACGATCCGATGCACCAGTTGACTGATCGATTCTCCGCGGATCGACGCGCGCCTTCCAATTAGTGGATCATTCGCCGAACGCTGTCGTCGAACCGTTCGGTATTTTCCATTGAATATGGATGAGCATCGGAGGCAGAGTACTATCCTGAATTCGAATGAGAACGAAATCTGTCGTCTGACGGGATGACAGGAGCACGGACGTTGCCCGATGCGAAGCTGAGGTCATTTGAAGTAATTTTTTCATGTGCGAAAATGTTCTCTGCCGGTTTATTAAGGAGTTATTAACGAACAACAGGGACCAATTAGAGCGCGGCTACAGCGGACAGATTCCGACTCTGCGATAGGTCCCACAGAGTGTGACATTGGCATTGGTCGAGCCGGAATCCGTCTGCTGTAGGCACGCTATGATTGGTCCGTATTTTTCGTTAATAACTCGTTAACAAACCGGCGGAGAACATTTTCGCAAAGGAAAAACTTACTTGAAATGAGCCCCTTTCAAGGAAGTACATTTTTGGGACACCCTGTAGTGTTCGGTGACACTTGCTATCGAATTATATTTTTTGTTGACATATATATTATATATAGAATCGTTAATAAATTAAAACGTAGACTTCTCTAATTAAAGAACATCTTTGATCGCTTTCACCATTTATAAGTGACTGGTATTTTATTTGATAATTGCCGAATCTATAAAAATTCACGGAAAATGATGGAATATATTTTTTAATGACGGAATATATAAAATCTAAATAAATTCGATATTATCATTTTTATAACTTTGCATTAATTGCAAGACATGGGAACCAAAGGGGGAATGTATTTCTCAATTTACTGGATTGTATTAAGTTGTAAGAAATGTATTGATACTTTTAAACTCTTGCAACCCTTTTATCATTTGAAATTACACCCATTTTTTCCATAAATAAATCAAATCACAGTCTGTTTATACGGCTGCGTTCACCAGTTACTTTTAATGTTTTTTTAAAGTCTCATCTTCTTTCAATCCCACTAAAATTGATAAAAAATCAGTCGACAGAAAATAAATGATAAATTCGGATATATCGAGACTAATAAATTGAGTCAATTGGCAGGCAACGATTTTGCGTATTGAGTCAGATATGAAAGTGCTCGTATCATTACATGCAATTTATAGTCGGTGGGCGTCCTAGACAAGTATATTAAGCGACGTGAGCGTGGGCGAACAGAAATCCTACTTACACAAAGAACAGAACGAGAAAATATTATATAAACAATCTATCGCGAACCGCTTTACCTATTTGTGCCATGACACTCAACGAGATAAGTAGGTCAAGAGTAAATCCAAATCACGATACCCGTATCATGTATAACTTGTATTCGGAGCGTATCATCGAATATGAATGAGCCTGCAGCAGACAGGATCGCCGCGTACGACATCAAAAGGATCTAGAACGACTCATTCTTTTCGAGTAGCAGCACGTTCCATAAAATGATTATATTGTTTCGCGTACCTCCAGGTGTGATTCACGGATCGGACAAGTCTGTTGACTATCCTTCCTCGCATCTACCACAGACATTAATGCAAATGTTTCTAGTTTCTCGTGTTTGTCGCCAGGTATGTGGATCTATTTACAATCCGCACGCATTACTTGGCCGAAGAAGATGACGACTATCATTCCTTTCATCCGTCACGATTGATGGGCATCTTCGACATGTTCAACGCGGACAGCTTGATCGACTTGATCACTGGATTGGGAGCACCTAAGCGAAAAATCCTTGTATCGGTACCTGCGAACGCCTACAAATTCACTTTGAAGAATCAGGATAGCAATGCACCCGGGTCCGAAACGGAAGAGAGGCAACCTACTATCATTGATCGGAAACAGGTGAGAAATCAATGTTATTGTAGGCTTCCTTAATTATATAAATTTATAAATTAATTTTTATAAATTTTGAGTAGGTGTTATAATAGATTTCTTGCTTTATTTAATTTCTGTTTTGCGGTGGAACATCGATACTTAGATTGAATCTAAGAACATGAAACACAAGTGTTTCCATTTTAAAATAAATATTTTTATTAACCTAAAAAATATATAGTCACCACCAATGAAGTTTTGAGAACTTTTGCAGTCATTCAATAATCAGAAAATTTTTAATTTCAATTACAAAAAGTAGAGCATCTAAAAATGTTACTGTATTAATTCCAGCTCATTAAAATTATGGGAAAACGAAATAAATATCTATCTAGCTCCTATATCTTTCAATTAATTGCAGACAATTTTTATTTTGCAGTGGAAAATCAATGAGTAGGTCAAGCCTGATTTGAACATAAAACACAAGTGTTTGCATTTTAAAATAATATTTTCATTATTCTAAAACATATTATACAGTCACCAACATTTTCTACAACTATCTACCAACATTTCACAAGTCGGTGGATTCCTTTTTTGTAAAAACTGCATAGTTTTTCTTCAATGAAAGTCTTTAGACAATCATTCAATAATTAGAAAATGTTATAACACCTCTCTTACTTTACTTAATTTTTTGTTTAAGTTATGCGACTCAATGAACAATGGCGAGTGGACAGTCGAACGAGATGAAGATCTCACTGCACCTTACGCGTTCAAGAATAAGACGTGGATTGCTCTTGAAGACAAAATTTCAATTTCCATTAAGGTTTGAAATGTTCTGTGTTTTATATTGAATTTTTGTGATCATTTAACTTTTGTTGGAGTAACGTAAGTAAATTCATTTTCAGGGAAAATATGCGCTACTTCGGGAACTGCCAGGACTCGCCATACACAACATCGAAAACGACTTCGAAACAGACTGTGGGAAACCTCTGACTCATGAAATTCATCATTCGTTCACGGACTTCAAGAGAAGATCGAGGGCTGCAGTCTTGAATGCTTTGGAAGATGATTTGCATGTAAATAAAAATTGTTATGAATATGATGAAACTTGTTTGGACACCAACATTCGGTCGTTAAATACGATTTCCTCTTTACTGAGAGATGGTACTTTGACAGAAGAGGCGTCTGTTTATTCGAAAAGATTTATTTCACTGAAATATTGCTTGGAATTACAATTAAACTTTATACTTGTAATTGTGTTATATTATATTTATATGTTCAGATATAAAAATTAGAAGCTCCGTCGGTACAGTACCATTCACCTAAGCTCCATCTTTAACCAGTATCTCGTTAGATGGCTACACGTTCTTGATCCTATTTTTGTCTAAATTATAATAATCAAAATCTTAATGAATATGTATGAAGTCGCTTTTACTTCACACTTACTTCATATTATAAGACATATCGAAAGTTTGAAACCCCTTTCCCTTTGGTAATTTAGTGTTGGTAACTAATTAAAAACTATTTCAATTTACAGCAAACTCAACTAACTTATTCTACTAAAGTTAAGTCATCCGAATTTCGAGTGACCCGTGTAGTTGACACGGAAGGACACATTCGAGCAGTTCGTGAAAACACTCAGACTGAATTCACCTGCTCGCGACAGGGCTACTTTGTGCATCCAAAGAGTTGCAACAGGTAATTTGACAATTTTCTATATCATCAAGTTGCGAATTTTTATTGAAAACAAAAATTGTCTGTATTAATGGTAAGATGTAGGGGATAAATTCTCTTAATAGCTTTACAGTGTTGGGAACAATACAAAAATATTTTTAAATTCTCATTCTCGTCACAAGTGCACAAAATCAGCAGTCTAATCATCATCATAATGTGGAACTCTATGCACATTCTCATTTTTAGAGACTACTTTATAAAACTCAAATGAAGAATAAAATTTCTTCACTGACTAAAAATTTTCCTCATGTTGAAAGTGAAATAGAAATATCACTTGTATTTAATGATGTCCACGTTTTCTTGTATTTTTTGAGATCATATAAATATTACAGTGTAGATCAGGGGTCGGCAAACTTCTTTTGAAAAGGGCCAGAACGTAAAATTTTTAGGCTAGGGGGCCGGGTAGCAAGCTCGAAGATATTTAGGTAATTCTACTCATGGAGCAACGGAAAAAAACCGGTTCAAAATGTTTTCTATTTTACGTAATTTTATTTATTTTTCTCGTGTTCATTAACCTCATGGGCCTGATTAAAAACAGGCGGCGGGCCGTAGTTTGCCGACCCCTGGTGTAGATCAACGTGTTTTATATTAACGACGAACTTGTTTCTACAGATTTTATCGATGCGTCAAATTCAATCAAGAAGTGGAAGACTACTCCGTTTTCGAGTTCGACTGTCCAGCAGGATTAGCTTTCGACGAGCGCACAGAAGTCTGTGTCTGGCCAGGATCCCTGCCTCAAGGATCTCCGTGTCCAGGAAGCAGCGAGATCGCTCCCGTGGCTCGAGTGAGATTCGAGTGTCCTTCCACTCCAGGATACTATGCGGACCCACAAAATCCTCGTTGGTTCTTCGCATGCATGGACTTAGGTTCGTATTTCTCGTTGGCTAATCCATTCAAGCTTCGCCGAGCAAACATTAATTCTTTAAACATTGTAATTCTAGGAGGTCCAGAAATGATGGCATACGAGTTCCGCTGTCCATTCGGACTGATCTTTGATGAGCACAAGTTAGTCTGCGAGTGGCCATGGTTGGTACCAGGATACTCAGACGGCGCTTACGCGAGTACTGTCTACGATAACAGAGGATCTACACAAGCTGGTGGAGGATACTACACCGGTGGACTTGGTAGCCAGGGTGGAGTGTATACGGGAACTACAGCTGGTGTTGGCTATTCAGGATCAGCAGGAGTTGGAGGACACTCAGGACAGGCGGGACATTCAGGATTCTCTGGAGCAGCTGGGGTTGGTTATTCAGGAACAACGACAAGCGGAGGTTACTCAGGACAATCAGGATTCTCCGGAGCTGGCGGATATACAGGATCGAACGTCGGTGGTCATGGATCTTCGTTCGGTCAAGGGGCAACTGGGTACACTGGAACGACTGGAAGCGGATATGCTGGGTCTAAAGATAGTCACGTTGGAACTGGAGGCTACACTGGAACTGCTACGGGTGGTTATAGTGGCTCTGGTACAGTAGGAGCTGATGGAAGCTATGGAGGTTCATCTGGCACAGGATATACCGGATATTCTGGATCTACGAATGAACACACTGGATCTGATTTAGAATACACAGGAGCTATTGGCACTGGCCAAGTATCTGTTGGCCCGGGTTACGCGGGAACAGGAAGCACTGTGCATTCGGGAACTGGCGGAATTTATAGTGGATCAGCTGGTGATGTTCATGGAGGATACACAGGCACGACTGGTGGAGTTCATGGTGGATACTCAGGCTCAACTGGCGGTGTTCATGGAGGAGTCTCAGGTTCGACTGGTGGGATTCAAGGTGGATACTCAGGTTCGACTGGTGGAGTTCAAGGTGGATACTCAGGATCAACTGGCGGTGTTCATGGAGGATACACAGGGACGACTGGTGGAGTTCATGGTGGATACTCAGGCTCAACTGACGGTGTTCATGGCGGAGTCTCAAGTTCGACTGGCGGTGTTCAAGGTGGATACTCAGGATCAACTGGCGGTGTTCATGGAGGATACACAGGCACAACTGGTGGAGTTCATGGTGGATACTCAGGCTCAACTGGCGGTGTTCATGGAGGAGTCTCAGGTTCGACTGGTGGTGTTCATGGGGGATACTCAGGTTCGACTGGTGGGGTTCAAGGTGAATACTCAGGATCAACAGGCGGTGTTCATGGAGGATACACTGGGACGACTGGTGGTGTTCATGGGGGATACTCAGGTTCGACTGATGAGGTTCAAGGTGGATACTCAGGATCAACTGGCGGTGTTCACGGAGGATACTCAGGCACGACTGGTGGAGTTCATGGTGGATACTCAGGCACAACTGGCGGTGTTCATGGAGGAGTCTCAAGTTCGACTGGTGGAGTTCATGGAGGATCAGTTGAAACAGGTTACATTGGAACAACTGCTGGAGGATATGACGGATCTATTGGTGGAGGATATGCTGGATCGACAACCAATGTCCACGGTGGATCTAGTACTGGAGGATATGAAGGATCTGTTGGTCTAGGAACTGGAGGAGTCGCTAGTGGTGGATCAAAAGGTACTGTCCATGGTGGATCAGGTGCAGGAGGATATGAAGGATCCATTGGTGGACAAACTGGAGGATATGCAGGATCAACAAGTGGCGCACATGCTGGCACCATTGGTGGAGGATATGCTGGATCGACAACCAATGTCCACGGTGGATCTAGTACTGGAGGATATGAAGGATCTGTTGGTCTAGGAACTGGAGGAGTCACTAGTGGAGGATATGGTGGATCAAAAGGTACTGTTCATGGTGGATCAGGTGCAGGAGGATATGAAGGATCCATCGGTGGACAAACTGGAGGATATGCAGGATCAACAAGTGGCGCACATGCTGGTACCATCGGTGGAGGTTACGAAGGCTCAAGTGGCGCACATGCTGGCACCATTGGTGGAGGATATGCTGGATCGACAACCAATGTCCACGGTGGATCTAGTACTGGAGGATATGAAGGATCTGTTGGTCTAGGAACTGGAGGAGTCACTAGTGGAGGATATGGTGGATCAAAAGGTACTGTTCATGGTGGATCAGGTGCAGGAGGATATGAAGGATCCATCGGTGGACAAACTGGAGGATATGCAGGATCAACAAGTAGCGCACATGCTGGTACCATCGGTGGAGGTTACGAAGGCTCAAGTGGCGCATATGCTGGCACCGTTGGTGGAGGATATCAAGGATCAACGATTGGTGGTCATGTTGGAGTTGGTTACGTAGGCACCACAGCTGGAGGATATGAAGGTGGAGTTCAGACTGGCGGAATCGGAACAGGATACTCAACAGGAGGTTACACACCTTCAGGAATCAAAGGTGGTCAGACCGGTTCCTCCAACGTTCAGTTCTCGGTACCGGGAACTCAATACACCGGATCTAATTTAGGAGGCTCTCAAACTGGAACTGGCCAAACCATTATTTATGGTACTCGACCGCAGACGGGAGTCTATGATTCTTCAGGAACAATAGGTGCGGGAGTAGAATATACTGGTGGAGTTCAAGGACATACATGTAAGTACTTCTGAAACGATTTAGACAGGAGAGGTCTAAACTTCTTCGTTCAAGTTTAAGAAATTTACATCGGCTTTTGTTCAAGGGTATAATATTGTCTCTAAATTAATTATATAAGGATGTCATGAAAGTTAGTTGTGATTGCATAATCTTTTTTCGTCAAAACGTATCGACTCTCCTCAGTCTCGTATTTACTTAGGCCAAGTGCAATTGGACTAATTTGATTGAACATTTTATTTGCAGCTGGAACCACATACGTACAGAAACCTGGAACACCCCCCGTTAATTGTGTTACCAATTGTGTCAGCACAGTGACATTGCCAGGTCAGATCTATCCTGGTCATGGAGGATCTGCTGATGTATTCCCAGGACAGAAAGGAGTAACAACGACATATTTCGGTAGCACTGGCAGTCAAGGATACGATCAAAGCGTTATTGGTGCTGGGAAAACAACATACCAAGGCGGTAGTGGATACACCGGCGGCTATTATGGTTCTGGAGGCACAGGCGGGTTAAACGTAACTTTCGGAAGTCAAGTGCCCTCTATCGGAACCACATATCACGGATTTGGCAAACCATCCGTTAGTTATGGCGTCACAGGATCCCCAGGAACTATCATAACCGGAAATGGTATCCCAGGATCAATTATCACAGGAGACTCTTCTCCAGGAACCGTGATCACTTACGGAGAAACTCCTGGCACGGTCATTTCAGGATCCGTTGATCAAGGTACCATAGTGACTGGAGGTGTACAGCCAGGATACGTAAAAACTAGCACAGGTGCACCTGGCTATGTAGTTAGCGGAGGAGTGAAGACTGTGTACACTGGTTCTGCTAGCCCTGGAACTGCAGTATATGGAACACCAGCGCCTGGAACTATCGTGGAAGGGCAACCTAGTCCTGGAATTGTTCTTACAGGACATGCAGCACCTGGAATTGTCCTCACAGGACAAACCGCACCTGGAGTGTCTCTCCACGGACCAGTTGACCAGGGAACAGTTGTCGGTTCGACTGGAGTTCACAGTTTCGCTGACTCGGGCTACTCTCAAGGTGGTGTCACTGTGACTCCTGCTTATGGAACGAAGTTTGGAGTGAGCACTACTCCAGCCACCGGTTACAAGATAAACGAGTACCACGATAACGGAGGCCGTGGCACCATAAAGTTCAATAACGGTGACGTAACTACCAAGTACACAGAGAATGACATTCCAGACTACAGACCTGCTGGTGGTTCCATTCCTCCTGACACTCTTATTTCTGGATACCCTACTGGTGGATCTGGTCAGCCAGTTTCAACTGGTTTCACCAAAACGGGACCCACCAAAACAGGAATCACAACTGCCACGTTAGGCGGTCGTGGTACTTATGTCATCAGCACGGGGCAAACGCGTCCCACGCTTAAACCCGATGCCATAGGCGAAAAAGCGTTCGACGGAAATGTAGCAGGATTCACAAAATCATCTACTGAGGGCAGCATCTACCAAAGTACTCAATCCCAAGACGTGAACTATGTCGACACCTCGAAAATCACTTTGGAACCAAAGACCGGTTACACGTACCCCAAACCAAGTATTCCCTTCGAAACTGGTGTCAGAAAGCCTGTAGTGTCATCGACCGAAGGCGGTATCCTCACAGCAACGACGCCAACACCGTACCTGAACGTCGAAGTGTACAACTCGCCTAAATTATTCGGATCTACCGTATCACCCGGACTTGATAACACTTATACCGGCTCTACCGAGGGATATTACCAAGGAAAAGTTCCCAGTGGATTCACGCATGGACCGGTACCAACGTCTACGCCTATAATTTACACAACTGGATCTCTGGATGGTTACAAGACAACTCTTTTCGATGCCGCTAAGATCCCTGTTGTGTCAACGACGGTCCGACCAGTGATCGACACTGGCTATCAGACTGTTGTGTCCTCAACACCGATTCCTGGTGCAGTTACGAGGAATCAGTTCGAAGGAGGCATTCAAACTGGATCTGTATCCAGTCAAACCCAGTTCGATTATGGCAGAAGAACCTTCCAAGAAGGTGGGTATGGGCAAAACGGTTATGTCTCGAGCACCACTCAACCGTCTGTATTTGGAGTGACGTCCACGTACACGATCTCGAAACCGAGACCTTTCGCTCCTGCCGTTACTGTGACTGAGCAACCAGAGGTGAGACTCATTTTTCATCATATGAATGAATATTTGATCGTGAGACTTATACTTCCATGTGACTTTCCAGGTTAATTATGTGTCCTCCACGCCTTCGGGTTTGAAGTACTTCGATACGAAGAGCTCGTTCGGACAAAGGGTGACTTCTTCCGGTTTTGCGGATTCTCAGAGGCCACAGGTAAGATCTACATTGTACCCTTGATCTATTTTAACCCATTCATTTAATTCATGCTCTTTATAAGGAATGATATTACATAAACATCCAGAATTATATTCTAAAAATATTTGACTCCGCAGACTCAGTACCTGCCAAGCGACTCCGGAATTGGCGTAACCTACGGAAAGCCTTTCCCTGACGTCACCTATCAGCATTCAACGCCGACCCCGCAAACCGGAGGCTCCCCAACCAACGTGGAGATCTCGAGGAACGAAGTTGATAAACTAGTCACGAATTACAACAGGGGCACCACGAAATACGTTCCCAGTCAATACGACGTCTATACACCAGGAGTATTTGGAGGGGACGCCTCTAGAACACAAACCTCATCCTTCCCGTCGTCAGGAGTGAGTTACGGCTCGACTCCGGCTCCATTCGGAAAGACGCAGTCTTCGTTCTCCGGTGGATACACGAGACCCACCTCTGTTGTTTCGTATCAAACCACTGCCAAATCCACTGCCGTTGGAAAGGCTAAGGTGATCGTGAAGTGGAGCGATCTACATCCTCTTCTTCTGGGCAAGTTGGGTGCCGAGTGCACTTGCAAAGGCGATCCTTTCTCTAATCTGAGAGGTCCGGGCTCCAGACTGATCGACTCGTCTAATGGCAAAGTAGATCTAGCTAATTACGATGACTCCGAGATTTACGTGGACCTTGATAAGGATGGTTCCTACGAGGACGGTGATGATTATACGACCTACCAAGGACCTACCAAGATCTGGCCTCTGGAAACGCCTGTTCCTGCCCTGAACTCTATAAGTTCTCGAATTCAAGAACCACCTTCTTCCACCTATCTACCAAGTGTGACTGCTTCCATTCACGCAGGACTTCGCGGCAGCATCCCGCCAAGTCCCTCCACGAATCAAGAGTTCAGGGCGAACTTTAGATCCGGGAAGAGCTTGAGCAACGCTGCCTCCACCACGAATTCCGTCGGAAAAGGCGCTTCCTTCGATCGTTATGGACCTGGAGGACTTCGAGACTCCGAAGAGGTCCTCGAAGGTGCCACCCACTGCGCCAGACCTGGACTCTTCCGACACCCCAACTTCTGCAACAAGTTTTACGCTTGCCACTGGGACGATTGGAAGAAGAAGTTCACGCTTCACGTGTTCAATTGCCCTGTTCATCTGACGTTCGACAATGGCGCCGGAGCCTGCAACTGGCCCAGCATGGGTCCAGCTTGCCAGGACGACAACCTGTTAGTTTAAATGGTTCCCTCTCGACGGATAAGCTGATCGATCTCGAATACTGCGGCATTTTTTTTTATTCTTATCAGCACTTTCTTTGAATACTCTAAGGAAGATTGCACTCTGTAAGTATCGGAGACCTGGGCGTAAACGTGTTTCACAGCCTCTGACATGTCCTCGTTTTACTAGTATACGAACTAGTTTTCATTTATTTATTCATTGCTTTGTGTTCGAGTGATTTTTGGATGTTAGGAAAATCTTTGGGGCGATGCAGTGAATCAAACATGTTCGTATTTTGAGAACGTACGGGTCGATTTACTTCTCACTTATTTATTGATCGTTTTGACTTGAGAATGCATATTATCAGGTTGGACAATCTTGGGTATTTTTTATACACAATATAATAGGTAAAAAATCTTGGTATATCTAAGTAAATTTGGAATATCTAGGATACATTTAAAAATTTTGATATATAGCAAGCCAGAAATCGTAGCAATCTAGAAAAAAAGACAATCGTGACAAAGAGCATATTCTGACAAATTGCAACGTAGCCTCTCTCTAAAAAATAGCAATAAATTAACGGTAGTCTTACTTTCTTTCTCTAAACAGATTCGATTAGTATTTTCGGCTCGTATTATTTAATTTATTCAACAATTCGCCGTGACCTATTAAATTCTAGATATGGACAACGCGATAAGGAGATCTTATGCAGATAACGTATATGTTGTTAATTTATTGAAGTTTTAATTACCCCGTAATTGACGACTATGTAAAATCTCGTACGAGAGGTTTACGTTGGCAATGAGTCTCGATAACCGAAAGAGCGACGAGAGAGATTTGCATAAAGGTGCACAGTGACAAAACAATGAGGCGTGAGGTAACGTTTAATTATAACGAGGCATAACGGTTTACGCTGAATTTCTTCGCATACCTCGGCGACCCGCGGAACGGGTATAACAAAGTGCTTTCCGGAGGTGACGAGGATCAAGACAAAGAAGAAGAAAGATCCAAGGCGATCGAGGTACGGGAACGCGAAAGCACACTGTCCAAGAGGTGAAAGTCAAGCTGTGCTCACCGATCCAAATCGTAGGAACTCGATGGCCTGCGCGAGTCGATGTCGCCGGGAATCATTGTAAATAACGTGTCCCCTATATTCTTCGAAATTTGTAAATACCGAAACACTAATTCCTGTTTCCAAAAGAACTTAATTCACCGAATCGTGGACAGAAGAAAACCTCGAGATAATCTCGGAATCGAAATATTGTTTCTCACGTGGAAAAATTATCTTTAATACTAGCTGTAATTTTCGACGAGAGTTACCAGTATTTGTTAATCTGCTGTTCGGACAGAAATTTTGGTAATCGTTGTCCGAGAGAAGTTATTGGCGATTTTTGTAAATATTTCTGGAGCGGTATATGTGCATCGGTATCGATAACGCAGTTTGCATAACCAATACATACACCCTGAATTCGTCTACTTTCTTTTCCGGGTTTCTTGCATACCCTGCCGCGCGCGCGGGCAGCTCATTTTAATGTTCTTTATGTGCTACACAAGCTTGCCTTTATTCCGTGTTCATCTTCGTTCCTACCAATCCTCTCTCGCTTCTTCCCCGACGCAATGATTATTTATTTATGCCGCTTGTTACTAGTAGCGTTTAAGGTCTGCCCTTTTCACCGTAACGATTCGCGATGTCGACGACGTCGAGCGTCTATTTTCTTCTCTTTTCTCTTTCCTTTTTTGTAACGAGCACCCTTTTGCGCGACAACTTCTTTACACGTAAGTTTCTCTTGCACAACTTAGGTCGGAGCTTCGATAATCGTGCCATTTCATCGCGGTTACTTAATGTAATATTACGAACTTAGAATAAAAATGAAATTGTACAAAAATAACCGGATACTTTTCTTTTGCCTTTATCCAGGAGATCTGGGATTAAACAAAACATACGCCGCGTTTTGTCGCTTTATCATAGCGCCTCCGGCTAAACTTTCGTTTGTTCCATATAGCCGAGGCGTGGTGACTTTCCATTTAATGATGAAGACGTTCACTTAATCCCAATTGCTACTTCAGAGAAATTATTAACGGGGACGCGCGGTTGATAAATCGGCTGCGTGAAACGGTAAATTAAATAGTGCATTCGCGGTAAGTGGACTTTTGTAAATTTTCTAATATCCACTTAATTTCTGTGCCAATTCTGAAGTAATCTTATTAGAGAAATTGAGGTAATCCTACTGTATTAGTTAATCAGGTAATGAATTTTCATGGATGTTGGTAAGTACTGATTTTATGATATTAGAACGATACTAAAATAAAATTTGCAGTGTAATATATTCATATCTTCGCTTACAGTTTAATAATAGCAATACTAATTAACAGACTGCGTATATTTATGCAAAACAAATTGTCCAAGATAATGAAGTTAAAAGTCAAAGTATAAGGAGACCCTTAAATCCTTCTAGTTCTAGCCTATTCGATTTTGTATTTGATTAATTATTGTTATAAATGCATAAAATGTACTAATTAATTTATGGTTCCGATAAATTGATATTTTCAATGAAATTCTTACATTACTCTTAAAGTATTTGAATTAATCTACATCGGGAATGGCCAGCAAGTCGATCATAGCCGACAGGAGACAAGAGATTCTCAATCACTGTATTTTGTGTAAATATCGCAGGAAAAATATAAGATTATCAATGATAATCTTGCTGATCATGTTGGTTTAACACGAGGGATTATTGATAGTCACTTACTAGTGCACAAGACACAAGTTTGAATGTGTAAAATGTCAAGATTTTAGATCACGACACATTTTTAATAAAAAAAAGTCGATCACATTTTTACAGAAGTTGGCCATCCCTGATCCACATGCTACGGAAAATTAAGAAAAATGAAACGAGGACGCAATGTTGTCTTTAAAGATAATTCTTATCTCTATTTAGTAACACTGACGGATGATGAAATACGTTAAACAGTTTCGTACTGCATAAGTCGAATGTTGATTCACGTGTACTACCATAACTTTGGTTTTCAGAGTGCGTTCACCCAAATCGGGTTGTTAATCTGCTTTACACGTGCTAGATTCGGTTTACGAACCGACGATAGCATTTATCATCGAACAATCACCACTATTGCTCGTCGAATACTTTTCCCAATTACACGTACAAGCAAATGAATGATAATAGTAAATCATGGGTGTAGAAAGTACGATTCCGTAGACCGCAAACGTTATGGGAAACAATTTCTCGCAGTGACTATTGCCAGCAGAAGCTACGATCGTACTTAACCGCATTATTTTCACCATTCACAAGTACATTGTAAAACTTTAACGAGCATAGAAACATTGCGATTGTACGAGAGAAATGTCGATCGTATATATTTTAAATAAAAATTAATGTTCCGTAACTATTTGATTTCTCTTGCCATTCACGTGAAATACCTGCCGAAGTTATGAACAAATTTACTTCACCTCGATACAGAGTTAATAAAATTCTTCGAATGGTTATTTTTATACGTGATGGTTCTCAATTCTTACAAAGCGTTGTTCATTTAAAGACGTGTTCCATTACCGGAGAAGTAAATGGAGGATGAAAGAGGTACCAAAATGGAGGTCACTGGAAGTAAACTCTGTCTCTGGTGACCCACTGATACATTTTCATAAGAAAACGACTCATAACACAGAACCAGATTGGATAACAGAAAGTACGTTTACTTTTTACTTTACGATAACGTTTCTGAAGTGTAATTAATTTTTAATCATTTAATGAAATCCTCCGTTACAGGGGAGTTAAATAGATATTTATTTCCTTTATCAGGTAATAAAGGAAACTCTAATTGACAGCATGGAAGCATTAATTTGCATTAGTAGCATTTCATCGGTTTACGTGCTTTTTAAATTTTTGTTCAGTCATCCACGATCCTTAGAAATAATTGCATAAAGGATCGTAGTGTAATAACTACACAGCGGACCTTTATGCATTTATGACTACAATTAGTAGGCGTAATTTAAAACGGTAAACATATTATAAAAATTTAAAGATATTGTTACATTATTTTCAACCTATTGAACATATTAAGATAGGAAATAAATCTCTATTTCACCCTGATTTGTTGTAATTCGCGTAAAAAATTTTTATTTTTAGTTTGTATATTATAATATATTGTAATTTATATGTTATAATATATTATAATAATATTATAAATGATTATAATGTCGCATGTTCAAGAAGTACGTCCCACAATACAGTTAAGAAAGAAATCAAACGTTTGAAAGTTAGTAAACAAATGGATAAACGCCTAGTGAATATATCTGGACTTTTAGATAGATTACGTAGATTTGATGTATGGATTTCACATTATGTCTCAGACACGCATATGTTGTGATACGGTATAATTTCTGTAGGATGGAAATGTCTGATTACTCGAATGAGAAGAGAAAGAAATTTGAAAGAAAGGAAGAAGGAAGAGACAATGGACATTTGATTTATAGAATTTCCTCTAATGGTCGGTTCTTACACGAAGTACTGACCGCATGATACCAGAAATTATGACTTTATACTTTCATGTGTCGTTTCGGGTTCTTTCCAGTTTAATTCACGGATTGCGTAAAACTTGTACATTCCCCCAGGGAAAGAGCAGTTGTTTGACGAGATAGAGCGAGGCATAATCTCGCTTGTAAGGAAACGAAATATTTCTACTGGATAGTATTATATCAGAGAGAAGCAATTATTCAATTATTTTCGAATTGATCACCGGTCGACACTCTTGTAATTGTCTGTTACGAGTTTTCTTGTAATGCATTTTATTGCTAGCATACTTCAACTTTTTTTACGCTAATCCGATCACCACAGGTCAAAGGCTGGTTTTAGATTCTTTATTTGAAGATTGCTGAAATTATAGAGATGAAAATTTGTGAGAAATGATTAAATAAACTTCACTTGTTCACAATTATAATAGAAATCGAGCAGAATATAAAAAAAAATTCAATTTTGTTGGTTTTATAAGGCAATACGTACCAATAATTACATATGGCAATTACTAGACTGCGGATCTTTAAGCATTTGTAGCTTCTGAAAATTTAAAAAAATGCTAGGATATAATATTTCACAGAGTTTGATACTGTCGTTGATAGTTTCATGATTTTTATTTATTTCAGATCTACATATAAAGACTACTACCATTGAAAATAGAATTTTTTTTTGTTCCCACTTTCTTAAAACGTGCCCATAAAAATTAAAAATTGCATAAACATCCGCAGATTAGTAATTACATACCAATAATTCGATAGGGTAATACATACCCTAATAATTATAATTATTTCGTACTCGGTGCGTTTAGTGTTAAATCAAAAAGTAATAAAACACATTTTCACAAAACGAGTTTTCCAGCAGTAATGGAGCTTGTTGCTGATAAGTTAGATATATATTTTTCCAGGACGAGTAATATTTTAGCACCTGTTTCAGAAATTATTTATAAATATTCTGTTTGAAAGTGTGCTCCTTTAAAAATCGAAAGTTCTATAGAAAAGGTGTGTAACTAGTGAAGGTAATATGGACCCGAGGAGCGGCTAGATCTAATCGAAACAACACGAACCGAAAGTCAAAGTGAAAGTTATTATTAAACCAATCAATATTTTTTAGTGATTTTCTGTTTTTTGTCGAATGCCTTTGGTATTGTGCATCCAGTTAAATTCAAAACAATTTTAAATTTCCTATAATTTCTAAATCATAAAATTTTAAGTAAACAAAATATTGCTACGTGAAATATATCTCTCCATTTGTAGATAAATCTATAATTTCATTAAAATTATTTTAATAATACCTACTATATCTACTTCATGTATATTAGTTTTTATTTTTTAAAATATACATTTAAATTAAAACTTATTCTGTTCATTATTATTATATGACTAATTATATTTCTGCCGCTTCTTTATTTTATTGATGAATTATGAAACCCAACAAATTTTACGTGTATGGGACACCAATGATATTGAGTATAGTGCAACGTCCACCATAAAATTGCATAATGTTACAATTGAGGAGAAAACAAACACGAATATGTACGTATTTAGAAATGAAGAGTATAATTGGTCCTTGCAGAAGACGTGAATAACTGGAATAGGGGCTCGTTAATTTTCGCAACATTCTCGTCGATAATTGACTTACTCGTTGCGCTCACAGTTAATTAATCCGCGACGTCCTGGTTACCATCGTGTTCAGTCCTAACGGCGGCATTGTATGCCACAGGAGAAAATTCATTTCCATTCACGCTGTGTTTAGAGGATACGTTTTCTAAATAATCATAAGGTATCCGCAGACTCCTGATATTACGCATACAATATCATTAGCCCGAGTGCGTATTAAAATGTCAGTGGCGGCGTTGCGCGACAGTGACAGTCACCTCAACGACGGAATAAAAATGTAATACTCATTATGCATGCGACAAAGACATTTACGCTCGTAGCGAAATTACTTCCGCGACTGTTAACATTGTTAACTGATAATTCTATGATCGACGTAACGCGACTAGACTTTACCTTTCTGTCGCCCGAAGTATCATTAGAGGCAGCTACCACCATCTGTCAAACATTTATTATGTAGTGTACACCACGTAATTCTTAACAATTTTTTTGAAAATGAACGACGAATTTTACAATTAGGCAAATGAGTGATCTGCTATTTTCAAGACTGCATTTTTTGTCACCTCTAGCCAAACTTATAACTAGGGATGGAATCAAGTACCTCGCAAACAGGTTCGAGCTTTGATTGATTGAATTCGGACTCTCTATAAGTATTTCGAAAAACAGAAATAGTACTCCTAAGTATACTCGAACCTATGCCAGACAGTTTCGAACCTTTTACAAGTACTTTCGTAAACGGAAATAATACTTGCAAGTACATATATTCGAATCTTGGTCGAACAGATTCGAAACTTTTATGAACATTGTACCGGAAATTCTCTGATTTTTCTAATCATTATTTTCTTACCTTTAAAATCAATTATGTTGTCCTCTAATGCATAATTTAATTCAACATGCATAACTATAATTTCATAATCTATCGGAAATATTATTCTTAAATAGTTACGAATTTAATGTAGAAAGTGCTGATAACCTACTACATACAGCATTTCTGATTTCCAAGATTCGATTCCTTTCAACATCGAAGTACTTATAAGTACCTTTTCGAAACTTGTAAGTACTCATTCCGAGGTTCGATATCAGTTTGTATAAAATGCTTACTTTTCAAATATAATCATTGAAACATTATTGCTTTTAAGTCGTAATCGAAACCCATGAAGTGAAACTTGGATATTGAAATTGACTCGGATTCGTGAGTACATATTGAACTTGATCCCATCCCTACTTATAACCCAGGAAATATTTTGGTCTGTAACGTCATTTTTGAACCTTGATCCATTAAAAAATGGGTACATTAGTATGCAATAACGCGTGACTGAAATGCACGGTTAAAATTCTACTCGAAACAGTCATTGAATCTTTCATTATTCAAGATGACGTGAGGAATCATTTTTTTAGCCACTGCTTTCATTCGGGACACTTCAGCACAGAACGTAAACACGTTTCACAATCATTCAATCATGTAGTATTTCAATTAATACTAGAACTAATGACAAGAATTATTCCTCATGAAAATATTTTTACAATTTCGATAGCAGTAAAAGAAAAAATTGGATTTTGACCCTACCGTTAAAATGGAATTAAATGAACCCTCACTTACTCGCACTCCATTGTCTACGTAACTTCACCAGGAACTTCATATCACTCCAACATAAATCAATTTTTATTCAATGCAAAATAGATATTTGCTAGTGTAGTCGACGTCTTTGTTAATGCTTGTATCACTACATTTATAGTTCTAAGATTGTAAACATGCAAGTAATTAAAAGTTAAGAACAAATATCTCCAGTCATAGTGGCAATTTTAAAATCGGAGTATAATGGGATAAAATTAATATTAAAAAAAACGACATCTTTATAAATAGACTGCGGATCTTCATGCAAAATAAAAAATGTTTGCATTGATTGCAGGACACAGGAGCCAAATAAAAATTGTATTCTTCTTTTAATTATCCTATTAGGCTGAAACTAATACGTTGATGTTCTTAAATATTTTTAAAATGTTCACTCCTTTGAATTACAAATACCCATTTCTGTCATAAATGCATAAAATCCGCAGTCTATTTATAAATGAGCACAGAAGATGTTTTTCCGAATGAAAGTGCTGTATAATAAGATAAATTGTGTCAGTAACTCTGTACTGGACGCAGCACGGTCGCAGAGTGCCACAGTTTCGTGTCGTTCAAGTACCATTTAATCATTTAAAATTTCTCCCGGCGCCCGTTGGTTTTCATTAGCGTCGTAGGTGTGCTATATGTATACTGTATCAGAAACTACGGATTTCTATCCCCGCCTCCGTTTAGCACCGTATCAGAAGCCAGAGCTAGAACAGCCAGTAATCCGGCTGTCGCTATCTGCTTGACTGTCCTTAACTATGGCTGGCAGAGTGGGGGCTATCGAGCAGCACTTGACACGAGGAAAGGAAAGGAACGAAACGAAGGAGGTGAAGACTGGAGGTGGCGTCAAGACCAAGCGGTTCGGTCGCCCAAGGTAATATAAAGGCGTACGTCGACTTCACCTGGTTTAACTTACCTGGAACATCGAACAGCTCCGCTGTCCAGCACGGCCAGGAAGTCCGCCAGTGCCACACCACTTTCTACCATCATGTGAGTCCCTTTAAACGGTCTACATTCGTTGGTTTCTCTATTTTTATCCTAATCGTAGTCTAATTACCATCAGTCTCTACGATTATGTCAGCTTGGCCAGAAAGTCTTCCTGCCTAGTGTGTTACAAAATAAATTAAATCAATTTTTAAGAAACACAAATATATAATTTTATTCAAATATTTCTTCCCATATATTCATTCATATTTGTATTAAATTTCATCGGTAAATTCGAAACAGACTTTCTAGTCAATCTTAATAAATTGTTCTAGGTGGATAATCGTGCAAAAGTTTTTCATGTCCACTACAAGTTAAGAAACATATAATTACAATTTAACTGGATAGAAATTCTTTATCGTTCAGAATTTCTTCGATGAAAAAGGAAATGTTTATATTTATTGTACGCCTATGTTTTCTCCAAAGGCTCACATATCGACCACAACAAAATAGAATTTCATTTCGGGGTTTAAAGAAAATTAATATCATACATATTATTTATTAGACTCTGGTCAAAATCTTCATTACGAGTCTGACTCGATATTGTAGGCCAAATAGTATTTTGGATAAGACGTTCAGGAAATATTCTATTTTAAAAATGTCTTCCAAATTTTTTAGCGACAGTGTAGATCTACTTTGCATTTAATTGCAGTGCCGAGTGATTCATTTCGTTTGACCAAGTTTGATGACTTCTTTTAATTGTAGCGATGAATTTCAGACAAGTTTGATGTATTTACAGGTTTGATTCCGTTCTCATTCGTGATTTAAACAATAAACTTCGAAGAACTTTTTGCACCCTCTTAATTTGATTTTAATTAATTCTAAAAGTCTTCGTTCGTTATAATAACGTCTACATTACGGATCATCAATCATCCTCATCTCTATCTGTATATTGTATTTGTTGGTGAATTATGTTGTTTCTTTGCTCGACATTATCAGACCACTTCTCGAAAGCACTCTTCCCAGTTCTAGAATTGTCGTGAACTCTATAAATATTAATAAATACTACGAATAACTTCCACACTGTTTGAAGAATATATTTCCCGAACACTGTCCATTCTCATTTCTCTGCGTAATTATTCAATATTTGCAATTAAAATCCTTTTCCTCGGCCCGTGCAATAACAATTGCAAATGTGGCCGAATAATAATTGCAAATGCTCCAACATGCACGCTCTCGTGCCCAAACTCGCTGAGTAATAGCATGCCAACTGCAGTAACGCAACGCGATGATCACAAACTCGTTAATATTCGCTGTGAAACGCGATTCGTGTAAATTTAGATTCTAGTTTTCTGATCGATCGCGTGTAATGCAGAGGAATAAATAATACTCGAACGATTCGAGTGATGCAGTTCTTTCGCACGAGCGCAGTTCGCATCGCTTGATCTCGTTAAATGATATTCAGCGATAAGTGGATCGCACTGAATATCGCGTTAGGATGCAGATGTTGCATAAGGTGGACACCATTACGGCTGAACGCGATCTTGAGGTTATTATGTAAATCGTTGCACCAAGACTCGCTTATCAACTTCGATAAATTCGCTGGCGGTGCATCCCAAGTTGCACACTTACCATTTCGCCAATGTGCGTACATAAAACTCAAACAGGTTTTATGCAATTCCTCGATAAATAAGCAATAATTAGTTGCACCGACTAGGAATGCAAAAATGATATGTAGAATTTAATATATTACCATGATGTTGTGAATAGGAAATTATCCATCGATGACGTATTAACAGGATTATTTATGTTCGAGGTAATTAACTGCGACGTGCGACGTGCAATGTAAGAAATGTGGAATATTTTAGGAGAGTACCACTTTTGCAAGACAATTATGACTGAATTGATTGCGTCGATTTACTATTAATACTGATAATCAATTTCGAGAGGGTAATATATTGCATATCTGTGACCATGCTTAATTTCACGTCCCATTACTTGTCTGTAAATCGTGCCAGTTGAATTGACAGGTTTCCTAGTTAAATAACCAACGGATCTATTAGATCATTAGTAATTATTTACTTGGATTCCTAAACTCAGATCTATATATTCTCATTTACGCGAAAGATTGAATTGTTTTTGCACAATCAGCGAGATTGTTTCCACGAACGCCGATAAAAATTGCTAATGTAACTTCGGTCTTCCGGCTAGATTTTGTTATTCAACAAATGGCCTCGCGTTTTCACGTCGCACGTTTTTACGTGGAAATAGAAAAGCTGTTATTTTTAGGAATCAGGCATTCCATTAGTTTGCATACCAGATTTATATTAAATTGAATAATACAAATTTCAAAAAACTTGTATTTGTAGGTATCAGGAACATTTATTTCTAATTTAAGCGAAAGAAACATTTGTGTTCTAAGTAATGCTTTAAATAAGAAAAAACATATTTATTTTTACAATAATTAGGATTATTAAATGTTGGACGAACTGGTGCTTTAAATTACTTGAGAGCAAACTTTAAGAAAGTAGATAAACAGAACGTAAGGAAAATAATTGGGGTTTGATACTAATTGGCGGATAAATAATCAATTGTTCATCGAGTGGGCAATGGCATTATCGAACCGTATTTCGTAATTACGGATTATCACGATTACTACCGTTGTTCCCAACGTGGGCGACAGAAACGTGTCACACGTGAGATCCTCGCCTTGAAGCCCGTGAAAGTGAAAGGATTTCAGATTTTATCTTGCACAACGAAATGCGATTCAGGGGTTAAAAGTACATTACACCGGTTATTCTTAACGTCCTGGTTATTTGTGAACTTTAGACCAGTCGATTGACACGCTTATTAATCAGGAGTATCTCTCTCGATTATCATAGATCTCGTTCCCCGTTTTCTTTGCTGGGAGCATTGTTATTAATAGTTCTGTCAGTGGAAATCGACGTCTAGAATAGTAAGAAGTAAGAAATACTCGCACCAGAGAAATAATTCTACAGTACACTCATTACAAAACGAAAGACATATTCTTTAACTAGGAGTATTGTGTTTAAGTTATAGTTAATATTCAATATTTTCTATTTTAATATTTCCTATAGTTATACACTATTAATTGGTAGACGAGATTAGGGAAAACAATTTGTTCGCGATTCACACATGTCATATTTATTTCATAAACAGTCTACGGATTTTTTGCAAAATGAACGTTTTAAGTTGATTGTAAGAAACAGAAATTCAATCAAAATGTGCTCTTTCTTTTAATAATATTAACACTAGGTCACATTACTTTATAAAAATGTGTTCTTTCTTTTAATAATATGAACACTAGGTCACGTTACTTTATAAAAATAACAAGAAAGAGTCTGTCCAAATTTTAGCCATATTTTTAATCGTATATATAACCAAAGAAATAAATTTGTCGAATAATTCCTCATGGCTGCATCTTTACAATCTCAATAATATTAAATTAAAAATATTAGAACCTGTCATATTGACGAGTCTTTAATTGTTCTAATGTCTTCACAGTTTAGTACCTTATTTATTATTTATAAATAGCTCAAAGTATACAGAGTGTCCCCGAAATGTCGGAGAACATTGAAGGGGTGATTGCTGAGGTCATTTGAAGTAACTTTTTCCTCAGCAAAAATGTTTCCGCAGTTTTATTTAGAAGGAAAACACCGACCGCGTTTATTCGTTAATAACTCCATAAAAAATCCACGGAGAACATTTTCGCACAGGAAAAATGACTTCAGGAATCGCCTCTTTCAAGGAAGTACATTTTTGTGACACCTCGTATATCTGGAAATGAAAAGTATGGTGAAAGGACTTTCGTCTCGCAAAAATGTAACGTTTCTAACTAACTTGTTTAACAGCAAACAAAAGTCGAGGAAATAAGGGAAAAATGAAAAGCAACGGAACGATAAGGCACTTTCTCCAGACTCGAAGTAGAAAGTTTAGCTCGATTGGCGTGGCTGATCGCGCTTGACAGAATAAACACTTGTTTTTTTGCGTTCGTCGCGGCGACCATGCGATAAACAGAGCGAGACTAGTGCCGATAAAATTTTTACCCGTTTCTATGGATCGGTATAATGCCGCGCGTAAATACCAGCCAGCCTACTGAATAATGGATGGCGGCGAAAACACGTGTTCGTGCTCGCCCTTTTCTTTTGTGTTAAGTACAACTTTCACTGCATACGGATTTATGAACATTTTTATCCTTGAGTCTATCTCTTGAACTCGTTAGCAATTCATCATTAACATTGTGCTGTACAATAAATACATTTTCATTAGAAACATTAATAGTCGTTTCACGATTCGTTTAACCCTCAGACTTAGTTAGTTACATAAAAGATATTAGGATAACACTTCACCCATTTTTGCTTTAACAAATAAAAATTTTCAAGAGTCAACTAAAAATTAATTTTCCTTTTTAATATGTGTAATAGATTGAAACTAGTGTAGTAGTATTTTTTAATTATTCTAATGTTTTGGAGATTTTGAATTACAGCTACTTGTTCTTGACGTAATTGCGTAAAATCAACAGTCGTAATATTTTTCAAAAATGTTTCACTATACAGACAGAAAGAGATCAATCATTTTATAATATTACAACATAGTAAGTCGGTGAATTTTCACTGTGTGAAACTTATGAGGGTTGTCTTCGATTTCTGCAATTTAATCTTCCAAAATTAATGTTTATAAGATATAAAAATGATTCATTTTAGCGACACACACTGTTGATCTCTAAATACTCTAAACTTACGAACACTGAAACAAAATAAAAAATTCAGGTTCAGTTTTAAGAATTTTAGAAAATTACCATTAAGAAACAAAGCTTATTAGTAGACTGCGGACCTTTGTGCAAAGTAAGAATTTTCTAAATCGATTGTAAGGAGCACAAGTTAAATGACAAAGTGTTATTAATTTTAACAATACTATCAGCAGTCTTGAGTTCTTGTAATGTCTCTGTTATGAATGCACAAAATCTGCTCATCAGAGTTCATTAAATATTTAAAAGTGCTAAACATTTTCCATTATAAAATATAATAAAAATATACAGTCCTCGGCCTACTAACGATATAAGATGCTGGTTTCCGGGATAGTTTTTAAGGAGCAATTTCTCCTCTTCTCGAGGTCTGACAACTTTATCGAACCCGAGAAATCTCACTCGGAAACGGGAACAAGTGTCTCCGAAAATGAAAGCTTTTTCGGCCGAAAGAAAGATCGGGTAAACGAAGCGGCGAGAGAGGAAAAAAGTAGAAGGAGAACCAGACGGAGAAATAGCCCCGAGCAGTGAAAGTCGGTAACCGGGCTGAACTTTGCCGAGAATGGTCAGAGTGGTGATTTAACGCGATCCGAATGGAAAAATGAACGAGATGAAATTATAAAAATACTTGTACGCCCACTCTCGGACCGTTACGCAAGAACGAGTCACAGATTTATTTTTCTGTTTTATCTGTGTCAGTATGTTGACTGGGTTGGTCACTTTCAGTCACTGCGACGCGACGTCAAATCGGGAATACGGACTTCCATTCTCCATACTTAAACGAATATAATTGATTTTGTTCGAATGGCCAGAGTGCCATTTTGAACTTTAGAATTTTTATAAAAATAACTACTGTACTCTGAATTTTATGTAGTTATGAAAAAATGAGTAGGTGCAATTTAAGACAGTAGGAAGATTAAAAGACTTTGAAAGTATTAATATATTATATATTAATTAATATCATATAATATATCAATATTTTTACCTAGTCCTTGTATCTTATTTTGCATAAAAATCTGCAGTCTAATAATTGTACTAATACTTAGCATTGAAAGTAATCATTACTCACTAAACTTTGGAGAATTTCCACGAAAATAATTATTACACTGAGTCATATAATTACCATGAAAACAATATTTATACTAAACATACGCTTAGCGATAAAGACTGAAACTTAGTTTCTATCAGAGATGGGCAGTATTAAAATAAAAAATTATTCAATAAATTTTTGAATAAAAGATAAATAACTATTATTCTTTATTCGAGGGCTTGAATAAAAAAGTAACTATTATTCAAAAATTATTAGAATAATTTTTTATTCACCGAGAATTTATTCAAGCATAGAATAAAATTTTTATTCTTTATTCTTATTCTTTATTCTTATTCTTTTTTCTCGAAAATGAATAAATCCATGAATACTTTCGGCCAGCTCGAGGCTACAATGAACACGACCGACGACCGAGGGTCGAGCCCTGAGGCCTGAGCCCAGAACACAATAGTAGTGCAATAAACACGGCCCGACAATCCCCCGGCGAGCCAGGTAGCTCGGCATGAAACCGCTAAGGAGCGAATGGTGAACTTATTTATTTTCCGTGCTACCCTCACGAAAGTCACACGAGCCAATTCGTGGCGTTCTGCCGATTAAGAAAAGCCTAAACCCGACGGAATTAGGACCGTTTCTAGTGGTTTTATTCATTAAAGTATGCTCGAAATTTTTATTCTAATAATTCTCTGGCCATCACCGCGCTAGCGCGACGAAGCGACGGGGACTTGGGACGCCTTGGCCAAGTGGTGCAATAAACACGGCCCGACAATCCCCCGGCGAGGCAGGTAGCTCGGCATGAAACCGCTAAGGAGCGAATGGTGAACTTATTTATTTTCCGCGCTACCCGCACGAAAGTCACACGAGCCAATTCGTGGCGTTCTGCCGATTAAGAAAAGCCTAAACCCGACGGAATTAGGACCGTTTCTAGTGGTTTTATTCATTAAAGTATGCTCGAAATTTTTATTCTAATAATTCTCTGGCCATCACCGCGCTAGCGCGACGAAGCGACGGGGACTTGGGACGCCTTGGCCAAGTGGTGCAATAAACACGGCCCGACAATCCCCCGGCGAGGCAGGTAGCTCGGCATGAAACCGCTAAGGAGCGAATGGTGAACTTATTTATTTTCCGTGCTACCCGCACGAAAGTCACACGAGCCAATTCGTGGCGTTCTGCCGATTAAGAAAAGCCTAAACCCGACGGAATTAGGACCGTTTCTAGTGGTTTTATTCATTAAAGTATGCTCGAAATTTTTATTCTAATAATTCTCTGGCCATCACCGCGCTAGCGCGACGAAGCGACGGGGACTTGGGACGCCTTGGCCAAGTGGTGCAATAAACACGGCCCGACAATCCCCCGGCGAGGCAGGTAGCTCGGCATGAAACCGCTAAGGAGCGAATGGTGAACTTATTTATTTTCCGTGCTACCCGCACGAAAGTCACACGAGCCAATTCGTGGCGTTCTGCCGATTAAGAAAAGCCTAAACCCGACGGAATTAGGACCGTTTCTAGTGGTTTTATTCATTAAAGTATGCTCGAAATTTTTATTCTAATAATTCTCTGGCCATCACCGCGTTAGCGCGACGAAGCGACGGGGACTTGGGACGCCTTGGCCAAGTGGTGCAATAAACACGGCCCGACAATCCCCCGGCGAGGCAGGTAGCTCGGCATGAAACCGCTAAGGAGCGAATGGTGAACTTATTTATTTTCCGTGCTACCCTCACGAAAGTCACACGAGCCAATTCGTGGCGTTCTGCCGATTAAGAAAAGCCTAAACTCGACGGAATTAGGACCGTTTTTAGTGGTTTTATTCATTAAAGTATGCTCGAAATTTTTATTCTAATAATTCTCTGGCCATCACCGCGCTAGCGCGACGAAGCGACGGGGACTTGGGACGCCTTGGCCAAGTGGTGCAATAAACACGGCCCGACAATCCCCCGGCGAGGCAGGTAGCTCGGCATGAAACCGCTAAGGAGCGAATGGTGAACTTATTTATTTTCCGTGCTACCCGCACGAAAGTCACACGAGCCAATTCGTGGCGTTCTGCCGATTAAGAAAAGCCTAAACCCGACGGAATTAGGACCGTTTCTAGTGGTTTTATTCATTAAAGTATGCTCGAAATTTTTATTCTAATAATTCTCTGGCCATCACCGCGTTAGCGCGACGAAGCGACGGGGACTTGGGACGCCTTGGCCAAGTGGTGCAATAAACACGGCCCGACAATCCCCCGGCGAGGCAGGTAGCTCGGCATGAAACCGCTAAGGAGCGAATGGTGAACTTATTTATTTTCCGTGCTACCCTCACGAAAGTCACACGAGCCAATTCGTGGCGTTCTGCCGATTAAGAAAAGCCTAAACTCGACGGAATTAGGACCGTTTTTAGTGGTTTTATTCATTAAAGTATGCTCGAAATTTTTATTCTAATAATTCTCTGGCCATCACCGCGCTAGCGCGACGAAGCGACGGGGACTTGGGACGCCTTGGCCAAGTGGTGCAATAAACACGGCCCGACAATCCCGGTGACAATCACGGTGATGGGCAGAAAGTTATTAGAATAAAAATTTCGAGCATACTTTAATTAATAAAACCACTAGAAACGGTCCTAATTCCGTCGAGTTTAGGCTTTTCTTAATCGGCAGAACGCCACGAATTGGCTCGTGTGACTTTCGTGAGGATAGCACGGAAAATAAATAAGTTCACCATTCGCTCCTTAGCGGTTTCATGCCGAGCTACCTGCCTCGCCGGGGGATTGTCGGGCCGTGTTTATTGCACCACTTGGCCAAGGCGTCCCAAGTCCCCGTCGCTTCGTCGCGCTAGCGCGGTGATGGCCAGAAAATTATTAGAATAAAAATTTCGAGCATACTTTAATGAATAAAACCACTAGAAACGGTCCTAATTCCGTCGAGTTTAGGCTTTTCTTAATCGGCAGAACGCCACGAATTGGCTCGTGTGACTTTCGTGAGGGTAGCACGGAAAATAAATAAGTTCACCATTCGCTCCTTAGCGGTTTCATGCCGAGCTACCTGGCTCGCCGGGGGATTGTCGGGCCGTGTTTATTGCACTACTATTGTGTTCTGGGCTCAGGCCTCAGGGCTCGACCCTCGGGTGTCGGTCGTGTTCATTGTAGCCTCGAGCTGGCCGAAAGTATTCATGGATTTATTCATTTTCGAGAAAAAAGAATAAGAATAAAGAATAAGAATAAAGAATAAAAATTTTATTCTAAGCTTGAATAAATTCTCGGTGAATAAAAAATTATTCTAATAATTTTTGAATAATAGTTACTTTTTTATTCAAGCCCCCGAATAAAGAATAAAAATTTTGTATCTTTTATTCAGTACCCGGAATTTTTATTAAAATAAAAATTTTGCCCATCTCTGGTTTCTATTAATATTCGATTGCATACGTACCTCGGCATATGCGATAAACAAAATGCGAAACGATAAGAATGCTATTAGTCAGACTTATAAGTCCTGTGCACGTTTAGCATTAAATATTTCAACAAAGTGGGATTAGTTAACGTTTCAGCTAACAGTTCTGTAGAATACTGGTTCAGTTGCGTACGACTTTGTGGAGAGAATAGTACTATGAATAAGTAACTGTGAATGTAGCATATGCAGGGATCGAAATGAACTGCTATTTTTTGTTTTAAAAAGATTGGATCTGTTTTGTTTGGAGATATATTTACTCTTATTATTTAGAAATATTTATGGAACTTTTGTGAAAAAATATCTTACATTTTTAAACTTCTTTAAAAAATGTTCTTATAAAGTCCCATAAAAAGAAGTTAATTTGGGGCGTTTATAAATAAATATTCCACACGAGACACAAATGAACTTAAAAGTGTAAATTATCTACATATTATCACAAATATCTAATATATTTGTTGATAAATCTAATCATAATAATTATCTAATATTGTTGCAGTAGCATTCATTAGATAATATCTTTTATTTATCTATTTTGTAAACTCTGTTCAACATTTTTTGTAAAAGTTCCACGTTTTAAGTAGAACCTATTAACGGGCTACCTAATTATTTCGATCCCTGATTTAACGTGTTGTTGTATAGAAGATTTGTTCTTGTTTAACGAAATAATTTTAATTCCAGGGTGGTGTGGACGGTGCTGTTATTAATGGCAGCCATTTTGGCGGAGGCATCAGTACCAGACCCCCCATCACCCGGCATCACCACCGTCGGGTCTTTAAAATTGGCAACTGCAGCTGATTGCGCTGGTGTTGTTGCATTTTCGGCTACCAAGGGTTCTATCGATGTGAGTTTTCCATTTTAATTATACTTTTTAAAAAAAAACACTCGAAAATTATTTTCTTTCCGGTTACGTCACACTACATATCATTATCACGTTTGCTACCAGCGATTATTTCAACAATAGTCTTCATAGTAGTAACATTTTATCAAGTGCAACGTATCCTCTTACGAAATATGAGCAAAACTATTGTCACAAAAAAAATAATTCTAAATAATGACGTATATAAACAGATCTTATTCACATGGCATACAAAATAGTGGTTGTCATAAATGTGCGACGCTGCTAGCAAACGTGTTAAAATTGAAGCATAAACTCTAGCATCAAAGTTGTGTTGAAAAATATTTGTTAAATTTCGTATCAACTTGTTTTAACTATGTTTGTACAGTGAAAGCTGCAAAGTATACAATATTCAATGAACATTGTACCTTTTCAATGTATATGGATAATGTTTTTAATCGATTGAAGCAGAATAATAAAATATCAAAATAAATTCGTGAACAGTTGAAAGTCTTTCAAGAAAAACCCTAGAAATAAATATTTATAAAGAAATGAATCTAGGAAATACATTTCTAGACATCTAACTCTTAACAGGTCACGTGACAATTATTGAACACATTTTAAATGCATAAGCAAAAAAATTACAGGATAAAAACGAAAAACGAATAAAAATGCTGCTGTTCTTAACTGATATGAAACGAAAACGATTATATTTAAAGATTTCTCAGCGAAGTAATTTCATAGTCAACACGTGACCGATTAAGGGTGAAGATTGAAAGTGATGCAGTAATCAGAATGTGAACAAAATTGTTTATTCATCAGCTTGCGAAAATCGTCTTCTCCGAGACGCTGGTCGACAAAGGCGTGGGTTACGTCGCCCAAACTGGAATTTTCACGACTCATTGCCCAGGCTTGTACCAGTTCAGTTTCGCCGGTTATGGCAGCACCGATCTAAAGCTGACTCTGAAAAAGAAATTGAACAAGTCCGAAAGTTGGCGACCGGTTGTTAGTGCCGGTCCTGGAGGCGGCGCCAATTTGATTTTGCTGGACGTCGAAGCTGGTGATCACCTTGCCGTTTTCGTTGATTCCGGAAAGATCACAGAGGATGTCACATTCTCTGGGTACCGAATCGCCAAGAAACAATAGATCGGATCATTGGAGCCCATGGAAAGCTGTTTCTCAAGATCAGACACCACTCGGAAAACAATTGATCGCTACCTTTGGAAAACTCTACGGAAAACTCGTTCAAGATGAAGCTAAAATCCCCTACGGCCAACCGGGATACAACTTAAACGTAAAATTACTCTTGACAAAACGCCTTCGCCTCAGTAATCAGAATTTTAATGTGATCTATAGTCTATACGAGATGTTTTTTTGTTACATTGTTAAAACGTTTGAAGGCTGATTACTGATCATCTTGGTATATATTTATGATGGTTACCTGATATCGACCTGATGCTGAAGAGTGCAAAACGGAAATAACTCGGAGTTCAATCGACATTTGCTGGAACTGCGAATCTATTATATTTTTTTACTTGTCTACTTGCCAAGCAGAATCGCTCGAAATGATTGTTGAAATTGTACGAATTCTGAATTGGAAAACGATCGATCAGAGCGGTTTTATCCTTCTCCACGAACCTAACGCTCTGTGATAGCCCTTTTCCCTTCGGTTTCTTTATCCGTCTGCCTCACAATCTCAATGATCTTGCTGTTCCGATGAAATCGCGTCGAAACGATTCAATGAAATTGTGAGACAGGTTGATTCCACTTGGAATTGACAAGTTTCTTCGTTTCTTCTTTTCTGTTTTCTCTTCTCCTACTCTTCTTCCGACTATTCCAACTTTTTCGAGCCTTTTACTATCCCTTTGTTGTACATATATCTTTCTATTCCAAACAATGTGTACAAATGCTTGACTCTTTATGTACTATACTTTTGTCGGAATCTTCTCTTCCGCTGTATAAATTTTCTTTCTATTACAAAATTTTATTCTACTCTCTAATTCTCATCTTTCTTCCTATGCTTCGATTTTCAGTTTCTAAGCCTTTCCAGTTCTTTCCCTTCTTTCCAGTAATTTCGTATTTACGATTACTTGGATACTCTTTCAATACCTGTCAGTATTACGATCTCAAAATTCGATAAAAGATTCGACGAAATATTTTTACAGACCGGAATTTTGATGATGGAAATCCACTCTCTTCCTATTTCTCAACACTTTCAAGCTTCTCTTAGCTCGCATACTTTTGTCTCTTACTTCTCTTACTTTCTCTTGCGACTCTGTAATTACATTCTTCTAAACTGTTTGCTATCTCTCTCTCTTCCTCTCTGTCTCTCTCCTCTTCTGTATGTTGCTTTATTTTTCATTATGGCAAACTTTCTCCTTGTTTCTTGATCTTTTATTACTTACTGAAATTTCTAATAGAATTTCATTGTTTTTTTATTTTCTTGTGTCAAAGTACCTGAAATTTTTGTTGCGTTATTATTGTATATTATTTTCACTTCTAGGTGCTATTTTCTTATTCTATCTTAAGTGGACACTATTGTTTCAAGAAATTCTTTCTCTTTTTCTTTTCTGACTTATTTCATCTTCTTTTCTGATCTTCTTCTGATCTCTTTCTTATCTCCCTATGATCTCCTTCTGATCTATTTCTGATCTCTTTCTAATCTCTTTCTAATCTCTTTTCGATCTCCTTCTGAACTCTTTCTGAACTATCTTTGTCAATTGTTCCTCAGTTCTGACTGTTCTTTTCTTCTCTCTTTACTTCTCTTCTATCTTTCTGTTATTCTATTCTTCTTTTACTGTTGTCTCTTCTTTTTCTTGATTTCTACTCTATTCTCAACATTTTCTCCTCATTCTACCTTTTTTCTATTTCTGCTCTTGCAGGCCGATCTTCTGTCTGTCCCAATTAATTTCACTTTCCAATTCTTTTCAAAATCTACTTGATGTTTAAAATGCTCTTTATTTCTTCTTTATCTCGTCCTCCTTAAATTCTAAACTTGTTTCATCTCTTTTTATTCTTCTGTTTCTTCTAGCTCTAATTCTAGCTGTCTTGCTTCTAGTTCAAATTCTATACTTTCACCTAAAACTATTCTTACCTATCAATGTGTTCGTCTTTTAATTCTTCTTCTTTCTATTCACTTTTGTCTTTTCATATTCTGCTCTTTCTATACACTGTCGTCTTTTCGTTGATTTTTCTTTACTATTCGTACGTTGTACCCTCTTTGTATATTTTTCTCTTTGCTAGAAAGAACAAATTTCCACTTTTTTCTCAATCTTTCCTCTTCACAATCTTCTTTCGAACTCTTTTCTTTCCTTCTATTTTCTCGGAACCTTTCTCTTCGATTTTCATCTTTCTTCTTCCTTCAATTCTCTAGTCTTCTACTCTACATCTATCCTACTTCTAATCTACATTTGTTTTTCTTGTCTATATTCAGATCTCTGTTCCTTGCCTATGTTTGTTTTCTTTCACTGATCTTTTATTTTCCTACAATCTGTTATCTATTCTTCGTGCAGACCTATCACTCATATTTTACTCTGTACATATTTGTAAAAATTGTCTATCTACATTCTCCTCTTCTCTTCTTTACTTTTTCTCTGCAATTTTTCTATCTTTTCTTCTTCTTCGGCTCATGCTCCTTTTGAAACTACAAATTTCACTCTCACATCTTCAAACACACGTCGCCAAAATTCCCGACGTTCCTTCTAGTCTTCTTATCGATACGATTAGCAAATTGAATGCTCTAATAATGCTGTGCATTGTACTTTATATATTTTATACTCTTTCTCTCTACTACTATTAAAAACGACTCTATTCAATTCTCTATCTATTCTTCTTCACACCTCGATCAGTCTTATCGCTTCACGTCTCTCGACTATCTCTTCAAGCATTTCCTTGTGCATTCTCCTGTTTATCTCTCATCTACAGCTCTAAATCGGCTACGATTTCCATGAATTTTGTACATAATCTTTCACACGCTAAAGAATGCTCCACGCGAACGCGTAACAGCGAAAACGGAAGTCCTTTGTGTCACTCTCAACCAGAAGAACCGCGCTCTCTTTCTCTCTCTCTCACTCTCTCTCCTTTCCTCTCTTCTCTCTCCTCTTTTCTAGTCTAGTCTCCCCTATCTATCGTTACACGACTCGGAAAGCAAACGTTATATTACGAAATGAACAACGCGAACACAACCCCCTCCGCTCGCCTATTCTATCCCTCGTGCTGTGATTCTCAAGTGCTATAACTGTTTCTATTCTCGAACAGCCAATTATTTCCTGTATCAGGTGAAACGTTTACTTTTAGGTAACTCTGTAACTCGTGGCAGCTGCTTCGGCAATGCGAAAAACGCAAGACACATTTAGCCCTCATAAACTACTTATACTTTCTCGAACCTTCGTTTTATCTCTCCATGACTGTGTTACAATCGGCTGTATTTGTTTAAAGTAACAATTCTCTTAAAACGCGATCGGTCGAATTAAGATGTAGACCAAGAATAAGCGAAAATCATGGGAGGATCTTCCACATAACAATTTCTGAGGGACATATGAAGGTTAAACAAGCCATGACCAACACGTTGACTGAAATATGAGCCTCCACTATGAAATATACAGAATAATGAATCTCTAGACAGTTTTCAACAGAGAGCCAGATTGAAAATGGATTTTGTTCGAGGACATTTATTAAGACAGTGAACGTGTTGCGAAAGGAATCAGCCGCGAGAGAAGCAGCTGCCACCGTGTCTCGTCTGTGTTTCAAATAAACGATCCGCTCTCACACCTCTGTCTTTCTTTTTCAGTATTCTACTCTACCTTCTGTCTCTGCTGAACTTTCTCTGCCGCTCTGACATTTCATGTCCCACCTGTAAATACCGTAATTACCGTTTCCCCCTAAGACGTCGCGCTCCGTCGCAACTGTGCTACTGTTACACTGTTGTTCTTTACACTGCATCACACAGCATCTTACGCTGCATTCCGCTATCACAGCAGTTACGTTGTCGAGAAGTAGATCGGAAAACGAGCAAACGCAAAAGCAAACGGAGATCGTCCCGTGTGAAAAAAACCATGAGAAAGAATTCAGGTGTGTCGAGGAAGCGTGCACGCGGCTACAGAACAGTGCGTTTTTTTTTCTTCTACATTTCTTTCGTTTATTCAGATTTTCTTTGTTTGGTTTATGTGAAGCTTATAAAATAATCTTGTACTAATTGCATTATCTTTTACGCTGATTAAAACCGATGAAACTTCAATGGAAGCGTCGAGCGGCTATCACACGTTCCTTTTTATTGCGAGAATGTCCTCTGTGGGTCCCCGAATGTAGTAGATATGCGTCCTTTCTGGAATGTTGGAATGTTAAATACTTAGCTCCACGTGACCGCCCAATTGTCCTTTGTAATTCTCGAGCACGGGGTACACCTCCTCCTCCAAAAATTCGACCACCTGCTCCGGAGCTCGACCAACGAATGTCGAAGGATCAAGGAGACTTTCCAGTTGATCGAGGATCGGCGCGAAGTATGGATCTTTCTTGATCCTCTCGACTAGATCGTTATCCAGACCGTGCTGTTTCACTTGCGCGCCGGCCTCGTGAGAGAGCACTCGTATTTTTTCATGGCACACCTGAGAAATTTTAATTATTCCACCGTGTTCTGGTCGTTACAACTTACTGCAGGTAGGTAATATATTTTTGTACGTTTTTTAAATTTAGAACCGAACAAAGATCATTTACATCTTATATTTTAAAAGATATTTATACTCTATCGAGATTTATTGACGCGATCTTCAATTTTCCTAAAAATGTGTAAATAGTATAGGCACAAGATATTTTATCAAAATCGTGACTGTGATTGTTGAACAAATCATTTGGACTTATATAAAAATATAATACTAAAAAATGATAAATTGGTTTACCTTTTTACAACATATAAAATAATAAATTGTCCACTTCTGTGAGCAAATAGATTAATTTAAATAACATAATAAAGCAATAGAACACTGTTTCATATTTCCAACGTCGAAAACAATATTAGACATTGCCACAACAATTTTATGAATTCTAGGGATAATTAAACCCTTCGTTAAATCAATGTCTAATTTGTTCATTCAGTACATCATGAGAAAACTGATATATTCTTTTATCTTTTATCATTATTGGAAATATTTTCCAGATTGAAACGATGAATGATTACAATGATTGTCACTTGATTTGTCTGATCGAATAACTTTTCCCAGGGGTAGTAGATATAACATAGAGTGATCTTCCAGTATTCATTTGCACTCTCAATAGTTTAAAAATGCACTATATTAATAATAAGATGATTACACGCAATGGAAGTAACGTTTTCAACTGACTAGAATTTGGGTACAACTATTGAAGAAGCAATTGAACTAGATTGAGCGAATTATGTTATCCTAGTTCAACTTAGCAGAAGCAGAAGGTAGTAATTTCTACATTAAAGTGACGATTGAGCGAACACACAAGTAGCTATGCATAAAAATGTGTTTCATATAAAAAATTACGTTACCAGTGCCTAATTATTACAACTATTATAAAATACATCAACTTCGTTGTAATTTTTTAAAATTTGATTGAGAATGCATTTTCTAAAAGAGTCCTGCACGGATCACGTTCTAAATGGAACTTGTTAAAAATTGTCATTATTCAATCACTGGTTAAATAATAAATTTTATCTTACCTGTCTATCGCCTCCAGCCTTCACCATAGCCATTATTATATTTTCCGCGGTCATGAAGGGTAATTCTTGGGCCACGTGCCTTGCGATGACCTTGGGGTAAACAACGAGACCCTCTGTAATATTTTGAAGGGTCATCAGAATAGCATCCGCCGATAAGAACGCGTCCGACAATGTTATCCTTCTGTTCGCTGAATCATCCAGTGTCCTTTCCATCCACTGTGTCGCCGCTGTTTGCAGCGCATTGTTCGATAAAGTCATCAAATACCGAGCTATACTGCAAGTCCTCTCCGAGCGCATCGGGTTCCTTTTATATGGCATAGCACTTGATCCTACTTGCGTGGATTCGAACGGTTCTTCGATTTCTTTCATGTTTGCTAAAAGCCTGATATCCGTGCATATCTAGAAATTTAAATAGAAAAGTGAGAATCTTATCATTTCAATAAACCTTTTTTATTCTTTAACCCTTTGCACTCTAAGCTATATTGACTCTAAAATCTAAATATTAAATTCATTTCAGTTTTGTCAAAAATCTAAACTGTGGGCACCGACCAGATACTATTAAAGATTGATGGGCTTATGGGAGTTCGCGTCACTCGAATATTTCGGTGTTCTCTTACGCCCTCTAAGATATATTTTGACTGGAGTGAGAAACAGAAGGCCATCGACATGATCTCGTCGGGGCAGAAGGCTACTGAGGAGATTCTCGTCGGTGAGAAGGCAAATCGTCACGGAACCATATTGATCATCATGAATTGTTACATTCTGTACCGAGCAGATATTTCAGACGATGTTGGTTTCAATATTAAAAGCAAAACTCAAGGACAAAGAATTCCTAGAAATATATTATTGAAGCATAATTTTTTAGGAAAATCAACAATTCCTATTTCAAATTTTATACGAGACACCTCAGTTTGTAATTTCAAAACATTTCATAAACGAGAATTATTACCTTTCACTTTTTTATACATAAATGTTCCAAGAATCGATCTGAACAGAAATATTTTGAAAAGACTTTACTTTTTTGAATAAATTAATGCGTGCGAATGTTCATGGTTTAAAAGTTATTCTATATTTCGAGTTTTATTGTCTATTTTTACGAAAAAATTAGATGGCAAGTTGGTCAAGGGAGTGCTCGTTAACATCATTAGAAAAAGGAATTGTTATAAACATTAAACAGCCAGAAATAATAAATTTATCTATGAATTGTATCGAATAAATTAATGCGAGCGAATATTATGGTTTAAAAGTTATTCCGTATCACGAATACTATTATCCACTTTGACTAAAAAATTAGGTGGTCAGATAGCCAAGGGATTGCTTGTGGACATCGCTGTAAAATAGAATTGTTATAAACATTAATCAGCTGGAAATAATAAATTTATCAATAATTGTCACGGCGATCGACATCGATCGATATTCGGCAGAGTGGGGGGCGCCGCTCGAGCTCGGCTGAGTGGGGGACGCCGCTTGAGCTCGGCGGAGTGGGTGGCGCCGCTCGAGCTCTCCGTCAGTCAGTCAGTCCGGGCGGGGGGACCGGCGTGACCGGACGTGCTGCGGGACCAGGAGCGCCCGGAGAACCGGAGGGACCAGAGGTGGACTAGAGGTCATCTACAGTTACCCTGGCCTACCTTCAACTGTTCATTCAAGGAACAACGGTAAGTTTGATTACTAATAATTTTCAAAACTTTCTTTGTCTTTTTAAACTCGTCCTTCATACTTTTGAAATTTTCATCGAGACTTTCAATGAAGACTATTGAGTCTTCTTCAAATTTATCAATTTTATTCTTTATAATAATTACATTTTGAGCGTCCCACTCGTATGCAGGATTATAATTGCTCTTGTGAGCTGCTTTGTTGGTTGTTTTCGCACTCGTGTGCGGGGTTATAGTTATTCTCACGAGCTGTTTCGCTGGTTGTATTCGCACTTCTGTGCGGGGTTACAACTGCTCTCATGAGCTGGTTCTCTGATTGTATTCGCACTCATGTGCAGGATTACAATTGTTCTTGTGAATTGGTTCGCTGGTTGTATTCGCACTCATGTGCAGGTTTATAATTGCTCTTGTGAGCTGCTTCGTTGGTTGTTTTCGCACTCGTGTGCGGGGTTATAGTTATTCTCACGAGCTGTTTCGCTGGTTGTATTCGCACTTCTGTGCGGGGTTACAATTGCTCTCATGAGCTGGTTCTTTGGTTGTATTCGCGCTCATGTGCAGAATTATAATTGGTCTTGTGACCTGGTTGTGTTCGCACTCCACTACAGGATTATAAATTATAATTGCCCTGGTGAACAAGTTGTATTCGCACTCATGTGCATGGTTAGGTTTGCGCTTATGTGCGGGTTTATATTTGCTCTCGTGAGCTGGTTACATTCGCATTCGTGTGCGTGATTTAATTCCGTATTCAAGTGCATTGTTTCTAAGTACGATTAGTCTGTTTCAGCTAGATTACAACAGCCCGCTGCTAACAAAGACGACACACCAAATGAAGAGGACACATCAACGAACAGGAAGAAGACTACAGTGTATTTTGAAGTTACTTATATACGATCTACATATTAAGATTGTATATCATCGTTGTAAATATGTCGTGTTTCACAAGTCCCTCTTCCTACAAATTTTCTCATCTTGTTTGAAATTGGCATTCCTCCGATCGGAGGTCCCCCAGGGGCTCACTCACGGATGGTGCCGTGAGTGAGTACGGGGTGTCGCGTCCCCGGGATACCCGAATCGCCTATAGGCCGCACCCGTGTGCGGGGTTAGTTTGGCTCTCGTGAGCTGGTGTTAGGTTGGCTCTCGTGAGCTGGTTAGATTCGCACTCGTGTGCGGGGTTAATTTGGCTCTCGTGAGCTGGTCAGATTCGCACTCGTGTGCGGGGTTAGTTTGGTTCTCGTGAACTGGTTCTAGGTTTGCTCTCGTGAGCGGGTATTAGGTTTGCACTCGTGTGCAGGGTTATGTATTGTTATGTCTAACTATATTATTAGTCTGTTTCAGCTAGAATACACCAAGAAGAAGTCATACCAAGAAGAAGACATACCAAGAAGAGGACACACCAAGAAGAGGACAAACCAAGAAGAGGACAAACCAAGAAGACTGCAGCGTATTCTTAAGTTAGTTTTATTTGCCGAGCAATTATTGTCTTAGCGTCACCCCCGAACCTGAGCCTTCTGCTCAGGCTCATGTTTCTTATTTGCGAATTAAAGCCTTCTGCTTTGATTCTTCCCCTTTTGCGATTTAGTTGTTTCGTCCCCAATAATTGCTCGGCTTGCGTGCGTTAATTTTTAAGAGCTTGTACTATACCCATAATATTGTAGTAATTATTGGCATTGGTATTATTTGCTCGATTTAACGTTTTTGGTTTAATCTCTAAATCTGTAATACCATATACATATGCATATCTAGTTATCAGGATATCGGGATACAAAGGTATCAGCATATCAGTTTAGCAGTATATCGCATATCACTATATCTGTATATCAGTATAGAATTACCATAACAATGAATCAGTATAATACCAATGCCAATAATTAATTGCGTGCGTGCGTGCGGTAATTTTTAAACTCGTATATCTTTGTTGTAAATATGTCGAGTAATTATTGCCGTAACGTCACTTTACTCGACTCGTATTTTTGACTCCGACATAGCCTTCTGCTGATGTCGGACCTTGCTTGCATGTACCAGACCGGTTGGAGCCGGTAGTCGGCGTCGATACATTGAGAGGGGTGGTTCATTGAGTCCTGTTCACTCGTATTGCCATTCTCTCTGTTCGTAATCCTACCCACGTTACCTCAATGCATTGCGTTGCCTGGTGGCAGGTAGTTGGCAGAGAAATTCTCTGTTCGTCATCCTACCCACGTTACCTCAATGCATTGCGTTGCCTGGTGGCAGGTAGTTGGCAGAGAGATGGTGTTACGTTTGAACACTTCTCACTGTCCATTCCTCTTGGTGAGGACACGTCGGGTATCGGCTCTGACCGGAGCTGCACTGCAAGCATTGTACGCGCCGCGTCACCTTCGAACTAGAGCCTTCTGCTCTGGTTCGCTCTTGTTTCTCACTTTGAAAGAATCAGAGCCTTCTGCCTGATTTGCCTTTAATGCCCCGTGGATCGGAGACTTCTTCTCCGATTCACACCTTTTGCCCCGCGATAACTACTCGACATACTTGCGTAATTTAGTATTAAGTCTGTCGTTGTAAGAAAGGGAGACAGAAGGAATATTGCATTCGTTCTGACTGCCTTTCGGGTCTCTCGTGCAACAACCTCCTCGTGGTGAGACCTGGGCAATCGGTATTATCCTTTATTTGTAAGAACTTTTAGTGTCTTATGAATAAAGGATAATATCGAGCTAATAGCTGCACATTTCATAAATATGTTGATTTTTCAATAAATTCTATTCCTATACCTATTGTCTTTCACAACATTTTGCAATTTTACCTTCCTTCAGATCAAAATATATGTATTATCCAAGCTGATTTGCCCCGGGCGTGAACAATGTCATATATCGTCTGGTTCTATTTAGGTAAAGAGACGGGATAGTATTTCGTCGGTGATAGTATTATAAGGCAATTACAGAATGGGTAAATACTATATCATTCTTCTTCTACTTGACGAGTATCTCGTCGTTGGTAGAACTTTTAGCGATGTGGTATTTCAGATCACTGTAAGTTCCACGTTATCCCCGCGCCCGTCGCGCCCGGTTACCGGTCCCGCTGAATAACACAGGGGCTGGCAGTCTTTAATAGTATCTCGTCTGTGGTGATAGTATCTCTTCGGGACCCCAACGAGTAATTTCTACGCTCTGTTGGTAACGTAGCAAGTGACAGAGAAATGATAACAGAGCGATAGCGCAACATACAGTATAAGTATTATGTCTATTCTTACATCTTATCTGCAACATTAAAGCACTATGATCTCATAGATCACCGTTTTGTTGACTGTTTATTCTAGTAAGAGTGACTAACTTGGAATTACTCATTTCGATTAATATTTTACCGGAATCACTTGTAATTTTTGGTTTTTTCTTTATAAAATAAACTATTTCGAATTACTTACTTTATGAATAGTGGAGCCTAAGGAGCTAAGCACATTTAGGCACTCCACATCAACTTTTCTACTGTATGTCTGACCAGTAACCGGATAATGCTTCTCGAAGCCCGCCATTTTGGTCACGAGTCGATCTAGCTGCTTCACTTTTTGACCGTCACCTATAAAAATATTTGTCAAATAAAATATGTAAAACATAAAAGTAAAAATACACTTTTCCTATTATTAGAGTGCGATGTATAAATACTGAGTTTAATTTAAATAATATAAAGATGCATTTAATTGAAAGAAGTGTACTACCATTCAGATAAACATGAATTACTTACGCAGTATCATATAAAAACGAAAACACTCTAGAAACTATATGATTGTTTTTTTAGCGACAACGTATTGGAAACGGGTTGGAAAGAAAGTAATTTCGGTATTTTAAGGTGAAATGAAACCGAATTTTGTTATTCAATGTGTAGCTGTCGCAGCTTTATGAAAATAACCAATAACTTTATTACGCTACCAGAAAGATGGCAAAAGATCATCGAACAAGATGGAAAACATTTGTTCGATTAAAGTTCATTGCTTAAAGAAATGTTTATTTCACCTTAAAATACCGAAATTACTTTCTTGACAACCCATTATATTTACCATTAAACAATTGAAGGAAGGATGCTTGGGTCCCAGTGGTGCCTTTTACTCCACGGAACTTGAGGTCGTCCCTCGCACGTCGAATGGCTCTTTCGTCCATCAGAAGTTCATGAAGCCACAAGGATGCTCGTTTGCCGACAGTAGTTAGCTGAGCTGGTTGAAGATGAGTGAATCCCAATGTCGGTAAATCACGATGATCCATAGAGAACTTGGCAAGAAGCTCCAAAACGTTCGCTAGTTTCGGCAACAGTATGTCGAATCCATTACGCAGGATGATCAGGTCCTTAACAAATAAATATTAACATTACACATCGAACACAATATCACTTTCTCCATTGTATTTTGCAGAATTTCTATTAGCAACAACGTTCTTCTATAAATATTAATTTCAACACCTCCGAAGTTCATTTATAAACGTTAAATGTGGTTGCAATAATTTCATATCCAACTGCATCTTTGACGTTCCAATAATTTAGTTACAATAATTTTATATAAAACCGCATCTTTGAAATTCATTTATGAACGTTAATTTTGGTTACAATAATTTTATTATGAAACCGCATCTTTGAAATTCATTTATGAACGTTAATTTTGGTTACAATAATTTTATTATGAAACCGCATCTTTGTAATTCGTTTGTAAACGTTAATTTTGGTCACGCTCATTTGTAGACTGCGGATTGTATGCACTTGTAACAAAAATTGATACGTACAATTTGAAACAGTGGACATATTCAAAAAATTTAACATCAAAGTTTCTGTTCAATAAAATAATTAAAACAAAAAAGAAATTTTTTTTGCCTCTATGTCTTCGAATCGTTGCAGACATTTTATATTTTGTATGAAGATCCGAAGTCTAGTCATTTTTATTTCTTTATAAACATGATAGAAATCGGATGCATGGAATTGGAAACAGTAGAAGGATAAGCGGATTGCATAAATGAGTTGATTTGGTAAAGCGCCACGAAAAATTTAGTTTTAATCTATGAAGATACTAAATAAGCATACTGATCATATGGGGCTTTACCGTATTATCTCCAACGTAGCAACTGGTTGCACCCAAATGAATTATTGGAGCAGCTTTCGGGCACTGATCCGCGAAGACGTGAAGATGAGCCATAACGTCGTGTCTCGTTGCCTTTTCTTCTTTTGCAACGGCCTCGAAGTCGATGTCGTTTATGTGAGCCTCCATTTCAGCAATTTGGTCTGGTGTGATAGCCAAACCGAGTTCCTGAAATTATTTTTTACTAATTATTCAGCGAATTATACAAATCTAATGCAAGTATAACACACATCGTTCACAAAAACAGTATACTCCAATCATTGCCTGCTGATCTAATTAATTGAAAGTTTCTCTTTGATCGTTATACAAGGTGGTCCCAAAGTCTCCAGATCATTTTGAGATGCAATAATCATTTTATACACAAAAATTCACACTGTCTTTTATAAACAAATTCGTATTTTAAATGGTCTGATGACTAGACAGCGGAACTTTATGCAAAATAAATATTTTCTACCTGATTTGCAACAAACTGGACTGAAATGGAAATTTATTTTCTTTCTTAATATGTTTAATAGGTTGAGAATAATTTGATAGTGCTTTTAAATTCTTCTAATCTTTTTACAGTTTTAAATTACACCTACTACATTAGATTAGTTCAATAATAAAATTTCGAATAATTAAGTGAATATAAATTAGGGAAAAGCATCGCAACCTGTTGAACGTAAATATAGAAAGCATCGAGTTATTATTGACAATCGCCGAATTAATCGGAAAGTGCACATATTGGTGGGGAATCAAGTTACAACAAATATTATATTTCGATGGCATCGACTGAAATTATCGTTCGCGATAGTAGAGTAAATGTGCAGGTGCCTTCTATACTTCTTATCCCTCTTCCAACGTACTCTGTATCATCTGATTAGATAAAGGGGGCTTGGTACTCGGTTGTAGGCATCGAGCACGCTATGAGTCTCACATTCGGGCATATTCGTTTCCACCGACTGTGAAAAAGTACAACATCCGTAGTTTAAAAATGGTGTCTCTGGAGAGTGTCGCGGGTATAGTGATAAAAGTTCTTAAGTTGGTGAGCAGTTCTATTGTTTATCATACAGAAACGTAATTAAAATCGAGCCGTAGCGAAAATTTGTGATAATCCAAAAAATTATGTGTTGAACCTACAATTGGTTGAAGTTGAGTGAAGCGTGAAAGAATTTCAATGGCGGGATGAATATTTTCAGAAATTGAATAGTTTTTCTAGGTGCCTAGGCAACAATTATATTGTATGACGCTGCACACGCGGTTAAATTGCTTTTGCTGCAGAAATTTCATGTGTTCGAAACGTTAACATTACCAAAGTACACGAATATTAGTTTAAAGTAATTTTCTACAATAAAGTAATAGAAGTTATCTTTGTATGATATGATCACTTACGATTAACTCTAACGTAAAGGATTATACAATACGCTTGTAAAGATATGAACTTAATCTAAATTGAATATGTTGTTTATACTTAGACGTGCACGAAGTAATTAAGAAATCAGAATAATGGACTAGATAGAGTCTATTTATGAATTGCTGGTTAATTTATAACGATTTTCAAGAAACTTGGTAATAAGGAGTATAATCGACCGCATGGTAAAATGGTCGGCCAATGACGCCAACTTGGCAAATTAGTGCAACACATCTGATAAATCATCACAAGCGGACTCATTCAAGAAGCATTCATGCTCGATTGTATGATTCATTTGGGTCCTTATCGGCGCACGATAAGGAACGTTGTTTGTAAAGCGATATAACGCCCTTTTTGATGTATAGTACTGCGATACGAGTGTACTACTTTTTACCTGCGGCTACTATGCCTTAAGAATCTAGGACGGCTAACAAGTCGAAGTGCCAAACAACATCAAACTATAACGAACTCATTTATCTTTCAATGTTTCCATCAGCCGACCATTGTAGAAGTTCAACAACGTTTTTAGAAACTGCACCATTACCGAACACATGATCAAACGGCATTTAAATAAAACGATTATTTTTCCAGCTTCATTTCATTTTACATAAGGAACAATTATTTTTCCAGATTATAAACCTCATAATCCTGATCCTGTACAGGACAGGATTCAAAGGAGAGTTCCTCGGAGTGGGTGGAACATGGAACTTAAACGAGGATAAAAGCCCAGACGCGGAAATCGTCGCGTCTGGAGTGCTAGTCGGTTTCTTCATTTATACCAGCGTCGTTCTGATCACCTATTGCTTGGGCAGCGCATACCACAAGAGAACGCTTGTCGTAAGAACTTATTCTATACTCGCTACGACTATCCCCTCGTGAATCGAAGTCTTTTTGCATTTTCAAGGAGAGATCGAAACCAACTTCTTCAGAATTAAATTAAGCTTGCACTTTGCACTCGAAGCTATTCGAACAGAACCTAGACGTCTCTTCTGACCGAGAATATTTCCATTGCGTGTGAAAATAAAGATTTATTTTCTTTCTTAACATGTTTAATACAGGCATGCACAACTGGACGATTTGAGAGCGGGAGCTCTCGACTCGGCTCATGAGCCGGTCGTGAACCACGTAGGGTAGGGAGAACTGCAACAGGAGCCGCTCCCGAGCCGCTCTTAGAGCTACGAGTTGTGCATGCCTGGTTTAATAGATTCAAAATAATATAACAGTATCTAATCCGCTGTCTAAACGCTGCAACTAATTTTTATTTTGCATAAAATCTCGCTAATGATAAGACACTTTGTTCAACTCCACATTTTACTGAGATGATATGTTTATAGGAAATTTTAATGAACTTCGTTGGAACCTTCATGTTCGTCGCTGTGGGTGGAACAGCGCTTCATTATTGGCACGGATACCTTCCAGAGCATAAATTCGATACGATTGTCCAAGAGAGACAGGTAAGAAAGAATCCAACGCATTTCTATTTGAGTTCTAATATTATTATATATTTTGTTGATAAAACTTGCTACATGCTTAGTTTTGTGTAATTTAACCCTTAATGCGGTAGACTCGTTTCCAGGATTGCAACGGTGCGGGATTCGCATTCTTATTTCTCGATAATACAAAAATGGGGTTTTTCATTAGTCAAAACCGCTAGATAAAAGATCGTAATTTGCATTATTCGGAAGCATACAACTGCGAATGTAGCTAATTTCATAGCTTAATTTCATAATTTAATATCTTCGTGTTGAAACACTAATTGTGTATCAGAATATTTAATGGACATATAAGCCGAATGCTAAACTGAATTGACAGTAATTGATGAGACAAAATGCAACGTAACATAAATCAGTTATTAGCTAATAAAACCACCCGCAACTGAGGCACTGCTTTCTACAATGGATCAGAAAAGTTATGCTCCTAAATGCGCAGTTGCTATAGAAATTTTGATATATTTTTAATCACTAGGTTTTCGTTTCTTGTACATTACTTTTGAAGGGTGAATTGATAATGTAAAAATGTACATATACACATAATAATGTACAATACAAAACTTGTCAATCAATTTCATACAATTTATAATCAATTAGTACACGTTCGAGAAGAGAATACAGTATACAAATCGGTTTATGTTCAAATTTACGAAGTATATTGACATTTAAAAGTTATTTTTAAGATTGATTTTTGTGCATATTGTAATCAGTATATGTGTGGCTATTGAATTATCGAATTGTTTAGGTGGGTTTGGCTGTTGGATCCTTGTGCGTCATCGAAGGTGCAGCGTATCTGGTTGACCTCATTCTAAGCTTTTTACATTTCCTGAAGCATCGTGATGATCTTTTATAATGCAGCCGGTTTAACACGAATTTTAAGTAATCTCTTGTATCATTTGCAAGACTAACAATTTCGAAGCCTCTCATTTATTGTCTTGGTAAATCTAATGCAATATGTTCGTAAGTGTTGCGAATAAATTAGGGTAATATTTACAGGAGATTTCACTGTTGTGTGAATAGTAATAACTATTAATGTGAGTTGTAATTGTGTATGAACTTTCGTTACCACAAAATGTGATTAATAACATAAATTCGTTCGGTTGTCTTCAACATCTTCTTCCCATTTATAATAAAAATTATTTAAGTCACAGTTATCTGCATTTGCTACGAGTCATAACTAAATCGTTAAAATTAAAACATATTTATATTTACAACCGAATGAATTTATATTACAATCCAATAATTAGCTTTTAAATATTCCATTGAACGTTCACATAAATTCAAAGCATTTCATGTGTACGCCGGTATTGCAAAATATTTGATAACATACAGTTTACAACAATTATTTTAGAACATGCATCAGATCACCTCTGTTATCTTTATAAAGTATTTGAAGTGAGTTATATAAAGTGTTTGAATGGGCCACATTCATCGATCGTGCAATAAGTTATCAAATATTTTTTAATTGAAGGCAACAAATTCCGTAGTATTCTACCCAAACGGAATAGAATTATTTTTTCATAATAATTTAAACTATGTTTGTGCATTTCGAAGTATCAATGACGCTACCACGCATAACGCCCCCCACATTGAATAAAATATTTTGTACTTATGTACTTTTATACTACTTTTATTGAATAGTTGCACAAGTTCGTGCCTGATTTAAAAATAAAACTTAACATGCCAAAATAAACAATTTTATTAATTATTATTTATATGTATAGTCACGACTACTTTTTACAATGGTCTTCCAACTTTTTACATTCCAGTAAGAACCACCCCTTTAAAGGTTCTCCGACATTTCTTAGACACCCTGTATGAGGAAGCTAAGAGGTCTGTGAAAATCGAGCACGAATTTCTGCAATCATCTAATATTATTTTCGACGTAAAAAGGTGTTTAAACAAATTTTCAATTATATGAAATAAATTGATGTACTGGAGAAATCACTGTTTTCGATGAATGTCGTTTGAACGTCGCGTCGAGAGAAATAATCGTTCAGAACAAATGTAAATATAATACATATATTAACAACTTCAAAGCATGAGTAAACAGTGCTTTTCTAATATTGAAAAGTGTAATTACGTTTAATTCGTGCTGTTTATACGTGACGCAACAATTTTCAATCAAACAGCCAACTAAAATTGAAGTTCAAAAATGGGTCGAGAATGCACGAGTCTTTGGACGGACGTCCATTTTATATTGAAGGCTATTGTAACTGTAAGTGACGTCAACTTATAGTAACGAGAATAATAGAATTTTAAAAAAAATACATTTTTAATTTAGGCTCTAATGGTCACCGTCGAATTTTTAGTTTTCGATGTAACCACGAAACAGTACTACCGTTTCATATACCTCGAAGCATATTACTTTATCGTTCTTTCGTATTTAATCATCCTCTTGTATGGTTACATTTGGTTCGACGTGGCTCCAATTTGGGTAATTGTATAAACCAATGCTACTTACTACTAACCGAATAAATACCATCAGATCTTTCATCGTAATTGACATTCAAAACTTGAATAATTTAGTTAATTTATAGTAGCCATCAGAATCTTTATTAAAAGAAAAACTAAATAGAAGTTTACCTGATCTTAATCAATTCTTAATAAAAATTTATTACAATAAGGAAAAGCGTGAATTGTATAAACTGTACTGAAAATTTTCAATTAATTGCAATGTGTTATAAAAATGTATCTAATTGCACATTAAGGACAAATTCATTCAAACTGAAGAATAAGTAATAGTAAAACTTTGTAATAATAATTCAATACATTAATAATAGTAAGAACCAATATACAGCGTGTCCCAAAATTGTTGTACTTCCTTGAAAGGGGTGATTCCTCTGAAGGAAGTACAACATTATTGGGACACGCTGTATATTTAACGAAATAAAATTTTAATGATAACTTGTATTTTATTCAGGAAATCTTAGTAGTGACTATATCGGCTATTATGCTGGCGTTTGTAACTGTTACGTACATTAACGACTACAATTCGAAGTACGTGGTGGATAGTAAGTTCACGAAATTATCAATAATTGTATAATAAAGTGTGAGTATAACACAAAAAAAAACATTTATCATGCGTGAAATATTATTTATTCTGGGACCTGTTGTCCATTGTTATCCACGCACAGTATATGTAATACTTACAGCAGCTATTTTCTATTTTCTCTATGTAAGTAATAACTAGACTGCAGATTTTATGCATTTATTGGAAAAATGGGTAAGTGAAACACAAACTTGTAAAAGCATTAGAAGAATTTAAGAACACTGTTGTATTATTGTCAATGCATTCAGATAATTAAATAAAGAAATGCACTTTTACAGTAAATCCTCTATAGTCGCGGAAGCCTCGGGGAGGTTCGTTTTCAAAGTTCGTAGATAGACACTATTTTTTTGAGCTTCAAAGATCGAGCCGAACGTAGAAGAGGACAGCTATGTAAAGAGAGACCGCGCGCGGCCGAAGCGACTGCGATTCCTTTCCATACGCTGTCCTTCCTTGCGCCCGAAACGTTCATCGTCAATTAAACCACTAAATACAGTTGAAATGATATCGTGTTTGGTCTTATTTTAATCAGAAAAAATGCCACAAATGTATTGGTGAAAGTTTTATAAAAAAATAAGTAATAATGATGTACCCGAGCCGAGATCAGATTACTACAGTGGAGGGTATATTTTTTTTGCCGTGTACGACCTTCTTGCGACTATAGAGGTTTCACTTTAGTGTTCTACAATTGATTTAAACAATTTATACTTTCCATAAAGATCCGCAGTCTAGTGATAACATAATGTTAACGTGCCTTGTTACCTTTCCGTTACTTATTCATGATGATTTTGCAGAGCAAGAGCAGGATCAGTTCCTGATATTCATTATACTGACACTGAGTAAGTTGTATGCCTAACAAGAAACACAGAATTTATTGTTTCAACCTTGGAAGATAACGAATAATTTTCTCATTTCTCAATGTCCGTTAACAGTAGCGTTCATATTGCTCGTCATCGACGTGGTTTTGCTCATACTGGGAGCTTTAGGAAAGGGACCAAGTTTCGCAAAACGAGGTGGAGGTGGAGGTGGTCGTGGAGGCGACTAAATCTATTCGAAGAAATAATACCATTAAATCTCGCATATACTAAAAAATAAATAAATATTAATAAATTACTGAGTGCCTGTTACAATCCGTTTGCTAATCATTCAATTTTCAATTATAATGAGTGTGCCTCCAATTGGATGATAAGTCGATTTCCTCTTTAATACTATACTATGTATACAGGTTCTTGAGGTTATTTGGAGCAACTTTTTCCTTCGTGAAAATGTTCTCCGCGGCTCTGAAGGAGTTATTAACCAAAAACGCGGACCAGTCTGAGCGTTGGCATTTTGGTTCGTTAATAATTCCTTAACAAAGCCACGAAGAACATTTACTTCAAACGACCTCGCGAATCGCCCCATCAAAGAAAATCTGTTATTTTTGAGACACCCTCTATGTACAAACTTCTTTATACAATGTACAGAAAATTCAGTTGACCAACTTCAAGACGAACAAATATGTTGTTGCAGTTAGTGCCTCACCTTCTGAAAGACTTCAGCCTTCTGTTGAAAGTGCTGAAACTGGTAAACGAAATTTTCTACGGTAGCAATTGTAGATGTTTCCAGAAATTCGATTACATCCCTTCGTAATTCAGATTATGGCTATCGTCTGCCTCCACGAGGTCTCGAAATACAATGAGTACTCGGTCCCAAGATGGCTGTGGGTGATTTACTGCATCAACACGTCGACGTACTCTATCATTTATATTTCCATCGGGCTAGTACAAATATTTGAGAAACCCCGGAGACTGCCAGTTAGTTATAAAATGAGACAATATTTATTTCAATTTTGTCATGAAATTATTAGGAACGTGAAATCATTTAGTGAACTATGGTTTGTTTTCCAGAAGAAGAAACTTGCGTTATACCAATAATTAGACTACGGATTTTATGCGTTTATAATAATAATAAGTAGATGAAATACAAAGCTATGGGAACATTAGAAGAATTTAAGATTATTACATTGTTTTCGTCCATGGAAAATTCATGTTTATGTAACTTGTGTTCCTTAGAATATTTTTATTTTGCATAAGAATCTGTAGTCTAGTCGTAATACACCCCTGGCAAAAAGTATTCGATGAGAGGAGTCAAGCATTTATTATAATTACTCATATATTTGACTAGAAATATATTGTCGTTAATGATAACAGCAAATGCAATGGTAAAAGTCGTTATATATGATATTAAAAAAGGTACAGTGTGAGAAACTGATCGCTAGTATGCCACACATTTCATCCATTTAGCCTAATTAACACCAGAAAAGCTTTTCGTAAATTTCACTCGCATGAGTGTCGAATTAACATATGTCTTGTACATGTAACCTGAGGGGTTTACCGAAATAATTCTCCACCCACTATACTCGCAATTACACTTCATTAAGACAGTGTATAATTTCACAGATATAATCAGTATTTCAGCAGAACTTTGGCATTGTTCTATTCTGTTATTATTTTCTACATATAATAAGGACATGTAAAGGTATAATACTGACAAATTCTATACCAAATAGTATTTGATCACTCCTGTGATCATTTTTCTTTTTTTAACTGTGATAATTTCGTTACGAAAAATAGTATAACAACTTTTTCAAACCATCGTTCATTTTTTTGGTCCAAAATGTTACAAATTGGAAGGTACGTAAAGGCATTGAAAAATTTTTCTCGTGACTGAAACCACCGCAGGTTTGAAGGTTGAAGCTTCCCCTTTCCAACGAATGTTTAGCATTTGAGCTATGATTTTGTCTAGTGGATTTATTGAGCTTTGAATGAAAGGTACACATAGTAAATATAGTAACAGCAAACAGAAATCGTAGATTTAATTTTAAACAGTCGGTTGTAAAGAGGTAGATTTAATCTTCAAATCTGTAACAGATTCATTCAGAAAAATATTTTTTGATTCCCATACAGGCGATTCAATTTATAGTATTTTTGACCAAAATGGTGCCTCAGTCTTTCACCTCCTATATCATGCACAAATGTACAAGAAAAAAATGTTTAACTTTATTTATTTAACTAAATTTATTGTTGTATAATTCATTTTTACGAAACTAATATTGTGTCAAATCATAGCTGCCAAGTATTGACAATTTTTCGAGAACTGGAAATTTAATGTTCAATACTTTTCGGATATATTTTTTGTTGCATTTTTAGGAATTGGTCTCCTTCGCACTCGGAGTGATTTTGAATTTGATAGGCGGAATAGCAGCCATCGAAAGATCGCGTAATGCAACCTCATTAGACGCTGAAGTAAACCGAAGCGAGTTAAAGATCGGGCTGCTGTTACTAGGTACCCATTTATGTGAAACATTTACTAAACATTTATTTACATTCCCCATTCAGAATACATTTACGAAATGATTGCGATTCGATAACTTTTAATGCAGATAAAAACGACACGAAAAATTGATTACAATATTCTGAATGCATTTCGAATTGTACCTTTATTCGTATAATTCGAATTTCGGATTGTTTACAGCCAATTTCATCGTCCTGTTCTTCGAAACTGCACATATGATATACATAGAGGTTACATCGAAAAGTGAAATGATAAAGCCCCGCGCTTCAAGTGTAGAAGAGACTGAATAAACGTTCTTAACTCGAATACTATGTCTTTGCTTCGCTTGTGTTCATTTATAGGAAAAGTTAGATGATTTATTAACGTTATTCAAGTACGCTTGTCCACCAATTTCCGGTATCCATCAAAGCGTGTTCTTCTTATTATGCACGTTTGGTTAGAACAAGAGTCACTAAGTCTGCAATCAATACGCCGGCTGAAAGAACCAGAATTTCATCTTACCGCGGTATTGGTCACATTATTTCTCAATTTATTTATTATTCACAGAAGTGCTTTACACTTTTCAATTCACAGAATGTTTCCAATCTATATTCCTCCCCAAAATATTAAAAATAAATCAACATCCACTAAGGTTCGTAGAATATTTCATATAATTGCAACATGTTCACAAAATTAGCTCCGGAATATTTAAGTAAGTGTAGAATATTCTGTAAGTTAGAGAGAGTTTTGCGATCAAAAGCGATAATTCTATTATAGTGGGGATATTATTAAAAATGTTTGATGAATTGAGAATGACTTTACTATCGTAGATACAGATTTTGAGTTGGTTACCTAGTATGAAAGGCATGATTGATTGTTTCGACAGGTCCACCAATGCAGTGAGCAACGTTAACACAATATAGAATCCGAGAGCGAAAGCTTCCTTTAGAATGGAAAAGTCAAATCTTATTTCTAATTGAGATCATTGTATATTCATTGTTCATTGTATACAGTTGGTCAAATTAGATTGGTAACAATATAGGCATATCTCCAATCTTCATCTAATGAAGTAGATTTTTCCGTAACCCAAATTTGTTTCATTAAGCCATAAACATTTAACATTCCTTCCAGGAGTTAAATTGGTAAGTATGTATGTATTATAAATAAAAGGTGCCCCAAAAATGTTGCACTTGAAAAGTTTCCTCAAGTCATTTGAAGTAACTTTCTCTTTTGCGAAAATCTTCTCCGTGGCTTTGTTAAGGAATTATTAACGAAAAACCATGGACCAATCAGAGCACTGCTATAGCGGACGGATTCCTCAAAGCCTAACCATTGGCTGCTAGCGAGGACCCCTGTTCTTTCTTTGAGAGAGGGTAACTTGTTCCCCTTAATTCGTGCCCTTTCCCTCATCTTGCGACTCTGCTTGTAGCCGCGCCCTGAATGGTCCGTGTTTTTCGTTATTAACTCCTTAACAAACACTTTAAATAGCCTCAGCAATCACCCCTTTCAAGCAAGTACAACATTCGTGGGACACCCTGTATATCGAAACAAATCGTAACCATTAAAATTAATGTCAAGAATAAATATATGGACAGTTCCTCGATTAATTAAAAGTTCGTCCAGGATTCAAAGACCCCACTACACCACATAAAGGTTAAATTTCGAATATTTATTAGGTATATCAAATGTGTCAAAGAAAATAAATTGTTGTTGAATTATCTAAACTACTTTCGTACCGTCCACACAGTCTGATCCTCGAAAATGTAAGACACGATATAAAAGAATGATAAGAACAGCCAACCATGGATAGAAATCACCCATAGAATCCCGATGCCATTTTGGAAGAAAATCAATGTCAGGATGCAGAGCACCTGGAAGGCATAACCAAATATGTAATAATATCGAATATTCTCTAGAACAATTCTGTGAAAATGTTCACTTACAAATTCTATCAGCCTTAAAATGAAATTAATATCGCTGATCAGTTCTTTGAGGTCTTTCATCTTCGACTCTAACTTTCTCGGTTACTGTCAACCTGTTAGCTTCTGCACCAGCAACATGAAATTCTTGTAACACAATGTGATCGATGCGGAGAGAATGATCTCGAAGAATGTTCAGGGGATAGTATCGCTAAACAAAGTACGAGCGCGAATTTTTCTAAATATTAGATTATAAAATATTGTGTCTTGGATTAAATTTTAATCAACAGGGAAAACATGGCCAACTTTCGGTTCTCTTCTCAATTCTTGAGACTCAACCACTGGACTAAAGAGAAGACACTGTTCATATGTAAGATTACATCTCTGGTACGTTTCCCTACATTATAAACATTTATTAACACTTTACCTACCGGAAGCCTATTAATAGGATTTTCAATGATTGCGCTGTACCAAACGAAAGCACAGAAATTTTCTTTTATATTACAATCTTCAATGAAACTATTAGATGACGTTATTGAGGGCGAGTTATTAGTTCACAATGAAAATTGCTGTTGCTATTGAAGGTTCCATTAAAAAGTATTTAGCCATGTACCACAGATTTTTCAAAATTATGCAATAATCACCGGTCGGTAATGTGTTAAAATACACTTGATTCTTAGTAGAAGTAAAATAAAAATCTCTCGTAAACTACATCTAAATGTAGATCATATCAAATGACAGCTAGATATTATCGTAACAACAATACGTATAGAAACTTGCTTTTTAATTCAAGATGTTATTAAAAAGTGAGTGAACTTTCCGCCCTGGGTAGGCACTGCAAATGAGGATTTACTGTATTTACAAAAATACTTGACGGGAAACTGAAATCGGTCATTAAAATCGGAGACGAAGGCCCGTTTCTACAAGTTCATTAAAAATTGATATCATAACATTAATCAAAAATGAATGAATACGAAAGAATTTTTCGTTTAAACTAGACTGGAGCTGTTGTAGTGAAAGGAGTGAAGTGGTTTTGCAATTTAATTGTGTCTGAATTAATTAATCGTTTTGCAGGCTGCTTGCATGGTTGGCACACTATCATACTACAGCCCGTTGGAGCCATACCTAGAGGTTCCATGTTTCGGAATCTTAATACCAACGTTCATAATCGGCTACCTCATCATCATCTGCATCGAACTACTAGTTTATTTCACAGAAAATGAATATATACTCATCGTGAGTAAGTGAAACGTACGTAACACGCTAATGAATTCGGGATACGATGTTGAGGTGGGAAATTTTAATGTGTCTGGTTTCGATCCAATAAGGAAATATGTTTCAATGTGGGTGGCGTAATCGGTAGTCTGGTGTGCGGCCTTTATGAACTTTGCAAGTGGATTGCGTGGACAATCAATGCTGCAAATGATCCTGATAAGGATTACAAGTATGTTCGTAAGCATTATGTTTTAAATGTTTAAATTATGTTTTAAATGTTTAAATTATGTTTTAATGGAAGTTGTCCTAGTCTTTCAGAATTCGCACTCGCGATGGCCTTACTAGTCCATTCTGTGGCGATGGCGATTGTCGTAGTTCATTACATTCAGGAATACAAACTTCTATCACCGAGACAAGAGGATCCCCGATCGTCCTAGTGTTTGTATAATATTTGCATTAACAAATTAATGGATTGTCGAAAAAATTTCAACTTTCGACAATAGCTTTCTTTTCAATCTTTGCGATAACACGAATGAACTATAGTAGATCTGAAAAGTGTTTGAACACTGAATTCCCGATTCTCGTAAAGTTAATACTTAAACTGTGATAATTTAGTTAAAAAAGATAGTTTCACAGCCCGAAGCCTCTAGTTTCGTAGATCATTATTCACTTTCTTCTAGGATATTTGTGCATGATACGTCCAATTATATTGTTGTACTATTTTTTTTAACGAAAGTATCGCAGTTTGCAAAAAAATACTTTTTGGATCTACTGTAAGTATGTTTAAAATCTTTCCCATACTCTCATACATGAAATAAATATTGTAGAACATTGTGCGATAGTCAGATTGTCAATAAATAGTGGCATTTGTATATTCGTGACATGCGAGCACATTTTGAGAAATGGATTCGAAGGAAAAGAAAAGAATGAGTCCACAAGAAACGCATCGCGCTTTTTTCCTGATCTTCGTGTTAGCGAACCGGAGGAGGGTTACAAAGCAACCACGATATGCATCAATTAGTCTACTTGACCTCGTAATCATCGTGAATGACCGGTACGATCCCACACCCACGATCCGGATACATAATCACGTTAATTACGAGCGTTGCTGGTAATTTAACCTTTCGAAGTACCACTCGAAAAACGACACCCATTTATTGAAGAAAGAAAAAACAGAAAGAATTATGTTAATCGAGAGACTGAAATCTCTTCGCCTATTAAGCCCAATTTCGCGATCCTAGATCATCCTATTGTGCACAATCGTGAGATGTCTTGATAAATAAAAATTGTACTCTTGTTGTATTTTCTGTTTGTTATTTGATTATAAATCTCCTATTAGTGAACATGAAATAATTGATTCAACAGAAGATCTTCATAAAATAGTGGTCAAACATACTCTACTTGTAAGATTTTATAAAAAAATGTCAAACACATGCTGCTAATAAATAATACTTATTGAAATGAGAATATTTAAATAATTAAAAACAATTAGTAGAATTGTAAAATTTCCATTCGAGCTCTATATTTGAAATTAAAATTAAAGAAAAGTAAATGGGAGAAATCGTGGTTTTCAAGTAGATAAATTTCAGACCCGCAAATCGTTTGTCAATAATTCCAGATCGATAGGGAGATCATGCGGTGATCATTGGTGAAGATGCCGCACCTACTGACCCACTGAACACATGACACGGCATTCGCGTTCATGAATGGTAGGAACAGTGTCGTAGTGACCATGTATGTATAGGTGAGTGTTTTGCTACTACGCTGACGCGTACATAGTATAGTTTTTCCTATGGCTGCTGTAGCTCATTGTTGAGACTATTGCGCAATTAGAAAATAGTTAGACCGGAACGTACCTACTTACACTCAAATTGAAATAATATTTGACGAATATCAAACCACTGTTTCAATTGGGTTTATTACACTTTTGTGTAATGAAACACTTTACTAGTAGATCCTTAAATATTTAACAATAAATTAATTTTAGAACGCAATCAATGTTTTGTCACAAATCATTTGTATTAAATGGAACAATAAGTCAACTTATAATACTTCAAAATAAGTATTATTCTTAAATTTTGAGCCAATTAAAAATTCTCCTTTTTTTGTTCAATACAGTGTTTTCATTACAGTAGGCGAATAAATATTATAGATGTATAGTAAATCAATCGAGATGAAAAATTAAGTTAAAGTTTAATTTCAGAGACAAATTCATTTATAAAAAATTGTTTAGAGGTGCAAAAATATGGTTCACAATTTTTTCGTTTAATCATACTCTTCCGAATCAGAGTACTTGAACTGTTCATGTTGTTTCCAACAATAATAACGAGAGCACGGCTTCATTCCCTGCAAGTGTGTCCCCTTTTGCGACATAAAATCATATCTGGAATTAGAAGTTTGTGATCGATATTGGATATAAGAAGATAGTCTGTCTAGAGGCTGACTTCTATTTGATCCGCAATCGTCATCGTAAAATTACTGACATCCTTAAGTACTTCAATATTTACAGTGCCATACCTCTGTCGTGTCATGGCCAAAACGTAACTTTCTATCGCAGACCACTGTTGAGCGTCTCTTATGTAACGAACTTAGAAATATGGATCGCTAATCATAGCTAATTGACACTTTACTAATTCACTATGCACTTCTGAAACTAAAAACAACATACATAAGAAATTACGCTCTAAACTAAAAAGAGGGAACTAGAATTTGTTGGGATAGAATATTATTTTTATGGGACGATGAACACTTGTAAAATCGATTTGAATCTTCTAATTAACATTTGGTCACGTCCACCAAAATTTTAAATGTTCCGAAGTTATTACTAGACTGTGGATCTCTATGCAATCATGGCTTTTGAAAAATTTCAGAAAATGCTAGGAATTTAGTACGGTTTTCATTTATTTCAGATCTACAAAGGCTACTACCACGGAAAATAAGATTTCATTCGATTCAAGTTTCTCTTAAAATTCGTCTACAAAAATTGCAAATTGCATAAACATTCAGTTATTACATTTTCTCTCACTCGTGTTCGCCTCGAATACATAAAATCCGCAGTCTGATCAATAAGCTTTGTTTAGTTAAAATTCTTCTTTAACGTTCGTGTTACAAATCTACCTAATATGAAGATCTGCGATCGGATAAAGAGAACAACTTTCCAACAAAAATGAATTCGCGAAACGAAGTATAAAAAGCGAGAACGCGAGAGCTCGCGTGGAATGGAGGAAGAAGGCGCTGAGAGATCGTGTCCCAAGTCCCAAGGTTGCACATTGTACACACAGTGGTAAATGGAATTCATACGATGGCGCGGCGATTGAAAAACGTTTATGGAAGGAAATTCACGACGGTTTTCATCGGTGCGGCCGATCCAATTCCACTTTCGTTCATGCATGTTTAAACAAGACGCTGTGGCGCTGGCCTGCGCTCCAAGGCTTTGCACATGTATACATCCGCACTGTGTCCACGCAAATTATATGTCGTGAGTCACGTGAAGTCCAGCATGCTCCGATGCATGGCTCTCCGACGCACCGACAACACGTGCTCATGAATTAAATCCCGTGGTTACCTCGCCCTTCGTTCCAGGCTCCAATTACCCCGCGGCCATTTTTTCGAAATCCTCGGTCGCGCGTCCGGGATTCAGTGAATTAATTCGACGACGCGGATTCTCCCATGCAGAAGCTGCACGGTGTGTTTTATCACATTATCTACTGCAATTATTCCATCATTTTTGGCAGTCAATGGCTAATTCCTAAATTTAGACGTCTCTTTCAACCTAGAAGATTTTTATTCCATGTTTTTTATTCGTATGAAATTGAACCTGTTTTGATCATTTTTACTCTCTGTGTTTTCACACATTATCTACTAGCGATTATTCCATCATTTTTGGAAGTCTATGACTCATGGCTGTGGATTTTTGAACCCTTTGGACTCGAAGCAATTTTAATTCCTAAATGTAGATATCTCTTTCAACCTAGAAGATTTTTATTCCATGTAACCTTTTTTATTCGTATGAAATTGACCTGTTTTCTCATACAATTTAATTTTTAGCAATTCATAGAATACAGAAAAATTTAATCATTTGGAAACTGTTTCGAATAATAATATGGCAATTTTGACGCTTCTAATCTTTTTTTAATTAGACAGTCATCTACTTATGTATGGATTTTCAACGATTTGCTCAAAATTTCACTTCCAGCTTATCTGTTTTAAAACTGTCTTTTGCAAAAATTCAATACTTCTATTTGCAACTTTTTGTGCAATTTCATTTTATATTGAACAAAACAAGACTAGAAAATATTATGGACAATTCAGTACAAGAAAAAGTTCAAGAATTGTGTGGAGGACTTATTCCATGTACCCAATCAAAAATACAAATAAAAATGTAATCCTTATATTTTTCAATTTTGAAATCTAATTCATATCTTTTTTCATAAATTATTGCCCTATCTACGAACTTGTCCATTTAAATATCAGCAATTTCTTTTAATGTCTTCGATCTTGTTAATTCAGCACTAGCAAGAATGTAACATGATTGCAAAGATTGTTTCCAACATAAGGACAATCAATTAATAAGATTATTATAATAATTACCAATAAACAATTTTAAACTCTTTTCAATACAGTCTCAATCATAAAAAATGTCGTTAAATGCATTATCACTGGAGAATTCTAGATTCTAGATTATTAAAATTACTAATAATTGATATAATTAGCTGGCAGAAAAAATAGAACACGAATTACTTCAAGGAAAGATAAAATTCAGAAGAAGTATAAAATGGTTCAAGAAATGATAAAATAAGCATGTCAGCTGTTTAAATGAATGAATGAATAAGAAAGAATTCGTCAACAGAATGTTTAGACCCTACTACAGTTTTGTTCCGATATAAAGCAATTGTTCGTGCGAACAACTTCAAAAGAAGAAGAGGGGATAGCGATCTTCGTATTTCGAAACAAACATCATCGCCTTATATCGACACAAAACTATGTATAGTGGGCGACTAAAAAGTGACCCAAGTCAAAGGGGTAGAGCCGCGCACGACCGCGGTCACAGTTTTTCGCTAAACAACACGTCAGTGACACAATCGGACGTAAGATTGTGAGCCCACGGCACACGGTCATACGGTGAACCTTGCTAACAAAGCCTACAGACCGCCTGCGCAAGTTGCACGTTCATACGAAGTAGTCTCGGCGTGTCATGCTTGGCGTTCCAGTTTAAGTTGTGCCGCGACGCAGCGTGGAACTGCACGGTTCACTGTCGATTTCGCATCGGTCGCCGACAATCACCGCGATCCCGCACCTGCAGACAGATACGTCCACCTATCGATCAATCGATTCATTCACCACTCGTGCCATCGAACGTGCGAAATTACTTCTCGAACGGGAGCTATTCTGTGACGCTGCGAAGAGATCGATGGACAGGTGATAGAGAAAAGGGTCCTCTATAAAACTGGCATTTTCTAAACGCCCTGCGTTCTACCATCTTCGTGCCACTTGTACCCATTCGTGAAACTTCATTAAAAGTGATCGCGTGCGTCTATTTTACCATTTAGCGTCTAAATTACGACGAATGAAGTATAAATCGCAAAACCTAACTGAGCGATGCGTTTAGAAAATCGCCCGGAGTATTCTAGTCTACAGCGTCATTTCGCAGGCCTTGTTTGGAAATTATTGCCGTTATTCTGACTACACAATATGATTTTTTTCAAGTCAAAATACTTAAAATTATAGGAGTTATACTTATAGTGAAAAGGGGCATATTAAAAAAGTGCTTTGTTGCGTTCTATTGGTTTGAAAACAAAACAAAACGACAGCATATTGAACTACATATTGAATTTTGATTTTCTAGGCCTTCTCTTCACATTTGACATAATAAAAGAAAGTTTTTGGTCCATTTGATAGCGGCAAGTTTTCTGAATAATCCATCAAAACTTGAAGTTATTCGCAAAACTAGTTTTGACTATCAATTACTTACAGTATGTTTTAAGAAAATGCAAAAGGAGAAAAAGAAAATCTATTTTTTAAGGTTCTAGACCAGAAGACTAAGGTTTGGTAAACTAGCAGAGAAGAGGATTCTTCAGGAAGTGTTCAGGAACATTCACAGCGTGCATAGTTTCCTCGTCGCAAGAGGTACGTGTTGTTTAGATCCTGGTAGGCGGTGTCATCATCGATTGCGAAAATTTATGTATGTTGACTTTGTAGTCACTTGTTCTATGAATATTGTTGCATGGAAAGTGACAATGATGAGGAGATATGCTTGTAGAAATTAGCAGGTTGCCTCAATGGAAAAATTCTGAATGTTGCGTATTTAGAAAATCGAATGGGGTTGAATTTTTATGTTGAAGTTGTTCAAGGATGGAAACTGACCATGCTTCGGACACGCAGTCCTTTTGCATAGCGGGACTCTTGTAATTTACTATTACGAACGAACGTAAATATAAACGACGGTCGCAGTATAGAATGTTAATCTATCTGGTCGTCGCTGATTGCATAATATGAATGACACAGTCATGCTAATACTATGTCACTCGAGACACAGAGATTTACTAGGTGTAAACTGTCAATGAAACTGTTCGATTTTCAACTTTTATGCCACACACTAGTTGAATTAATTTTGTGCGACAGAAATGAATATGTTTCAGATTAATAAAAATATTCGTAGTTATCGAGTGTGCATCTCTCGTGTGATTTTTATAATTAATTTCTAATAATAATTATGCTTTATAATAGAAATGAATACAAGTGAAATTAAAAATAGTAATTTTTAAATGATTGAAATAAGAAAAAAATTTCTATCCGACTCCTATCCGTTGTAACTAATGAAACAAATTATTATTCACTCTTTAAATGAATAACGAAGACTTTTCCAAGCCGAAGAATATCATGTATGTTCAATAATTACTTTCGAAAATAAAAAACGAAAGGGAGTTTGTAACGAAGAAGAGTTGAGAAGCAAGATACTGAAATTTATACTCATAATTTCCACCCACGTCTAAGAATCACTTTATCAGCACTTGTCCTCGGTTCGTGGGGGTTACGCGGCACTTTCCCTGTTCGCTGTGATGTTTATCGCAACGTATGCTACCAGCAGGGTCGATGCGCTCGATGAAAGAGAACTAGGAATCAGAAGGCAGGAAAATTGACCGTGAACAAAAGCCGAGCCTGAAATCCTTCAAACTGGGTGACGGCAAAGGGAAACACCGCAGAGTCAGAATGGCAGACGAGGGTCAACAGGAGCAGCATGCCCCCAAGGAGCGCAAGATTATCCGACATCTACCGTTCATCATCAAGACTGTGGAAGTTGTAAGTTCTTCCTACAATTACTTCAAACAAGTCTACTTCTCTTGTTGCTCTTTCTCCACTCGTAATTAACCCTTCACCTTATATTTTATAATTACAGTGATTAGAACTTCTTTGTCGATCATAATTTCCTATAAGAAACATAAAATTTATACGTGTGTCTCTATCTTCTTTAATAGATAAGTTTCGATGACAGAGAAATAGAATTTTATTTCGAGTTAAAAGAACTTAATTTGTGCACCAAATCTTCATCGTGACTCTATGTACATTACATTGCAGATACTGATACAATTTATAGTTTCAACTGGAATGTGTCGTTTTATAAAAATAATAAAATTGAATTGATTTAGATTTTTCGCGAATTTTAATAAAACATGTACCCGAATAAATAAATTCAATAATCCATTACTCTATGGAAAGGTCTTTATAAGTATTGTACTAAACGAAAGCAGTACTGAAAATTGTATCACAATTGTTGTAAACGTTATCATTTTTTACCATTTTCTAAAATGTTTCATGAGATATATAAAAATCCGCATTTCAATTTCAATAAAACTATTCGTAATAATTATACAAATCTTTAAACTTTAAATCTGTATAACTAGCATAAAAATATGTTCAAGTAGTATATTTATGGTATAAATAAATGTTCAATGAACAGGATAGCGATAAAAGATACGACTTATTGTTCAGACCACAGAGCACAATTAAGAGTAATTATTGTTTATGCTGTACTTCATGAGGTAATGTCTATGACGTAATGTTTGTTATGTACACTTTTTACATGATGCATGTTTACTGTTTTCAGATCCTGGCTATGTTTGCGATTGGGTTAGTGGTGGATCCGATGAACTCGTTCCAACGCATACTGATCCGGTCGAAATTCAAACTCGATGATGCCGCGATTATTTACATCACCATCGCTGGATACGTTATCATCAATTCGATCCTTCTGATCTCTCACTTCCTTGGAGATCGAATACCAAAGAGGACGGTAAGTTGTGTAATATATTCAATGCATAAAATAATCTGTTTTCAAATTCGCGGTGAAATATGAGGTTCGAAATAACTTAAACAATTTTCCAATCTATGCCTAACTTGTGCCCCCACACTATCTTCCCCTTCTACGGCGCCATTCCCCACGTTTCCGCCACTGTGCGGTCACGTGACGCGTTTCGTGCATGCGTCACGATGTCACGTGACTCATCCGGTACTGACACAGAGAGAGGGTAACTTTTTCCCCTCAATTCGAGTCAATTCCCCCATCTGACGACTCTGCTCCGAATAAAATATACTTTTGCAATGAAACCATTTATAATCATCTGTGACATCAATAAAGAGAAGGAAAATAGATTAATTTATTTAATAAATAACGTAGAAACTTTTGTAATGTCTCGTGTACTGTTTATAAAATTTCACTTTTTATATTCAAATCTCAGATGTTATTATACAGTTAGTTATTATACAAACGATTCCAATGTCTCGGTAAGGCTAGAAGACTTAGTTTAGTAAATGACGTCTAAAAAATTCATTTGGTCGGAATTGTGAAAAACAATACTAAAAATTGATTTTTACACCTGTTTCAGCTGGGCCAATAACGAAAATTTAAAAGAAAGTTTGATCAACTGGTATAAATTACATACGCTCTGAAAATTTCATTTAAATTGGTTAATTGGTTTATGAATTATAAACGATTAAAAGTGGTAAAAAGGCCGAAAATCTTGGAAAATTGCAATTTTTACCACTTTTGATCGTTTATAACTCTTAAACCAATTAACCAATTTCAATGAAATTTTCAGGACGTATATAATTTATACGAGTTGACCAAACACATCTTTTCAATTCTCGTTATTGGTCCAGCTGAAAAAGTTGTAAAAATCAATTTTTACTACCGTTCTTCACAATACTGACCAAATGCATTTTTTTCAACATATTTTTTAGACGTCATTTACTAAACTAATTCTTCTAGCCTTACAGAGAAATTGAAGTCGTTTGGTCCATTCATAAAAAAAGTTATTCTGATTTAAAGAGTGTGTGATCAGTTATGCTCCTAACTGTAAATCAAATTCTTTCTATGATTTCGATTTTAATTTAATTAAACTACAAGTGTTTCTATTGAAACATCTACGAAAAAAAAAATTTTAGAAGTATGCAATGATGTTTTTAGAAACTGTGTGATTTTTAAATTAGTTTACAATCTACGTGAGCTACCTGATGCATACTTAACGAAGTAAAACATTGCCCTAACAGTTGTACATACAATTCACGAAACATTCGTATGCACACCCATGATAGAATCTAGATTACGTGACGTGGCCCGTAACAATAAATTGACAAGGCGACACAATCGAGGAATAGCGTGACGATCAGAAAAGGAAGAACAGCGTTGTGTTCTATTGTAGACCCGTCTCCTTCATTCAATATTTTCGATATGTGTTCACTCCGACGAGGTTCAAATTTCCAATTCGCTACTCTCTATCGAGAGCCTGGCCCATTTGTACAGCTGAGACGTCGAAGACACCACATACAACCGAGTCAATAATTAACAGATGCGTCATGTCCTTCGTGCGTGCATCACACACATCTTCTTCGTTCCACGCGATTATTTGCTCTCACTGTGAAACTTCACAGTTACCTTCTTGTGCTGTATTCCTTGGTAATATTCATACTATATTCCTCTCTCTCGGCTGTATCTTCAATTTTCTTTAAATTTCTAAACAAACAAGTGTCTAATACTTAGATTAACAAGAGATATTCATTGGAGAACGGATTCTTGGGCATTTTCAAGAGCTACAAAAGTTGAATCTGTATACAGTACAACCTCGTTTCTTGTGTATGTACTAGCATAACCACGAGTTGTCAGAAAAACTCGTGGATTGGTTTGTGCTACGTGGAAATAAAAGAAGATCGGGTAAACTTGTAGTAAAGGGTCATCAAGGTCATCATTCTGAACAACAATTCCCTTTAAGGTTTTTGTTGGTCAGATTTAGTTTACGAGATATATATTCGCAAAAAACTTCTTGCTTACTCTTTCGTTCAACAACCTCGATTTTTCGGTCCCGCTTCGTATAACGAGCGAGGTTTTACTGTAGTTGTTAAATTGATATTAATCGAGAAGAGATTTTATCGCGTCCTTTAGCTTCGCCATGATTTTCCAACGATTTTGTGTGTAGGATTTAGTTTACATAATCTATTCCTCCCTCTCTCTTCGGTGAGACTGTTCTAATAACCTGTGTGTTAGCATTGTTAAAGTGCGTGTGCAAAATAAAGGGAATCACGACAACCTGTCGAGAAAATACTGCTTCACCGAATTGCATTAGTTATTCAAGGCTGCCTAATGAAGGTTCACTTGTTTTTCTCGGAACATAAACGACACCTAGCATTGCGAACCCATGTTAAGTAACTGTGTCGAACCAGTTAATAGCATAACATGCAAAAATGTAATTTTGTGAACACTACTGTTGCGCGCACGCTCGCATTGAACACTAATCCACTGTTAATGGCTCTATAAGTAAGCGTAACAGTCGTAATGAGCAGCATTAAGACGTCTATTTACCGATTAACTGAAAATTATCGTTGTCCTAATTAAATTCTACGTAATTATAAATTCATTTTAAAACGTTTAGAAGTGCAACTACCGTACAGCACGTTTGAAGTGTACCGTGATAACTCGAAGTGATTACCGGACTGCGGATTTTATGCATTTATGATAAAAATGGGTATATTAAAAAGTTTGAGGACATCATATTAGTTCGACTACGGATTTTATGCATTTATGGTAAAAATGAGTAGTTGCAATTTAAAACATCAGACAGGTTTAAACAATTTCAGAACATCAATGTATTAGTTCAGCTCGTGAACGTTATTAAAAAATGATAGAGATTTTTATACGGTCCTCGTTTGTTGCAGTTGATGCAAACAATTTTTATTTTCCACAAAGTTCCGCAGTCTAGTTATTACAGTTTAATAAGTAGACTGTGGATCTTTATGCACTTATAGCAAAATTGAGTACATGAAAATCGAAGTTGTTGAAAAATTTTAAAAATTGAAGATGTCAATATATCATTTCTCCTCTATTAAGATCATTACGGGAAGAAGTAACATTCAATTTAGTTTCTATTTCTAGCAATCCGTGTAGAAAATTTTTATTTTGCATGAAGATCCGTAGTCTATTAATAAGATAATTAAGAGAAGAAACAATTTTTTATTTGGCTCCTGTATCCTGCAATCAATGCAAACATTTTCTATTTTGCATAAAGATCCGCAGTTTAGTGATTACTAAGTAAACACAGCAATTATCAGAGGATTGGACGTCTGATAAATAGTAACTATTTTCAGAACACAAGTGTATACTCACATGAGCAACATCATAGTACACACGTATTGTGTTCCACTTCGACGGAAATTCATAACTTATCAACCTTTAGGTTCCCATGCCTTGTCTTATCAACCACCTACTTTTGCGACGTTTATACTTGTTTAACGATCGAAACTTGTAATACGCGAGGACTCCATATTCGAAAAATGGCGACACTCGCACCGTCGCACCACAATGATACCACGCTGTATAATTAGACTCTTTAATGCGAACGCGGACAGCACCGTGGCCTCCTTCAGTCTATATGTATAAAAAAAAGGACTTCGGAATAAATCGTTATGACTAGGTTGTCGATCATTATGCAAAGTAAAAATGTCCTACGACGTTTCTAACGAACGTAAACTAAACGATAATGCATTTCTTCTTCCAACAATTTGAATACGTTGAAAATAATACAACGATTGAAACGAACTAGAATTTTTGCACGCACCTAATACTTTGTTTGCATGTCATAATACTCGAGAAGAATGGCTTTCCGTAATGGTAAAAAGATAATCTTTGAGGATATGGCAATTAAATGTGGGAAGAAGTTGGTACACCTTCCCATTAATGATAAATTAAGCAAAGAGATTATTCTATACTCGGACGCACTTACGTTTGTTAGTTCAATGTTCTTTCGAGAACTAATATGTAGGTTGTGCTACGCCATTGGGACGGGTTATACCCTCGAGTCTGATTAGATATAAGAAAAAGTAGAGTAGTATGGAAAGGTCTATTTTCAACTTCAATACATTTAGTTTCTTCACGAATGTAACGCATCTAGAAAATGCAATTGAACTTTCATTTCGTAATATAACTACATATTAATTTATATTGTATTAATTACGTATTAATACAACAAGAATATTAAGTACGTTGATTTCTTTCTGTGGGTTTACTTTAAACAAAAGGTGTTCTCCATTTATTTCTTCCTAATTACGTTTATTTATAATCGCATCAACATTTAAGTCATTAGCGACTGTAAAGTATTTCAACAAATTGTAACATTTTAATTCAGTATCGAATTTTCTTATTCCTAAAACACGATACAATTTTATTTTTTTTTTGTGGAGAACATAAAATAACAAAAAGCTTTCTCCCTAATGTAACATTATCAGTGACCGTATTAATAATTGTATTATAAAGTATCAAAAAAAGATTTATAAACTGTTTAAATAAAAGAACATTTTTAGTTTATTGATTTATTCAGCCCTGCAGCTAAGAATTGGACCTTGGTTTACGTCCTATCGTATTTTTACAAAACTATCATATCCACACATTCGACTCATTCTCTTTTTCTCTCTCTCTCTAAAGATCAATAATAAGTGGCTAACTTTTTACGGCCTCAAGAAATTATTCAACAAAACTAACAGTTTCGATGATTAACCATGAGGTTACCTCAAGGACAACCTAATAAAATTTGCTCTAAAAATTATGTTTTACAAGAAACGAATGACAATTTAAACTTTAAACTAATAAGTAGATTTCCATTAGATGAAGAGTTGATAAACCTACCAAAATAAACATTAATAAGAAATAGATCTTCTTGTTCCATTAAATGTGTTTCTAGTTTTAGTTTAGCCCACCCCGAAATAAGCCCTCCAATTGCGTGACTCTCCCCGTATTATACATGTACATATATTTTATCGATAATACTACCTCCTACAGAAAATATTCGATCAACATTGTGAGTATAATTACTGAAAAAATCATTTGAACGCATAATAGCAATACATTACGACTGATTTTACGAATTACCAATGAAACATGACAAGCAAGTTACCAAAATTTGTTAAAAGTAACTAAATAATAAAACATTAGCAAAGACAAATCATTACAGTATAGGTCGCTGAATTTGTCCTTCCATCGCTAAAAATTGTCTTTCTCATTTTTTCGTGTACTTTCTACGAATTGCAATTTTTTCTGCACGTCATTTATTATTTATCAAAGCATTTTAAGGTCCGCATCGAATCAGTACAATTTGATTCTTTTATATCTCATTTCGTCTGAGATATCAAGGTGACCTTGAGTTTTCTCAAGGTTAATGCTCCATTTTTTTATTTTTCCTACCAATTGCAATTTTTTCCCAATTTTTTGCACGTAAATTAGTAAACCAATGCTTCTAATTGCTGACAGAAAATCGGGTCGTTTGATACACTTGTAAAAAAGTTATCGTCTTTTCAAGTGTCCAAACACTTCTCTGACTGACTGTATTATGCACAATAAATCGAATTACCAAACTATAAATTTCCTTTCGATATCATATGGAAACCCAGAGCTGTCGTATCTTTTTGTCCGGGACTGTAGAATGCTTGATTTGTTTGATCGAATACTTTTTGCCAGGGGTGTTATGGCGTCGAGTCGTCCTTGTTTTCGAGTATCGGTGTCGTTTTGTTCCAGTTGGTACTGTTCTCCTCGTTGGGCTCGCTTCTGCACGTCGTCGCCGGAAGCGTGATCGTCTACAATTGGAGGAAGATCCAGGGCCCCTACTACAACAACAACGAGTTCTACCCCAGCAAACAGTACATGGACATGTTCATATCAGGAGCGGTGTTCACGTACGTCGACGCGTTGGTTTTCCTCCTCGAAGTGATTGTGATAGTGAGGTCCTCCACGAAGGGTACGCAGTGAAAAGGAAAACGTATGTATCTTTCGAAATAGGTAGATATCGGGAATCATTGTTTTGAGATATCTTTGTTGCGCGAACGATATACGACAGCTGTCAAGAAGCTATGAACAAATCGTCAGTAAAATAATTACACGATGTTACACCCCAGTCAGCCGAACCTGCTTCGAGCAAATTTTGATCAACGTTTGTAATCGTACCTTGCGAGGCAAAAAGTGGTCGTTTTGGTGCGAAGGCCATGCTCGGAGCAGAATTTGGTCCCTATTTGCTATGAATTTGCCACCAGATCCATGCCAGATCCACGTCAAACCTTGCCTTCGCGAAGAGGACAGGTCGATCGCACTAAGAGCGGACGTAACCTTGCTTGATTAAATATCAGGCCAAATCGGAATACACCTTGATGTAGGAGGGAATACGGAATTTTATTTAAACTTCTGAATTACATAATTCAATAATTTACCTAATGACAATAACGATTTTGCCCGAGATTTACTCTTAGAGCAAGGTTAGGTCCGCTCTTGGTGCGACCGACCTGCTCTCTTCACGAGGGCAAGGTTGGCGTTGATTTGGCATGGAATTGCGCCTGCAAACTTTGTGCTCAAATACCGAGCCTAATGCGGAAACAAATGGGTGGGAATTTATGGATAAGTTTTGATGGCAGATTTATGGTAAATCAAGAGCAGATTGCTTACTGAGACACGTTGTTCAAGAAAATGCGTATATAATTAGGATAAAGAATATATTTTAACTTCTCGAATTAAAATCTCACGAGTGACGCTTAGTCAATAATATTTTAGTACAGTGCGACAACATGCGCGTGCATGTACATAGTTGTTCTGATTATGCTCTTTGACCAGACTAAATTTGGTAATTTTGCGGGAATGGAAGAATGGCTGCCGAATGTGTTCTAAATTGTACAACCAGGAGCTATGATGAAACAGGAAATACTTGTAGAGTCTAATGCCGTCCATGTTTCAAACTATACAATCGACAAGTAAACTTTTGAGCCAAATATTCGCGGATTAATTGTAAGGTTATTATCATTAGACTGTGGATCTTTATGCAAAATAAAAATCGCATTAATCGCACGACATAAGAACCAAATAGTAATTTATTTCTCTCTTTAGTGGAAGACTAAAGTTTGTAATCTTTTTATTATTTGAAATTACACTTATTCTCGCCATAAATGCATAAAATCCGCAGTCTAGTCTATCATAGAAGTTTTTAGAAATCGTAAATAGAAAATAGCTGTTACTATCTTTAAAAAGTGTACAAATCAAATCGTATATTTAGATCTGTAGTATTGCATTATGTTGAGTTATTGGTTCATGTGACTAATGAATGTTAGTAGATTGTTCGAAGTCAGTGTAATTTTAAACGAGTAAGTTTCTACAATTATAAATCTGTTTTCACTTTTGTATTCAATGTATCTTCATTAGTGTTAGCGATTAGTGTAAGAAAGTTATTAATATTATTGAAACAAGTATCCAAAGATTTTTATCGAATTTGTGCATACTTTATATGTGTTAAGGACCACCGAGAAATAGCAATTCATACTACGCTACGATCCAAAGTCTGTATAGCGATGAGTCTCGTGTTAGTTATAGTAGATTTCTTATCAATAGCCGTTCAGTCAAAGGAACCAATTCGCAGTCAAAAAAATAACAACAATTTAGATTAACAACTTAAGGAAAAATAAATTATACAAAAACTTTTTGGTACTTCAGGTAATTTGGATTAATTGAATAAGCCCCCACAAACAGTGTTAGCCCAGGGCCCCAAAATTAACGCTCCGTCATTTTGTGTGATACTTGAAATTGATTGAAATATGTAAAAACGTGTACATTGCGAAAAATGAATGGGCAGAAATAGAAATTTTCTAATTATTCTGATTTTTATAAAATAACTTTTGAGAATGTGCATTTGCGTAAAGAATTACACTCTGTTTCATAAAGTATTAGTAGTAGCGTTGTTAAGTTATACGTTTTATACGTATGATGAAATTCAATCTCAGAATTGCCATGAATATTCTTAGGTAAAAAAATAATATATTTTTTAATATTAACAAATATATATAATATAAGCGAACCGAAACGATTGCAATTAGTTATCGCATACGCTTATCGACTTAAATACGCGCTCGTAGATCTAACGAATCTTGGCGAGTCTTTATCAAAACAATTCCGTCCAATTTAATATTAAATTAACAATCGTGTATCTCAGAGATCACTCGTGTACACGCATATGGAACTGTACCAAATAAAATATGTAATTAGATATGTAAATCGTTTATCATGCGTATTCGAGTAAGCTTTATAATTCGTAAATCTATTTTACCAAATGTTCGTATTACTTATGTTTAACCTTTAAAAAATCGAGTAAAATCACGGAGACGCTATCTTTCGTACATTGTATATGCAATAACTATGTGAATTCTGTATCAATAAAAATGTTTAACGAAACAATGGAGTATTGATAGAAAAATTAATTTTCTAGAATTCTCCTAGGAACTTATGAACAAGTAAAATGTATCTAGAGTTTCAGATTGCAAATTTTTACCATCGTGACGTTTTAAGAAGTCAAGCAACAATGAGACTGCATTCAAAAGTATCAAATTAAAGAAAAAGTAAGAAAAGTACTTACTTACAGTGGATCCAAAAAATATTTCAACACTAAATTTCCCATTTTCGAGATTTATTGATATTTCAACTACAATAATTTCTTTAAAAAAAGAGTACAACATTGAACTCATTTTAAAGCTTAAAGCTTCTACTTTCGTGATTTATCCTTCATTTTTGTTTACCAAATTAAAAATTTTTTTAAATGCATTACTCAAGAAAATGTACTAACTATTTGAATTTTCACATAAAGAAGAATTTTCACGCACTAAGAAAAAGTTTTTTTTACATTCTGTTCATTATACATATAGAGTGTGTAATTATGTTGTTGAAACATGTTCGTGTGCTCTTGAATTGTATCACATACTATGAATCACCCTGCAATTACAGTATGTATAGTCTGAATCACCTAATTCCTAAGTGTACCACTTAAATTACATGTACTACTTGTTATAAGGGAAAATGGTTCAAACAAAAATTGTATGGTACTGAACACACAATTAAAAATTAGTTTTTTGGTATTTTGCTTCTTCATCGACGTATTGAGGTCTTTTTAGTTAATCGCAAGGGGTAAAATGGAATCCTATAGTTAGAAAGAATCAGGCTGACCTGCAAAGAGTTATATAATTATTGGTGTAATATAAATATAATAATTTATTACGTTATGTGTAATCCCTGATACTTATTGTTGGAACCGGTTTCCCATATAATAAATAGTTTACATATAATTTATGTGACACACTCAAGAAAATCACTCAAAATTTACAATAACAGCCCTAACTATTTTTTCTTCCTGTCTCCCCTATGGTAATTGTGTTTTAGAATAAAAATTCATGAAAAAAATCTTTTGTTTTCAAAAGGCTGAGTACTTCGCCCGTTCTGCCAACAGAATTGAGAAATTTGCGAAAAATGGAGTTGATAAGTTTGACATCCGAGCGGATCAATTATCGCATATGTTTACGGCTTCTCTCACTCTCGCAATTGTTCATCGCGAAGTCGGAAATTTATCGAGGCGCGAATTTAACTTTCCAACGTTCAGAATGCATGTAACAAAAAGTTGAATGACATCGGAGGTCTTAATGATTACTCGGAGGTTCGATCGATACTATAAAACGAAGAAAAAACGAGTTTCGAGCGAAACGAGAGAATTATGAAAAGTCAAGGTTGACTAATCTAAGTTACCTAAAATATCTTATCTTCTCGTTTCTCGGTCACTGCTCAGCAAAGATAAACAATGTATATTTCCTAACCTGTAGGTAAGGGTACCTTTCTGCAAAGATTAAATCCGTTTAAAAAGCCACTGATTCCCAAGCGCGGGACTAACGGTACCACGAAACTAATCGTCAGGCCGCTTAGGATATTCCAGTTTGTAAGTATCAGTAATGAACGTTTCACACCGATTTTGTGAGCAATGTTACAAGCAGAGATCGAAATAAAATCTCTCGTTTCCAAAATATTTAATTCGCGAATCTACGTGATTTAAAAAACATGTGTAACTATCGAATTTTTATAGAAAGAACTTTCGAAAAACGTACTCTACTATCCTCATGGAACAGATATTCTAGAATGATAAAAGTTTTATGTTAATTGAGAATGTTTATTAAAAATTGTTTCGTAAACGAAACACGAAGAATTATTGATCTATGTACTATGTAATAATGATATCGCGCTGTAATTGTTAATATACATGAAGAAAATATCTGTCCCTGTTACACTAAAATTTCTATTTCTGTAAGTTCTATCCCTCATTTTGTATTCTACATCGACGAAATATTTTGAAAAAGTTCTATGGGTCCATGTTTCAAATGGAACCTATTGAAAAGTGCCACAACTCTTTCGATCTCTGGTTACGAGGGTCAGGCCAAACTAAACAGCACGTTTTCTCTAATTTTACATCTGAGCGGAATTGTTTAAACTAGTTGCAGTCGAAGCCGACACTGTTTTGTTGATAAAACGAAATAATTTATCAAAATAGGTAAAGAAAAGTAATACGTGGTGCATATCGAGTATAAGACATACCATTTGAACTCTCACTCAATCCTCACACCCTCACAAAGTCCAATCAGTGCTGGATCAACGAATAAACTCAATAATTCCAGGAGAATTGGGGCACCTTAACAATTTTCTGAATTTTATATCTTTTACACAGTAAAAATATTGCCAAGTCTTATGCACATGTGTGAGCGAGTAGAAAGAACAAAAGAATAGTGGAAAGATGAAAATCAACATTGAGCGAGCCAAACTCTAAGTTTTGTCAAGAACAGTTTTCAGTCAAATTGCCAAAATATTCTAAGAAAACGTACAAGTGCACTCTAAACGCTTGTAAAGGACTTAATCAGGCACTGAGTTGATATTTGTCTGACCCTCGACTAAGTTTTCGCTTTAAGGACACCGTAACCTAACGATCGCTTATTTACGATTAATCAGCTAGTGGTATTACTGATTTTCGTGTTCGTAATTTATGCGATTACGCTCGGTGACACGGGAGTGTCGGCTGTGACCTGTCTGTTACTTATCGTCCTTTCCGGTGTCTACGTCTTCGTTCTCGCGGTGGAATTGATCAGCTTTTTCAGTGGAGGAGAACTGTATGCAATTCCGGTAATAATATACACAGCGAAATTCATTATAAGTTCTATACCTTGTCGAACAAGACGAGGCAGTAAATGTAAAAGTAGCAACGGCTCACGCTGTTACTTTACTATCTCGTCTCATTGGACGAGGTATATGTCTAAAATGATTTAAAATGATAATTAACATTCTTAATTAAATTTGTCCTATGCCATTTCCCTGACAGATATTTATTCTTTCCTTCTTGGGCGCAATACTTTTTGGAATCGCTGGAATTCTTTTAATACTATCGTTCTTCAACCTATGGTACATGCTAGTAATCCTGTGTTTTTGTCTGCTGGCGTTCATATTATTTTTAATCGATATTATAATGATGCTCTTGTGAGTATCGCATGTGTTATTACAAATTACTTGCAAATATTTGCAACTGTGAATTTTTGACAGGTATTGGAAGCAAAAGTGCCTTTGCAAGCACTGCATGTTCCCCGGCCCGGCTGAAGTACATTTTACCGATAATAACTATTGTGATCCTCAGTGCGAAGTGAGTGCGATAATTATTTCTCACAGAAAACGATATAACACGAAACTGTAAGGTAAAAGGTCACACAATTTTATTGCAGTTATTGAACGCAATTTAATGCCATATTAAATTCCTATTAATACCATAATTCAAACTACAGAGGTTCTATACATAATTCTTCGTTAGCTCTGTCATGAAAAAGGAGATAATACAGAAAGTAACAATTAGAAAGAAAGTTTTGACACTTCCTTAAATCATATAAATATCTCACTCTCATCCAAGTAAAAAAAAAAGACAATTATAAAACATAATACACATATTTAAAGTGGCAATTTAAATATGACCCTCGTAGCAATTATTATTTTCATGGGTCTTCGATGCAATATTGGTTGGCCAACAATTGGAATTCTCACCCTTTTTGCCAGTGGATCAACGATCATGCCCATCGTAGGGCCCACGTTACTGTGATACGAAGTGCCAACTGGGCCGCTAAATTTCTTGTTAATTGACCAACATTAATAATTAATTCAGTACGATTTTTATCTGTATTGGATCTAGAAAGGCTGATCCCATTAAAAATAGGATTTGATCGCATTCCACTTTCTTGAAATTTGGCTATAAAAATTGGAAATTGCATCCGCAGCCTAATAATAATTATAGGCCCAACATTGAATATTCGTTGGCAAACTCTCGTAAGCCCTACTAGAGAAATATATAATGAGCAAAAACACTAACTATATTCCAACTAATTCCCAATTGTTGGATAGCGTTGGCCAACCATAAATGCATCTAGGGAAGTCCCTACGAATAAAATTGACGACGAGTCACACTCAATATAGGAGTGCAAAGGGTTAACTGTTAGATGAATCGGCCTGTACATGGAGTACTCTAGTGCGAAGTAATTTATGCTCCCGGAGTATCGACGTCTCTTTGACGGTGTCTCTTTGCAATCTAGACGGCCAAACTCGACTTGATGACCAGCGTTAGCGACGTCAGAGTGGCACCCGGTACCGGTGCCGAGGAAGGCATTCCCGAGCATTGTTACCGAAAGATCGGACACGCTCGACGACGACAGTACGTCGATCGTCCATGCAGCGCGCGCTCAACTTCCACCGTTGACTTTGCCAAATGTCAAACGGATTCCCCTGTGATGACTCATATCCAAAGCCAAGCGAGTAGCACCAATTAACTTATAGTCTACGAAAAGAAAAGAACCACGGAAATATCCACGATTTCTTGACCCTCCTGAACTATTTTAGTCCCACTCTTTACTTATGTCTTCGCGTCCTACGTATCTGAATATTACTATAAAAAAGAAGTGCACATAATTTTGAGCATAGATAGTTTTCACAATGTGCCCAGGCTAAAAAAGACATGTGACTAACACTAAACCATCCAGAATTATTATTTATTCAAGGACGTACTGTAGTACAGTAGATGTAAAAATACACACTGCAAAAACGAATACCTTTTTTCAAATTAGACCAAACGGATCGAGTCTTTCCGAGATGTTAGAGGCATTAGTTTATCACCTTTTTTTAAACTGCTATTGGTCGCGATCGCGGTGAAAAAAGTAAAGGACAGGATTTTTATGTTGGGTCTGAGAAATATCGAAATTTAGTCACGTAATTAAGACTGCAACGAAAGGTAACTCATGATATAGAGAACACCAACTTTCAACGTGTTAGACTGGACAGATTGGATAAACTTTAGCCAAACTTTAGACTCAGCGTCACGTGATCGAAATGCCGACCCAAACAGTGAGCAAATGCGAATTGTGTCATCGACAAATGGGGATGTTTACGACTCCAACGGACCAGGTGCAACCAGGAATGCAGCAGCAAGCCCCGTGCGCACCATGCGCACCATGCGCACCGTGTGCACCTTGTCCTGCGCTTGTGCAGCTTATACGAGGAATGCCGTGTTGTCCAGGGTTTGTGTTATTCATAACTATCATCACACAATTTCATAACAAGAAAATTTATTATTGTGAACACTGATTTGTAGCTTCGTTTGAGACCCATAATTATAAATGGTCAGTGTTTATCTAAAATTGTTTCTTAACATTAGAGCTACGTCTGAATGACAGATTTCAAATTGTAAAGATGCATTTGTAAGAAATTCTTCAATTTTACTTCGAAAAATCTTTATAATCTAATTCGCATAAAGTGAAGTAATATCTCTGCGTACTTTGTAGATCTAATGTCAATTAATTAAACCTATAAAAAGTACGTATACAACAAAGAACAATTACAAATGATATTGTATGTGGTTCGTATATTTCACAAAATATTGTTCCGCTGATACTACATAGACTTGGCCTGGGCAACTTGCGGCTCGCGAGCCGCAGACGAGTCCTCTCCCTACTCCTGGGTCCTCCCCACTAAAGTCCTGTGGAGTGTAGGAGTAGGGAGGTCATATGAGATAATAGTCACGCTATAATATGAAATAGTTAGTGGGGGAACCGGTACACTGGTGCTGAAAGTCGTGAAGCGACAGCGGAGATGAAGTTGCCCCGGCTTGTACTAGAGAACGCAATAAGTACTCAATAATTTTCCTAATTTACAATCTTACAAAATGTGAAAATTGTTTTGATTTTAAACTGTACCACGGAATTGTTATTTTCTGTAAAAAATAGTTGCAGATGCGTAACAACAGGTATAGTCCAAATGCCACAGCAAAGTCAACAGCAACAGACGCAGCGACAGGATCAAGAACAATCGGCGCCCAAGAACAACGAGGGGCAACGAATTCAACCGGAACAGAAAAACCACGGAATGTTGATGAGTGAGAAAGCTCGAATCGATCAGGTTGCGAGTACAGGCGTTAACACGAAAAAGAAATAACTTTCCTTCGATACTAATTTAGGTATCACCGATCGACGATCGGTGTGATACACTTCACTTTTCCGTAGTCTCGGTGGTTACCGAGACTTTATCATTATAAACGAATGTGACAAATATATCATTGAAAAGGTCTAAAACGATTATTTCATTGACTGTGTATTTGGAAAGATCTAAATCATTTAAATGATAGTTTTGTCGGCTATATAATTCGGAAAGAACAAAATGATTATTTTTTTGAATAGCGTACGTAGCATGTTTTATTCTTTTGAATTTCAAGTAACTGTAGGGAAGGGGGATGGAGTTTTTTGTCGATGATATACAGATAATAGATTTTATTATTTTGAATTTCAAGTAACTAGAGAAACGGGGTGGAGGATTTGGCTCTGAAAATCGGTACTTTTCTCGATTTACTCTAAATGTTTGGTCTTCTGAGATCTCAGATTGCGGTGTTCGCCATTTTGAAGGTGAACAAGAGGAGAGAAAATCGTCGAGAGGCTCGAGTGCTATCACTAAACTCACTGTCGCTTCGTATTGCGTAACACCGAGCAGGCGATCTGACATATCTAGCCAAACTGTGGACGAGGACGCGAAAAGCATGTAAGATATTTTCTTGGAAAATTCCCAAACTTTAATTCTGAAAAGACTCGCTCTTGAATAATAAAATATTTTCCAAATAATCCTATTGTTACGAAAACATTATTTACTTGTACACTTACAATCTATCGAAGTAATAAGTCCTACAAATCGTAAAAATTTGTTTCACGATTTTATGTAAAATGATTTTATTTAAAAAAGCAAGTATAAGAAACGCCTGTTTAAAAAATTCACAATTTTCATATTTGTATCACTTGTACTGTAAATTAGACCCGAAATAGTTTTTAAAAAAATTGTTTTTCCTTCGAATTCAATTCATATTTTGATTTGGAGATAGAATTTTCCTCACCGGCGTCTTCTTACAAACGACATTTCCGACAGTAGGATCATAATCTTGGTAAATCAGTTGCAGCAGGAGAACGTGCGACGACGTGGAGCAAAAGAAGCAAAAAACGAGAAAGTCGTTGAAAGAAATGAAGGGGGGCGCATTGAAACCGGAAGTGCACGGGCGTGTGAGCGATACGGCGAAAGTAAGACTATCTGTAGAGCAATATCCGAGAAAAGCGGTAACCATGTCGTCGTCAAAATCAGTAAAATCCAACGTGGATTAGACTCTAGATACTTCGAAGCTAGACGTTGTTGACAAAGACATTGTTGAAAAAGACGCTCCGGTGGAATCAGCCGTTATTATGCATGCGGTATCCGAAGTCGAGGCGACGGACCATCTCGTTTCACCGCCCCAAAAGCTAGCAGAAATGATAAACCTGTTGCAAGAGCTGGAAGAAGGTAAAACTGCCTCCTCGGGTGATGTCTTGACAGATGCGGCTGAGAAAGACGGGAAAAACATCGTTATAGAGGAAGAGATACCGGAGAAGGACGTTGTACAAGAATCTGTACAACAGGCCGAGGAGGTGAAGCAAGATGTGGTCGACGAAGTTGTAAAGGAGTATGAGGACTTTGAACCAGCGTTACAGACAGCTATGCAACCGGTAAAAAGTAGTGCAGATGACTCGAATGGAAAGTCAGGGCCTAGAATCAAACTGATAGAACCGTTGACCAAGAGTATCGACAGTGAGGTCAGTCCAAGCGAGCCTAGCGCGGATGAAACTTTTGCTTCCGGTGACAAATTTGAAACTGACGACGCGGGGATGGATACGTCATCCCCAAGGCCATCGGAAACTTCGAGAAAGGAAATATCGGTGGAAACAACGACGGCATCGAAACCGAGCGCAGAAACGCAAGCGTAAGAGATTGATATTAGAGCTGGCCATTTGCCAAATAACTACGCATATGTTATTGTAGATGCAGTATGTCTCCGTAACTGTCGCAAAGGTCTCTGCCGTAACTGTCAACATTGTACACCCCACCGCGGGCGATCTTCCTTGAAACCCAGTCAACCTGTAAAATACATCCATCCGTCCAATATCGACGACACTGACACTAATGAAATCGACTTGCAACTTTCCCAATTTTTTATCTTTTCTTTATCAAACTTTTACCACAGTATTTAGTTCGGTTTGCTTATTAAAATGACACCAAACGAGATATAATCACGATTACATCAAGAATGCAGCACGTCTACTAGAACTGTTGCACGGCAGACCCGATCATACGACAGTTACGGAGATTCTACTGTACTTTGAATAACTTTTTTCTTTGCACATTAGCAACGGTGATATTCGTGAAAAACTATTACCACAGTGAATTCTTCCTATACTTGTGCAATCATAGGATCAAGAACAATCTTGATTCCGACTCCCTATCTGAGATTCCCTACCAGCATTCATTTAAAAAACAAATACTATCAGAAAAAAGTTTAAAATTCTCTAAATATAATGCTGTGCGTTATAATTTTAAATAACGATCGTATAATATTAATTTAATTTTCTTTACGAGAAATACAAAATCATATGACGCTGGTAGCGTAGTAAACGTGTTAAAAATACATGAAAAAATTCTATTTTCTTCGGATAATTATAAAAAATGACAATAATACTGCAATAGCTGCTTTGATGCAACTTATTGTGTCTATTTATCTTTCTCGCGATTCATTGATTAATGATTGTTGCACTATTGGTAACTTTATACAGGATTTACTCATTCTTCCATGGTAGATTTTTGTGAAATATGTACATAGTTTTGTCTCCTTTTGTTTTAAAGTGGAAACCATCAAAAAGTGAATTTTAAGGTTATTCAATTTTTTAATATACTTCTTTTTATGATTGAAAGACCGAGTAAAATATTATGGAATTTTTCAATCTAATTAGTGAAAATATTCATTAAGGAATATTATAACGTGTTTTCCCAGTAAATTTTTTACAGTGCATCAACCCAACTCGCCTCTATCTCATTCGGCCCCAATGCACAACTGATAATTATCCGGAAATTGCTTTGTGAATCTATTAGTGTGTCAGTCTTCAGGCTCAAACACGTTTCTTTCGTTATGTAATCCCATGGGCATAATGAGCAGCTTACAATTGCTTTAGTTTCGCATGAGTATAATGTTATTCATCCTCATAATTAAGGGACTGAAGTAATACCAGTAATACTCGAGCAATAGACATTTCCTAAGCTAGTGTTGACACTGGTGATTGGTGAAATACAGTCTTGTAAATTTCGGGCACCTATGACAAGTGAAAAAGCTATAATAGAATACAAGCTTTCGTATTTCCTTTTGTCTTATTTTACTACAAATAAATAACACATAAGGAACTTGAACAAATAATTAACTATATTTTCAATTTTGTGAATAGATTTTAAAAGTTAATACCTTGCCTGTATCGTTTTGCTTTTCTATTGTAAAAATCCTTCAATCAGAAACGTAAATTACTACTTAATTCTTATTTTTGTAAGAATTGTAAGAGCAATCACAGTTCACGTAAATACTTTATGTCGAACTACATATAATGCAAAAAATAATTTATTGTTATTCTAGAACTGACACCGAGGCTGGCAAAGCGAAAAGGTCCTCCTTCCTTAAGAAAAAGAACAAAGTTGAACCATGCGAGCCAATGTAAGAACATAAAGATTACTACTGTCTTTAATTAATTGATCAATTCTAGATATTCCTCTTATATAATGATTGACTGAACCAATGATATTAACATTTAGGCACGCTGAGACAGATATTCAATCCTGGGCGCCTGAGTGTTATAGTGAACCTGGTACACCTAGTATGTGTAAAGCAGAAGTTGAGGTAATTGAATATACGTAGTAGAAGAGTTCTACACCATCTAAAAATTTCCAACAGTGATCGAAAATATTTGAACGAAATATTAAAAATTCAGGAAGTTATTGATTTGATTCTGATTAATTAAAAGTAATTAACACAATTTCGTGGCATCGATTACAGAGATTTCTGGCAGACAAGAAAGGCCTTGTGGGAGAAATGCCCATTTGTCCAGCTTGTAAAAAGATACAGGTGATTATATATACTCTATATATATTTTAAATAAGTATTAACTTCATTATTTTAGTAGTTATTATTTTAACACGTTGAATGCCACAGAGATCGCCGATGGGCGGCACTATATTGCTTAAAAATGATTATCAAAATAAATAGCACGAAATATTGATTTATTAACCCTGAAATTAACTAGATGAAGTAACTAACAATTTTTATTGATGGTGTTTTAGTAATTGTCAAAGCACAAAATTCACGCAACATTGAACGTGTTAATTTAGTTAGGTTAAAATAATATAGTTACGGTAATAACTAGACGCGGTTATTATATGACAGTAACTAATATTTAATATTTCAACAGTATTTTGCAGTGTCATCATCTTTCTACTACTACAGCGTTTACAGGGACAAGCGAGGCAGGCTGTACTGTGATTATTGTGCTTCGAAAAATGCAATTAAAGTACGACAAATACTTCTCATACAAAAAATAATCACGTTCTACATAATTGACAATATGACAAGTGCATAAAACTCGATTAGCTGGAACTTCTACCATGAATCAAGCAGATAGTTGTCATGGGAAAAACGAAGACCAATACTCGCATAAGTATTCACAGATTATTATAATCCAGTTAATTTTTTATAGGTATTGTATAAACACGACCCAAGTGAGCAGAAATTTTTGAAATGCGCGCGCTGTGGAACTCTATTACGTCAGAAGACCACTCGAAGCGAAGTAAAACAGTTTTCTATTTTGCCCCATAATGATAATGGTTTTTTTCTCGATGATATTATAATCTTAATCTTTTCAGTATTTCAAAAACAAGAATGACAATTGTGTCAAATGCGTTCAAATGCAGGCACGTCTACATTCCCTCAATAAAAAATAGATATACTCCACAAAACGGGATCTTCGTGACAAGAATCACGTATGAAAACAACCAAAGCTTAGAATAAATCGAATTATTAATGTTTGAATAGATTCTGTAAAAATAATTCCGAGTTAATGCCATTTATTAGAAACATTTTCATGTATATATATTGAGTTGAGATTAATGGGTATGTATATTGTATAATTATTATTATCGTTATTATTATTGTATAATTATATTGAAATATAATTCAATTTTATTATAAAAATATGTCCGCCTCATAGATGGCCAGAGTTTTTCAGAATTTTTGGGGCCACTCAAATGCTTGTTTCCCCCACCACTGTGTCGTGTCTTCGTTGCCGCACCTGGGTCGATTTTAATTAAACTTCTTTCTGGTGAAAATGAAGTTTATGAACATATTTTCTGGATATCATAAAATTAAATGTTTATCATCTTTATAAATAATGAGTATCACCAGAAAAAGTTTAATCAAAATTGTTAGCACCCTTGAAACGCACCCTTTCTCGTGGGGGTGCTATGGTGGAGACGATTTTTCCTCAATTGAGGCAAACGTGCCAGCACTGTCGTAATTACGGATAATTAACAATGCTGTTTCGTTGATTACACTAGACCGTATTTATTTAATGAGAATTAACACATATTGTACATTGCTTAAATAAGTATAACCAATATTTATTTCAAAGTATTAGGCTCTCGTATGTTCCTCGAAATAAAAAAGATACGAATCCATATAGATGAAGTAATATTCTGACGATATTACAAATTGATGAATTGTTGTAAAATACTGTAAAGCAATATTAATCTACGTCACTGTTCAGAATAAATTCTTAACATAAGTTCGCGAGTTTCCTACACTATGTCACGACAGCACGAATCATTTGATCAAAGACAAAACAAAATGCATTAATAAGCAGCGTATTAAAAAAAAATGGCATACAAGTTTTCGATTCTATTATAAACAAATGAAGATCCAGAAGCTGCAAACGATCCACTAGATTAAAAAAGATGTTACAAGCGATAATAACATATAGTTAGAAAATAAAGTTATACAAACGTCAATTATTCGGTATAGAAATAAATTCCGAAGATTATAATAATACGAAATAACGATTGCTTATTTAATAATCTTTGGTGTAAAACAAACCAACTTCGCATACTTGGCTGTGTAATTATACTCTACATCAGACTGGGTTTCCAGTTGCCCAAGTCTGCTCACATTAATCAAGAACATCGGTTTCTATAAACCACGTGAAAATATCCTACATGCTTAATATAAATCCTTATAAATTAACTTATGGCTACACCGATTGCAAAAATGCCTACTGCTGCTGCCTCGTTTCAAATACTGATTAGCAAAATCTTTTACAACCGTTCAATACCATACAACATTCGTTTCTTCGATGATCGCAATAGTCGCCTTTTATTTCTCGATCAGAAATCTCTTCTCGTTCTCCTATTGATTTGTTTACAAAGATAAATCCCCGTCGCCGAGGTCAAGATATTTCCATGGAACATTTGCATCACTTTAACTTATCGCGGGGAACAAGCAATTTACTTTTTTCTCCGATGATAGCTCTTGCATAATGGCACCCAACGAAGCTATCGAGATACAGTCCGTCACAGTAATATTGAGACACTTTTAAAAAAACGATAATACCCCTAATGTTGGATCATCTGACTTCGATTTTCTTTAAAAGTAATTTTAAAAGAAATATTAAAAATGAAGAATTATGATTTTCACCACCATTAACTATAACTCATTTTACAACGTTGGCCGATTTTGATGAAATGTTCAAAATGTATATAATTCATATAGATTTACAGAACGTATTTATTGAATTTCCTATATAAGCTCATATCGAACAGTTGTAAAAAACAACTTTTAGTATTTTCTCTGTAATTCCGACCAATTAAAATTTACTTTAAAAATTCCTTCTGCACCACTTTCGCCAACAACAATTGTCTTTTTAAAAGTGTCCCAATATTATTGTGACAGACTGTAACTCGACTTCAGAATCATTTTACACTTCCCTTTTTATTCGTTCGTGGCTTTACTTTGTGTTTAATTACCTCTGGCTAAAAATATTTAGTTGAACAAGTGGTTTGTAACTACTAACATAAATTCGTTCATTGCAAATAACTGCGATTAAATAGAAACTGCTGATAGTCAACGATTTCATAATTGATTGATTGTAATTGTTTACTTTGTTAATGAATGAAAACGGGATGTTGAAGATAACCGAACGAATATTTCTGTTACGACCCAATATCTACAATAAAAATTATTCTTAAACGGAATCCTTAAATTAAACCTAAAGTAAGGAACAGGTGGCCTCCATTTTTTGTAATGTAATATCAGTTGTTGAAAACTGATTTAAAGTAATTTTTAAAAATATATAATTTTTAACATATTATTGTCTAGTTCAAATGTTGGCTAATATTCTCAGAACTATATTTTCTAACGGTGGTCATAATAAACTGTTTGAAAGAATATTCTTTACCAAGGGCAGTATTTCAATGAACTTTAAACTTCACTTATATTTAACTATTTCAAAAATATTGTTGTGACATATTAATCAATTATTCACATTGTTCTCCAACATTAATATCTTCTACTTTTCAACTTCAGGTACGTTTCCGAAAATAATTTTGAAGTTAGAAACACACTTCTGACACAAAGAACATGTTATATAACAAATGAACTATTGAATTTTTTAACCACAATTATGATATTAGAGAAAAGCTATTCGATATACTCTCCGTTCAATATCTTCAAACAGTGCTGTGCAAAAATATTAGCATGATACAATTTTTACAATATGGACATCCATAACTACGATAAAAATTGAATCAAAAATTGATTTATTCAGGATAAAGGCACTATGCACAAGAATGTGAAAAGAAAGAACATTGTATACCAAAAATAATAACAAATCTAATTATGCTAACAGTAACAACAAAAGTTTCCAAAGTATTTTCCCACAGAATACCAAGTATAATGTATTATTATTTTGCAACATATTCATTCGATACCAAACAAATCAAAAAAAGTGTTTTAAAAAACTGATGGCGACAAAATATCAATATTTTATTTCTAATCATTCCTGAACATCATAATTCGAAAGTGCTAATTTTATGAAACCAGAAAACATTTTTGTCATTACTTCCATATAATTTTATTTGCATCACTATTTTTTGTGATATACTCCAAAAAATATTTGAATATTAACATAATCTGTAACTCAATTATGAAACAATCTGGACTCATTCTACAGCTTGAAGCCTCTACTTTCACAATCCATTTTTTTCTAGAATATTGTTGCGAGATATTGTTATTCTCGAAAATTCTACAAATCGAAACGTCTCTGAAAACATTTCAAGATTTTTTCATAATTAAAACCACCGTAGATCTTTTCTTTTATTTGCTGCTCCATAAAACAGCCAAGAAAGTATGCTTTAATTTTTAGGGGAGTCGTAAAGAAGAAAACTTCAAACCTATGGTAGAAATTCTCTAATATTTTGGAGATGCCTCAGTTTGTAGCATTTTCGAGAAAAATCGTGACTCTTTTCTGGACTCTCTACTTTTTGGAGCCAATATGTATTTTGGAAAACAAACCTTTCAATTTTGTTCATATTTATGAATATTTCTACTGTAAAAATTGTCTTGTGCCAGCACTGTATGTACATCACAGACCAAGGCACTATTTTTAAAACTATCTATTTAAACGCGATTTTACTATAAAAATATCAGTAATTGATCTTGACATCAGCGTTAGTAACCTTCAGAATCGGTCTCATGGCAAACTTTTCCTCGCCCTGAATATATTCCCCAATCGATTGCTTGTTCCCGCAGAAGATATCATCGTTTCCAAACATCGGCGACTTCGCGGGAGTCTCACAAGCATACGGATCATCAAAATTGGACGTGCTCGAGATAGATCCTCGACTGATCTCTTTATCAGTGTAGGTTACTTCTTGCGCGTTCTGCGAGCCATTCGTCTGATAACAAATCCCATTGATATACTCCGGGAAGTTTCGATTCTCGCTGAGCTGATCGGGTATCGAGCTCGAGTAACACCAATCGTTATTCTGACCTAGAACGACCGAGTTCATGTTACCTGGCGGAAATTGTTGCGGTAAATATTCGCGATTCGGCTTCAACATGGTCGCTCTAACATCATAAGCGTGTGCCGGAATTTGATCTTGCAAGTGAACAGCCATCGCATCATTTTGCCCCACGACAGAGTAATTTTGACAGTAATTACCATATTGAGAGTGATTCGCGAACGAGTGATTAGGATAAGCCAGGGACTGGCTTGCAACACTATTGGGAACACTGTCGACGCTGTTTGCTAACAAAATTTGCCTCTCGTGTTCGTTGGGCATCAGCAGAACTCTCGAAACTCTCGTCACTAAATTTTGCACAGAATTCCAATCAAGATTCACATTTGCGGAAATGAGATTCTTCGATCGACATTGACAGGAGCAGGTCAATGCGTGATTATTAATTAAACTCGCATTTGATGCGAAAGATTCGTTAGAGTATCTCTGAGCTTCGTTCATCTTGAAATTCCTGGGACCCTTTCTCTTTTTCAAAAACGCGCTGATCGGTGGAAGAATCATGCTCTGCTGATGCTGAACATAATTCTTCTTCAAGTTGTCGTAGAACAACGACTGGTGCAAAGTGTTTCCCAAGTTACCGTTCACGTCCCAAGCCTCGACGCCATTTTGCTTCACCCTGCGCCCGTTTCGAAACTCCATCAAGAGATCACTTGGGCAAGCTAGATTATTTAATTGACATTGCTCGAGCGTACAGGGATTCGATGAACGAACGGGATTCCTTTGCACATTCTCTGAAACTGCTTTTATCGCGCGGCTAGTTGTTGCTAGCGATCGTTTGTCCATGATTTTTGACTGCTTTGATCGGCCTATGGACTTTGTCGGCTTCATCGGCAGCAGAGAAAACGTTTTTATTTGTACGTCGCCAACCGCGTCACAGATCCCCCTTTCTTCAAACTATAACGCATAAGAGATTATTTTCATACGGTCTTGTACTTCAATTGGACGAGTGACGAAGGAATGTTTCGTGTTTGCAAACCTGACTGAGATAAACTGTTTTAGAAAACTACACCAGGCTTGGACATTATCAAAATAATTGTTAAGATAATATATTATCTTATCTGGCTGCACGACATTTGAAATAATCGCGTGTTCGTTTATTTGAACAGCTATACAATTTCTTTATTGCATTAGCGGAATTTCAAATGAAATAATTTTCCATTTCATTATTTTTTAACAAGTAATTTGTGTTGTTTAAAATTCTATTCATTTCGTGTTGACATCGTCAACTGCATCAGACATGCATATCATTGCAGCTAAACTTTAATCATTATATGAACCTAATGTACTACAAAAAGAGACTTTGAACTTCCTAATAGTTTGTTCAATAACGTCTTCTTTAGGTGATATTATTTACTTATTTGACCAAACTAATTGAAATGATATCTTATTTGATTTGAACGTCAAAAGGAAATAAGTTTCTTATGTTATTTGTATAACAAAAGTAATAAAGTATTTGAAATAATTCATTATCTCCATTATTCGCCATTATTTTCATTATTTATTGAATGGTAACCACGCAGATTACCAGGTAATTATTATACTTTTGTACACTGAAGTTCTTAATGAATATTTCCTTGTAAATATTGACGTGACACTAAAACTGCTAACAAGACATTTAATCTTGTTAAATAAATTGTCTCTTTTTTAATTTATTAATGAAGATGATTTCAATTGCAAAACATGATGACAGCATTTCCATAATGTGGTGTCTTGAATTGCATGTTAGTGAGAATACTTATGAAATAGAAGTGTAAAAGTTTTAATAGTGTTTGTGAAGCTAATGAAATAAAGTACATACATATATGTATAATAAAAGACAGTATGTATTCAATTGTTTCTTTCTCGAAGTTACAACTACGATAGCAGGCCGGTTATGCTAATCCATTCAAGCCCGTGTAATAAACAGATTACGAACCATTTCTGCCTTCGCCAAGTAGATCCACAGTTTCCGCCACGTGCTAAACTTGTGTTGGTCACTGAAGTTGTACCGCATTTCCTTTGATACGTATCTAGTCGCCAAAGGACTTCGATAATCACTGTATACACCGTTTTCTACCATGGTTGCACTCATTTTCATTCGTTTTCGATCGATTAGGATGACCGGGGAATTTTTCAAATCGATTTCGTACAATACGAGAGAACCATGAAGCACGCGAACAGCTGATCGACTCAAAACACCAGCTGCTGCGCATTCTCTATAATAAACGCCGACGATCGAGACGTCATCTGTCGGCGAAACTTCGAACTACCTCGTTCAAACTGCGTCACCATTACACGATTCAGCAAAATTAGACTTTCTGCGCAATTTCGGTTTCCAAGGAGAAACTATTTGAGGTTAACCGTACTGATAAATAAAAATTACAAGACTCAATTTATTTAGATCTTAGCAATTTCTATAGCAATATGTACTCGAATGAAGAATTTATTTAATAATTTCTAATCGAAGGTGATCTTTTAGATCTAAATTTGCTCACTCATCCTTATTTTTCATCTCGATTTTTTTCTGTATATAACGTACATCTACTTCATTTAATGATAAAAATATTAAATTTTCTTTTCCGAACCTTATTTCAGTATTTTAGAAATAAAATGTATAAATCTTCCACCCGATTTCGAAATCGCGTAATATTCATGTACATAAATAGTATAAAAGTGCAGACAATTTCTTTTATGTTTATATACATATACGTATCTACTAATGTATGAAGTTTTACAAAATACCAATGTATTAAACTTAACCATTATAGAAAACGCAAATGATAGTTTCAGAAACGTTTTACGATTTCAAATGAAGTCGTAAAGTCGTATAACTCAATTTTTTGCTAATAAGAAACAGAAATCCAACGAGCATGAGATTTTTAAGTTGCCTGAAAAATCGCAAAAGATCATAGAACAAAATTTTATAAAATTTATTCTAAATCTGAGACCATATATACTTCTAGTCCCGGAATAGGTAGGGATGGCATGATCTTGCTATGTACTTTTGTATCACTCATTTTTCACAGTGATTCCTGATTTTCGTGATCGCTTCTGATTGGCGCACAGCACAAGTGTTCTTCGTGGAAGTCACAGAGCCATAACCTGACAAAATTGTGAGTTACATTTACATTTTTTTTCAAATTTATTAGATTTGTAAGATGTTTCTCAAACTATCATTTGCGTTTTCTATAATTATTAAGGATAATACATTCTTATTTTGTAAAACTTCATACATTAGTAGATACATATATGTACATAAACATAAAAGAAATTGTCTGTACTTTTCTACTATTTAGATAGATATTACGATTTCGAAATCGAGAGGAAGAATTAATTTCTTTCTTTCTTTTTACGGAAAAGAAAATTGAATATTTGTTATTTTTATCATTAAATTAAGTAAATTTAGGTTATACATATCCAGAAAACGTAACGTAATGTAAAATTTGTTATATGCAGATATTTTTATGCAAACTAAGTAATTTATGTATTTAAAAAAAGAACGAATTCACTCGAGATGAAGAATTAAGATGACACTAAGCAAATTCACTCTTGATTAAAAAATCACGGCGTGAATGAAGTTCAAATGACGACCGTGATCGTGATTCTGCGATCACTGTGACAAATCGAGGTTAATGTACCAAACTGTGCAATGTTATTTAAAGAATACTTGCAACTCTAGAAAAGCATTCCTATATAAAATTATGTAACAAAATATTCAAAAAGCCGAAATGAGACTAGCAAACGCAGTTTTGAATTTCCGAGTTCAACTTCAGTATTTTTCGATCAAAATTTACATATTCTGAAAATTTTCTTCAACTTTTATGTTTTATCAGTGCCTGGTTGCACAACGTAACTTATTTGTGAGATAATACATTGGATTCCATTTGCATAAATAATATAATGCGATCTACAAATTGGATAAAATCATCCGCGTTTAAGTATTCGCGTACGTGGGTCTCGATTCTTGTAAATTGCGATGCCATTTGCAGACAAGCCAACCGGGGAAGTACCCACGTTCCATTTTCACGTGGGACCATAACTGACCGATGTCATTGTTCTTTACATGCGAAAGGAAAACCATAAATCGCGACATACCGCCTACTTGCAAACACAAACATCCCTTCGTCAGAGTCATCCTTTATCGTTCGGAATTTATCTGCGTTAACAATCAATTGTTATCAATAGACGGCGGACTTCGTGCGTGTATGATGCACACAGACGGTTTGCAGAAATGCATCATAGTAAAATGAAAATCTTGAAACTTTTTAAAAAATTGTCCCAAATTTTTCAAATTCTTATGTACTTTGAGTATTTAACATAAAATGCTGCATAAATCCGCAACCTACTGATCAATAATTGAAATTAACATAATAGTAGTAATATAATATAATATAGCATCAATAGAATAGCAATGATATTTTAATGCAAATCTATTTCACTCTTAAAACTGAAAGCTATTATGTGTGCCGATATTAATCTATTTAAATATGTGCTATGGTTATTAAATTGTAAATTTGTACGCACTTTCTCATCTTCTTAATCAGCTCTAGAACTTTTTATGAATAGGCTTTTTTGTTTCTTCATATTTTAGAAACTTATTAATGCATAGAAATCCACGATCTAGTAATTATTTATCCTTTTAAGAGAAACTAAAAGTTTATAAATTTAATATTTCATAAACGTATAGTATACTAAAAAATGGGCCGGCCAATCAAAATATTTAAATATTAATTGTGCGAGTTAAAATTATTTGATAATCTGATTGAAATATCCATTACTTGAAAACGAAAAAGTATTTTGATTTTATATACCCACCACGTTCCAAGGAGTCATGTTAGGATTCGCCCATTCGACGATCACTTCACAATTTGGAAAAAGTGTCAGTGATTCGGGTACCAATCTTCTTCTTCCCATGGCAGCGCCTCGATGTGTATTATACGACACCAATACATAGCTCACGAAGCCGTTCATGTTTCGATAAACGGAAACAGTTTCGACGTCGTCGGTTATTTCGTAGAAACGCTAGAAAAACGAAAACTGTGTCAGCCACGCAACAATTTATGAACTGCAAATGTTTTTGCACATTTACATTTTTATGCACAAAATCGGAAAAACGGCAGTTTTCAAAACGAATGAAATTTGTTATCTCTCACAAATGGTTTCAATAAATCGAACGTAAAATGAAATGGTTAAGATTCATTAATACTACAAGTACAATAAAATTCTTTAGGTGAAATCTCTTATCACATTACAAAAATATTCGTACAAAATTATAGAACTTCGTGACTATAATTTTACTTTTCTTAAACGTGTCGCTTCAGCATCGCTGTTTAGTTAAAATTTGGAAACATGTTAAAATACATGCAAGACCTGTAATTAAAAGATTTTATCAAATTGAAGAAGAAAATATAGACTATATATACATATATATATACTGTGAGTACATCAAATAATATTACAATAATACATATTTGTTGTAACTTGTATTCTTGTAACTTAAGTCCTTTATTATAAATTCAAGGTGGTAACACGATATAATTTACCATCACGAAAATTAATTCATTAAAATATAAAATTCGATGCTCTCTTAAATTCCTTGCACATTTATATATAAATTCTTAGATATCTATAAATTCTTTAGATACCAACTTTATGAAAAACAAATTCGAAACAAATTAAAAAATCAAAAAAGTTTATTATCCAAACTAAATGAGATTTGTACACAACACAATGGAGGTCCTACTGTACTAATGATTCTCATTTTTCCACACAAAAATTTTATTTATGTAATGATACACTGCTATCAAAATTTCAGAAGCCCCATACCTTAACAATAGTTGCGGTGTCCATGGTTGGTGGTAGCTGGTTAATATAGAGCCGACGATTGTTGACGCTGGCTACGACGCCGATCCTCTTTCCAGGATAGATCTCAAACTGATCGAGCTCTTTTACAGCACGAACTGCTTCCTCCTCAGTGGTGTACATAATGAAACAGTATCCCCTGTTCGTACCGGAGAAGTCCATCATCAAACGCAATTCATAGATCTGCCCCACGGAGCTAAATATTTTAACGATCTCCGGCTCGTAATAATTCCGAGGGATGCTGCCGACGAAAATCTCGCATTTTGGACTGGGAGGTGGTCCTACCCATTTTGAGGGTGGTCCAAGCTTCCTTTGGCCGTTAACTTGCGTCAATGTTAACTCAGAGTCGGTAACAAATTTTAGCAATTCTAAGCAGCTGTCCATGTGCTCCTTGTTCAGCAGCTTGTCGGCGGTTCGTACCGGCGTCGTACAATTTCTACTGGGCCCACATACTATAATTTCATATAAAAATTTGTTACTGTGCACACAGTAGATTCGAAAAATATTGGACACTAAATTTCCTATTCTAAAGAAATTGTCGATACAATTTGTAACGTGATAATAACAACAATGTTTTACGTGTATTTTTTTATGCCTGAAGAGGCGATTCAATTTGTATCTTTTTCAGTCAATAACACGTTCTCAGTTTTTCACCTGCTATATCACGCACAAATACTTTAGAGGCAAATGAATGCCAGTCTGCGAAAGTAGAGGCTTTGAGCTTTAAAATGAGTCCAAATGTATTATTGTATACATTTTTTAAACAAAATTATCGTAATTTAAATATTTACAATTTCAAAGAATCAGCTTAGTGTCCAAATTCAAATACTTTTTGGAACTATGTATGTATGTACCGTGTTAGGCATTTGATAACAATTTATCTATCCCCGTGTACCTGAGTCCCTTTTTACATGGTGGATAACATTAAAGTAAATAAAATGTGTTTTAATAAACGCGTATAAACTTAAATAAATACTTATCTACTACAATATCTTACTAATATCTACTACATTATCTACTATTAATATTATATTTCAACCTCACGATTATAAAAAAAGAAGTCACAGTCAGATAGAAATTAAAGGTACAACAAAATTTAACTGTATAATATTATATAAACCCCCTTAAAATATTAAAATTTATACCACAACTGGCCAAATGTTTCACATTTTTTATTTTATAATTGTTGAAATTACAAAGATGTTTCCATTGGAAATTACTAAATGAATTTCATTATACAAGCACATATTGTTATAGAAATTGCAAGAAATCTAAATAAATTCAATCTTGTAATTTTTTTAAAACAATGTATACCATTTTGTGCTCGTTGTCTCGTTAATGTTGAAAAACATGTTAAAATTGTCCTCACCTAACTGTTAAATTTATTTTGTGTGGAACTGTGTTCACCAAAAAAGGATCTCTTACATCAGGATCATATTGAATATAACACAGTATGGGAACCAATACATTAAATTATAAAATGATTATTTGTAGACAGATTAATCAAAAAGAAACATTTTCCAACGGACAATAAAGCTGGTACAAGATTGGTTGAATGAGTTTATTATAAAATGTGTATGGAAAGCAATATCGACAAACATTTCCCAGAAAATTCTAAGCAATCCCGCGTAAAAAACAACCCCTACAATTATTAAAACGTTTCGTACTCACCCAATTGTTTCTTGACTAACTGTTTGCCCTCCTTATTTCCAATTTCATGCGGATCCATGTTAACATTGGTTGACATTTCTTCTGTGTTGAATGTTATTGTCACTTTCTTAATTACAACATTTTTAAACAATCACGTAACAATGTTCAGAGAAACTGGAAAGTACAGTCGATCAAGCTCGACGAAGGCAGAGAACATACGAAAATTTCGACTGAGGGATCGATGATCGACAGATTAATGCATCACCACGGTTTGAATGGGACTGATGCGGCGGACCACGGCCACGGTGGGTTCTACGGGTCAAGTGTACGGGGTCAGATGGCGCTTATTTCGGACGGTTCCCATTGGATAAAGTTATTTCCCTTCGGTCCTCGGAGGTAATCTTTCTCTCTTCTTTCGATCCAGGAATTTCTTCTCTGCTTCTACATTATCACTTCATCTGTTTTCAGTCGCCCCCCTACTGTCATTTGTTTGTACCCCTTCCCCTGAAATTTTGTTTTTAACGTTTAAAGTCATCGATTGCATCGGTCATCGTAAAGGGCATTTATTTTTAACGTTTCCATCGATTCCTTACTTGTATTAAAAATTATTCGAGAAACGGAACCACCTCTTTAGTATTTTCTATAATATTTCATTATTTATTTTAGTATGATATTATTTTTTGTAAGGTTTCATTTGGCTTAAATTCACGCTTGTAAGTTTTCTGTCCAATTCTTCCTACATGTTCTTCATTATTATTTAATTCCGTTAGTAAACTCAAGCTTATGCATATTTATTCTCATTACTTTTCAATTATTATTCATTAAATTATTATTTCTTGTAATGGAGGTTGTTTTTTAACCAGTCCAATGTAAATTGTCTGCAGACGCAGTTAGCGTTTTCTTTTTTAATATTGTACTATACGATTTGAACTTTTTTGGAAGTTAGAGCAATTAGTTTACTACAGGATATGAAAAGAAATTTTTTCAAAAATTGCAATTGATCGGAATTGTTGAAAAAATACTAAAAGATGCATTTTACAACTTTTTTATGCGGGCCTATATCGAAAATTTAAAAAATACGTTTTGTAGATCTATGTGAATTAAACATATTCTGAGAATTTTGTCAAAATCGATCGACGTTGCAATAAACTACAAACGTTTAAAGATGGTAAAAATTGCAGATTTTCACGATTTTCGGCCTATATTTAAGAATTCTTACATCTTTCAATGCCTGTCGTTTTTTCTCGCATCAACCGATTTCGATGAAATTTTCGCAATGCATATCATTGATACAGACCTGCAAAAAGTACTTTTTAAATTTTCAATATATAGGCCCACATAAAAAAGTTGTAAAATGCAACTTTTAGTATTTTTTCTACAATTCCGATTAATTGCTATCTTTGAAAAAATTTCGTTTCGCATCCTGTAGTAAACTAATTGCTCTAGCTTCCCAAAAATGTTCAAATCGTATAGTACAATATTAAAAAAGTTATCGTCTTTTTTAGAGCGTCCGAATATTAATTCGAGTAACTGTATATATATTCATTTAAGTATGAATTATTAACTTGTTGATCAGGACTTACTCAGTTAGATTTTTATTCGTGTGTAATTTCACGTTCCAGTAACTTTTTATTTTATAATTCATTTAAGTAATATTTATTGCATTTCTTTGTATCACAATAAATCTATATATTAAATTGCTTAAAATCACTTAAAAATCACTCACCAAGTTATTCGTAACTGTTTATGCTTAAAAATCTCTGTTTTACAACAACGCGTGAAAAATGCACAATAATTCTTCTCAATCAATTATCAGAAAAATATGATGCGAGCAATTTTCACTAAATGTAATATTAATAACATCAGTTTAACGATGTAGAATTGAAATCAAAGTTTTCAGTTTAACACGACCAAAGATCAGAATCGTTGCAGACCGATTTCAGTGCGTCGACAACGTTACATTGTTGCCCGGGCAATCTGCCACTCGCTCGAAGTTGAGAACGAAAATCTCTTCGCTCGAATGCAGGATACATACAATGTTTTCTGGTCGTCTGAAATTTCTCGAGACACGAGAGACCCAAATGAAACACGTAATCCACTGTTTTGACTTCATTTGATTAAATAGTAATCCCTTTCTACAGGGTGTTCGTGATAATTTGTACCAGCGTTTTTACGTAAACAATAAACACTAGAAAAAACCGAAGAGAAGGAAGTTGTAGTATATTTTACTAGCAATATGATAGCGTATCTAATTTTTACCTAATTATTTTTATCTAATGTTTACCGTTTACGAAAGAAACGCTGGTACAAATTATCGCGAACAACCTATATATCTGTTTATTCGTGTCCAAATTTTTTTGTACACGTTGCTTCGGAAGACAATGTAAGACCATCCTAGGCGCTACGCTACGCTGGCGCACGAGAGCCCAGAAAAACGAGGTCCCGGACCTCTCAAGGCTGACACCTCTCCCCCGCAGTGCGGTCCTAGAGTTCGGAAACTACCCTCGCCATGTGGAGGTGGAGGCCGGAGGACTTTCTCGACTTTGTTCTTTGTGTTGGGTCATTGCAGAACTCCTGATGCGATTTTCAATTTATCTTTAATTTGCTCTTTATTACAGAAAATGAATGAATCCTTTTCTTAAAATTGAACCAAATGAGCTGAGCTTTTATAACATGTTAGAAGTATTAGTTTACTAAATAACGGGTAAACAGAATTAAGAAAAAAATTGCTATCCACTTTTAAAATTGCTAATTAACTTTTGAAAAAATTTTTTAACATTGTTATCTACAACGGCACTGAATCTTTTATCAATGCGCTTTGTAGATCCGTACAAATTGTAATACACGGTGAAAATTCCATCGAAACCGGGTAACGTTGCTATGAGCTGTAAACATTTGCAAGAGATTCTTTTTATTACTTCATAAGTTTCATCATATTTGCATTTTCTATCAACAATTTCTTTATCTGTAATCGTATTTTTCCATCGATTATAAACTGCACGCAAGCCGGTTCGTTTTCTCTTATTTCTATGAAATTCAAATTACACGATGAGTGATTCCAATAACGTCTATCTATGTACACAGATAATGCATCTAATGATGCATAATGCATACTCTTCAGGTCTTTGAAGTTTTTATGACTCATATCACTTGAAACACTACAGTGTATTGCTTGATTCTCCTTTCTAATGTCATAAAATGAAAACACTGCATTGAAAAATTTATAAAGATAAATTACAGATATTTAATCTTATAAACCTGAATAGTCCAATTATTCTTTGCATTTCTCAAAGCTGTAGATATTTATTATAAAATGTAATTGTTACCCACATGTAGGTAGACTTAAAATACTGTAATTAGATTGTATCATGTGGTCGTTAATGACCTACAGTCGGTGTACAAAGTATTCATACACATTAAAAAAACGAATTACTTTTTCAAAATTGTACCCAACAGCTTGAGTTTCTTTTCAGACGTTAGAAGGATTAGTTTACTAGCTAATGTGTAAATAACTTTTTTTAAAAATTGTTATTAGTCGCAATTGCGAAGGAAATAGCAAAGGTCACGATTTTTAAATTTTTTATCTGTCTAAGTCAGTTATATACTTGTACAAAGTTACATCGAAATCGATCAAGGATGTTACGAAATATAATTGATTGAAAATAGCGAAAATCGGAAGAATCTGCGATTTAAATGAATCGTAAACCGTACATTCAAAGATTTTTACATCTTACAATGCCCAGAGCTTTTTTATCCGTCAGCCAATTTCACACAATGAAACTTTGTACATACATATAACTTACTTACAATTAGATTTACAAAATACATGTATTAAATTTTCATTACAGGCACAGATAAAAAATTAAAAAATCGTGGTCTTTACTGTTCCCTTCGTAATTGCGACCAATAACAATTACAAAAAAAATTATTTACACATTAGCTAGAAAACTAACCCTTCTAATGTGTCAAAAAAACTCAAGCTGCTGAGACTAATTTTGGAAAATTTATTCGTTTTTAAAAGATGTACGAATACTCTGCACACCGACTGTATATGTTGATGCGAACCTTATAGTTAAACAAGATGTATAAACAAAAATGTTCTATCAAAGATCCTGTCGTTGTGAGAAATTATTCACAAGCATATTGTTCATAACACTTATTCACCGAAGAGTCATCGCGTTTCCTGCTAAATAGAAAATTAGCTTAATTTGAAATCTGCAGATGATTCACGGATATGACTCAAATGCAAAATATTAGTGTGTGCATACAAACGCATTTAAAAAAGTTGTTTTACACAATTTGGTAGACACAATAGTTATACCATGCAACTGTCGTTTGAATTCTTTTTTAATATCACTTGTAGTTCTTGAGATATTTCACTAAAAATAGAAAATTGAAAGTTTTTCAAGGGTTGGTTTTACTCTTTCAATGCCAGAAGTATCACGAAAAATTGGGTTGTAGTAAGCATAACTCTACTTGCGTGCAAAGTATTATAGTTTTTTGAATTTACGGGTTCGATAACTTCTCTTGCAAGTGAATGAAGAATGAAGAGTGAATAAAAAATTTATTTTACAGTATCACGAAAAGGAAGGAGATCTTCGAGAAGAAAGTCACGCGGAATCGTAAATTAAAAGTACATTCACCCGCGAAAGTTCATCTATATTCATTCATCCATCGATACGGAAACAGAATTTCTCTGAAAAGAATGTGAAACAGAGCAAAAATCATTCGTACTGACGTTCTAGAAAACCTCCACCAGAACCTCTCTCTTGTTCATGAATCAATCCTAACGGAGTAAACAGCAAATTTTTCAAAGGCAATTTATTCACATGTTTATTTCCAGCCATAAACAAGTTTCATCACTTTGTTTAAATTTATTTTAGTCAATGAAACTTCGTGTTTGATGTCGATCCATTAAATGTTCAGAATTTAGTAAGTTTTCATCACAATTAGACAAAATTCGTATCAGAAAGAATTAAATCATTGAAATAATTATTCAATTACTTACACGTATCTACGTGGGTCAAAAAGTGATTGAACAATACGTTTGTGCAAATATAGTAACCTTAAATCACTCAACCTATACATATTGTATAGTGAGTGTAAAAAGTATTCGTACGCCTTTTAAAATAGAATAACTTTTTTGTAATTGTACCAAACAACCTGATTTTTTATAATCAATTAGAAACATTGATTTACGAAATGATATCAGGAAAAGCTTTTCCAAATAATTATAATTTACAAGGTTACATGCAAAAATAGAAAAGGCATTTTTTAAAACTTTTTTATTTGTCTAAAATATATGTTTTGTAGATCTATGTTAGTTATACACATACTGAAAATTTCATGGAAATTGGTTAACGCAATAAAAAACCTCACGCATCGAGAGATATACGATTCTGTGGATTTTAAGCAGAAACTAATCAAAAACCTTGTAAAACTACGATTTTCACCATTTTTAACCGCTTGTTGCTCCTGTGTATGTGAATCAATTTCGATAAAATTTTCAGCATGTGTGTAACTACTGTAAATCTAGAAAACATATATTTTTTTAAATTTTCTTTAAGGGCCTAATAAAAAAGTTTTTAAAAATGCCTTGTTTATTTCTGCATGTAACCTTGTAAATTATAATTATTTGGAAAATCTTTTTTGCGTATCATTTCGTAAACCAATGCTTCTAATTAATTATAAAAAATCAGGTCGTTTGGTACGATTATATGTAGAAGAGTTATTCTGTTTTACAGGGCGTACGAATACTTTTTACACTCACTGTAGATGTGTTAGCGTCCGCACGTTTTCCGCAGATCGAGGGTTGGTGTCGGCGGGACTCTTAGCGTTTGACCTTGACGGATTTATGACGGGGTCTTCTTGTTACCAGCGTGCGGTCTCTAGAGAGGGTGGTTGAGACTAAACAGACCTGTCGGCACTGTGGGTTAAAAATCGGAAAACGAGGATAAAATTATTTTTGAAGTTTGGATACATAAAAATGTTGCGGTTTTATAGATTTTTAGTTTGATAATCGGATTCTGTTTAATTCGAAATCTACAGAGTTCTTTTTATAAACGACGTTACTGGGACTGACTTGTTGGTTCACAATCGAAATTGTTACTGAAGAATCCATAAAAAAGTCTTTAGTTTTTAGCCATCGACCATAGACTACTGAAAATTATGAAATAATCACCGGTAAGTTGTGTTACTTTCTTATAGAGAATATGTTTTAAAAAATATGTGTTGACTGTTCTTTCTGCTAATCGGAAACACAAAAATGGGAAGTATATTGTACATTATGAATGTGGCTGAGATCTAAACCAAGATAAATTAGAAATGTTGATTACGTACAAAATGGCGATATTTTGAACTGAAATGACTGATTTTCTTATATTTTTCTGCCTTTGACACGTTGGAAGAATAAGAAAAGGGACGGATTTTAAAGTTTTGGGGAATGCGAAGATCCTCTAGAAATGTTAAGTGTATTGGTTAACTAGAACTTGAGATATCCTGACAATATTTTAACTACGTCAATTTTCCATATCCAGACAAATCCTTTTGCACACATATTCTTCAACACTGATATTAAAGAAACGGTGAAAAAATCGATTTTTTGCAATACTCCATTAATTAAATATTGTTTGGAGGCGTTGAACTGTTCGACGACACGGTGTCGAACCGTTTCAAGGTTCGCGAGGCAGGTTCGCGGCACTTATTGGAAAAATTCACACCGTCCTGCGCCAATGCACTCTGCGATAATAGCATTGTTGTTACCTGCACCGCACAGACGTTCTAACGTGACACGGAGTAGCTCGTGCTACTAAAACCACGAGCCTTCCTATCTCTTCAGTTGCCGTCCGAGCGCGCCGCGATCCGAGTCTTCTTTTTCGCAATCCTTTCGACAGAGGCCCGATCTAATACGAGTGACAAGACTCTCCCTAACTCTTTTCTTTATCGATTGCTAATTCCGTTCCTCGCGCGCTCTGTGCCGGAATGACTTTGCTCGCTCCTCTTTGAATTTGTTTCTGAGTGGTCCTCGAACCTGTCGCATACCATGGACTAGGATGAGAAGTGTCGAATCGGTTATCTGTCGGACAGTGTCAGCGAAAGATTCGTCTGTGCGAGTCAATTCTATCAGGTGCACCAATCAGACACTATTTTCCGATTGGAAATATACGAACAAAATATCTTTCGAATTTTCTAGTTGCAACAATATTTACAATAAATATATACACGAATTTTTAATTACCAATCAAGGAAGAATAGTGAATTGGCGCACTTGATATTATACTGAAGTGAATCGAAGTGTAAAATTTTAAACAAACGGGTCAATAAATATTTTCTTTAGTTTCTTCAAAATTGGGTCTGAGAATATTAGAATTTTATTAAAGATTAGTATGTTAATTAAATAAATGTAGAATTTTTGGTTTTGATATGTGATTAGGTTTTTCTGGTTGCAATTTGTGTTAAATATGTGCATTCACTGTAAATATATGTTCGAAGTTATGATTTAGAATCGAAAATAAAAATAATGAATAATTCATTGGTGCAGTTAAAATTATACTGAAGTGACTCGCAGTATAAAATTTTAAACGAAAGTGACAGTAAATATTTTTACCGTTAGAGATTAGTATATTACATATATTACAAAAATTCGTAAATGAGTTTTCAGTGCACAGATTTTCACGAATTTGTGACATAACATGAGTAGAGCGAGGAACTGAATGAAATCTAGAATTCAGGGTATAAATTTCGAAAGCCTCGCGACGAGCTATTGAAGTGAAGAATAACTATAATGACTGGTTTCAAAATCACAGCACAGTGACTCCAACCTATCTGCCTCGTAACCGGATAATTCGTTACTAGCCTGAGACTTCTCGTAATGCGACGAACAAGAGTGAGAATTGCACAAAGAGCTCATCACCGTTGTTTTGTTTAAATTTTTGTGAGTGACGCGACCAATCCGTGTGGAACATGTGGAACCGGAAGGTGTTCATCAGGATTGTCGAAGTGGTGTGTGGAAGTCAATATCCAAAGTACTCTAACACGGAACATTCAAAATTGCATTTTCTGTCGAATTTAAAGTTAAATGAATCCCGTCACATATGGTACATTCCAATGTAACCATCTTAATTGATTTAGCTCCTCGTTCTCAAGGCACAAAGATTCCTTCGGATGTTCCCACAATCAATTATTAGTAATTACTCCCACGTTTAACGACTCACAGTAGAAGTGAGAAAAAAGATTGAACAAGAAACAATGAATTTAAATTGTTTCCCCGCTTTCTATTTCGTTCGTTCAAATGGAGAGATTGCAATTGAAGAAAAACGTTCGGTTTGCAGGTGCTTTGTCTCGCCTGTGTGGTGGCACTTAGGGTAACGGACGATGAGAGTCGGAGGGTGTTCCATTATCTGAGAAGTCGAAGCAGAGAATGGTCCCTTTTGAATAACGTCACGTGGGGTGCAATAGGTTTGAACATTTTGATTTTATTTAATTTAATTGTTTCATTACTTTTATCAACGAGTCAATTTATTATTCGAATAATGAGATAATTCAGCCGTTCATTTGCCAAATCAATTAATCCTACAAAATAAAAAGTAGAGAAAATTTTGAAACAGTATATGTATATTCATTTTTCAAAGTTCTTTGAACCTCTGTCATTTGGTGGTATGTATTTAGAAAGTTCATCCATTTACTTCTTAACATGAAGTGTACAACAAAAATATGTGAAATATTATCTTGGGCTCTTTTATGCAACTTTAAGTATAAATACTCTTTTAAGGAATATTCGAAGTGTAAAATATTAAGTATTGATCAAGTGCTTTGGCAGTAAAGTGTTAAAAAACTGGTAGCTAATCGATTTGGCCTCCGAACAGCTAAATTGTCTTCTATGTATTTGAGAGAGAGGGAGGGAGAAAGTTGGTATTGAAAACATTTATAACTGTATATTTTCATACTTTAATAGACTGCGGATATTTATAAACAAAAATTGTTCGAGTCAGTTGTAATAAATTAATTGAAAATGCATTTTCTATTTTAATCATCTTAAATGGTTTAATACAATATAAAAATATCCATTAATCCATCTAATAATTTTACATTTTTCTATTTGACCTATTACTTTTTTGTCATGAACGCAAAAAGTCCGTAATCTATTAATTAGATTGAAGAAAACTACCCGCGTATTGCTAGATGATCAGTAAATACAGAGGCACTCGAGAAAAACCACACATAACAGAATGTACATAGATTATAAATAAATTTCTTCTTATGAAGGTGGAGATACGAGATGCTTTCGTTGGAACACTTTCATTTCTAATTGCCCCTCGATTCAGTGAACCTCAGTAATCTGATAGTTCAAAACACCTGTCTATCATGGCATTCATCTCCTTTCTAAAGATAAGGAAATGAAAGTCTCTATTTTGATTTGTTCACTAATTGCATACTAGTCTGCTGCCTGATAAAATGCAGAATTTATGAATAAATGAGTGCCGGAAGACATAAAAACATTCATTATCGAAGATTTCCTTTTATATCTGGCGATACGTTTAAACTGTTAACAGAAGAAGAAAATATATATTTAGCACTAGACCCACAAAACATTAAAAGCTCTGCACTATTTTATAAAAATAACACGAATGTACTTGTTCAGATTTTAGCAATTTTTATTATAATATATGAGCCGTTGTTTTTCAAAGTGGAATAAGTCCATTTTTGGAAAAATGAGTTAATGGTGGTTTTAATCAGATACAGATATACAATTTTTTTTTAAATTAATAAATGAAGGACTTAACACTTTCAAAAACAAATTCATCTTTACAGTTACAGAAACCATCATCATTTCTCTATTTCTCTGTGTGTTTGCAAAAATTGTACGAGCATCTGTAGTCTATATGTAGAACAGGTGCACTAAGTAAAAATTTAAAATAATTCCAGAGTGCAAACAATCTTGTAAAATATTTAAGGAAAAATTGGGAAAGCTGGTTTGTTTGCAAAAATTGAGTAAATGAAATGTCACGTATTTAGTCTATTGACCAGGTGCACTAGGAAAAAATGGAGAACACAAATTCGGAGGAGTGCGAACGATTTTGTAAAATAGTGATTTAAGAGGAAATGATTCTTGAAATTGTTTGTGGCTTTAAAATGCATAACGTGTGACTTTTGTTAATCTAGGCGCCGCTCTAGCGACTGCGACTTGTGGTGGTTACATAATAATAACGACGGGTCTTCTCATTGCCGCTGCCACGGGAGAGCTCGCCGGTCGAAAGACGGTAATTCTTTTCCATTTTCGTTCCTCTCTTTTTCGTGTAGTAGTTGCAACACGGATGAGAATTCGTAAAGTGCGTATCCTAGGAATTCTTAAGTTCTTTCAGTTTAACAATTATACGAGACCTTGCAGTCCCTAATAGACCTATTGTTTGAGCTGTCGGAGATATTCTTTCCCCTTTACATGGTGTCCTTCGGAGACACTGATTTTTATCGCTCCGCTGTTGTCTTATTGAATGACATGGCTATACAAATTTAGTCATCATCCAAACAAGTTATTTATTCGTGAAGGATGACTTTCATTGCAATAATTACCGTCTTTAGATTATTCTACTTTTACAGTGTATGCAAATACGTAAATTACCATTATAAAATTTTAATTATATAATTAACCCCCCTCCCCTCTAATATTACAATTTGCTTTGAAATTATTTTAATGCGTAAAGTTTACAAATTCTAATAATAATAGTGAAATATTTGGCAGCAATTATAGATTGTGAAAATATATAAATCTTAATTAAATATATATAAAATAGTAATTAATAGATTACGAATTTAATACATTTACAAATTCTATTAGTATCACTAGTGAAAGATAATTGTTCACAATTATTAGGCTGCAAGTTAATATACGCTTATACATTTTAGTTTCCAGATAATATTTTTTATATATACAAATGAATTCATGGCTTTCAGAATTAATGAATTATAACTTTATCTATGTAAGTCTTTTTCTCGATATCTCCCTAAAAGGGAGTACACGCATAGGAAACGATGGAGGATATTTTAGAGGATAGAATTTATATTAATCCCCATTGTAAATGATCAACAAATTCACAATGGTGAGATACGAATTAATTTGTACACCTCAAACATAGTTTGCATTTCAATATTAATCATAGTTCATCTCTTACTTAGTAGAAAGACTTCTTTTTCATTTTGACTATTATAAAAATTGTTTTAGTTTTCCACTTTATTTTTACATTCCATTAATTTATTGCTGAGTTGGTGACAAAAAGATGAATTGCAAATTACCTTCTAGGCTTTCTTCCTCGCCAATCAGCACAGTATCTTCTAATTCAAGGATAACAAGGATTATCAGAGCTATAAATGTTCCAGCTTCTTGCTCACTAAATGTTAAAAAATAGAATAACATTCATCGTCACACTTGCTACATCTTGAATAAATTATATTTTTATAATTCTCGTAATTTGAATGCGAAGCATACATTGGACGAGTAAAAATTATAATAAAATCTGGAGACTCTTCGAGAACACAAATAGCTGTATCCAATTAGTTACAACGAGTAATTAGCTCATATTTTGAATGCGAAACATACATACATTAGAGAGGTAATAATAAAAATCTGGAAACTCTTCGAGAAAACAAATAGCTGTATCCAATTAGTTACAACTTGTTGCAATGAAATTTACGATGTTCTGCGCAGTGGGCATGCAAAATGAAAAAATTCCTAAGGAATTAAGATCAGAAGCATTTTCAAGGCAACAGATTTCACGCTCTCACGAGATGCTAATCTCAATTGTTATTACGTTTCCAATATCCTTCCTGGTGCGCGTCGGTTTCTTCAGGACACGCCTCGTCCATTACACACGATCAGCATAGTAATCGAGCCGAATAGCAACGTGTCGTGGCATGCAGGCTGACAGATCGCTATTTCCAAGGACCATGTTTTCCCCATATTAATTCATGCAGGCCGCGAAATCGTTTCGAAATAGATCACGCATCCGAACGATACCGTGAGAACATCAGCGTAGCAACGCGTTCAGGTAGATCTGTCATTGATGGCCAAGGCTGCTGGTATCCTTAGCGCAACGCTAGTTGCAAGATGAAGCACGTAACCACATCCTTGGAGTATGACCACGTAATGCGTGCACCACTGTGACTTATTTAATGACTCACAACTCAGACTAGGCGGGTCACGATGATTCCTGCATGCATATCCGTGTATGCTTATCTGTGATAAGTGATGTTTACGTTGAAAATTCCTACGCCCTGCCGACGTTTCCAATGACAGAGTTGCACGATGTTGGAATTAGTTGCAAATATTAGGTAACTATTGGATAGTAATTGAACAACAGTAAAATATTTGTCTGGTTACCTTTTTGACCACGATACATATACCCTACTGTGCAAAAGAAAGAAGCACCCAGTATAATTATAAGATATAATGACAAACAATATCTTTACGTAGAATTTGTATTGTACAATGATTGATTTATTGCATTTAAAGTATTATCGATATTATCGATAATCCGCTATAACACATATATAATATATATTCTCAGAACTATACAATTAAATCATTTTTCAAAACTTACTGTGTTCTTATTTGATTTTTTACGCTTTTCTATTAAATATGGCCGGGTGCTTCTTTTTTTTGCACAGTAGTTATTGATATATGTATGTATGATACAGGAATTAATACTGTTCCGGAAACTATTGTACAATATGTATACGTTCCAGGTTCCAGGTCCCGTATCTACGGGTCCGTTAAATGTGATTTCCCGATATCTTTAGGTTCGAAATCAAAGATAGAGCCGCGGTCCTTTGAGACCGCATGTCGACATGAGTAATTTACGTTCAAATGTATCGACGAGTTACCGAACGAGTTACCGAACTAAGAGAGAGCATCCTATAAATATCGTTAAAAAGATATCTGCCTTTTTATTAGAAAATTATCTTGCTTCCCTAAAACCAACAGTAGTGTATGTTAAAACGATTTGCACGATCCAATCCAATGACAAAACTTTTTTGTTTTTAATTACTTCTTTTGCAATGCTCTTATCAAAATATTTGTGACATCTTCCTGATTAAAATGAGACCAAACACGACATAATTAGGAGTAAATTTGCTTGTTGAATTGACGATTCAGTAGAACCTCGATTGTCCGAACTGTTTTCCAAGGTCAACTCAAGGTAATCATGTTATAGGTCGCTTAATGTGGTATTAAAACAAAGATTCATTGACTTTATAAAACCTCAAAGTCACCTTGATATCTCATAAAAAATGGGATACAGGAAAATGAAATTGTAATTCATTAAAAGGTTCTTTTCTTACTGACTCACCCTGTGTATCGAAAAAGAAAAATTAAAACTATTTACAATTTGTTAATCTTGTTAGATACCAACATTGGAAATTAACAAGATTGTAAATTAAATTGACAAGGTAGTCTGTATTTTGCTCCACCTCGTTCAAACTCCGTGATTCATTTTCTCGCTTTTGTTCCCCGAATTTGGAAAGAAATTACACAATCGCGGAAACGAGTTCGTATTAAATAATTGTTCCTTCAGTATATTTGAATATGGTTTCTTTTTTTCAAGGAATTGTTCTTCCTCGGACTTGGCATTATTCTTTTCGGCATCGTCGGCGCTTTGTCCCTGGCGTCCATAGAAAACGTTCCCGAAGATTTGGTAGACAACGCCGCGGTGTTTGGAGCACTGTGTATATTGACGGCTTTGGTGTTCATCGCCGATCTGTTGATGGGTTCTCCGAAGAAGAAAATTAGTCAAGGCATGACAGAATTGTCTAGCAAAAAAGGTATTTAGTTCCAAGAGAAGAATTATGTATATGTATGAGGAGAATATTATCGTCCTATAAATAACGCCTTGTATCCATTAAACGCTCGTTCCATGCTGACTGAGACGTTTTTGCTCCACTTTCCGCTCAGGCAACTTGATGTTCCGATTATATAGATTGATGTATTATTATACAACTATTTCATTATGTAATTGATCTGTTAGAGATTCGCGATGAGACCGAGATTTTAGGGTGGGTGCCATGGGGTGCATTATGGTCCTCTTACCAGAAGGTCACCCCCTCGAAATATTTTTAGTAGAAATCCAAGATAGAAATTTGCACTATGTTAAAAGTCTCAATAGACTGAGAAAGTAACAATTTTTACTGAAAGTCGTGAAAAATCAAAATTCTCAACGACAAATAACAAAGAAATTGTTCATAAAACGCACCTTCGTAATTGTTTCTACTCTAACCTGTTATACATATATTCGCAAACGTGCCAAGGAAAAATTCGCGAAACAGAAGATAATTTTCAACAGAACTAACAAAATTACAGATTTAAGATGAAGAAACTAAAACCGAGCTACGAAAAATAACAAAGAAAATATGATAATCAGTCCTATGTATTTCAATGAACTTCGTATAATTATTCTTTGTCCGTTTAACGATATTACAGCTAGACACTTGGCGACCCTGACTACCGAGAAGGAATCAAAACCGGTAAAACCGACTGCGAAATCCTCGAAAAACGAGGATGGTACCATAAACGACGGTTTCGACAAAACGGAAGAGAGACATCAGAAAAGTTCACCTGAAGAGATCTCCGAGGATCCGAGGAGATGGGAACAAGATCGTCCAACGAGTCAGTCCTTCAAAGGGATGCCAAGGGACGAAGAGAATGGACGCTTGGTGCATGATGAACGCAGGGAATACACGCAGAATTTCGAGAATGGTAGAGCTCTCAGAGATTCGGCGAGGCTTCGAAGCTCTGAGATGCAAACGAATGGAATCCGAGACTCGTACAAGACGGACCACAGACATGACATGCCTAAGATTGTTTATAAAGTACAGGATATTTATCAGCGACCTGTAGATGAAGTGGACACTCCCCGTTTTCCAACGGAAATGAACACTAGAAGTGACACCATGTTTGCCAAGGTTGTTAATCCAGGTGTGAAAATTATGAAGGTGGAGCACGATGTTGACGAAGCCTTCGAGTCTTACAGGTAGATCAATCATTATACATATAAAATATGCACATGCAATTATACATTATTATTATACTTTACTATATATTTTGTAAGAAATGCAGATATTGTCAGAATAATTCATTATGTGTTATATTAAATAAGAAATTATAAATAAATTGGTTATTATATTTAAAGGGACAGTCTGACGAAGCTTAACACAGACACATTTTATTTTTAACTCACTGAAATTTTTTATAAAAATATGAATTTGTATAGTGTTTTACAGTGTCAAGATAAGAATAAGTTTTATCAATACATACTATCTTCGGTGTATCGTGCAGTAATAGAAAATAAAAGAGGGTAATAAAATTGTACTAGCAGAAATTATTATTTATTATTCTTATCATTATTTATTGCAGTTGCCCTGTTTACGGTTCTACGTAAAACAAATATTAACATCTCATGTAAACACATTAACTAATTTATTATAGGCTAATAATTAATATAAGAATATTTATTTTTGATATTACATAGCTTGAAAATCTGTACAGGAAAAATCTCTTATTTTCTCGTTACCTTGACAGGTACTCGGATACCAGCCAGTACGACAACGTGCCAATTCGCATGCGAGGAGCATCGCCGAATCACAAAAAGAATCGCGACGTCTCCTTCAACGTTCCATCGCCGCCAAAGGGTTTTGGGAAGGCGTATCATAAAATGAAAGACGAAATGGAAATGCTGGAAGACTGTTTCGGCTCCCTTCGAACAGCCAGCACAGGTACCCAAACACCTGGAGCAGCTCGAACACCTTCGTCGCCTACTGATCCTGGTTATGTTCGACACACTGCCAGTAACTGGCCCCAAGAAACGAAGATGAGGACACCCGGTGGTAGCCCCGTTCATGCGAAAAATTAATTCACTCTAGAAAGACTAAGCAACTCTTTGCCGGCGTAACTATTTATTTGTGACAGTAAGTCTTTTTTTATATTTTAAGCAGTATGAACAATGTATTTTTTTACTAGTTTTAACACGTGAGACTCGAGAACCTTTATTATAGTTTTTGTAGAGTTCAGTGTACAGAATTTGGCGATCAGTTTTATAATGTTTGGTTTGGTTTATCAGCCATTTGACATCAGTAAATTTTTTTAGACTGTTTTACCAAAACAGAAAAGAAGCCATTTTAGTTGAGGGTTTTAAGGATTTTTAAAAATATTTCATATTGTGTTTGGTAGATTCGCCCAGTCTCGATTTCATGAACCAAAGCTCCTACTCAGTTTTCATTGATATATTCTTCGTTTTATGAATAGTAAAATATATTTTATCTATGTATGAGTTTCTTTATATGATACCTTTTACAGAAAACATTTCTTTTTATAGAAACCTTATACTCGACTTGAACATTCTATTGCTTTATGTGAAATGTCGAATGTTCAAAAATGCTAAATACTACTTTTACTGAGAAACAAATAATTCTATTGAAATAATTTATTATTTTATATTGATTTCTATTTACTTTCACTGCCTCTGGTCATCAATAAATACATATGTAATACCATGTTTGTCATTTATTGTTTATTTAAACAATATATTGTTCGATGAGACTTCATCTTGTTAAAAAGGGGTGGGTACTTTAAGATACAAACTCCACAGGGTTCGTATATGTAGAAATTTTAATGTAAAGTTTAACACCCTCTGTTCACATCGATACGCAATACGTACAATTATTAATAATAATGTCTTCTTATGATAACATGTAACCGCAACTTGTTAGTCTCCATCAAAACAGTACTCGTTAAACATTAGTCTTCAAACGGATTTACATTAAGAATAATCATTCGTGTACCGTATTGTTTCTTTTTCTTACGTTTCGTATAAATAAAACAACTCTAAACCGAGGCTCCGTTCTTAACCAACGTAACAATTAATTAACCGGCTACTTCTCCGACAGAAACTCGCCGTCACGATCGAGAAGAAAAAGAAATCAATCGGAAGACGCAAAATTGGTCGAGAGCAGTGTCGCCAGATCAGGGGAATTGACTCGCATTGAGGGGAAAAAGTTACCCTCCCTCTGACATTATGACGAAACGCGTCACGTGACCGGGTCGTGGCGGAAGCGTGGGGGAATAGCGTCGTAGAAGAGGAAGGTAGAGTGGGGAGACAAGTCTTAATCTGGCGACTCTGGTCGAGAGTGTCAACGCGTCCTGCTGTCTTTCACCAAAAATCGAGAACGTTGACAAAGTTTCGCGCGCAGGACCGTCGTTCTCTTCTTCGATCTATGTATCGACTTTCCCGTCTAAAACGTTTCTAAACGCGTATTTACAGAGCCGAGAATAGCTGCTTAGATATTTGAGCATTCGTTCTTCTGTCTTCTTCTGTCTTCGGTGCATCAACGTTCACGCGTTACGTACAAATTGGCTCGCGTTGGCGAAGACAACGGTTTCGAGAACCGATTCTGGTGTAACTAAATCGTCTAATTCTATGATAATATTTAAAACGTTCCATTAATCTCTGTTGTCTTAATCGTCGACGCACTCTCGCGAATGCATCGGTTCATTGCTCGATCGTTTATTATTCTTTCGTTTTCATCATACAAGATTATAACGTCGATGAAAGAACTCTCGCAACGAGAAACAAATGCATGGGACTGAGTTCTTCTTGTTTTCCGCTCGTGGCAAACCTCGCGTTCGTTCTTCGTTTTTGCTACTAACACTCTCTAAACATATTTACAGATTCAAAGACTTTCAACACCTCTCTCTCTCTCTCTAAACATCCGAATGACTCCCCATCGTTTTTACAATACCACCCCACAATAATAAATAAATAACAACAGAGTAAAACGCGAAATTTGGGGATCTCCCTGAACCACGAACAATAACATCATTCCTGAACAGAATATTGACTTTCATTGTTAGTTAATATTTTCTTTCTCGCTCTTCGCAGCTTCGAAAAATGATTTTCCTATTCTGTGTCTTCATTGGAGAGGTCGATTGCGAGCAAGAGGCATGCAAGATCTTAATACATTAATTGTGAATTCGTGGACATAATTAAACGTTATTAGAGGACTTTCGCTCCAATATGCTTAAACTACAGACTCCTTGGACACCAATATTTTCTTTGCTTCGTACTTCCTTCGTTTAAATAGGTATGTACAACGATCAACGATCAATTAATCAACAACCAGGGATGATCGAGAGCCTTATCTCATTCCAAATCCAATCCCAGTGGCTTGATTGTTGGTCGCCCTTTGCTCCATGGTGATGTATTGTCTAATCAGCCGCGAGATTTCGTGTGCTTGCTCTGTCTGGAGCCTGGTGATCCGTTGCTGCATCAAATTGCCACACTTCATGTCCAAATAGAGGGTTCCTTCCTCGGATTTCACTTTTCTGGTGGATATTACTTCGGAATATGGATACTGATGCAACGTCTCCTGCAAATCATTTTTGCCATTTTATCCTTACTGTTGAAACATTTCATTCTGATTATTGAGAATGGGAACAGAAGCTAATCTTTAATTCTTTGTGGACAAGGATTTCTTAAAATATTGAAAATATTTTCTTCAGAAAGCTAAGTCCTATATCAAAGTCTTCAGTACTGAGAAGAAATAAAAATGTGTACTAATCCGTTGTTATAAGATACTCTTACATATATTGTTTTTGCAATATAAAATAAACAAATAAATGTCCATGGAGCTGCTGTATCTTGCAATTAATACAGATAATTTTTATTTTGTATAAAAATTCGCAGTAAGAAATAAAGAATAAGAAAGCTTGATAATGAAATCGTGGCACGATTGTTGCCGTCATCATAGCATTAAGCGTAATGAAAACTTGATAGCAATTTGAAGAAAGTGAAACTGAAAGTCAGCGAGATAATGTTTCCACAGTGTTAGGTTTCTTACGTGTGTGATTAAATCAATGAAATGCACGCCGTGTCTATTGAGCGCCAGAATGTGATCGCCGCCCTTCTCTTTCCCTTCGGGCACCCTCTTCACGGCGAAGAAACTGGATCCGAACAGCGGCCACTTCCACAAAATTTCTGTAACGTGAACGGGACCATTATTATTATCCTTTCTATCGAGAATTTTTATTGAAGAACGACACTCAATACGACGAAATCGACGTTCCCGATCTCGTACGAAACTGTTGCGATTACTGCACTTCCGATTACGGAAAGTACAATTTCGTTTTAGTGTAAATACAAATTGGGTGTATAAATGGGAACACCTAAATATTTCATTTATTTGTTATTGTACGGAACGACAAGACGTGATAAGTATAAATATATTTTTTTACAAGTAAGTATTTTATACTTAATATCGCATATATATATTGTTCTTTTTTACTATTCGTTCTTTTAAATAAAGTAAGTTTTGAGGACATAAGTACAGATTTCATATTATCATCTACAAGTTTAACTTTTTCCAAAATATAATTGACAAAATGGGATAGCACTATTAAAATAATAAGAGTAAAGTATAAATGAATAAGTGATACAATAAAATATATATTACGGTTACAGTTTCCATAAATATTTATACAAAATGAGATATGGTGACGATTTCCCTTTTCTCTCTAACACTTTAGCTCATGGTACTGCGACTTATCAACAGCTTATAGCACTTCGCCCACAACTGTCATCTGGTAGACAATGTAATCTTGGAACAAGGCATGTTATCTGAAGTTGGGTCTATAATTAAGTTCTATATAGAATAAAATTTGCCTTCATTTCCAAACGACCTAGTAGTTCTTATTATAGAAAAGAATCTACAAGACCTTTCTAATCTATTGCACAATTGTTTTATGTTGTCTTATTTATATGTTATTAGATATAATAGTGGATCTCATAGAGGTAATTTAACAAAATTGTCATATTTTAAATATTCACAATTTCTCGAGAATCAAAAATTCAGTGTTCAAATACTTTTTGGATCCACTGTATAAAAAGTGTGTACACTAATTCGTAGCTATCTATTCGTGCATTTATTATTTGTTTATGAACTACTAAAACACCATTCTACTTTCCAAGATAATCTCAATCGTTTCCTTTGCGTTTATCATCTTACTATGAATTTACCATGCGCTTGTCATCTTACAAGTGATTGATCAATCTCCACTATGTTGACTCAAAAATTTGGATTCAAAATCAAGTTACAATTAATCAATTGTAGTAGACACGTATTAATTTGTACACCTAATAATTTCTTTGTGAAAATGATCAGTATATTTCAAATCATTAAATGCTCGAATATCAAATAATTGGTAGCTGATTCGTGTAATGGTCTAACTACATTACTCACCAAGAACTTGTGCTTTACAGGCAGCAACCGTGTTATGTTGCACATTGTTCCATGCTTGTTGAACCATGTTTGCCCATTGTTGCGGTCGTGGCTCTCTCAAACTGAGCACCGGCTTTGGCAACAAGTACTTGATTTCTTTCGTGGTTGGCTCATGCGCCATGTCTGCTGCTCTGTGCAGCAGGGCTGCTATTTGTGCCATGTCGTACTATAATAAATAAAATTATTCATTCCAATTTTCGATTCAATTAATTTGGAGATTTTGTAATATTAATTCATTTTTTGCGCTGATATTTGAGAATAGTTTGATGCAAGCTTCACTTAGTTTCTGAGGTGACTATACACATAAGAATTTAGAGGAAGGAGGTATGGAGTTCTTATTGCTAATATTGCTATTCGCTAACAATTCATAAAAATCTGTGTTCAGTTAAAAAATTGTTTTCACAAAAATGTATTGCTTTTAGAATTTAGAGAATTGAATTTAGAATTATTTTCTATTAGATTTTGCTTATTATATGCATCTTATTTGGCCAACGTTATTGATAACAATTGTTAGTTATTTGGTAATGAAGTTTTCACCTTACAGTGGAGTTACTCTTTTATAGCAATTATATATTCTTAAGCGATACAGCCTGTTGGCACACTTACGACAACTTCTTGAGGTAAATGGTCGCCAGGTAGAACTAGCAGAAGACCCTCCAGATAATCCGGAGCGATCTGGTTGAACACAACTTCTATATACAGCGGGGCGTCCAGTCTCAGAGGGTAGTACCAAACGGATCTAGATTACCAAAAAATTTGTCCAATAAACAATATTTTCAAAACGTTATAAAATCTTGTAAAATTGAAATATTAGATGCACAAATTAATTCGTAGCCTTTCTTCGTGAATTTGTTGATGATGTATAAACTATTTAAATACATTCTACTGCCAAATATTCTATTTAGCTAAATTTATTCTATTTTATAAATGATTAATGAATGTTTAATTTGACGGATGGAAGATTTGGATCTAAAATAAAGTTACGAGGGCCACGAATTAATTTATACATTTAATACATATTAGACATGTTTTCAATTGCAATTAAGTACCTGCAGAATATTAAATAGAAGACTTGATGATTTTTGTGAAGTTCAGTCGTCACATCCAGCACGTATTCGTCTCTAGCTAACGGCATAGTGAATGCATCACCGTCAACGATGCAGTACAATGAGAATTCGTCCATCTCATGGGGATGTCTCACGGATATTATGTTACACATTTCTTCGATGACATCCTTTCAAAAAGAGACAAAGTTAACTATTATCTGCAGCATTAAAACGCCGAACTATGATTTCTCAATTGTTTATCAAAGTACTACAAATATTTAGAAGTAAAAGTTAAAAGGAAATACTAGTAAATACGCACAATTCAATAGAATTTAATACTTCATTTATTTTTGATCTCCAAATAGTATTAGTACCGAAACTTGCATGAATGAATGACACAATTATTATTGAGAAAATTAAATGAATTTATAACACGATGCATTGCATAAAACATAAGTAATTTCTATTCTAGTACATCACTTTTATTTATCAATAACATAAGCAAGTTTCAACAAATTTTATGTTTGAGTAGAATTGGAAAAAAATACACATGATAGTATTTAGGCTTACCTGCACAACCGTGGTACACTTGGTGTTGATAACCCTCTCTGTTCCACCTGGCAATCTATAGATCTGCCTCTTAGCGTTTCTACCAGCGCTGATCGCCATGATTTCGTCGACACTCGGTACATTCTTTCTTCCTCCGTACTTAACAGTCTTCCTAAGATTCTGTAAACACACCGTAGCGGTGCCGTGGTAGGCTCTTCTTTTGTCATACGCCGCCGTTTCAAGGTATTTGGTCAGGTAGGGCCTCAAGCCGTCGCTGCAGGTGAAGTAGGCAGCGACGATGCTGAAGATCCTCCATCCACGCTGGCAACTATCGGGGTTCGGGCTTTTGTTGTTCGTCGTTTGCTTCATTAATTGGCAGTAGACCTCGTCACGGAGTTGCTCGTACTTGTGGCAGTGCTGCAACATATTATTATTATAAAATTTCCAAAAATCAAGTTATAAATTTCCTACCGCAATTAGGGATTTCTGTAGTGAATGTAAATCTCTGTAGCCTTAATTATGCAATTCTCACTTCTCACTGTATTATTGTTTTGCATATCAATATTTTTATAAAGACAATATTCTTTATTGTTTGGTTTGCAAAAGCATCTTACGTGTGAAGAATCTTAAACAAAAAGCTTTATCTTTCTCAAACTGTCTACTCATAGAAGTAACTAATGTTAGTTCCATTAATTAACGAATTAATTGTACGTATTTTATACATTAATTTCTAAAAATATTCTTTATTTAACACGTTGATTGCCACACCAATGCTCATAAAAGTCACACAAAATCCAAACAACAATTTAATCATGCAAGAACAAAAGAGACAAAGTTTACCACAACAGTAATTGTTTTCAAAATAAATAATTTTGCTGGATTGTGATGGGTAAAACAAAATTCTTCTATAAAATGTCATGGTTCATTAGTGAAACCGAAAAACCGCCAGCAGATCTACATACAACGATGTACCAATTTTTATATGCACCGATGTTTTTATACCATTTTGATGAGATAAGTATAAGAAAAGTTCGATATATTAATTGTTGCTTAATGTTTCAGTATTAGTTCCTGTTTGCGAGGTAAGAATGGTGTCCCTTGGTGTCAAGTTACGTTGATTGCCGCGGACCTATCAGCAAGAAGAAGAGAAAGCTGGTTTCACTCTCGGTAATTGTTTGAGGAATTAACGCCTCGCAAGTGATTGCAGCCGCTAAGATGTTGATCTTTCTCCGTACGGGTTGGGAGATTGTTTTGGAAGAAATGAAGAAGGAACAGTGAAATGAAAACCACCATCGTGCACTTAGGAGCCCAGCTTATTCTCTTCTTCAGGTAATATTCGTAACTTATTCTTGTATTGTGTGATAATTGTGAGATAGTTTCAAGATAATAACCCAAAGAAAGATTGATTAAATTGACAAGCATGAAGCAAAGTTTCCTTTTTGTAACAGTGAAAAGAACTTCGATTTAGTTAAGGTAATCTCCGCGCATCATTTAGAACGTGATCGATGCACTTTCTTCAGAGAAAATGGGGTCTGATGAGATAATTCAAGGGAAATCATAAACCTCTATTGCCACATGTAGACTATTATCCTGCAGTGTGCTACTCTTCACTGTCCTATATAGAGACTTCTTCGGCATGTTTCATTATACTAATTTTATTGCAAAGCTGAACGAGATATAAAGCTTTCTAAGTGTCAATTACATCTAATGATATCTTTCTGTGCTACTGGAAACTTACTGAAAGTCACAAAATGCTACTAATTATTATAATACCCTGCAATCTTTCTAACTAGATGTGAAGAACATGATATTTGTGCAACTTTGCTTCTCTTTTTAATATATCTAATCGTCTACATACCTTTCCCTAGAGTGCTCTTACTTATCTGGAATATTTATATGCACATCTAGATCGGGTTGTAAATATAAATATGTTCTAAGTTTAATGATTTACATTGCAAATGCAGATAGCTGTGATTCAATAAAAACTACATACAGTCATCGATTTAACAATTGATTGTCTGTAATTCTTTACTTTGTTAATAAATGAAAAGATAATATTTAGGATAACTGAACAAATAGAATATTAAAAATATCTTTTATTGAATCTTGTCTTCAAGATTGATGATTCTGAACGATTAGCTTTGGTTTAATAAAGTTACCATTCTGTAAATAAATAATTAATCCAGTACATAAACAAGTTGCTCAACCTCGTGTCAAACAAGAAAATATTTTATCATAGTGAAGCTACTCTATAAATTGCCTAGTCTCGAGTCACAGTCTGTGTAGTTGTTCTATTTCATCTGTCCTCTAAAGCTTCCTAAGGATACAGGATCTAAATCCTCACGAGTCCTGATGGGGCTTGACTGTCATACGGTTGTGTTAGTATATTGAGAGTGTACCTTTAATTAGAATCTGCAAAGTGTAAGACGATTGAAAGAGTGTTCTGCATCTCATTAAATAAATAATTTCGAGTTTATGGAATGTTTGGAGTTGCTGGGCTGGCAGCCAAAGGAAGTCTAGAAATTCCGTCTCGCATAAAACTGTAGTACTCACCATCAAGATGGTGTAAACGCATTTGACCTCGCTGGTGTCCGGAGGCAGAGGTTGGTCGCCCATGTACCTCATCAGGCAAAGGAAACATTCGACGGCTAGACCACTCAAATCACCGTCCAACCTAAGTAGACTCTGCTCTATTGGCACAGGGGAGTACTTGACGAGGTCCACCTGTTCCTTCCAGGTCCATTCCGCGCCATCTTGTTGACCTTTACTCTTCTTGCTCTTCTTTTTGCTCTTCAGCGACTCGATGACTTTCAGGGAACCGCTTATGGAGCCATCCGCGGTCTTCAACATCTCGAATCTGTCGAACGGAATACACACAAATGAATACTTTCGTTCGTTCAGAACTTGTCCGAAGCGTTCGACAAAAGTTGAAGCTAGAAAACTAAGGTGTTATCGGCACGGGTTCGGCGATCGTACGGGGTTCTAACCGCGCAAGAACACTGCTCGAATCAATTTAATGAAGAAACGGGACTCGGAGGCGACGCGAGTAATAGCCGTCCAAAATGGAAAACCTCTTGACGAAGGTGCACCGGTCCGTAAACGGATTTTCCATTGCTGGACGTTGTTACCGAGAGGGAAAAAGTCCCGTTCAGAGTACTGAATGGGTGGTCGTCGCTTGTCAAAGTCGTGTTTAGGAAATCGGTACTCTAGTTAGGTGTTTTAATGAGCCTTCTTTGACGCTGCTCCTCGCATCCTGCTCGTTCGTTATTCTTTTTACGTTTTTACCCTGGTTCTTCTCGCGCTCGGTTTATTACTGCACTTGAAATCTATTTTTATGCTTCTACATATCATTAATCCTCATACGCTCCTCAGAAATGGTTGCACTTTTGCTTTACACAATCAACAAATTATGTTCCATTTATGTCGCCGTATTTTCAAGACATGCATCTCACAGATGGAAAGAAATATAGCGAAAACAGTAAATGGGCGAATCTTCTTCCTGAACGTATGGGAGGGTTCTTCGACCATTTGATTTTTGTTAATTCACACTTGCGTACGTTTCTATTCGAGTTTTCACGGTCATTTGTTAGAATATAACTATTGAATTATATTGTTGAAACAGCACAACTGTAGTTGCTCAAAGTAGAACAGAACTTTCCAACTTCAACGTGCATGCTGAGCCAAGAAGGTGATGGAACTGACTATGCGAGCTAGCGAACAGGCGATGTTACTTTACCACGCATTGAAATTACCAGAGCGGTGCTTGTATTCATGTAATTTTCGCGACTCTTTCACAGAAAACGCGACCGCTATGATAATTTCTTCTGCACGACATTATGATCAGCACAAAATAAAGTGGTCGAACCAACATTCATTGCAATCTCATTTCCTTGTAATAAACAATTCATCTATCGTTTAAAAATAAACTTGAGCTGCCAAGATAAAATATCTTCTCATTATGCATACTGATAATTATCAATTTGAATTTTGTAGAGGGATTAAAACAACTGGGGATTATTGATATATTATTTTCCACTAAAATTATTCAAGCAGGAAAAATTCTTCGATTGTTTCTTGCAACAGATGCAGAACATTTTTATTTTGCATAAAGGAGCAGTCTACTAGCAATTGTCATTCTTTTAACATTACATCCATAACTATTAATATGTAACACTTTATTTATTGGAAGCCTATTAATAGGATTTTAATTAGGGTATTTTATATAATAATTCTAAGAAAAACAATTAGATTACGTTACTGGGGGTGTGTTGTAAAATTCTTAAGCATAGACCATAGATTTTGAAATATTAGGAAATAATCGCCGGTGGATAATGTGTTAATATAAATGATTAATGTGTTCTCACGAGAAATTGTTGGCTGGCAATGACGTGGACAACCACACACATTCACAAACGATTACAGGACAGCCACATTCGTAGTAAAACATTTGTAATCAATATGACCCCATTGTTCTCTCGATGCACTATGAAAATTGGGACGTTGACGTCAAGTTCTTGACACTTTTCTGAATGAACACCACTTTAACAAATCGTTTTCCCGCGATCACAACGTGAAACGGTGCAAAGCTTCAAAAGGGTAACTCAATGGGAAGATGCCAAAAGAAGACGAGGAGTACTTGCTAGCCGCGCGCTCGCCAAGATGGTCGATGTTACTATGAGAACTGCAGTGCGTTATGCTTTCTCAACACGGCTGTCTCGCGTTCCTTGCGTAAGACAGGCCAATTAGTCTTTAACATTAATTTCCCTTTTATTGCTGTCTCAGTTTGGCATAGGTGTTTCTACTTAAGTATACCGAGAAAATTTCATGTTTCAATACGACATATAATTATACATACTTACTTGTCCGGGTCTAAAGTGTACAGCATGCAACATTCGGAGAAGGAAATTAGTTAGAAACACGTTTTTTGTAATGTGGATCGAATATGTTCAACTCTGCACTATTTGTTCAATGAATAATTCAATTAATCATTTTTATGATTTTTATATTTTGTTCGGGGATTGAGAGCAATGTCTGGTTCGAGCGAATGTTGCGAAATTGTTCATTTCTTTCGAACTAATTCGTGTAAAACTCTTTTGAATTGATAATGCTTTAGTAACATGAATATGTATATTGTACGTACAGCATGATTTAATTATGCACAGCACAATTCACGTAATTACGTTATTTAAAACGTACATTTCACGTACAGCATAAAATAATTCTTTTTTACGGCAATGGCACGTGAACTCAGAAAAATAAAATGTTTTACCTAATAAATTATATGTATTTTCTATTTTAGTGTTTAATTTCGCTAAAAATGCTTTATATCAACTTTGAATTTTTGAATTGGTTGAGGATAACGATAGTTATGTATTTGTTGTAAACATAAAATTGAATTAAATGCTTAAATAAGCTCTTCTCAATATAATTGGAAAAAAATTCTTTGAAATCAGTACCAGTCAAGGAACCGTTCGAAATACACCTTAAATAAAACAGATAAAATGTTGGCGAGGAAGCTGAGAAAGAATTCAGAGTGCAAAGAATTAGATAACGAAGTAACGTGTGGCTTTTAGTTAGAAGGTATACTAACTTTTCCGTGCTCTGTCTGAAGTTGAGCATGGCGTACTGCAAAAGAGAGTGTTTTCCATCGTTCACCACTGGTCCGCTCTCGTAGATGCCATCTTCTTGTAGCCTGCCGTTGTCTTCCGGTTGCCGCCATTCCTGGTTAGGGCTAAGCCGCTGGTTCTGCTGGTTTTTCTGATGGTTCGTCTGGTTCGCAGCCGCCACGTGGTTGTTCGGCGCACGACTCGCGGGCACGTGGTTCTCGTGATTCGAGATAACGTGATTAGACTGACCGTGTGATTGCACGTGATTCAAAGAACCGTGATTCGCCTGCGACTGGATCGACTTTGTTATCTGGGACACGTGGTTCTCGTGATGGTTCGACTTGTGTAGTGGCTTCTGATCGACCTGCAAGCAAATTACATTTCAAATTATTATCAGTATTTACATTTCAACAATTACTACATATCTCCTTACAAGAATCTGATTTACACACTTTTCGTATTTTAATTTTAATACTCGTACGTAGCAGATAGTACATTTCATACTTATGAGTAGACTACAGATCTTTGTGCAAATTCAAAATTTTCTATGTCGATTATAAGGAACACAAGTGAAATGATAAAATTGAACTCAGCATTGATTGGAGGATACAAGAAACAGATAGACACTAATTTCTTCTTTTAATAATTTTTCAGTTGAAAATAATATTAGAGTATCTTTCAATTCTTTAAACATTTTATCTGTTTTGCATTCGACATACGGACGACATATATGGTCCTAAATGCATAAAATCCTCAATCTAATGACAATGTATTCCTTCTTTTAATCATTTCACTGTGTAAAAAATAAATATTATGACATTATTAACTACCGAGCACCATTGTTCCTTTACAATCATTGAAACTATAGAAATGTCTACTTCGGAAATTTTCTAGTATATTTCTATACATATATTAGGTTGGGGAAAAAGAAATCCATTATTTTTACGTTATCTCAAGCGGAGAAATGATGGATTTCTTTTCCCCAACCTAATATATTAAAAAATCTGAATAAACTCAACATTGATATTGTAACAAAAGAATCAGTCGAGCTCAGCTTTAGAGCTCAGTAGTTCTAGTGTTAAATTGTTGCAATGTCTTCAGTTTTGTATTGCATAAATCCACTTTTGTTCTAAATACATAAAATTCATAGTATACTTCTAAACCGTCTGAATAATAAGGTCAAAACTAAGAGAAACATTTTATTCAGTCAACTTTTTCATGGTAAAGAAGTCGAAATGTAAGTATTATTTGTTAACATACACATACAGTGAGTGTAAAAAGTATTCGTACGCCCTTGAATGATTTTTTATAATCAATTAGAAGCATTGGTTTACGAAATGATATGCAAAAAAGATTGATTATAAGAAGTCAGGTAGTTTGGTACATTTATAAAAAAGTTATTCTATTTTAAAGGGCGAACGAATACTTTTTAACCTACTGTATCTAATAGTTTACTTAAAAGTGTCAAAAGAGTATGAACACCCTGGTGTGCAGTATCTTTTGTCAACATCTAATTCGTGAAAGTAGTTCGCACTGTTTAAACAAGTAGATATACCCGTGTAAATATCTCTAAAGATAAGATATGTCAACAGAAAGTACAGTACGGCTAACAGGACAGTATGCCACCAGCGAGCTGATTTTTTGGTGCAGTATTTCTTCGCACATTGAAAGTCGCGAAATTGACCTTTCGCGCGGTTCACACAGGAAAACCGCGTCAAAGGAGATTGTTCGACTCTTTCCCAAGAAAGTGACAATTATAAAATGATTAATTATACTTTTTAATTCGCGTGTGGGGCGACAGCCGCATTGTGAATGACACCCGGATAATTACGTTTTAGTAATTAGTACATAATTGTTCACTTTCTGCAGGGTATCCCGACGGGAAGGCGTGCGTGTTGTATTATTGTTGAACGACGTAATCAGTCGACATTTCGTTTTTCGTGAACGCGTCTCTTCCGTTTCCTTTATCTCGATCGAAATTACATTCGGCAGTGTAAATTACGAGTGTAAAATCCTCGCATGCCGAGCGATAGGACGCGACGCCCTGGTTTCGCAAGTGATTTACACGAGGGTTTCTCGACCTTTCCTATTATTCATTTTCTCTTTCGCCTTCCATTTCCTGCTTTTCACCAACGCCGCCGTCACGGATATCTCGGATCCATCGATCGATCTCGCGGACGAGAAAACGGGTTTCCTTGCACGCGATCGAGATCCAGAATAGGAATGCGGGGAACAACGTGATTAGTGGGGTACAGATATTAGTTTTTCCTCCATTTTCTCGCGAAACTGTGCATTAATGGTTCACAGACGATCCGCGCCCATTAATTTTTTCCAAATATGCCTTTTCATCTGCGATTTCATCGGAGCAGCTTTATTTTCTTCGAATTAATGATACGCTAACGCTGAACCTTCTTTCCAGTTAAATATCTGCCCGCATTCTTTGCATTTAATCGTTTAAGATGAGAGATTTGTATTTTTCACAGTTCGAGGTTCCATTTATTTCGTTTGTTTAAATTTTAACATATCTTTTTGGTAAATCAAGTTAAAAATTTCAATATATTTTCACTGTTGGCTGACGAAGTTTTTTTGAAATGTCATTAATATTTTAGAGTAATACATCAGTCTCAAATATTCAGGAAGAAAAGTGTTGATCTTTTAATAATAATCGTTCTCAAAAGGTTAATATATTTCTAATGATTTTTTGTGTTATTGTTGAATTTCTGATTTGATGTGTTTATGACTAGAATAATGTACCTTCAACTTGCAGTTTTAATAGATCTTTTAATTTGCAGTTTGCTCTATTGTATTATGACAATTAATTTAGAAATATTATTTAAAAAATGAGTAGATCAATCGCAGAACAGTAAAAACATTTAAAGAATTTAAGAATACTGTTTCATTGTTTTCATCTGTTTAATATAAATTAATCTCTTTAATAATCAAGAAAAAAAATGTCTGTGTAGCTCTTGTATCTTACAATTAATATAGACATTTTGGAAATATTGAATGAATGAATTACCCAATAATATTGATTCATCCAACACTTGAGTAGATTATTTATTCAACAGTGTACAAGAGAAAATTCTTGTTATCTACGTTTCACATGCACATCGCTAACGTACATATTACTGTGAAAGTTTATTGGTCCGAATGATTGCTATTATATTTGCCTCGGCCGACATATATTTAGTACATTATGATTTCTTTCCCCTGCATGTACCTATAGTATAGCGTTATTGAAGGAATGATATTACAATAATATAATCCTTATTCAGCTGCAATTTCGAAAGTAACGAGCAGCTGTGCTGTGTGCAGAGAAAAAGAAAATGTTAGATGCACTATGAACGTTCTAAGAAACGAAGATAACAGGTTCTGAACAGTGACGAGGAAGAGAAGGCTTTCGTGTATGATTTTAATCGTACTAATGAATCTTCCAGAAGAACCAGCGATTTAGATATTTCGAAAAAATATTAATAGTGATTGCAACCGCGATTAGAAAACGATTGTGCATTTTAATTATGGATTAGTTTCGCCTCCGCCGAGAAAATTACTAATTATTTTTCGAAGGAATATGCACGGTTCAAGAAAACCTAGATGAATACCGATTAAGATCAGAGGATAATTACCAGGAAAAAATTGTGCAATTTCGTTGCAAGTATATCGCGGGAAATCTGAAAAATTTTCTTCATGATTTTGAAACTATTCAAAGGAAAAAGTAAACTGCGGTTTCTATGCATTTATGGGGAAATGGATAAGTGTTGTTACATTAATACATTTTCATTTAACTTCTGTTCCTCGCAACAAATTTAGACAATTTAGCATAATAATTCAGTCTAGAAACAAGTGGTTTTGAATGATTTTTTATTAAAATTGGTGAGAAATTAGTTAGTGTAAGATGTGACAAAATAGTATTTGGTACATTCATGCCTAACACACCGCTGACAAGACCTGAGTGTACCTGAGCAAGCGGGATAATCAGATGTTGACCCTGACCCACATAATCGTTAATGCATCCAGGTATGGTGGAAGACACCAACACACATAGTTACGGTATAATATTAATAAGAATAAGAAGCCACTTGATTTCTCTGGCCTGTTTGGATATTTGATTGCGGCTTCGCTGAGTTGTGTGAATAAATTAAATTAATTATCTGGCTGTCTCTATATAAAATTACAGTTTCGTAGTCTGAAATGACGATCTTTACATATGTCGTACACACTTTGTATAAAGAAAAGTATGTCAGTCGCAAATGTAATCATTAGACTGTGGATCTTTATGTAAAATACAAAATCAGAATTTCTAGAAATTGGAGGAAAATGCAGACTTATTTTCTTCCTTGTTTAATAGATTTAAAGCAATATAATAGTACTTATAAAAAAAAATTCTTCTAATGTATTTTGCTGTTTCAATTTTGTCAGAAATGCACAAAGTCCGCGGATTATAATTTTCTAACGTCGGCACAATATTCTTCCCTGTAATACAAATTTAATTTTTGAGAATTTTTAAGATATTACGCTATTCGCGCGCAAGAAATAAGGAACTATAAATTATGAAGAAATCGCAATTAGAGATCGCATTTAAAATCCGATTAGTATGAGTAGAATAAAATTGTGATATAGACGTCTTCCGAGAGACTTCAACGCGTGGTAAGAAGTCATCAGCGTTAGCCTCAAAGTGGCGAGCACTATAATATTATACGTAATGACTAGAAAAATTATGCATGTGCCATTTTTATTAATATTCCTTGGAATACGTTTGCCTCATTAAACCACGTGTATTTGATGTAACGTTGGTTAATTAGCCTGCACAATATGCAAATAACAATTCTTCCTTAGCCTACTTTTTCAGCTAATATATTGAAGCATAGTACAACAAATGATGAGAAAACATTGTACTAAATAGACGGTTGTTAGCAATAACATAATAAAATGTCAGGACTTCGTAAACTGATCATATTCATTGTTACTTCATAAAGTGATCATATTCAGTGTTACTTCGTAAAATGATCATATTCATTGTTACTTCGTAAAACTTCTTATTGTTAGAGAACAATTATTTCTCTAAGAAATAATTGGAACCGCAAATTGTCTATGAAATTGATTCTTTTAAATTTAGGAATGCCTATTGTTGACCAAGCATCAATTCTAGTGAACATATCAGAATTTAAGGAATAAAATCTATGAAATCAAAGACTATGTCATCTAAATTGTCTAATAGATCACCTACATCATGCATTGTCTGTAAAATCAGTTCCTTTGAACGTGTATACCTTCCACCGATATAAAATAAGGAAGAAAATAAGAAAGAAAATGAGAAAGAAATGACCAATTCACATTTCTGATTTCTAACGTCACATCAAATTTTACATGCATTGTAGTGAACACACCAGATTTTACAAAATATAGAATCTACAAAATCCAAGACTACGTCATCTAGATTGCCTGATAGATCACCCAATATCAAATGGACATATTACAAATTTTTATTCACCAAATAATAGTTCCTTTGAATGTGTCTATGTTACGCCAATATAAAATACTGAAAAAAATGCGAAAGAAATGACCAAACGTCACAACAATATTAGATTTCCTCAGTTGAAATCAAGCATTGCCAATAAAATCGGTAATGTAGAGCTGAGCTAGTGCCAATGCAGAATAGCGAGGTAAATGAAGACGCTTAAGCAATGACAGCGGGCGTCGCGCTTGGAATGCACTATTTTATCCGGCATAAAGTCGTAATTCATTGTTCGTTAACCTTAATTGCTCGGCGAGTAACGTCTTCTAAGGTGGCACCATTAATTCTCTTTAAACTTTTTAATGGTTCCGCTCGTTACACATGGCGTAGCCTTCAATTACGGTACCTTTGCACCAGGGCGCATAGGCTTTACTAATATATCCCCGGCTCGTGCATAGTGGCGACGTAAACAGGGCTGATTATGCGCGATGCTTCGGGGCAGCCTCTGCGTTCTGCATTCCATTTCGGTGCTTCGGTATCGTCCGGATAACGGTAACAAGCATTTTCGTTTCGAGACGATTTCTCGGCTTCGGAAATCGGACGACGTGTTCCGAGTAACTGTCTCTGAAAATCGACTTTTCACGCGGCGAACCGCGCGCAATGCTCGCGGCAACCGGCAGAATCCCGACGCGTCATCAAGGACACCGCGGCTCGGATTAATAGGAAATGAAACTCTATCCCTCGTAAAACACAAGAGTTGACGAGCCTGCTTCTCGACGCATCGTCATAACGCGTGTAAATCGCCGCTCAGGAAAATCACCCCGATGTGTTCCGAGTTAATTACTTCCGTAGGCCGCGTCCGCACCGGGAAATGCCGTGCAGAAATCGCGAACTCGTTCGCGACTTTCTTCGCTTTTTCTTTTGGCTGAACGTCCGCGGGGTCTAATGTTATACCCCCATAAAAACGGAATGTCGAAATGGCAGGCCTCGCTGCTAGAAATAAGTTTATAAATAGAAATCGCTTTCGTGAATATGCGAACATTTAAATACCTCGGAGGTTAGTTGGAAACTCTCCCGAAGTCTGTAGCTAGTTTTATAAAAGGATAACAGCCTAAATGCATTGCTCACGTATGCATTCATGGAAATAATTTTGCATGAACCTCTTTGGAATATTATTTCAGTCTACATTAAGGGGTGAAGTTTAAATAGTCATTTCTTCCCAGTCTTGGTATTTCTTCCCATTTCGTAGTTTGTAGTTTTAAATATAATATTCAAGTTGTCTAAATGGATTGCTTACAATATGCATTTGTGGAAATTATTTTGTATGAACTTCTTTGGAATATTACTTCAGTCTCCATTAAGGGTGAAGTTTAAATAATATTTCCTTTCGACAAGTCTTAATCTGGCAACTAATTTTGCCCCGAAACGTTTTGTTAAAAAAAGGGAATGATAATTGTTTTATTAGCTGAAGCTGTGACTGTAATTTATGCCACCGATGGTCGTTAAAGTTGTTGATCCAGTATGCTGATACTAGCTCAGCCATTTCGTAAAGAAAGAGAGAAACGAGACTTGTTTAATAAAGACTGCATCCCAAATTTTCTCCTAATTTTATTCTGTTGCAAGGAAAAATTGCAAAAGAATGCTACGAATGTTACACACCCAATTGTATTTCGCCAAGTCAATTAGTCGAACAAATGAGAAAGTTACTGAGATTGTTAGCACCTAGTAGTTAATAGTAAGATATCAAATGGTAGCATGTGTTGTGTGACGTAAACTTTTAATTACGCAGATATACTGTTATTACCGTGCTGGTCTAATTAAAAAAATGCATGGATTCCTGGCGAAAATATCGATTTTACGTAATCTTTGTGCATAGAATAGTGATGAATTTTATTATGTAATCGAGAGACTCATTTCCAGACGCTTCCTATATTATATAACTCTCTTTTGTAATTAGATTACAGAATATTAGCCGCCAGTAAACGCGTCGTGAAATTAATTGATACGTAAGTCGACGGAAAAGAAATCGACCAAAGAGAAAGAGAGAGAGTTCTATTTTCCCATTTGAACAAACTGATATATAAATTCAGAAAAAAATTAATTGTAAAAACTCAATCATTCTATCCAAAATGTCGCAATCAACATGAAAGAATTTTTGACTGGATTAAAACCAAGATGGACAGTGAATACGAACAACAAGATGACTCGTCATAGTTGAAAGGTTCAACGTTCGAAGTCCATTTTAGGCGAAACATCGAATGTAAAAATTCTCGTACCACAATTCGATTGATCACTATCGGACGCCTCGAGCATAAACTCCGTCTCCGTGAAACGAAATTCTTCAACATCACCGAACGGGCCGCTAGTACATAAAATCAAGGTAAGGAGAACCGGTGGACACGGTAAACGCGAACGTGTCCGATCTCTCCGCGGAGCCGGCAAGATTTACCGACTATTTATTAATCGAGGACAAGAATTTTATCGGGATCGTGACCTGGTAGCTCTTGACCTTCTCGTCGAGTTTCTTCAAGGTCTCCTGAATGGTGGTGAGCGTCTTGTCATTCGCCTTCTCCTCGACCTGCGCCTCGTTCTGCGTCCTGAGCTCCTCGAACCTCTTCAGGATCTCCCGAACGCTGAGCTTGCTACCGTCGGCGTTCTCCTCGGCGATCGTCTCCATCTTCGACACCTTCCGCTCCCCATTCATACGGCCGACGATCTGATCGCTGTCGTAAAAATCCTGGATCAGATCGTTCACCTGCAGCTCTTCCGAGTTCTGCCTCTGTTTAGCCGGGGATTGAGCGCGATACTTTATCTCCTGGAACTCATTATTCTTCGGTTGTCCGGACGGGCTGGCGTTCCTCGAGTTTCTCAGCAGACAGCCCTCCTCCAGTCTCAATTGCTCGATAGTCGGTTGACTCTGCTGAGTCCGCTCGACGTTGTTCGAGTTCGACGAGTTGATCGCCGGGGTCAGAGGACTCAGGAAGGCCTTCTGCTCCAGCTTCGAGACGTCGATCCTCGGTATGTTCTCGTACTCGAACTTCTGCTGGCTGGACAACTTCGATTCTTTCTTGTTCGACTCGATGCCCCTCGAAATCTGCTTCACGTTGTTCTTGTTCACGTCCAGCTGGCTCGAGTCCGGAGATATCTTTCGCTCATCCTGCTTCTTCTTCCTCTTGCAGTCATCCTTCGCGAAGAATTTGATGAACCTGTTCCTTGGCTCGCTCTTCAGCCCTCGGTCGCGGTTCGACGCCTTCTCGAGGAAGGCTCCCGAGTCGTCCGTCTGCCCATACTCGTCGCTGCTCAGGTCCGACTCCGAGGACTTCACCAGCAGACTGTCCGGCGAGTTCGTCTTGCGATCTTCGTCCGAGAAATTCCTCTGCTCGAATTTCCCGACGAGATTGCTCAGGCTCTTTCGTCGAGGACCAAGCTTCGACTCGTGGTCGTCGTAATGCTTCCTGTAGTCCTCCTTCACCCGACAAAACGAATAGTCCGGTGTGGATCTTCTCTCGATCTTTACCTCGCGCCGGTAATCCAGGTTCCTGCTATTCTCGTTCGTCTCGAACTTGCGCAGAAACTCCGATCGGCGAACGATCCTCTGGACATTGTTGAACGGCTTCGGCTCAATCTTCCGGCAATCGGTCTCCGAGACCTCGGACGGGTCGAAGAATTGCGAGAGGATCTCCGGCCGGTGCTTCTGCTTCTTCCTCAGGGTCGTCGGAAGCTCTGCCCAATTGCTAGACAGTCTCTTAGAGAAGATCCCCTCGGTATCCGACACTTCCCTCTCCATCGCGGTCAGTTGATGATCGACACTTGGCTGACGGGTTCCCGTAAACACATTCGTTCGTTTAGCGCGATCACTTCAGGTCACTTCAAACGAACACGTATTTGCTCCATGTAGACTAGATACTGATCTGCTTGGCGAGTAATTATTTGCTTTAGCGGTGACGTTAAGTGGGGTATTTGTTCACTTGGGTCTTGAACGTACCGAGATGTTGCTACCGTTACTATTCAATTTAAGTTTGTATAGAGTAGAAGACTTTCTTGCATCTTTTGGGTTTTGGAAGCAGTGGAACATGAAGATTAGATACGAAATTATCTCTAGATCTTGCGCATAGACATTCTATTCCCACTGAGGTGTAAAGCTATTTCTGCAAGTCCCAATTGCTAAGTAATCCATTCTAGAACCTGATCACTATGGATTTTATGCAGTTATTATAGAAACTGTAGAAATGTAGGAAGAATTCAAGAAGATTCATTAAGATTATTGGAAGAAATACTTTGAATATATTTATTATGCATCAAAATCTGTAGTCTACTGATCACTGTTTACCAACCATTTGCGTAAAAAAGGAGAATTAGGTAAAAATTCTCAATTTACAAGATCTTGGATAGCAGTTCCATTCTACGGAAATGTTTGCAACATGTTGTTCTTGCAAAAATTTAAACAAAGGTAGTGCAACATGTTCCAGCCGAGTTTTCTCGAGCAATTGGATCCTCGTTCGACTCGGATGACGCAAAAAGGCAAGTGCTGACAGGAGTCTCCTTCGTTCTTTGTTAACACACAATGCGACAACGTTTCGAATGACAATGCACGCTGAAACACACCGTTCCCAATAAATTACCGGCGAAGTCGATGGGAGAAGAACTTTCGAAGTCTGCATAAGCCGCATTATGAAACGCGATGAGTGGCTGCGAGCAAAGTGTATGGAAATTACATCTCATAGAATACAATTGACCCTGATTTCTTGAATCGGTGAAGATCATTTACGCACGCCGGCCGTGAACTTTTCCCGAACGGAAACACCTTTGTGCATTCTCTTGAAAAATGTGCTCTTCGCGAAGTAGGCGTGCAAAAACATCGGCAAATAACTCCATAATAAAAGATGACTTCTTGCTGTGTGAAGTTTCAGTCACAAATCAAAAGAGTAATTATTATTGAAGTGCTCCGGGAGAAAAGGAAAATCTGCGATCTTACAATTATCATAGTTTCCAGATCTAGGACTTGGAGAATATTCAACTTTCTAAGCAATAGAATCTTCTAAAATTTTAACAGAATATAATTTATTATCAGGGACCAAAAATAACAGTTATTCGAAAATTTTCTACGATAAAAATCATTAATAAAAAGTTTCACTTGTTCGTAGTAATTATTGATGAGAAAATTCATTTTGGTTGCTTATTTAATTATTGAGTTGTCTACTCTTTTTCGGATGGAGCAAGCCTGTGAAATTCATTGAGAAGGTTTCGTACAACGAGACGAATCAACAGACCATAAGAACAACATAAAATCGGTTTTTGTTTGTCATATTAAATATTGATTGTAGCACTTAATTTTACGATAAAACATTTATGAAATAATTGATTGTCTACCATTTGAAAGTTGTACTATTTAATAATAAATGTTACAAATGTCTGGCTCAAAATAATGTTTCAAATAATATATTGGAAAAATTATTTGTGTGTGTGTAGAACACACAAGACGGAAAAAGGACAAAATATGTATAAAATCCATCACATGAAAAATAAGCATTAGTATCGTAAATATTGGATCATTTATAAATATTGGAAGAAAAACGACAGCGAAGTAACATTTCTCACTGGTTGTTGTCATTAAAATTTCGAGAAACCGTAAGACCAGCAATTAAGCAGCAGAGAGAAAGGGGAAAGAAATCGTGGGAATGATCGATGAATATTCGTAAAATGAAATTGAACGGACAGATTCAAGGTATGTACGGAAGAATGTACACGCATAAAAGAGAAAGCGAAGATTCTATAAAGACCTCGTTTTGAAGAGGTATACAGTGGGGGATGGGGGTACCGTATATATTACTCTTCGACGCGTCCTTCGTTCGATAACTCGTTCGAGAAGCTGTAGAATTGTCCTTGTTACAACACGCAACGCTGGATGTGGATCACGGAAGAAAGACCTTCTTCAGGGCCTCCGTGGGAAGACCGGCGAAGAAGCGTCTCGTGAGATAGCGGAAACAATGTACACTTTTCATTGCAATTATCTCTCGTACTAACGAACTCTCCTACGTTCCGTCAGTGAATTAGAAAGGCCCCCGCTTTCTTGGAAATTGGGCTTATCGCCGGGACTGGGAAGGGCACTTCGCTTTTCATGAAAATCCCGGTACAAACCGCTACGGGAAAAACCTTGGCTGAGAAACACTATTCAATCATTTAGGATTGCATAATTAATTCTTGCGCATTTCGCTCGGAATTGTTGGATTAATAATTTGTTGAATAAATTAGATCAGAATTTACATTTAGATCGACAAGCTGTACTTTGATTGCAGAGTGTACAATAACTTATTTGTATGGAGAATCAATGTAATTTTTATACTTAACGATCACGTTAACGTTAAAAGATCATTTTTTTTTTAAGTTCTCGAAGTCACCAAGGTTTACACGAAAATAAGTAAATTTTAAATGAATGTCTAGAGCTAGCATGAATATCTACTATATTGCATAAAGTATTGACGTTTAATAATTACGAACATGCGGATCTTTGTGCAAAATAAAAAACTTGAAATTAGTGTTTGTTCTTGTAAATTATAATATATTTTTGATGAGCATATATGATCTGACTTTACTATAATTTATAATAATTTCGTTACAAACAGCTTATTCGTTAGAAACGATTAATAAATTTGCACGTCTGCAATTTGATTGTGACTTTGCCTAATTCTCATACACTACCCAAGATTTTCATTTTACACTTTAATGCAATCATGTGTGTCTATCAAATTGCAATAAAATCATAGGAAAATACAAAATTTTGCAATATCAAACACAGAAAATGTGTAAAGCGTATGGGGGTTGAATACATTTGTGAGTTACAGTTGCCTCCAAAGTAAACTCTCATAAAATTTGTATAAAACCGAAATGCAGATGCGTAAAATTCCGCGTTTACTCGATTTCGCCTTGTCCGAGCGGTAACGGATTTGCCGAAGCGGCAATTTATTCTCTGAATATCCTTCTGGAAAGTGTTTAAATGCCCGCCGAGGAATTCTCACCTGTCCTCCTTGCGAATCAAGAATTTACCGTGTGGTCAGGTGGGGAATAGTGTCGCGGTGGAGGGGTGGAAAACCCAGATTCGAAAACAAGAGAAGTTCATTGGAAACTCGACCCGCCGCGACGTATAGTATTATAAGAAGCGGAGGGAATCCAGGCAAATCCTGGCTTGGTGCTAATGGAACGATCAGGCTCTCTGGCCTACAAAATGTCTCCGTTTCGCGATTAGGCGAATCGAGTTGTTGCAACGAATGAAATAAATGATGCTGAACGGAGTCAATTTATCTTCGCGATAGAGCTTCGTTGCCGCGCTCCGTCGTCCTCAGGATTATTTGAAATTATAATTCCGGCCTTGAATGATAATTGTCATGTTTATCCATCGGTTTATCACCTCGGCTTCGCGGTGATTGCTGTCCGCTCGTCAGCCATCGGGTCGGAAACACGGATATTTTGTCCCCGGGAATAATTTATTCGTGTTTTATCTCGTATACCTCTGGTCCCGGACCTGTTCCTCGAGATCGGACTTTTCTCTTTCTCCCATCTCTTACCGTTTCTTTTTTTCTCTCGTCTCTTTTTCGGATGAGATTCGAGAATATTTTCTCGACGGTGAAACTCCGCGGCGCGGCACGCGGGTATAATCTGCGATCGAGTATATGAGGAACGTGCGCCCAAGGACGCTTAATTAATCGCGCAAGCTTTTCATTCGGTGGCAGAAAAAGAAGCGATTTCCATGAATATTCATCCCGCGAAGGGTATGCAGAACGATCGGCCAAGAAACGGCTAATTAGCATTGTCCTGTTCTGCTCTGTTGCGTGGCTCTAATTAAAAGACAACCGTGATTCTTTCGCGTACGCTACAGAGTTTCGGTATAGACGTTCCTGCAGAAGTTACACTTTTCGAAGATGCTGCCGATTAGAAAATCGGCTGGTACCTACTGTAATTAACGTGATCTCGCGTAATCCTTTTCCCGCCGTCTAATTAGAGGCGGCCCACCGGAGCCGGTGAATGGTCTGTCGGAAACTGGACATCCTATGTTTTTCATAATTTATCAGCTCTTCGCTTCATCGCTCTAATAATTTCGCTCGGCATTTCTCCGCGAAATAAAATTGTAGACTTTCTATGGAAAATTATACGCGCGATTGATTAATAAATAACCGCTTTTTTTTAACGCACTTTCTTCGAGCGTAACGTCTTGACATGTGTTCCTCTTTCGTACTTTTTGGAGAAGTGACAAAGTTACAGCGGTTGCAATGATATTACGTATGATGTTCGTACGTTATAGAATTATATAAATATTCGCAATAGTTGCTCTTTTAAATTTTTCTGACGAAAATGTTTATTTGTTTCGCGTAGTTGCCACTTTCTTGAAACATGTTTCGTCTTCTTCATTTTAAGTGAAGATTCATTGAAAATTCACTCATTTTTACTATTTTTACATTCGATAAAAAGATTGATCTTTCTTTATGTTAGTTGTGAGATATATAGATGTATTTCTCCATAATGTGATGTCATAAATGACGCATAATTTGTTAGGTGTAAAGCAAAAACGGATGAGATATTATCATCGCCCTTCAGAAATAGTTCCATAAGAGTTTCATGCAACAAAGCGAAGTTCTACTATATTAATATAAATAACTTTATACGTAATTACATAAAAATTACACTGTGCTCTCTAGATACTCTAGAATCATAACCAAACACGCAAGATGTTAAATTGCTTGGCCTACGGTGATCTGATAACCATTTATCTTAAAGATCATCTGAAAACGATGCTTGCAGATGAGAATATCCTCTCGAACTATTTACCAATTATGGAATTCTCGTTTTGCCGATTCTCAAAAAGCTATTTCTCGGGTACAGCACGTCTACCTCGTATAATAAATTGGATTCACTATCGAAAGGGAAAATTAAGCATAATCGCTTAACCAGGGAGGAGTTCCAAGGTAAGAGGGTTCTGGCTGACTAAATAATTCCAAGCTCGACTAAACGGGGTCATTTAATTCCTCAATCTAATTAACTCTCTCGCGGCAGCGGGATTGTGAAAAGAACGTGCTCATAGGATCGTTATTACAGCACTCAAATAACAATTTCGTTTTCGGCTTGATGACAGGCCGCTCTCGGTGTGCGTTGTTTCATCGTTTCTGCGCGCGGTTTTCTTTTCCCGGCAAGGTCAGCCCGATGATAATGACGATAGATCGTTAATTTACATCGGGTCGGCGCTACGCCGCGACGTTCGAACAAACTTATGGTTAATCAAGGCCCATTATTCCTGGGCTCAATCGAAGATCGATATCTTCGGGGGAAGAAGCTGCCTTCGTTGGCGCGCCGGCAAGCACGACGCAACTATCCGCGGAACGCGTAAACCTGCGTACAGAAGGATCGTTAACGATCTCGCATGTGTGATCGGGAGAGGCTTGCGTAAGGAAGATCACGATCGCACGCCTATTTTTCCCTTTCCTCAGGTGGCTTCTTCATCGAGAAACGCCGATGGAAAACGAACGATACGCGCGCAACCCTTTCTACTCGGTTGCGCAGAAATTCTAATTAACGTCTTGAGAAGGTTTTCGCGCGCCTGTATTATTCCCTTGATGCAAACACAATGGTGGTCTTTGTTCGCGAATTTTAAGGCTTTAATCAATTTTATTTTAATTTTCAATTGGATTTTGAAGTAGCTGAATTTTTGGAATTTATAGCGAACTAAAATGATATTCGGACACTTTTAAAAGAACGATAATTTTTTAAATATCAGATCATACGACTTGGATATTTTCTGAGAAGTTGGAGCAATTAGTTTACTACGAGACATGAAATTTTTTTTTTTTAATTGTAATTGAAAATTTACAAAATACTTTTTGTAAATCTGTGCTAATTATACATATTCTGAAAATGTCATCAATATTGGTCAACGTTGCAATAAGCTATAAACGTTTAAAGATGGTGAAAATTGCAGTTTTTCACGATTTCCAGCCCATAACTGAAATAAATCTAAGGATTTCTGCATCTTTCAATACTTGTAGTTTTTTCCGCATCTACCGATTTTGATGAAATTCTCAGAATATGTACAATTGACACGCATCTAGAAAATATATTTTTTAAAAGGGAAAGTTGCAATAGTGTGTCAGTTTAGTTTTAATTTAAGCCTTTACGAAAGAGAGCATTTTCATGGTGTGTCCGTTTCTACAAATTCATTTATAAATGTTCGTGTTTACGTCAATGTTTTTAAAGCCTGTAGAAACTTAAATTCAAACATACCTAATGAACATGGATGAAGACAAGAAAGCAGAAAAAGTGAAAACAAATATATAAATAAATGGTCTGTGGTAAAAATTTAATAGAGAGCTATATGCTGAAATAATAAACATAAAATAACAGGCTAAAGCAAAGTTAATCTTTCACTCCAACTTTACGAACATTTTAACATTGATTCAAATACCTTCTTCGTCACATAAAAAGCAACTTAGATGTTCCTGTTTACTTCTCCCACCTTAAAAGTAGTTATATAAAATATTAAAAGATAATAAACAGTTACACTATAATATAGTATAGTTTTTATTTTATGTTTTGCACACGTGATTGTACTGTAGGGGAATAATATTTCTAGTTTAAGAGCACTAGAATAGCATGAGCCTGGCAACAGTTAAATCACATAGTCAAGTAAGTGGTAGTAAACGTCCGTGGACTACGAAATAGTTTAAGATAGTTTCACGTTTGTCAGTTCTCGATATAGAAAACGTGGAATGTCGTACGGAAATCAGTTATCGATCGCATAATGAAACGATCGAATTGATAATATGGTGACATACTGTGCAATAGAAATTGTGAAAGCAATGCCTGCTGATAGGAACAGTTCTTTGGTGATTTGAATGCGTGTAAAAACGCTATCATATCGCCACGCCCGGCCTGAATCTCAGATTTAAATTATTTCCGCATTAAGAATGTCCATATTATTTCAGACATGCATGCCTGCTTATTTTTTGTTGAGCAATTTTAATATCTCCGTGTAAATCATCGTGCCTAATAAAGAGATTATCATAAAGTTCCAAGTGAACGAACTTTGATTGCGTGTACGCCTTTGTGAAAGTTTTCATTAACGTAAATCAATTTTACGAGGTGTACTATTTCGGAACACACGTAGAAACACTCGTATTTTTTCTAACATAATTAGTATCGCTGTAATGTTGAGGAAGAACGTTGCTGTTTGTCTAGCGAAATTAGTTAGTCTTCCGATATTGTATTAGGATTATTGCATTAGGATGTATTAGGATTACTTTCTAGATAAATAGTAAAACTGTTTACAGCAATGATTATTTCCTCGCATTTTAATGTATGCTTTCTCCGTTATTATGCAATTTGTAAAAAGTCGCGTAACAGAAATTGAGGACTTTCATTAGTGATCCGAATATGGCAATGAGGAAGGAAGTTAAGAAGGATGTGATTAAGGATGTGATCAATTTTGAATACACAGTTACTAATTACAAGTTATCTCTACTTGAGGAAGATGATATGTTAAATCCAGAATAATCTGGAATTAATACTGCGTACACTTGTGTTACACAACTTACGTTCGAGTATCATTTGTGAGTAGTAGATGTGAGAGTGCAGAAATGTTATAATAGGGGTAAATATTTTACACTTTTGAAGGCTTTAAGGAAATTGAAATTCGAAGTTCGTTTTCCTTGTTAATGTCTTTAATTATTTGAAAATGGAAATATATTGGCACGTCTCAGGATCCACAAAATTAGATAAAATCAAAGGATTTTATTTACATAAAAGAGTCGCTTAACAGTCACTTAATGAGTCTACAGGAACTAAGTGCATAATTACGTTTAAAAAAGTTGATAAATAAAATCGTAAATGGTCTTAAGCATCGTCAGAGAGACAAACTGTTTGAATTAATTGTAAGACATAAAAGCTACATTGACGTCTATTTCTCTCGGTAATAATTTTAATGAGTCAAAGATGGTATAACACGCACAGTATTTTTTTAAATTCCAAACAATTTTTATTATTGTACATTTGATCTACTCTTTCGTTGTCATAAATGCATAAAATCATCTAATGAGTTTAGAGGGACCAACGCCAAAACTACGTTTAGAAAAATTGATAAATAAAACCGTAAATGGTCTTGAGCATCGAAAGTTTACAAAGAAATTATTTAATTCCAAAAGTGGGGGGCTAACTTCTAGCATTGCGAAGTTCCCGTTGAAAATCGGTCATTATTTTTGCACCCAGCCGATACAATTTGTCGACCATTTTGATGAATGCATGAAGACGCGCGGTCTAGTGATCACTGGTAACCGCAAGGTAGTTGAACACAGAAGAAAAGACATAAATGGCGGCCCAGTTTTACGACCAGGACACGTCTTCGATCCGGGACAATCCGATTCAAATGAATCGCCCGGAGGTAGCATGAATCTGATCACGACACCATCCGTTAACAATAACCGCTAATGATCGCCGCGTCATTTCTTGTTTGCGTCTAGCCGAGTGAACGCGCGGAATGCCTGCACGCAGTCGTAATCTGTATTTTGAGGGGCCAGTCTCATGCGAGCGCTGCATAATTTAAAGATCTCTATCACTATTTTTCAAAGTGGCTTAATACGTCTTACGTTACTATTCTTTTTGTCATTGATTTAGTTACTCTTCTGTCATGCAGAACAATTTTTTATACTAACTACTTGTTTCTTAGTTCCGTCTCGGCGGCAATAAATCTAAAACTCGTATTTTGCTGGCATACAGCGAATCCAAAGAGTATTTAGTTCTCGAAAAAATTCCGATATTTAAACTGTGACAATTTCGTAAAAAATTATCGTGCGACCATAAATTTCGTCTCATTTTAAAGCTAGAAGCCACTACTTTCGTAATCCATTGCTGATCTTTGTCCAACTTATTTTAGCACGATAGGAGCCACTGGGAAACTGAAGACACTTTTTTGTGAAGAAATGTAACAAATTGAAACGTACGTAAAAATTTTCAAAAATTGTTTCCGTAATTGAAACCACCATGGATTTAAAGATTGAAGCTTCCTCTTTACAACGCCACCTTAAAAATTCATGTACGATTTTTTTACACGGTTTGTCGAGCTTTGAATGAGAGGTGTCCCGCCAACTTTGCAGTAGTTAATCATGAGAGCTTCGTACGTCGAACTTGTTCCTCATTTTGGTTCCACAAACCAGTGAAAAAAAATCGTACATCAATTTTGAAGAAGTCGATGTGTAGAGGAGACTTTTATCTTCAAATCTATGGTTGTTTGATTTGCGAGAAAAATTTTCGAAAGTTTTTGGAGACGTTTGAATTTGCAGCATTTTTTAAAGAAAAATGGATTTTCTGAGCTTTAAAATGAGTCCAGGCTCGTATCATTTGTTTCCACGAAATTATTACAATTCTTCGAGAATTGAGATTAAGATCCTTTTAAAAAACACAATCAGAAAAAAGACGTTTGAATTTGCAGCATTTTTTTAAGAAAAATGGATTTCTGAGCTTCAAAATGAGTCGAGGCTCGTACCATTTGTTGCCATTTCAACATTTCACCATTTTTCATTGTGTTTTTGGAAAGACAATGAAAAAAATCGATTTTTTGACCCATTCACACGAGAACACCGCGTAAAGAAGGAACGGTGCTCCCCATGTCCCGGGAGCACAATTATCTGGGCGTGTTGTGCATTCTGGATACGTTTCTCAACTGGATCGTGTGGCATTTCGCGGCAACCGGCCCGAGGTAAACAACGTTGCTAAGTCGTAATTGAACGTCGCGACACGAATACCAGGATTTCGCCATGACACTGTCGCGGTGAAACCGATTTATTGCGACACGATCGAGATCGAGACTATTATTCCCCCGCCCCGAACCCTATGAAACCGAGAGGGCGGAGGCTGATGTGTGTGACATTGCTCGAGCGCAACCTTCGTTTTCCTTGCTCGCCGATAGATCGACACCGATATCGCAAATCGGGGCCGATGCCTTCCTGTTTTCCATAAATCCGGAATTATTATACATATATTTTCTGGGACGCGGGAACGACCTCGGATCTTTTTACAGGAGACGCACGAACGTTTTACTGATACACACGTCCTTCAGATTTGCTGAAACAGTTATTTTTCTACTGCTGTCTTTGTTTCAAATCGGTTAAGATAAGATAGAGTGGTTAAGACGAAGAATACTGAACTATACTAAAGTATCTCATTTACCGTTTCTTACTAAAATTAGAAGGATTTGTTTGTTGACATTTCTTATAATTTTTCTTGCTCACTAGAATACAGTAGACCCTCGTACAATGCTATCAAAAAACTGTTGAGAAAAACAGTATACATTTATCTTTTGTGGCAGTAAGTGTACAGTGTATATACAAAAATTGTATTGTACATTTACTGCCACATAAGTTATATGTATATAAAATTGTTTTATGCATTAACTGCAGCATAAAAAGGCAAAAACTTATTTTGTACATCTGCTGGTACATGAAATACGTATATGTAATTGTACAAAACCATTTTTTAAACATTTATTTTACATTTACTGCCACATACAAATGCATATGTAAAGACACGGTTTTTCTAAACAGATTTTGATTCATTTTAATTGTAGAATATTTTGTTTGTAGAATGAATGAATTTATTTAGGAATTTCTCACAATAGGATCTTTATAATTTCAGTGATTATTTAATTTATAATCTGAACTAAATTGTTTCGGCTCAATTCAGAGATCTTATAATATGTATATTAAATGTGAGTATATTTTACAATTATTAGGATATAGATGTGTGTAGTAACAATTTATATCAACTCAGTTAAGCCTCAAATGGACAATAAGGACCGATGTAGCCTTATTTAAATTCATGTTGGAAATTATTTAATGTATATTGATGTAACAATTTGAAAGTTTAACTACATAAACGTTCATTATCTTCTTACGACCCAAATGTGGGAAAGATTGATATCCATTTATTAATCGAACAAGATTAAATAGTGTATAGAACGAAAATATACTGTTACGATGAAGTTGCCTTTCCCCTGTGATATTCTGAAGTTATCACAGAGATCGAGTGAAGTCGCCTGTCAGATCGATATTGCGGTATCCGGACAACGAGTTTGTTGATAAGAAGAAGAGAGATGTTAGATCCTCTCGAGTGATTGAGACGAAAGCACACATTATCGATTGTTCTCCTTCTATTGTACATTTAATAAAGTTATAGTTTCGTTTATTATTATTATGTGTTCTCCGGCAAGACCACGCCGAAGCCTTCGCAACATTGGTGTCAGAAGTGGGATTACGGGAGATAGCACCGCAACAACATCCACTTCGGGAGTAGAAGCGATGATGTTGCAGACGCTTTTCGAAGCCCTCCAGAGGAACATTTCGGGGCAGTTTCAAGAGCAGCAGAAGATCTCAGAACAGAGATGGGAACAGGAGAGGACCCGGTTTGAAGAGACGGAAGCAGCAAACAGGGCCGCTCAAGCTGCGAGGGAAGCTGCCTTGGAAGGACGTTTCGGGATCCTGGAGGCTCAGTGTCAGGTGCTCTCGCAAAATCTACACACGCTTGTACAGCCGCGATTAATTAACTCTACCGAGAACCGTGAACCTCAAAATGAAAATATATCTGTTCTTAACGGGTCTACGTTTCCGGTTCTTCCGCTTTCGCAGCAGGATCCTCCGCGCGATACGGTGGGCGGGTTTCGTAGTGTTTCAGAGTTAGGATATACCGTGAAACCGCCTAAATTCGACGGTAAAGCTTCGTGGGAAGAATATCGGATTCAGTTTGACACGATAGCTCGCGCGAATAGATGGGATGAACCGAGGAAAGCTTTGGCCTTAGTTGCATCTTTGGAGGGCCCTGCTCGAGGAGTGTTGACTTCTCTTTCTGTGGATAAACAAAATGACTTCCAGACGATAGTTTCGGCATTAGAGTTCCGTTATGGGATAAAAAATTTTCGAAATTTAAGTTATGTGAAGTTTCAAAATTACAGGCAACGGAAAGGGGAGTCGATTTCTGAATTGGCGGCAGAAATTGAGAGGCTTGCTCAAGCTGCATTTGACGAATGCCCTTTCGAAAGTAGGGACAAACTCGCGGCCTCTCAATTTGTAGCAGCATTGGCCAACGAGGAGATCAAGCGAATATTGAGACTCGGTGGTTTTACATCTCTGAGGGCAACGGTTATTAGAGCCCTAGAGATTGAAGCTGTTGAGTCCATTACTGAAACCTCATATAAAAACCGAAACGATCGCTACAAACCTTATTATTTTCCGGAACGAATTATCCCTGGACGGAGTTGGAGAGAACGGGAGAGCGATCGAAGACCGGAGGAGGCGTTTCGTCCGAACAGGAGCTACCAGCAGAGGTCGAGTTTCGTGAATCGGAATACAACGAATATTAACAGTAATAGAGAAGATCGACCCAGGGAGTGTTGGAGTTGTCGGCAGCCTGGACACTTTCAGAAGGATTGTCCGAAGAGGCAAACGCAGAAGATGGGAAACGCAAAGAAGTCACAGTAGAGGGGGAGACTGTGACTTCTTCTTCTTCTACCCCCGTCGTGCTGAAGACTTACTTGAAGAAGAATTGTACGGCCATCGAGGGATTCATCGATGGAGAATTGACTTCGATAGTAATTGACACAGGATCGAGTGTGAATCTTTTAGGGACAAATAAGTTCAGTCCCAAAAGTAAGCTTGGCGCGGCGGAGGGACTTCCGGAAATGAAAATTGTGTCCATTTCTGGAGAGAATTTACCGATTCAAGACAGGTGCAGATGTCTGGTTAAAATTAACAGTTTTGAATCGGAGGAAGATTTCTTCGTAATTAATATGGCGGAGGAGTGTATTTTGGGAAATGAATTTCTCCAGAGACACGCGTGTGGGCTCGATTATTTGGCAGGAAAATTACAAATAGCTGGGAAGGAGGAGGTCAGCTTTATTGGTCGAGGGATGAAAAATAAGGCAGAAGTAACTTTATTGGCGAAGAAGAAAGAAGTTACTCCGGAGGAGGAAAAGATGGTTTCACTTGTGCCGAAGCATTTAAAAGATCTTTTCCAGCGTTGCTCTACCGTCTTATCTCCGCCGCGGAAGATGGCGTTTGCAGAAATAGCACATGAATTTCAGGATGTGTTTGCAGAAAATCCTGAACATGTTGGAAGTTGTGACGTTGTCCAACATAGAATTGATACAGGAGATTGTGTACCAATCAAACAGGCACCACGTCGCCTTCCTTTCCACCGACGAGACGAGGTTGAAGAGTTACTCGCAAAGATGGAAAGGCAAGGAGTAATCGAAGAGTCGAAAAGTCCATGGTCCTCTCCTATCGTTCTTGTGAAGAAGAAGGATGGAAGCACTAGATTCTGTGTGGACTATCGCCGGCTTAATGATGTCACGAAAAAAGATTCTTACCCATTACCGCGAATTGAAGACACGCTAGATGCCCTAGCTGAATCGTCTTGGTTTTCAACGATAGATCTGCAAAGTGGTTATTGGCAGATTATGTTGCATGAAAGGGACCGTGAGAAGACCGCGTTCTGCGTGGGTAAAGGACTCTGGCAATTCAAAGTGATGCCCTTCGGACTTTGCAATGCCCCTGCCACGTTTGAACGACTTATGGATACGGTATTAAAAGGCCTTTGCGGAAAAATCTGCTTGGTGTATTTGGACGATATAATTGTTTACGGGCGAAGTTTCGATGAGAACATAGAAAATCTGAAGATTGTTTTCGTACGCCTGCGTCAAGCTAAACTGTTAGTGAACCCGAAGAAATGCAATTTCTTCTGTAAAGAGGTGCGTTACCTTGGACACATCGTTTCCGAATGCGGAATAAAAACGGATCCGGAGAAGATAAAGGCAATCCAGGAATGGCCGGTCCCGAAGAATAAAACGGAACTAAGAAGTTTTCTTGGGCTCTGTACGTACTATAGGAAGTTCGTCAGGGATTTTTCTGCCATCGCTAGGCCACTACATCGTCTGACGGAAGAGAAAGTTACCTTTGGATGGTCAGAAGAATGCCAGGAGGTGTTTGAGTGGTTGAAACAACGACTCTCTGAATCTCCGATACTGGCTTACCCTTTGGTAGATGCAGATTTCATTGTAGATACTGATGCGTCGAATTTTGCCATTGGAGCTGTTCTCTCGCAGGTTCAAGATCAAGAGGAGAAAGTTATTGCGTATTTCTCGAAAATGCTAGGAAAAGCTGAGAGGAATTACTGCGTGACTAGAAGAGAACTTTTGGCAATAATCAAGTCTATTGAACATTTTCACCACTATCTGTATGGTCGAAAATTTTTAGTGAGGACTGACCATGCTGCGCTCAGATGGTTACTGTCGTTTAGGAATCCAGAAGGACAAATGGCTCGTTGGATAGAAAGACTGCAACAGTACGATTTCGAAATTAAACATAGGGAAGGAAAGTTGCATATAAATGCAGACAGTCTGTCAAGAAGACCATGCGAGGTTTCGCAGTGCAAATATTGTCATCGCCTTGAAAAGAGAGAGTTGAGAGAAGAAATATGTAACAAGGAAGAACACGTTTACAGGACGATCTGTGAAGATGCCGGTTCAGAAGAATGGAAGAGAGCACAAGAGGACGACGGAGAAATTAATTTCATATTACAAAGAGTAATTGAGCAAAATAAGCCAGATTGGCAGAAAGTTTCTTCATTTTCCCCAGTGACAAAGTTTTACTGGAAGATTTGGGATTCTCTTGAAGTAAGAAAAGGTTTGCTTTTCCGGAGGTGGGAATCCACAGACGGGAAAGAAGCAGTTCTGTTATTAATCGTCCCTAGATGCAAAATCGAAGAAGTGTTACGGGAGTGTCATAACGCCCCATGGGGAGGACATTTCGGAATTCGCAAAACACTTGCTAAGATTCGGCAAAGGTTTTTCTGGCCTGATCATCGTCGGGAAGTTGAGGAATGGTGCCGTCGTTGTGATAGCTGCGTGGCGAAGAAGGGCCCTAGAGAGAAAGGGAAGGGTGCTTTGAAGATTTACAATGTTGGAGCCCCTTTTGAACGAATTGCACTGGATATTGTAGGACCTTTACCAAAATCTACGACCGGAAACAAATATGCCCTTGTCGTCGTAGATTATTTCTCGAAGTGGCCGGAAGTGGTTCCGCTTCCGAATCAAAGAGCAACAACCATAGCGAAGACCCTTTTAACGGATATAATAAGCCGTCATGGTGTACCACTGGAACTGCATTCAGATCAGGGTCGGAATTTCGAATCTAATGTTTTCAAGGAATTGATGAGGATGCTTGGAATTAAAAAGACAAGGACGACGCCCCTACATCCCCAATCGGATGGACTCGTTGAAAGGATGATTCGAACTTTATTGCAGTATCTAACACAGTTTGTTTCAGAACATCAAAAAGACTGGGATGAATGGATACCGACGTTCCTTCTAGCATATCGGACGTCTCAACATGAGGTAACCAGAAATACTCCGGCAATGGTTCTCATGGGTCGAGAATTACGACTTCCTTTAGATCTCCTGAGAGGAAGTAACTACGCTTCTGAGAAGAAGGAAGAAGGAACTTACATCGAAGAAACGAGGGCTAAGATCTTGAAAATCCATGATTTTGTGCGTCAACGGATGAAGATTAGTAGTGACAAAATGAAGTCTTGGTACGATGTTCACGCGAATTCAGTTTCATTTAAAACGGGAGACAAGGTATGGTTATTCAATCCACGGCGTACAAGAGGCCGGTGTCCGAAACTCCAATCTGACTGGGAAGGACCGTATGTAATAAAGGATCGGTTAAATGAATTAATCTTTCGTATAATTCGCTCACCTAAAGCGAAGCCAAAGATTGTTCATGTAAATAGACTCGCACGTTACAATGCTTGAATTTATGAGGCAAAGGAAAGGAACTTCGACACTTTTCGCCTAAGAAGAGGACGTTTCATCAAAAGAAGACGGGGGTAACTTTGTTCTGGTACCCGAGAAGACATCAAGAAAGGAGTACTCAAGGCACAAGAGTCAAGAGGAGTGGCGAGGATTGGGCGGAGTAGCTTCATTAAAGAATTATTAATCCCTCCTATCAACGTCCTGCTCAGGGTTTTTGGGTGGTTTTTCCCCTGAGACAGAGGACAAATGTCGGGACGTTTACTGTCTGACTGAGGCCACCAGGGTAAATCACTTAAGTTTTCGATTATTGACTTTTCAGACAGTGGTTGACATGTCAGGGAGCTGTCATTCTGACGTGAAAAGGTTAACGACTACGTATTGAAGATGCTGGTTAATTAGAAGCGTGAAGGTTGAAACATCTACAGAGGTGAACCTAGTCGCGGACGGGACGCCCGCTTTCTTCGAAGGGGGGAGTAATGTTACGATGAAGTTGCCTTTCCCCTGTGATATTCTGAAGTTATCACAGAGATCGAGTGAAGTCGCCTGTCAGATCGATATTGCGGTATCCGGACAACGAGTTTGTTGATAAGAAGAAGAGAGATGTTAGATCCTCTCGAGTGATTGAGACGAAAGCACACATTATCGATTGTTCTCCTTCTATTGTACATTTAATAAAGTTATAGTTTCGTTTATTATTATTATGTGTTCTCCGGCAAGACCACGCCGAAGCCTTCGCAACAATACAATTGAAAATAGGTTCATAGAAGAATTTTGAAGAAATTGGCCCGGTAAAGTAGCTTATAGATGTAAAAGATTAAAATAATGGAATTCCAGCAGATTCTGTGGATCGATATGGAGTTCAAATCAAATAATAAACCTGCGTGAACGTAATCCGATATGCTTACTGATTAATTCGCACTTTCGCTGCTAATGATGCGTCGATTGTTTGAATAACACTGCTGATGCAACTGTTACGTTTTTGTTTTACTTGAATATTCATCACAGTTACGTAGTCACATTGAAGGTGTGAAGTCTCTGTCCCAAAAGGAGAAAGTAAAATGTCTTTCGCACCAAATTTTTAATAAATTAACAGTAGCCACTTAAAAGCTATAATAGTGGTACTGCAACCAAATGAATCGTAATAATTTTCTTTAAAAAAAAAAAACGATGTCAAAAGAGGTTCTTAAACTACATTCTTCAAGATAATTAATTGACTACAATGGAAATTGCTGTCGCTATCGAACAATTCATTGAAAAATTACGAATTATTGTGAATTATTTGTAACGTTGAAAAATCGACAATATTATCTGACACATTGAAATTGTCATTTCGTTATAGAAAAATCCCACAGAGAAAATATCCTGAATAACTCACTCTTATTTTACAAAGGACTGTCGAGTATAACTACTGATAGCGTTAAAAAATTACAGTTATTATGAGATGCGAGAAAATTGACCATCATTTTGTTATAGAAGATTTTAATGCACTTTCGCGCGTGCGAAAATAGAGGAAGTTTAAAAATATTCAATGTTCAATGATTTTCTCTTATACATGGTTTCTTATTGTACGTTTGTCCTCGAGTTCGAGAACAGACATCCCACCAAGTGTTTCGCTGCCCATTTTTTATTCAGGTCACGCGCTATTAATTACTAGACCGTTTGCTGATTTCACGCTGCCGTGTACGATACTGTTATACGACCGCGTGCGCGCAGCGCTTGCTTTCAAAGATGTTGCACGCTATCATAATAATTGTCCATAATCGAACGACAACTCGCAAACAGTGGTAACTTTTAATGAGCTCCTCTGCTTAAGGACGGAAACCGATTGTTAGAGGCAGCGGGTATGTCATCGTCCCGACAGCGTGAGAAAACAACGAATTCGAAAAGCTTGTTGCTGAAAGAAACGGAGAAGGCTGCTTCGAAATGTGTGTGACTCTCAACATCCTTCAATGAGAACTACCAGATAAATAATACTCCATGAAATCTTTATTTGCGGTTCTAATTATTCTATCATTGTACCGGCAATATAAGTTAGAATTATTCATTCAATTAGGCCTGCCTTATTAGCGTCGTTATACGAATAATATCAACTTTCAACGGTTTTTACTCCGAAAGGAGGTCCCGAGAATGAGAAGCGATGTCACTGTTTCTCCAGCAACCAACGAAACTCGCGTAGAAAATAAAAGGAAGTCCATGCAGAACGTATTTGAGCACTGTATCTCCAATTTGCGAAAAATCAAGTATAAACTGTGATCATTTCGTTAAAATAATAGTACAACGACAAACCTCGTCTCATTTTATAGCTTGGGACTTCTACTTTCATAGACTATCATTGTTGATACCGTTTTATAAACTTTCTGCGGAACTTTATGCAAAATGAAAATGTTCTTCATAGATTGTAAGAAACAGGAGCCAAATACAAATATCTTTCTCCCTTTAAAAATTGTACACAGTTGAAAATAATGTATCGACATCCTTAAATTTTTGTACTCTCTACACTGTTTTACATTTTTATTGTAAATATAAGCTATACCGTGAGGTCTTTACAAGACCGAACTTGTCCTTCAGTTTTGTTCTGTAAAACAGTGTGAAAAAATCGTAAATAAACAAAGGCTACAATCTTTGTTTGTGGTAGATCGAGCCTTAAAAACAATGTTCCAATGATTTGAAAAAATATCTTAGAATAAAATGAGCGACGTTCGTCGAAAGGAGAAGCTTGGAGTTTTAAAATGTTCGTTTTTTACAAGATTGCCACAGCTCGAATATCGACAATTATCCAGAATCAGAGTGTTCAAATACTTTTCTGATGCAGTGTATCGGCGTTCATACGATTGACGCAAATCCGATTACACGAGACGAAGAAAAACCACTGACGCGCGCGCGACCAAAAGAAAAATCGCGGCTCGTAAGAAGTTCGTTTCGCCGGGTCAACGTCGGCGTTTCGTTTCTCGGTTTGTCCCGTCACAGGGGAATATAGGCACGAAGAGTTCTCTCGCCGGTTACGCAACCGCGTGCTTCAATACGTTTTCCACTCTGTATTCCGTCGAACAGGTAAACTCAGAGTCCGATACGAAACGATCTAACAACGTGCAAGCCATTTCTCCATACTTAATAAGCGTTTTGCAATCGAATACAATTTCGTATCCTGTACCAGGAGAAATTACTGTCTTCGGGTAAGTACGCGCTTGTAATGAACGACATCGGGCAATCACAAATGTTGTATTTACGTTTCAGGGATACAGTTACTCATGTGCCGCGGTAATTATTCAAGGCGCGTTTCCTTCACGCGAAGAGGGTAATCGAAATTGACAATTATTAATTGCGTTGCCTCGTGCGATTACGTTCTACTGGTCGCGCATTAAGCTACGGACTCTTTCAGGCTATCTCTTGCTTCTTATTTCTTCTAAAACACCCAGTATTTTTTAATAATAGGACGATTGCAATCGCTGAGAGCACCATCATAATTTCAGTTTTAATGTTAGGTTGGTGCATATGACATGTTCGATTTTAGAATGCAAATGCAATGAAGCTTTCTGACGTAGAAACTCTACAGGGTCTTCCATTAAGGAGTGTTGTTTGGAATTGTAAAATAACGCTGTTTTTTTTACAATTTACAATTCTTATTACAACGTTATTAACCTCGTGTTGAAGAGTGACAACTTTAATCTTCACAAATAAGAAATAGCGCGAAATTTAAAATAACACCACTTAATGGAAGACCCTTTATTGTACACTAAGGTTTTTATACACCATTTTAAAGCTGTTCCTAATGTAATAGCACTCATTTCATTTAATAGACAGAAGTTGAGTGAATAAATGTCGGTTTTGATGCTGTAAGTCAAAATAGATTCAACCCCTACCATTGGAGGGTTAAAGATTTACAGTTCCTTAATGTATTTAGCGTTCTTCACGTAAACACTCCATTTATCGATATAGGTGTCACTAATCTTTCGACAGCCGAGCCTGGTTCTTAATTCCCGACAATTATATTAAATTAGTAGCTATTAGATGAGATACAACAGACAGCCTAATGTTAAATATTGATAGACAAAGTTGTGGATGGTGTTAAGTCAATAATATTATAGAATATTTCCGTCATCCAAGAGTCAAGAAGAAAATAAAACGGTCCTATTAACTATTCATTTAAAAACGAATTATCCATTTGTATGCATCAACTCAATAAATCTTTAAATCCTACACTTCTCGTAGCACCCCCGTAAGATTGCTCAAGCTTCAGAAAAATCCGCGAATTAGCCTACATATTCCATAGATTGCTGGCAGCTTGAACAATCGATTGAAACGACTGGGGTCCTGTTAGTAAAAGGGACTCCAAAATCCTCGGTACGTTCAAGACAAGGGGTAAAAGCAGCAAAGGTATACCAGAGGGTTCGAGTGTCACTGTTTCCGGAGGTGTTCCACTTGGCACTCCACTGACCACGTTATCAAACACGATAAGAACACCGATGACGGGACTCGCGAAGTTTCTCTCAGCGAAGAGGGTCGGGGCTGTGATGCGATGCACACAGCGAGACGCGAGGAACACGAACACGGTGCTCGGTTGCACGTTGCTGCACCGCGCGACGACAGTCGATGAACTGAAGAGCCGCGCGGCTTCCGATAGACAGCGCTGTTCCCCGCCCGGCTGCGCTCTGCTGCCCGGCACCATCGAAACACCGATATCTGGGTCGAGGGGCCTTTCCACCAGCGTGCGTACGCCGGCGTACACGCCGATGGGCATTCGATGGGCATTCGATGGGGATCGCTCACAGACGCGCAGAGGTGCCATTTCGCGAATAGCTAGCCTAAATTCTATCTTCGAAATACAGTAAAGTAATCTAATATGAGGCCCATTCTCCGATGGATTTAGACAAGGGCTTTATGGGCTGCAACTCGGGACCCCCTTCGCGGTTAAAAAAATTGTAATAATTTAAATCAACCCTTAGCAGTCGAGTAGTGACTTTGAGGCACCACTAATAATTGCTGCATCATTATTTAAAAATTGTTTACATTATTAAATATGTCGGGATCTAGTCAATTACCAAACATTCAAGTATTATGTGAGGTATTATATCAATTTCATATCCATAAAATTAAAAAAATCATATAGAGTGGAATTATTTTAGACTAGAAGTATAGTAAAGCAGCCTCATATGAGGCCCATTCACTGATGGATTTAGACAAGGGCTTTATGGGCTGCAACTCGGGACCCCCTTCGCGGTTAAAAAAAGTGAAACAATTTAAGTCAACCCTCAGCAATCGAGTTTGAGGCACCACTAAAAATTGCCGTATCATTATTCAAAAATTGTTTACATTATTAAATATGTCGTATCTAGTCAATTACTAAACATTTAAGTATTATATAACGTATTATATCAATTTCATATCTATAAAAAATGAACATCATATGGAGTGGAATTATTTTAGACTACAAAGGGTTAAACGCTTAAGAAAAAATAAATTATAACAAAATGTTTGGTATTTGGGCTAATTGGTTAGGCCCCCAAACAGTGTTAGGCCCATTTTTTAAAATAAAATCGGTTAGCACGTTTACGCCGACGCTGCCATTCGTGTTTCCCGCCATCGGGCGACTCCATCAGTAGCCATTGAATTCAAAATTAAGTAAATTTTACTTTATTTCAATAAATATACTTTAAATTCATCTAATTTAATATTCGACTATATGGCAATTTCTTCTACTTACATTTTTTTATAATGACGTAATTTCATTTGTTTTTCAATTATTCAATCCAATCATCCTGAAACTTTCATATATGTTATTATAGATAAGAACAGAACATTGTTCTAGAATTTTTTGGTAAGTGTCACTCAAACCTTGTAACCCCTACCCCTAAGCAAATTAATTTTCTTTTCTACCCTTAATAATTTGCTGAAATTAGTGAGAAAATATATGAAATGCAGGAGGTAAGTTCGAGTATTTTAACAATCGAGAAAAATATGATAAAGTTAAGAGTTTTTACCCTCATATATTATCCCCAAATAAGGGGTGTGACTTAAAATTTTGGGAGTTATTTTGTGACTTAAAATCTTTCAACTTGAAAACATCGTTTTGCACACGATGCCAATCAAAATTGCTAAACGCTTTCTTTTTACGTAATATAAATTTGATTAATAATATATAATATAGATTAATAATATATCATAATTGAACTGAAGATGCTAACCAATTTCGAAAGTAACATTCTAACGATGATCCAAGAAAATGCAAAAACGGTGGTTGTGTTCCCCAACATTTCGGTAGCACCGCGGAGTCTTCGGACGGAATCGGGGTCTTCTCTGCATAGCATTGTTTAAAATTTCAGTTATTTTCCAGCCACTTTAACTTCATGTTCTTCGATGCCAGCTCGATTCTCAAGTTTCCACGGACGCTGGGAATAGAATTTATTAAAATGTGCTCCGATTGATCCGAGGAGCGTCGAAGTATCCCATTCCCGCAGCGATTCCACACATCGGAACCGTCACGGTGCCAATGACTTCGCACAACCTCTCTCTCTCTCACTCCCTATTCTAACGTCTGCTTCTTCATGTTTCGTTACGCGCCGTTCGGAATGCACATAATGAAATGGGGAATGTAGACTAAAAACGTTTCCCCGGGGTCCCGAGTTAGGCTCGACTAGATAACCGAGTGAAACTTTCGAGGCGAGCGACCTTAATAAATAGGGTTGTCCAGGTATTTAGATTGGGAACATTACCGGCGGCAACGGAGAACGACGACGAGTAATTTCGTCACAGAAATTCAGTTGTTACACGGACTGCTGGGAAATTGTTTGACAGTTGTGATCGAGCGAATGAATGGGGATGGAAATGATTGCTGGGAAGTGTGTTATGCTTCTTGAATTGGTACGAGAATTCCTTAATGTCTTTTATGGTATGGAGCAATCTCAATCATGTATGTCCCGTAAATGTCCTGACAAAAATTAATTATTGTCGATTTATTGATTAGAAATTGCCTTGTAGCGTTTCAACAGTAAAGTAATTTATTTCTTTGACATCTCAAAGTACAATCTCTGTTTTTGTTTTATAGCCTCTAGACTATACATATACATACACATTAAATATAATTTTCTTACGTAGAACATTACTGATAACGAAGTAGCTCTAATTGTGGTAGTCGTGAAAGGAATCGTAAGGCAAATGGTTGAAGTATAAAATACAGGTTGTCCCGAAAATATTTTCCTTGAAAGGGCTGATTCCAGAACATTTTCTTGATTCAGAATCACCTCTTTCAAATAAGTACAATCTTTTTGGGACAGCCTGTATATAAAGAAAACTTCAGACAAGATGATAATAACTATCATCGGAATTATAAAGTGTCTATAACTCAAGAATAAATAATATTACGACAAATAAAATCCAATTTTATATTATTCTTAAGGGGCATTCATTTTTGTGAGACTTTAAGAGTATTTAATTTTTGTTTTTGAAGTATGCTAGAAGAATCTTGAATTTTCATAAAGTTTTACTATTTTCACACATTTTCAACCACGCTAAAATAAGTATTTGTTGTTTACAACGTCACTGCTGGTCGTTTCAATGATTAAATTTTGAGTGAAACGTCCGAAGCAATGCCCGTCGATAAACAATTAATGCCCGGACCAATCAGCACAGTTCCTG